>NW_019154090.1:19102717-19702717 GCF_002288905.1 Enhydra lutris kenyoni | reverse complement strand
GGAATCTATTGCCAAGTTTTTTTCTGAAACAGTGTTGCCAATATATACTCCGGCAACTCCTTATTCATGAGAGTTTCATCACCTCCTTGTCAGCACTGAGTGTAAACATTTTATTTTGTTTTACTAATTTACTAGTTAAATGTGATGCTTCAGAGTTGCTTTATTTGTATTTTAAAGTGTATTTTAGACATATAAACGCCTTGTTGCTCCATAAACTTCACCTGTAGCAGGATCATCCCCAATTTGACACATGCAGAATCCTGTTCTTTGGAATAACTTTGTAGGGTTTATGTCAGGAATTGCCTCAGGTAAGAATACCACCCTGCTCTCTCCTTAGCCAGCTGCGGGATGGTGCGATTGCCTTCTGATAGGGCTGAGGAGGCTGGGGGAATTGGACGGGCAAGCTCCTCTGCTCCCTAGCCTGGGTCCTGGGTAGGCTCTGGGACACTGAACTTCTAGCTCTCTGAGCGCAGGCCCATGCCTCCGCCTGTAGGCCATTTGACACCTGCGACTCTCTCTTTGGTGTGGGAGTCTTAGCATCACTCACTTTCCTCATTAGTTAGTGAATAATTCATTCATCCAACAATTATTTATTGAATATGTACCGCATGTCGGGTAGTGTGCTGGGCAGAGGTTACAAGACCACGAAGGGGGAAAAGAAGTGACCAAAAGGAACTTGCTCTTGTGGATCTGAGAGCCCATCAGGAGAAGAAGTCGTTCATTAAGTTATCACACACAACCGTGTGTCACTCACTCTGCCCTATCGCCCTGGCGTCTTTGCCCACACCACTTCCCTTCTGCCTCAGAGCATCTGTGCCTGTGGATCCCCCTGCTGGCTTTCCCTCCCCACTCCCCGCCCTCCCACCCTTTTCTGGGGCCTCCACTCTCTCCAGCTGTTCTAAGATATCACCTCTGCAGGGAAAGCTCTGAGGACCATGCAGGTACCCGTGCCCCTCGGTGCTCCCTAGCTGTCTGTCCCAGCTTCACTTCTGCCCACAGCACTTTTCACCATCCAACATATCACTCATGGACACGTTGCTGATTGCTTCTCCCCCTCACTGGGGTAAGGTCTGCAAAGGCAGGAGCTCTGTCTTCTCGTTCACTCCTAGGAACAGTGTCTGGCATGGAAGAGCCTCCTAATAGGTGTTTCTTGAAGGAAGCTGCAAAAGAATCAAAGAATGAACAAATGAATGAATGAATGAATGTTTTTTTCTGACTCTCACTTAGGGAACTTATATGGGCACTTGTTAGTTGCAGTGAGCCTGGGGGAGAAGGGTGGGGTGGACAGGGAGCAGAAGAGGTAAGTTGAAACCCCATGTCCATTTTGGGTTGCCTTTTGAGAACCTGGCTTTTAAGAAGTTCTCTGACTCTGCTCGGAGCTGACTAATGACGATGGCAACAGTAGTATAGTGCCGGTGTTCTCGAAGGCCCCGGGCCCACTCCTATTTCTTACAGGAGGACTAGCAAGAGAACCAAGAACCAAGGCTTTGGTCATCATGTGGGGGAAGCCCTGGGTTGCTGGCAGTGGCTCAGGCATTTTTTTCACAGGACAGGGCGGCACTACCATTGATTTCTGGAGATGCTGAAGAATGGCTTTGAGGAGGCAGAGCCCGAGTCAGCCAGGAAGACTGTGATTTCCTGTCTGCACAATTAACATCATTATGGAGGTGTAATCTTCCTAATTAGTTTATTTCATCAAGATTTGATTGAAGGCTTTTCTCATCTGCCTCTGTGGCCTCCTTCTACCTAAGGCTCATGAATAATAGGAAGCAAGATGTTACGTCTGACTCGGCTCCCTCCTAAAGAGACCAGCCCATAAATAAAACATCTGGGTCTTGCTGGGGAGGGGATGGTGAGAGGGGCTCTGAGTGGGAGCCCACTGATTGATGGAGACAGGAGAGTGTTTTCTTAAGTGAGGCAGGCAGTGATTTTGTCTCTGGACCTGGGCCACAGAGCCTGGCTTTCCTGTGAGAGCAGCCTGCCTGGACGTAGGCACTGATAAATGGGGAAGGGGGGGCAGTAATGGGGAGGCTGTGGTACCCGCCCACAGACTCACTCTCTTTTCTCCTTTGCTTTTTCTATTTCCTAACTAGACTTCTCTTAGAAGAGAGGATAATTTATCCCCCCAGAAGTCTCTTCCTAATAGGTTCTAACAGATCTTCCTGTTGTCATGAATGTGACAATATCTCAGTGATTTTTCAGCAACCTACAGAAAGAATGGGTCCTTGTCCAGTTCTGTCCTTGACTGGACCAGATTTCAGGGACTTGTCCATATCATGGAGGATGGCACCTGTTCCCCTCATGCTTACCAGTGGCAGACATTGCTAATCGATCCTAGCTGCTAACCTGGGAGGGTGCCTTCTCATCGTAATGCTCAGATGGCCATTTTCAGTACATGAGGGTTGGCCCAGGAGAACTGAAATCTATTTCTCATCCCTGGAATCCATGATCCTTTTCAGACTTAAGCTTTTTCTCTGATGATGGCTGGGAAAAATGAAAACAAAACAAAACAAAACAAAACACAAACATATCTAAGTGGACTCTCTGCCCTTGGAGGTAAGAGATTGTCTGGAAACCAAAAGAGCCATCAAACCCCAGAACTTGGAGGGGAAATTTTTGTCAGGATGGCGCATCCTTGACAATGAGGGCAGGTGGCATAGGTTTTAAGGAATGCCTAATGATGACACCAGGCAAAACTTTGAAGGCATAAAATACACTTCAAACCATTCAAAAACATTTGGGGTGGCAAGTGCCCCTTAACAGTGAGCACAAATCTTACCATTTATAGGATTGTGTTCTATTTAAACAATGGAATACCATATCGCAATGAGAACTGTCTATGACAACACACACATCAATGAGGAGAGATCAGGCAATGGAGAAGACATTAAATGAAAGAAGACCAACCAAAAAGAGGCCATATTCCATTGACACAAAATATGACAGCAGTGAAACTGCTCTACGTGGTGAGGCATCATGTTGGTGTCACTCTTGGGCAGGGTAGTGACCAGGAGAGAATATGAGAAAGGCTTCTGGGAGGAGGTAATGCTTTGCTTTTTGACAGGGTTCTAGTTTATGGATGTACTCAGTTTGGGGCAGAATTCATCCTGTTGTACACTTATAATGAGAGCACTTCGAAATAAAGTTGAAAAAATTCTTGGGGCTGGAGAGGCACACTTGCCAATGGGAATTCCCATTCTCCCAGGTCCTGGCCTCTGCTTGCTATAGCTCGTGCCTTCCCTATCCTGGCTCATCACATCCCCCTGTGATGTACAATGGGCATTCCTCCTGGTAAGACTTGGCATGATGAAGTGAAAAAGAGTTGGAGGCAGAGTTAAAACACCTGGACTTGATTTTAGGGTTGCCATTTGTGGGATGCAGGATGCGTGGCCTCAAGCCGGCCTCATGCACCTGTGAGTTTCAGTTTCCTGGTCTGGCAAGTGGGATTTGGCCTCACCTTCTTTTAGGTGAGCTTGGGTGCCCTGCCTCTCCCTTCTTGCCTCTTGTCAGTCTGTTGCACAAGAAGGTAGAGGGGTGGGGATTGTAAGCTGGTGGCATCAGGCTGCTGTGGAGAACAGAGCCTTGAGCAAGGATTCTGGATTTCTCTAGTCTCTAATGGAAACTGACTCTAAAGTCATAGCTGAACCAGAGTCTCTTATTCAAGTCCTCAAACAAATAAGACAATTACCCGGGGAGGCCTCCTAAGCCAGACTTTCCTCCATAAAGCAAAACTGGCCAACTTGTGACAAGCAGAGATTATCTTCTTAGCAATGTGAAATCTTAAGGGCCACCCCCAGAGGTTCTCGGGAAAAATGTGCCATTTAAAAACCCATTGGTCTCTTCCACATCACAAATCTGTTTAAAATGTGGTTGAAGGAGAAGTTAAAAAAACAAACAAACAAACAAAAACAAAAAACAGCCAACAATTATTGAAATTGAGAGGGAAAAAAAAATCTCTCCATCCCAGAAACCCAAGGGGTTAATCCTCTCCTGTGGCTGAGGAAATGCCAACAAGCCTTTGGCAACCTTCCTCCTTCTTTATACAACAATACTTCCAAAGGCTGATGCTAGGACCGCCCAGTAATGCTTTTAATTTGTGTGCAGTTGGGAAGAGGCCAGGATTTAATCGAAATCGTTAGGATGGCTTTGCTTGGAGTAGCTGAGTGCTCACAGCAGAGCTGGGCAACAAGGTAGCGCTGGAATAATTAAAAGAAATACCTAAGGTCATCATCGTTGTGTGCCTTATTCCAGATACCAGGCTACAGAGTAAAAACGGGGGAATTAAATAGCACTTTTGTAGCTGAAATAAAATTTGTGCACAGTTACTTTCCTATTACACTTCAATTTTCTCTCTTTCCATCCACCTAATATAAGGAGCTGGGGCTCCATGTTTATTTAATGGGGGTGAGGGACAGGCCCTGGGAGCTGGCTCTTCCTCCACCAGCCCAGGTGCTCAAGGTTCCTATTCTTAGTCCCCTCTGCACTGTGGGTGGTCTGAACTGGCTCACCCTCCTGAATTACACGTGGTACACAGCTGCATGGAGAACATTCCACTCGCCCCACCTTCCCAGGGTAGTTCTACCCGCATGAGCCCCATGCTTGGGTAAAATGTGGAAAAACAGGCACAGGCATTGGGATTTCCATACCTGCCCTCATTCCCATTCTCTTTCTGAGGGGAACCACAGGTCTCAAAGCCCCCAGACAACATATGGTCAAGATTAGGAATCATGTCCCTTAAAGACTGAATAATTCAGGTGAAAAAGAGCACATCTGTGAAGTGGAGATATTCACCTGACTTATTTATATGTTATAAACACTTACAAGTGTCACAGGGGACCAACCATATGCCATAGCAGTTATTCCCTCAATCAACAAGGGTTCATTTACTTCCACAAACCAGCCATTCTTTCTTTTCCCCAGTTCTGTAAAGCCTTGTGCTAAGTTCTATCGTGAGGATGAGAGGAAGAGCCGAGGCTTCTGAACGCTGGCTAGAGACAGGTCTCACACACAGAAGGGTTCCTGTTGGTGTTTGTGCACTCACTCAGGCCAACAGGTCATCTTGTCTTTCTCTGAAGCACCCATGGTATCAAGGACAAAAGCCTTAGCTCTCTGTCACCAATGGTATCAAGGACAAAGGCCTTAGTAGACACCTAGGACACACTCTGGTTCAACCTTCTCTTGTTCTCCATTCTCAGCTCTTTAGACAATCAAGGTCATTGGTGTCATTAGGTGACAAGGGGAGGACTGTGATGGTGAGAACAGGTGTGACCACAGAAGTCAGGCACGTGGCTCTTTCCTCTCAGTGAGTAACCCCATTAAAAAGGAACACACAAAAAACTATGACTTAGATACTACTGTGATCTCCAATTTAGGTGCCAGAACACTTGAGTTTAGAGAATTTAAACAACTTACCCAAGGTGATTCAGATAGTATGGGGCAGAACTGAAGCTCTCACCTGGGGCTGCCTGAGCTCACATGTAAGATCCTCAAGCTGAGGAGAAGACAGGGAGTGAGCCAAGGAAACAATAGTTTAGAGAAGCCAGGAGATGATCTGAAGAGATATGCTAGGTATATTCAAAGAGTGGAAAAACCATGAAGAAAGATAGATTCACAAAGGAGAAGACGCTGAGTGTGCTGGTCCTAGAGCAGGGAGCTGATGGTAGACTTACTAGTACCGGTCGCCTTGGCAAAGAGGGACATCTCCTCCTTGAAATGGGGAGAAGATGAGTGAAGCTTTGGGATACATTTTATTTACCATTATTTATTATTTATTCATTATTATTTATTATTCATATTATTATATATTATTTATTTAATTTTATCTATTTATTTATTTAAATTTATTTATTTATTTATTTATTTATTTATTGAGAGAGAGAGAGAGAGAGTGAGTGCACGTGTACAAGTAGGGGCAGGGACAGAGGGAGAAGGACAAGCAGACTCCCCGCTGAGTGTGGAGTCCCATGCAGGGTGTGATCCCTGGACCCTGAAATCATGACCTACACTGAAGTAACTGACAGAGCCCCCCAGGCACCCCTTGGGGTACTTCTTAATGGAGGGGGCCACATGTGGGATAGAGGGAAGGAAAGATGGGGCGTTCTTGCCGTTGTCACTTTGAGTTCTACACTTGTGAAAGTATCAGTTATCAATTGCTGCACAACAAGTCACTCCACAAAATAGTTGCACACAACAGGCCAGCATTTCTTCTCCTCTAGCTGCAGTCAGTAGATGGGTCAGCTGGGACAGCTCTGAAGGCTGGGTCTCTCATTGTTATCTTTCATCCCATGCTTCTTTAGAGCGTGGTGCCCTAATGGTTCCCAGAAGGTAAGAGTGGGAGCTGTAAGAAACATTAAGGCCAAAGCCCTGGAATGTACACAATGTCACTTCGCCACATTCTAAAGGTCAAGTCAAACCCCAAGGCCAGCCCAGGTCCACGGAGGTAGAGAAATGGGCTCCATGTCTCAATGGGAGGAGCTACAAATCCTAACGCATAGGTCCTAGGTAGAGGGAAGCGTGATTAGTTTGGACCATTATTTTAACCATCTATCACAAGGTGGAGACCAAGAGGAATGGGTGTGGTTGAAGCTGAGGTTGGAGGAGGTGAACTAAAAAATATCAGAAGAAGATTTAAAAAGACTCCATGGAGGGACCAAGTAAGGGCATATCTTTTTTTGGTCGTACAGCTCGAAGGCAGTTCCATTAATCTGGAGTGTCATCCCACTTCAGAGGGTCAAGTCCGGGCTCCTGAATGAGAGGACACAAGTCATGACCTAGCTGTGCAGGAGCTGTTATGCAATAGGTGCTCAGGAAATGCTAAGGACTGGACACCACTTTCCATTTCCTGTCTGTGTTTTTTAACTCCAAGGTGGGACATAGGAAGTAACATTTTCAGAATCCCACAGGAATGGCAGTGAGCATGAGATCCTCTCTTCATCTCAGGGTCCTCTGCTTACCCAAATTCAGCCACAGCCAGCCTTTCCCCCACTGGGGGTGCCTACTGTGGGCTGCGGGGCTTATGGCTATACATTTGACCTCCACAAGCAAATCGAGTTGGCGTCTTAGGAGAATACACTCATCTGGGCAACTAAGTGCCAGTAAGGTCCCTGCGGTCCATGTCCAGGATGCTGAGTCTTAATTAATGGCCAAAGTAAAAACGTCCAGTGTCTTAAAGTGTTTCTTAAAAGGGCAACATGGAGGCAAAGGGAAGTGTCTCTTTTTGAAGCAAAGATCAGAGACTCTGGATTTCACTAAGGAGGTTGGAGCCCATATCCCAGCGAGTTGCAGTCCCTCAGGGTTGACCTACTGGAGCAGGGAGTTTCTACTCCCTGCTACCAACTCTGTCCGCTGAGGAGCCTGACTATGGTTTCCTCACAGGTCCTGTTTGGTCTGGCTGCGTATTAACTTATGTGATATTTTATACAACCCCCTCCCCCGGCCACTAGGGGATACACCCAGATACTAACACTGAATCCTCAACATGCTTGTTTTGTTCACAAGTCACTTCTGGAGCCATCTACTTAGCATCTTACATGCACCTTGGACTCCATGTACCAAAATCTTCCTGATTCCCTCAGCTCTGGCTTACTGGCTTGTCTTCTATTTTCAACTTAGCCTATAGTAGCAGTCCTTGTCAGTGCCCTACCTATTTGGTAAGTCTTGGAAGGTCCAAGACTTCCACCCATCAGCACAGGCACTCCTTGGCCTAAGACTGCTCCGCTAGCCCCACCCCCATGCCACCTGCCTGCTCGGCAAGAACTTTCCACAGCCAGACCACACCTGCCTTCCGTGATCTGCTCTGCCCCTTCTCATGTGGATCTAGCTCACGTTTCCTAATAACTTCCCTCTTGGCTCTCCTCTCTACCCACTTGCAAGCATGAACATCAAAATCCAGATCTGGTGGTTGCCTGAAAACAAAGGACACTTTTCTTAGGGGGAATGGCTTCATGTAGCTCATAGTTTAAGGCGTTCCTTCTGATTCTCCTTGTGTTGCCAAGCAGCATCTCCACATCATGCTTGTCTTGGCTGTACCTGAAAAAGCGGCGGTTCAGATTCTCAGGGCGCTGCTGCCACCAGCATCTAACAGAGGACCCTTAGCTCCTCCTGGAACTCTGCATTTCCAACTCAAGGACCTGCCATATTTGGCTGGTGTCAGTTGAGTTTTTTCCCCCCTTCCATGATGGGCATTGTCCTCTGTTCCCCCCCCAAATAAAAGGATGATGTTGTTTCCCACACTTGAACCCAACTCTTTTGTCAGCAGTGGCAAACAACTTAATTCTGCTACAAGGCAGGGCTGGAGCTGATTCAAGCACGCCGCCAATGGCCAGCAGGAGAAAAAAAATCATTAGAAAATCAATTTTTACTTAATTGAAGATTCTTCCTCTGCACAGGAACAAAGTAGGATTTATCACCTCTGTTGCCTCGCCACCTGGGTGATGACCACACTTCTGCCTGCCTGGATTTCCGTTGGTAGATAAGATGTCTCTAACATCCAGGCCCAGCTGCACCATGTGTGCTGATTTCTGAGAGTTTGAGCATGTTCATGATGGCAGTATCTTGGGTAATGATTCCTCTCAGGACGTGGGCAAGGGTTGCTCCATCAAAAGATGATGAGAAATAATACTCAGAAATGGAATAAAGAAGGGAGATTGACCGGCTGGTCTCTCTCTTCTTACAGACAATTTAAAGTAAACTTCTCCCTAAGGCTGCTTATTTCTCTTTAGAATCTGCTACTGAGACTCCTACAAAGTGCCAAGCCATGGTCACCAGCATCTGTTGGGACAAACCTGGAGTTCTAGCAGGAGTGGGCACCACACTGGGTCCCTGACACCTCAGAAATGATGAGCAGAATCATGGTTCAGCCAGGAACCATACTATCTGAGAAGCAACTGGAGAAATTTTTGGCATTTCGTTGAGAAAGGGAGGTTCAGAGGAGCGGAAGGAACTGTCTTCAAACCTATGAAGGGGATGGTCTTGCTCAGAGTTACTGACATGGGCAGAACCAAGGTGCCTCTCGAAGGGACAGGTAATGGTGCAAGTAATGAAGAAGCTGTTGCCGGGCTGCTTAGAAATGTTTAGGATTGGTTTAGGAAGACTGGGCTTGAGGAAAGATAACATTTTTGAAGTCCTAAACTTGCCATTATTTTCCCCCAAACAAAAGTTTCTCTCTCTCTCTCTCTATCATCATCTATCTTTATATAGTGATTGAACAGCAAATCTCAATTAATAGGGATATCTTAAGTATCCCTTGAGAACTTCATAATGTAGCCCTTAGAGAAATCAGAACATGCTAGCATCACCTGAACTTTAGTTACCATGCTTTCTGCCAACCAAGATGGAGTCTTCATGGAAGGGAATGCAGTGTCCTTCCCAATCTGGCTCCAACCTTCCTCTCTGCTTTACGTCTTTCCCTTCTCTCTCCTACAAGACTTCTTCTCTGTGATGCAGATGCAGTGACATTCCAGTCCTTCTGCACAAAGGCCGTGCCTTCTCCCCTCTGCTCACCTCTACCAACCCCATCCTGCACGGAGACTCTTTCTTCCATTGTCTTTGGGAAATGCCCACTCATCCTTCCAGACTCAGAAGTTGTGGGTCTGACCTCTCTGTCCCTGGAACACCATTTTGAGTTCTTCAGCATATTGTACTGTGTGAACTTGTGTTTATGCATTTGACCCATTAGACCAAGACTCTATTCAAGGATGATTATCATGTCTTCCTATTTGTTTGGAAAAGTTGTCTCCACAAGGCCTGTTTGAAGGGGCAGGCATTGCTTGTAGAATGTTCATCCCAGAAAGGCGTCAGTTTATATCATAAGTCGCACATTAGGGGATCAAAGGGGGCAGAGCTAAATTATCAAGCGGAAGTGTTAAAGGAACTTTAGATTCGCCCAAGGGATATTCAAATGTGGTTGTCATGGCAGGGGAAGGGCTCTGAAGGGGCACTGAGTGCCTTGGGCCATCCAGAGTATGGAAAAGATTTTCTTCATTTATCAGCTACATTCGTGAAGACCTCTGCTTCCCAAGAACTCTCAGAAGCAGGTGAGGCCTGGATGCTCAACCATTTTCAGATGTGCAAACTCGGGCCCAGACAGGCTAAGGTATGGGATTCTGCTCTCGAGGGCGCAAGGGACTGTCAGATGAGATGCTGCCCAGAAGTGTGATGACGATCAAAGGGAGAGGAAGACTGACAGAATATTCTTAGGCTGCACCCAAGAGCAGGCCAGTGGGAATGTAGCACATGACTAGTCTTAAGCTCATTACGCTTCCTCTGCTTCTGTACCGTATTCCTCCCACGGCACTTATCTCTGAGTGGCTTGGAATCACCTTTCTCAAGGTTTGGGTGAATCAGAATTGGGGTCTCCACATAACACTATTTCAACATTGGGGTTCTCTGAATTTTAATCACCAGGAGCAAAGTCCTGACCATGGCCGCAGGTTGTTCCCAGCTTGGCTAGACCCTCAATGGTCCACAGATATCTGTGGAGCAGAAGTAGGTAGTGAGGAACGTGTGTGCCCACTTCCTGGAAATGACTCAGAACTGACCTTGTGGCTACCTGAAAATTCTCTTTCCTTTCCTCTACCTTTCCTCCATACTGGGGTCCCCTCCAAATGGCCATTTTGGATACCCCTTTACCCCTGCAAGATAACCATTGCTGACAGTTCTGGGTCTGGAGTAATCCAAAGTCTATTCCCTTTCTAACCAACTGGTCTAGGAGACTCAGTTTGAAATAAGCAAGGGAACAGATCATCGGGATAAATCAGATATGGGTGAACTTATCAAAGTTCAATAAACATAAAAGTGATGAATTTTGAAGTCACATAATTAACTCAGGATTACATGAGCAATAACTGAGTAATTACACCTTTAATAATGCATTGAACTTGTCAGGAATACTTACTCATTCTGCTCAAATTTTTTAACAAGATAGCCTATAGCAAGTGACTGTAATTAGATATTGCCTCTGAAAACATCGACAGCAGCTAATTGATACCTTTTATTATAAAGTTAGATGCCAAACATTGCCGTTGAGTGGATTAAGGAATAATATGAGATGTGTTAGAATCATAATACATACTTGCAAGAATCTAATGCAAGTGGGAAAGAAAAGCCCCCTCGACCCATCAATCAGCCACATAAAGTTGGTTCGAGTTTGCAGTGGTTTGCTTTAAATTACAGCCTGACAGCAATTGCTGCAGACTGGGCTGTCAGGAAAAGAAACTGGGGGTGGAGGGGTGGGTTGGAGACGTGGGAGACGGGGTTCCTCCTGCTTCACGCTTTCAGGTGGACGGCAAGAGAGGGGTCTGGAAGAATAGAGATGGTAGAAGGTCTCCATGTGGGGAGGGAAAGGAGAGAATGTGCATGTTTTAACCTTTTGTGGAGAGAGAATTTTTTTCTCACAAATCAGGCTTTTATGTGTTGTTTTAGGTTTCTCTAGTGCTATTTGAAACAGAGTTCGGATGTATATAAAGGTAAGAGAGGCTGTGGTTTGGGGGTCCTGGGGAAGTTTCCCCATTGTCTGCTCCAGCCCCAGGGTATTTTCTCTGGAATTTCCCCCTGGGCCTGGATTTCCTATTAACAAGGTAGTCTTGAGAACCTTCTCAAGGGGGCAGGGGTTTAGCTGGAGCAGGGAACATGTGCACTGCCCCTAAACATCAAGCACTTCCAAAGGCCCAGGAGAGGGAGCCTCTCCGTGGTCAGGAGCCTTGCCCCTGCCTTGTTTGGATTCAGCTCTGCCAGCGTTCTCAGCTGCATGGTATCAGGTGAGCCCCACAACTGCTCTGTGCCTCAATGTTCTGGTCTGTAAAATAGTTTACAGTCTAGACCATCAGTGTTTGCAGGATGAGGGCATGGGCACAAACAGGGACTGTCATACCAATGACCAAGTGTTTAAAAACTGTACACCAAGCTAGCGAACTCTTAAAGCAAATATTTTCTATCCTCCTGCTTTGACAAATAACACCTTCAAAATGAACACGTGTAAGCTATGGTAGGTATATGACTAAAAGACATCAGAATCTAAAAGATAGTTGAATTTAATTATTATCACATGGGTCTGGGTGTGCTGTGAGTGGAACAGAGATGTTTGGTGAGTAATCAAGGCATATGTGATCCACAAATTATTTTATATTTATTCTGTAAAATGTATTTATTCTTTCAATTTCTCAGCAAAGTCACGAATGATGTTGTTATGATCAGATAGCATATAACTTTTGTTCAATTGGCAAAAACAACATAAACATTATAACATAATAGATATTCAAAGTGTGTATATATTTTCATATACTCTTATCTTATATCCATGAAAAATGGAAACTGAAGTCAAGGTTGAAAATGAAGTATCAATACAAAGAGTAAAAAAGTAAACGTAAAATATAACTTTGTAATGTTTTAAAAAGTGTTAGTATTCTCAAATATTGAAAAGTACTTATTAAAAGTAATGGGTATCATAAGCAACTGATAAATTATTGAACGCTGCATCTGAAACTAAATATGTACTATATGTTGGTTAATTGAATTAAAAAATAAAAAATAATAAAAGCAAAAGGCAGAATAAAAAGTTCATTTAAAAAAGCAAAGGGCAAATGAAAATTAAAATAACTATCAGTAATTTAATAGCACTTGAATAAAACTGTATTTCTAATTTATTGAGAATGTAATCAAAATTTTGCAGAAAAATTTTTTAAGAACCACCACTCTGGGATTTAATATTCATCTAGTTGTCTGTGTAACAAAGTGGTATCATGCTTCATGCATGTTATGTCTAGACTTACATATATTCAACTTTCAGAGAAAGACGAATTGCTTAACGTTGCAAAATACTCTGTCGCTGCTATGTGCACTGTTTTGAATACTGCACTGATTTGTGAATAACCAGAGAACTCTAAATTGGAACCCGAAAAGAAGAAAGAAAATGGATGTTTGTCACCACCAAGAAATCATACTTTATTATAAGAAGAATCTATCGCATTCCTGCCCAGAGGGAAGATTTGACAAGCTAATTAATGTACCTTTTCTCTTTTCTCAAATCCTCCTCAACTCCAGAGCAGTGTTCATCTCTGAAGACAACAGACCTCATGACATTCAAACAGTCTTTTTGGGGTTCAAGGTCATCGATGGGGCAAGAGCAGTGACAAGCATTTCCCTGGGATCTCAGTAGTGTTAATCATGGCAGTGGGTACATAGGGCGCTGGTTCCCATGTGACAGAGGCACTGTGAGATATTTAAAAACATTTTTTTAAAATAAACTTTTTATTTTAGAATGACTTTAGATTTGTAGAAAAATTGTGAAGATATTACAGAATGTCCTAGACATACAGATGGCCCGATCTTTAACATCTTACACTAATACGGTAATCTTTGTTACAAGTGATGAACCAATATTGATACACTGTTACTAGCTGAAGTCCATACATTTTCTCTGTTTTCCCCTAATATCCTATTTCTATTCCAGTATCCCAACCGGAATATCACACACATATTTAGTAGTGTTGTCTCCCTTGGGTCCTCTTGCCTGTGACAGCTTCTCAGACTTCCCTTCTTTTTGATGGCCTTGAGAAATTTGAGACTTGAATTTTGGAATGAAATTGGGACTTGTCTGATGTTTTTCTTATGTTTTACTGGGCTGATAGGTTTTGGGAAGAAGACCACAGAAGTGAAGTGCAGTCCAGACTCTCAACAGGACTTATCATGGTCCACATTGACCTTGGTCACTTGGCTGAGGTTGTGTTTATCAGGTTCCTACTATGTAATGTTACTCAGTCCCACCCCCTGTACTGAGCTCCTTGGCAGGAAGTCACTGTGAGCAGCACGTACTTCCCGGTGTGGGAGTTACGCCTCACTTCCTTGAGGGTGAAGTATCTGCATAAATTATTTAGAATTTTTTTTAAAGATTTTATTTATTTGACAGAGAGAGAGATCACAAGTAGGCAGAGAGAGAGGGGGAAGCAGGTTCCCTGCTAAGCAGAGAGCCTGATGTGGGGCTCTATCCCAGGACCCTAAGACCATGACCCGAGCCTAAGGCAGAGGCTTAACCCATTGAGCCACCCAGGCGCCCCTATTTGGAATTCTTTATGGGAGATTTGTCTCTTCACTTCCATTTGTTGGATCATTTTTTTAAAGATTTATTTATTTATTTGACAGAGAGGGAACAGAGGGAGGGGCAGAGAGAGAGAGAGGGAGAGAGAGAATCTCAAGCAGGCTCCACTCCCAGGGCAGAGCCAGACGTGGGTCTTGCTCTCACCACCCCAAGGTCACAACCCTAGCCAAAATTAAGAGTCGGGTGCTTAACTGACTAAGTCACCCAGGCGCCCCTTTGATAAATCATTTTTTGTATCAGTGTGGACTGATGGATGTTTATCCTTTATTTTGGGATATAATCCAATACTACTTTAAACAATGTTTTGCCTGAGTTGTTCCAGCTTTTCCCTTCTGTTGACTCCTGTGTCCCTTAGACATACTTCTGTCTTCCTTTTTTTTTCTTTCAACATTTCTGTGCACATCCTTACTTTCTGATGCTATAGGAAGCTGTAAGCTCATCTTGTATACTTTCCGCTCCAGTTCTAGAAGCAGCCATTTCCCCATGGAGCCCATGAGGTTGTAATAAAACTACTTTTGTGTGCACGACTGTGGAATGCAGTGTCCAAAGTGCAGGGTCCAGGAGAGGTCCAAGAGCAGCGACCTTCACCCTCCCTCCATCACAAAGTCGACGCGGCGGTTAAAGGAGTAAATATGTTACCCAGTGCATGGAGCCGTTCCTGGCACACAGTAAAGACTCAGTAAGTATTAGCTATTACATAACTGCATGCAATTGTCTTGCCTGTGAGTTCTGCCAACAGTGGTGACACAGCAATAGAAATGAGAGCCAATGTTTGAATGATACGCTATAGTGTAAAAGCACCCAGAGATCGGTTCCATCTAGAGATGATTTCTGTGGCTCACTCTCTGGGGCAAACCTTTGCAACCTGGATGCAGGCAGGCTGCTCTTTAAGTAAAGACCAATCTTCTGATACCCTTGCCTGTACTCTGTATACTTTCTACGTGGGGAGCTTTGTGCCTTAGAGGCTCCCTTCCCGGCATTCACCTTGGATGGACAGCTCCCTGAGACTGCAGCAGAGTCACTGTGTGCCTGAGGCTTGCTGAGACCCCTGGAAGTCCCGCCTGACTACTTGGACATGTCACACCTTCCAGCCCAACCCGGGCATGACTCGTGAAACGTTCTTATGCTGCTGTAAGAGAATGTAAATATTTGGGGGGATTTGGGTAAGTGAGAAAAACACATAAAACCGTAATACCAGGCATTCTGCAGTAGCTGTCAAATGACTGTTAGGGACAGTTCTGTTCTGGAGGACGCTGGGAAGAGAAGGGGACAGGAGGAAGACTATCTACTTACTGAGTGTAGTTGCAGAGGCAAGTTACAAGGGTGCGGGGGCTGGGATCAGGTGCTCTGGGCTCCAATTGCGGCTCTGCCACTGGTCAGCCATAGGACCTTGGGCACGTGATTCAGCCTCATTTTGCTTCAGTTCCTCATTGGTCTAAGGGGCATTAAAAACGTACCTGCATTAGAGTTTGGAGAATAAAATGAATTAATGTAAAATACTTCAAACAAAGACTGGCCCGTATTAAGGGTTATCAGAAGTTGTTGTTTTTCCTAGATGCCGGGCACCGTGCCGGGATATCTCATTTTGCCTTTCAGGCAACCTTTTCAGGGGACTTGATCTGCATTTGAGCAATAAACTCACACAGGAGAGGCTGAGGCTCCAGGAGGCTGGGCATTGGTAGGAATGAATTTGGCCTCTGTGAGGACAAAGTCTAATTTTGGCAGGTGGAGGGATTGGAACTGGAACTTGCTTAGGTTTGGAGAGTTGGGGAGGAAAGACAGATCCCACATCATGGGAGGAGGTGACCCCAGATGGTCTGGGGCTACAATCTGCCTTTTTTTCTACCTACTGTGTGAACTTGGGAGTATAACGTAAGTGCCTTGAGCTTTAATTTTCTCATCTGTAAAATGGACATGGGCTGACATATACCACCGTGGTTTATTGTATGTTTAAGTGCACTTATCTGTCAAAATAATTTTTCTTTGTCAATGGAAAAAGCATTTTTACATTTACAGCTTTGTAACTGTCCCAAGCATCTATCTGGTTTGTATTATGTTTCTTCAAGTCTAAGCCGCA
The DNA here is from genome assembly GCF_002288905.1 of Enhydra lutris kenyoni. NCBI lineage: Eukaryota > Metazoa > Chordata > Mammalia > Carnivora > Mustelidae > Enhydra > Enhydra lutris. The sequence continues at coordinate 19,686,548 of NW_019154090.1, read as the reverse complement.
GGGACTTGCCCCGCCCACCATCGACTGAACAGCAGGTGTTCAAAGGCCAAGAACACACTGCCGCTTTAAGTGTGAGTGTTACATTGAAAATGAATCCTTATTACAGAAATGATCAAATATAAAATGAGAGTCCTTGTAAGAATAGAGAAATGGAGCAGCGGAATCTCATTAAGTCCTCTCTCCTCCATCTCTTCTGGTAAGCTCTCCTTCTAAATTACAGACCTTCTCTCTGGGACCTAACCCACAGCCCCGGGCTTGCCCGGACTCCGCCCGTGGTGGCCCCGAAGGCGAGGCCTACAGCAGGGAGTGGGGTCTCACAGCGGTGCTGCGCACGTCCCACCAGCTCTGGGGAGGTAGAGACTGCCTTAGGGGGTGCACGCATTCCTCCACTTTGAAGAACTTCAGAGTTAAACATCATTAAATCATTAAACAGTCCCCCCCAAGGGGAATTAATACACAGAGAAGCAAAGCTAATTTGGGCTCTCAGGTGACTCACTCAGAATTGCCCACTTAAACTCTGACCCTTTAATTCATATAAATATGTCCCAGAATGTATTTCTCCCGAGAAGACTTTCCTTGCCTGTGTCAAAGTCTGGTCCTCTCTGCTAGCCAGGGTAGAGGGCTGCGGTAGCCTCACTGGAGTGGGTCTCAGCATCCAGAAAAACCTCCATTAATAATCTGCAGAGCAGAGAGCTCTCTCGGTGAGAGGACAAATTATCGGCTACCTCTGGGGACTCCTCAGCAGCCTCGGATTGTAAAGGATTGCAAAGGTGGCTCTCTTTTGCCAGGGCACCCAGAGATGAGATTAAGTCAATGCTTCCCAACTGGGGGGTGATCTTGCTCCCGTATGCTGTCTGAGAGGACATTTGGAAAAATTTGAAGATGATTTTGGTTGTCTTTCAACTTGGTGGGGGGCGGGGCGTGGTTTGCTACTGGTTGGACGTTGGTAGGTAGAAGCCAGGAACGCACAGGCCAGCCTCCTCACCAAATGTCAACAGTGCTGAGACAGAGGAATCCTGGGTTAACTGCCAGAAGGTGACCTCTTGTGAGGACGGTCTTCCCTTAGGCAGAGGGATGCAGAATGCCCCCCACTCCCTTTGCCTCCAATTTCTGTCCCTGAGAAGACAGGGAGAAGAGGTATCTGGGTTCTGGAATCAGCCTACCTCACCTTGAAACTCTGCTCTGTGACTCAGTAGTTATAGGACTCTGGGGAAGTCCTTTTGCATTTTTAAGTATTAGTTTTCTCGTCTGTAAAAATGGGGGTAAGGAGAGTCATCCCTGGGCTGCTGTGGGAATTTGACCCTCATGTAGTTATAAGCACTAAATACATGTCCGCTGCGATGGCCTTCCCAGGACCGAAAAAGCCTGGTTTGGGGACAATGTGGGTTTCGGGCGCCGTACTGGATGCAGTGTCTATACAGTCAAGCTGAATGTACTTCCCAACTGACACTGACATTTCTCGAAGTCAGGGAGGCTCCCTTCCCCGTCACTGATCCTGCGGCCCTTCCTCGGGCTTCAGCTTCGACCACCAGGACCGTTGCAGTAGGCTGCATCTCCAACCTCTGGGGGGGCCGTCCGAATGTCTGCCCGAGTGAGCTGTTGGAAGTGACCATCTGAGCAGATCACTCCCCTGCTGAGTCTGACCACAGGCCCCGGGTGCCTGCCTGCAGACTAAAATTCCTATTTCCTACCACACCCCCCAGGCCCCGCACCTGAACTCATACTATTTGCTTTGTCCTGCTTCCAGATGCACTCACTGTATACTGTTTCCCTAATATATCGGCCCTTGTCTTCCTCTTAGCCTCTGCTCAGGACATTTCCTTTGTCTGCAGTGTGCCGTCCTTTTAGAGTTTTTCCCATCACATGCTTATTTTCCAAGATTCAGGCCAGGGGTCACTCTGCTGGGAATCCTTCCCCAAAGCCCAAGGTGGTCCAGGCTTCCTTCCCTTGCACGCCCATGGCACGGAGGGCATGCTGTTAGCCCACCACACTCCTTATAGTGCTGGACTGGGGCAACATACCTGTTTCACCCACTGATCTTTTCGCAAAGACATTCTCCTAGAAAGAAACCATGGACACCAGACTCTCCTAACCCTTCCGTTTGGTCAGAACTGGTCACTGCTATGGGACATCCTTCATGTCCAGCCTCGTCGTCCTGGGGTCCAGAAGCCAAACTCGGCTCTGCAACTTCCTAGCTCTGTGGCCCTGAGCCAGTTACTGGGCCTCAGTTTATTTACCCATAAAAGTGGAGGAATGACATCAGCCCCCCAGGTTTCTTTGTGCAGATGAAGTGAGACTGTTCACGCAGGAAACTCCATGCCGGGCCTGGCACTAATGCCCATCGGTAACCCTCATTCACGGCGCGGGGCTTCTCAGCCTTGGAGGCAGCGGTCAAGCCAGCGTTCATGGTCAGCAGGGAGAGCTCCTTTAGAGTTCAGCTGGGAGTAAGGCAGGCTGAACTGCCTGGGCGCCCCCGCAGGTGCGCTTGTGTGTGCATGTGCCTGTGTGTGCCTGTGTGCACACGGCTGGGTGATGAGGGGGTCAGTATTGGGCAGCGCGGTTCGGCACCGCATTCAGCCACCAGCGGCTGCTCTGACAAGAGGGAAGCTAAGCCTTGCTCTGTTCTGAACACATCAAAGCCAGGGCTGGGGTGTCTGCAGTCTGGAGGGATGGTGGGGGTTGGGCTCCCCTGCTGGGGTTGGCTCCTGCCAGAAGGCAGCACAGGAGGACCCTCAAAGGTCTGCAAGCGGTGGAAAGGCATGAAGGCCCTTTGGTGACAAGCCCCAGAAAGAAAGGGAAGAGCCGGGCAGAGTCTAAATCTCCCCAGAGCCATATGAGTTGGCCTCAGAGAAGGGAAGGGAGGGAGGGAGGGAGGGAGAGCAAGAGTGGAGAGAAGGGGAGGGAAAGGGAGAGGAGGGGAGGGGAGGGGAGGGAGGAAGGAGAGAGGTGGGAGGAGAAGGGGGGAGGGGGAGGGAGGTTTTCTGTTGTCAGGCTCCCCTCTAAAGACTTATCTTGAAGGGTGTGAGGCAGTGAGTGGGTCAGCCCTTTAGCTTCTGACCTGAGCTCAGCCACTGCTCACAGTGTCCTTGGGGAGATGTCCCCTCCCCTCTCTGGTCTCAGTGTCTCCATCTTCACAATGCCACGGCAGTGTCATCTGAAGATCTGACGCTGGATGTTTTCACTTTGCCTCGTGGGGTCTGGGTTAGGACCCGCATCACCTTAGCCTTGTCAAGGGAGGGTCCCTCTTCTCTGGCCTGTGGCTCTCCCGCTTGCTTTCTGCACTCCCTGTCCCTTGAGGGAGCCGCTCAAGGCCCAGGGTCCCCCAGCCTCTGCCCCTCGCTCTGCTTGCCCCCTGTGAACCTGTTCCCGGCTTGTTTCAGGAACACACCAATTTCATGCAGCGGTTCAATGTGCAAACATCCGGGTCAGACATGTAGAGCTCATGTGGGATGTCCCTGGGCAAAGACTGGAGCTTCTGTAAGTAAATATCTTCAGTTATCAGGTGGGGATGATAACAGACCTCCCTTCATACAGTAGATGCAGGAACGGATGGGGAGGACACAGGGGCAGCACTCAGGGCCCAGCTCATTGTAGCTGTTCAGTGATGGGCTCTTTCCTAAGTGACTGGGTCTGGTTTAGTTCTTTCCAGAACTACTGTCCCTGTGCACTCAGGTGCCTGCTCGCTCTTCCTTCTCCACTTGCCTTTAAGGTCCTCAAGGGATCAGTGCTTGGCCCACAGGAAGTGTTCCTGTCCCTCCCTCCTCCTTGTACACAGAGACAAGAGCTTTAACCAGCAACCCCTGGGGCTGTGGACTGAGATGCCAGTGGCCCCGGGGGCAGGGGGATGTGGTGTGCTCCTCTCAGCTCAGGAGAAGGGACTTCCACCCCTCTTCTGCCTCCGTGTGTGAGAAGCCCCATCTGGTCATTCCACTGGCTTCTAGAACATGTTCCTCTGAGTCCCCTCAAAGTTCCAGGAAGCATGTCATGTGGCAGGACATGGAGATGGGGGCTGAGGTCCTGGGGCACACCACTTCCTGACACCCCCCACAAGGCTGCACACCCCCAGGAAGCTTATTGGGGATGCTCACATGGTGAGTGTGGGGAGAGATCATGGGCACCCCCCACACTAAGGAGGAGAGGAGGAAGGAGGGGATAATTACTGGGCGGGCGGGAGAAGCATTTGCACAGGATAGGAGGACAGGAAGTAAAACTCGGCAGAGAGAGTCTCAGTCCACATGCAGTCCAACCCTAAGAAAGGACAGAGGTGGGGGAGGCTGGGGCAGGAGGAGCCTCCGACTGCAGCATGTTTCTGATAGAGTTCTGGCCAGACCCATCAGTGGGGGAGTTTCAGGGCCAAAGGTGTGTCCTAGAGGCATCCAAAAGGCCCTACTCCAATATTCCCTGCCGCTTGGTCATCTGCTGGGAGCAGTGCAGGAGCTGGGCCTGACATGAAGGACAGGAGGGGTGCACAGGTGCGTCAGCGGGAAGCTCTCATTCACCTGGGCTCCCTGCAGCAGGATCCCAAGAGGGAGATCCATGACTGCTGCGATGACTTTGTTCCAGGAGCCTCGATTCTGAAAGTGTCTGTGACAAAGCCAATGGCCTCCCTTTCCCATGGACATACACACGTTTACTCACTGTGTATACATGAGCAGACAGACAAGCATAGGGCTCATACGGGTACATATACATATAGTGTGTTGTGCACTAAGACTTGAACTAGTCTAAGGTCTTTTAGGGACAAGAGAAATGACCTTGAAAAGAAATCCCCTCTCCAGGAACTTCATCTGTCTCACCTCTAAGATGAGAGACGCCACTGTTTTGATGCTAACGTTGTACGAGTTTATGCATCGCTCTTATCCCCCAATGCAAGAGAGACAGTGAGTATCTGTGAATAGTCCCAGCAAAGAAGAATCACTCATTCACTCAGCTCCCATGGACTGAGCAACCGGGGGCCTGCTTGCACTTATGGTAGATTGGCGAACAAGTGATATGGTTCTTGTCTTCCAGAGCAATATTCCAGTGGCGACACAGAGGGGAAAAAAGAAGTAGGAAATAAGCAATGGGAGACACTTGTAAGGGATAAATCAGATTCAGTGTCAGAGAAGCGCCTGGAATAAGGTCTGCTGAGGTATGCCACACACTGTTCATTTGTCCCCTGTGATGGGTGATTTATCTGCCCCCCCCCCGCCCCGTGTATTTATGGGTCATTTCCTGCGTGCCAAGCATGGTGCTATCTGTTTGGTTAAGTGAATTCTTAGTCAAGACCATGGACAAAGGCCTTCCTACTGGACATTTTTCCAGACCCACTTGGCTCTCTGTGCTTGTCACAAGCTGGTAGGCGCCTCTCTTGTTAATTAAAGCAGCCCACAGTCCAGGTTCTTCGTGGTTTCTTTTCGCAAAGGCCATGTGAAGTGGCCAGGAGAAAGTGTCTTCGGCAGATGGTTGGGGGCCCATGGCTCGTCCCGCTCCGCTGGGGGCAGGGCTGGGTCCCCCTGTCCTGTTTGTCATTCTGCGGCCCAGGGTGGAGCACGGCCCAGATGACTTCCAGCTCCTGGCGGATCCCACCCAAGTGTTGGCTTTTCCCTGAATTCAGGCACATCTTTTTGTTTGACCAATTTGTGAGTTTACGTGTTACTAAGAGGTGGATGTTCTTGCTTCTTCCGGTGAAGGGCTTGCTTTTCATTACCCTAAGACTGGAGACTGTTACGTGGCTCTCCTCTGGATGTTCCTATGCTTTCATTAATTTAAATAATTAATAGTCAGCCCTTTCCTCTACCATCAGTGCTCTAAGATTCCATGTGCATGTGAAGATTCAAACCCAATACATGGCATTGTGGATCTGCTTCACTAAGGACAGAAAAATGGGTGTTTTTTTTTAAAGCAACACCAACCGCCACTGTAAAGAGCCCCAACCTGTTCCTCGCATGGGATGATTTTTTTTTTTAAACAAAATCTGGTTTGGGTTCCTCACTACTACTACAGAGCTCTGCCGTCTTGGCCACATTACCGACTTCCTTGCAGCTCCGTTTCCTCCCTGGGAAGACGGTTTGTGGGCATATCCTGCCTTCTGTGCTCCGCCTCCAAGGAGGGCTTTTGTCTCGTTTGGAAAATGCAAGGAGAGGCTGTGACAAGAGCCAGCCCAGCCCCTCCGTCCCTGGGACCTAATGGAATGGGGTTGCCTTGTTGGGCATCTTTCTCTTGCTGTGGCCCCTTCAGACCTTGAGGTTGCAGGAAAATCGGGTGACTTTTGTCAAACGGCTGCACTTGGCATTATGCTGGAGGTCACGGCGCTCAGTTAGAGGCAGCGGTAATGTATTTATTTGTCACCGCCGCCCGTCTACGCCTCCGCCTTCCCTTCCGTCCGTCCGTTCTGCCCAAGGCCGTTGGGGTCCGACAGAGATCAACAGTGTTTCTACAGAGATGAAGAGGCTCTTTCAAACCTGAATTAGATGTTAAATCTTTTTGAAGTGGGGAGGAGGTAAAGGAGGGAGGAATCATATTGTGCTAAGAATTTATCCTGTGTTGTTTCCTGTGAGATCATGTCCCCGGAAAGATTTGTTACCCAGCGAGTTGCAAACTGCTGTTTCAGGCTGATGGGTGCTGCCAATTCATTCTGATGAATTCTGCCAGTCAGAAAGTATTTTTCCCTCCTTTTAGTCGCTGGGGCTGTTTGGAAATGGATGACGGCCTTCAGAGCCGGGGCAGTGGATGCTGGCATGCCCGGGATGAGTGGAATTGGAGATGTTTCCACTTGTAAAGAAAGGCCAGACCAAAACTATCGGGCCCCAAATCGCCCTTGGCCCCCATCTGTGTTTCCAGGGCCCTCTTCTCCCAGTCACACACTGGGAAATTATTTCCCCATTGATCTTCTCATTCAGATCCCCTACACTGCTCAGCTTCTAGGTTGCAGATAGCCCTGATGTTCTGTCCCTTCTAGGTTGGGAGGAAGCACCGTGAGCCAGACTCCAGAGTCAGGCAGACCTGGGCACAAATTCTGGTTCCATCCCTAATGGGCTGACCTGGATAATTTACATCGTCTCTGTGACCATCAGTTTCCTCCTCTGTGAACTGGAGATAAACACGGTAGAAGTCTACTTCACGACTGAAATTGACTACCAAACTTTTGCTCTTCAAATATGGGAATTGAACAGATTCAGATACTTTTTTTTTTTTTTTGGTTTGTTTTTAAAAACAAATTCCTTGTATCTGATCTCTTGCCATTCATGCCCTGAAACTCAGGAACAAAAGAGGGAAGAAACTGTGAATAGGTTCAGTGTCTAGTTCAACCCCATCTCTCCCTTTCTGGACTTCTCTGTGTCTCTTTTGCTTGCATAGAGCTTCCTCCTCTTGGTTTTGCAGTTTTGAATCAATAATTTCTGGCATTTGCTTCCGTTCTCCCCAAGGTAAGCATCTTTCGGATTGCCTTTCTCAGTCTTATACCCAGGGGTGCTTCCCTGGGACACACTGTGGTCTTTGGTCACCACCAGTAGAATACCAGTGCATTCTGGTCCTGTTGTGTGCCAGGGGCAGCTCAGCACTGTTCTCAGGACTGTGACATTTCTGTGGAAATCTGTCAGACAGATCCATCCACCTTCTCCCAGATGCCTCTACCTCATCTCCATCACAGTCAGGGGGTTCCTTCCATTTGCGGAGGGTTTGGACTCTTGAAAATGTCTTCCAGACAGAAAGACATGTGGAAGGAGCTCTGGGATCTTCTGTGACTTTGACTGCAAGATTCATGTAAGTGTCTCTTCTCTGTGGGCCTCCATTTACTCCTCTATCCAAAGAGATGGGAAGCCCTTAGAGTACCTGTCCATTTTTCCAGGGCCTCTGTCATCTTCTGGGACTACTTTTTGGAGACCCTTGAGACCCCGAAGAAGGTGGGGGAGGGTGGAAAGAAGACCACAGGAAGGACCTCCTGTTCCAGTAGGTTCTAGGGTGAAAGAGGGATTCCAGCAGCTTCCACACTCATCAGGCCATGCCACCCCAATCCATTCCCTTCATTTCTGCACTCAGCAAACTGTAAGCCAGGCTAGCCCAGGCACCCACACCACCATCTAGGCTCCCAGTGTCCCCCTCCTGCCAAAACCACTTCTCAGAAGCCACCTTTCTATGCAGATGCTTAGGCCAAGCTGAAAGCTTCCCTGAACAAACCGTCAGCGAGGCAGTAACTGGTGATAAAACTGAAGGCATGCTGGGGACCTGCAAGGGTGGGGGGTTCCAGACAAAGATCTTTGCTTGCACAGCTCTGGGGGCCTTGGAGCTGAGTGGAAATGACTTGGAGCCCAGGGTCGTGTGTATGTGACACCCAAGGATGCTGTCCATCACATGTACAGGGCAGGGGCTGCCTCTTCCAGACTCTTTTGAACAGTCCCACATAGTCAGGAACCTTCCAGGGACCTTACCTCCTCAGTCTGAGCCTCTTCCATGACAGCTGTAGGACACTCATTGGAACAAATGGGTATTCTTTGCCGATAGATGCTCATCTGGGCTGAAAGTGTTTGCCCCCTTCTTTAGAATTCTGTTTGGTTATAGAGCAGCTTGGGGACCAAGAGTAAGTCCCAGTACATGGCATCAACTGTGTCACATTTAGTGGGGAGAAAGAGAAAGAAGGAGGTAGAATTGAGGGAGAATGACTCACCCTGGAGCATTAACATCAGAATCACCTGCCCCTGTTCTGATCGGGCCATTCTGGGTCCCAGGGATGTGAATTTTAATAAGCTACATGAGCAATTCTTAATGCAGAGTGGGAGAAAAAAAGTCAAAGATATAGATGACTTTGGTGTTGGGCTTACTTGTCATTTATGAGCAATTTCTACAAAGAAGAGAGAACTTGACAATGGTCAAGTTCAGAGACTACTGTGTATGAATGCCAGGCATGCTTGCCAGTGTGTGACCTTGGGAAAGCCACTCCATGTCTCCCTTCTTCCCAGCCTTGGTGCCCACCTATGAAAAAGAGATATTGATAGCAGTGCCCAACTCATGGGGTTGTTGAGAAGTAAATATTTATATATAAAACACTTAGGAGTCTGGCACATCATAAGTGTTTTTGAAAGAAATTATGAACAGATCCATCATAGAAATACTTTTCCAGGAGCTTTGCTGGAGTGTTGGACAGAGGGGTCTACTCTGGTAGTATGAGGACTCCTGATGGGTTTAATGGTCTGGGAAATGAATGAAAGTCACTATCTACCTTATGGGTCCACAGCACCAAGGGGGACAAGGATGGGGCAGTGCCAGCAGGAAGGACCACTCAATCACACCTCTGATTTGACCTTCCTAGTGGACGCTCAGCTACTTTTCACATCCTGAATTATACAGAAACTTCTGGATTTCTGCCACACAACAGGGCAGCCAAGGCGGTCTGGAGTACCAACAGAAGCTCTCTCTTTGCTCACCCAGACTTTTCCGTTATATTAATTCTGAATCAGCCACCTTTATGCTGTTGTGGGGATAGCCTGTAAGGTCCCCTCCTGCAAGTGTCCAAAGTGGGGACCAGAGTCAAAGCCGAGCTCCTTATCAGCTTCTCCACTTTCCCACTTGGGCCTCAGTGCAGACAGGAAAAGGAAAAATCCCCCATCTCCTGCTGTCTCTTACCCTTCTATCTTCCACAGCTTTCTAGGGTCAAAGGAGAAGCTCTCTTCTGTCTTTACCTCTAATCCCCAAGGAAAGAATGAACTGGTTCCCCTTTCCTCTTTATTCTGGAAGGGAGACTACTTTTCCTCTTTCCAAGAGGCAGCCTTTGCCCCTTTTCCTGGAGCTACAATGATAGACAAAACAGAAGGAGAGAGAGAGAGTGAAGTCATCTATAAGGTAGCACACAAACACAGGTATTTCAGACATATTATACTTATATGCACATAAATGATGCCCAATAAATATTTATTGAATTGTGCAGGATGGTGGAAAGAGCAGGGCCTCAGAATTCAGGCTGGTCTATTTCAGATCTTGGCTTTGTCACTCATTAATGGTATAAAGTGAAGACTGGCACAGTGGCCATGGGTGGGAATGAAATTGTTTATGCCACATCCCTGTAGTGATTTAAGCAGGGCCTGCTCGCTGTGCTCTCTACAGGCATGAACTTAAGATTTTGTTTTACAAGCTGATGATTATATTGGCTGTCAACAGAGCTTAAATCCTGGCATCTAGGAACTCACTTAAATACTTGTTCAAAGAATATCTGGGTCAGAAATCCTCCCCTTTTCCTTTTTGAACAAATTCAATAGGAAAGTGACCTGTTCAAAGATGAACTCTATTTTATAAAGATGTTTTCAGTGGGCCCTGGGTAAAAAATATTTCATAAACCAGAGGAAGCCACTAAATCAAGGAGTAGAAAAAGAAATAGACTTGCTTGAGCAGTACCGTTTTGGTGTGGGAAGGTGATATATGCAACATTTTTTACTATATTTGGCTGCAAACTCCAGACAGTTGTTGCCTTGATCTATAATGGAGATTCTGTGGCAGGGCACCATTTGAACTAGCCCTCCTCGGGGCCTTTCACTACAACAGGAAGCCATAAATGATGATGATTGGGTGAATATTTTGAAAAGAGGAGAAAGAAGCAGTTTCAAGTGGAAAGTTCTGGTGGATTCATGATGTTCCTGAATATGCTGATTGGGCCACAAAGAATTCTGCTGGTGGGACATGGACCATCACTGGTAGAAGGCATGGGTGTGTCTAAAGTAACTTCTGAAGGGGGGCTATCTCTGTTGTCTTCTGTGTTCCCTGGGATGCAGACTGAGTTTAGCAGACAGAGTTTAGCAAGTGGGGTGTTTACTGGTACTGCCTTTAGGGTCCGAGCTTGTGGATAGGAGGTAAGGGAAGCAGCAGTGGGAAGAGGGTCAGTCCCACTGTGATACAGCTCCAGAGCCAATCTTGGCTGAATCTGGGGCTAGAATTGTCCCCAGCTGGGGTGAAGTGTTGGGCTTTAACATGATGGCGTCAACCAGTCATGGGATTCAGGGTGAGCTTGGGTGAGATGGCCTGATTGGGCAGTTGAGGCAACTGCAGAAGGCCTGGCAGCTGAATGGTGTGGCCAACAGCTTTCCCAGTGGCTGAACCAGAAGGCCTCCACTGAGACACAGTTTGGGTGGTGCATCCCGTTGTCCACTGTGCTCTTGCAGGGAAGTTGGGAATGTCAGGTCTGTTCGTGGTTGGTTGGAGGTTTGACCAGGGTTGATCTCCTAGGTTTCTCTAAATAAGTGTCAATTACTAATTGATCCGATAACTTCTTGCTGTGCCATAGATTTGGACAAGAGCAAGCACACAGCGGTCCTTGCCAGTGATCCTTTCTGCTATGGAAACTTCCTCCTTCCTGCAAGTGTAAAGGGTCCATAGAGAGCAGTGTCTTTATGGGTGACATGGGCTTTGGAACCAGGCTGACTTGCAAGCCTGGCTAAGCCACTTCCTAGCTGGCCAACCAGAGAACAATGGCTTGACTTCTCCAAACCTCAATTTCCTCCCCTGCAAAATGGTAACAATTAATGGTATGTTGCTATAAAACTCTCTCCCAGAGCATGCAAACAGTCAAAGTTATTTTTACTTGTGTGGGCAGTGGTGGCCCAGAGAAGGGAGAGGAACCACTCATTTACCTTTTCCAAGCCTAATGTTAGCATGATGGCAGCAGAAGTCTTAGCTTGGATTTTGTGGGCAGAGGTCCTGTCAGGGTCACATGCTGTGGTTCAGCGGAGTCTTTGGGGTCAGCTCCTCCTCTCAAAATCCTGGAGATGATGGAAGCCACAAAGTTAGCCTCTGGGTTGCCTTGGCAATGGGTGTCCTACTTGATTGAAACTGAAGGGAATCATGGATCATGGTCAGGAAGTGGCAATGTCAGGCCACTTGTACATCTGCCCAGAGATGCGCATAGAACCACGTGACTGTGTCTGAATGCTCAACACCGCTGGTTCTCAAAGTGGGTCCCTCTACCAGGAGAGGGAGCATACCCTGAGAACTTGTTAACAATGCCATTTGTTGGGCCTCATCCCTGACCTACAGAAACCCTGGGGATAGAGTCCAGGACCTGTATTTTCATAAGTCCTCCAGGTGATTCTGATGCATGTTTCTATTTGAGAATCAATGGTATAGATAAGAGGTCAACAAATACTTTTCTGTAAAGGGCTTGACAGTACCTATTTTAGGCGATGCAACCCATGCATTCAGCCTGTCAGAATGACTCCAGTCTCCCGTGTCAGTGCAAAAGCAGCCACAGATCTTATATACACGAATGGGTGTGGCTGGGCTCCAGGAAGCTTCTACAGCAGGCAGGCTATGGGTTTTCAGTCTCTGGTAGAGGTACCTGTAGGACTTCTCTCCTCCACCATTAGATGCTTATTCCTTTATTCATGTGTTCAATAACTCATTCTATTTCTCTACTGTAATTTGGACCCCTGCATGCCTGGAACTCTGCTAAGGACAGGAGATGCAACAGTAAATAAGAGACACACCAGCCCACCATCCCAGAACTTAAAGTTGGACAGGAGACTTAAAAAAGCAATTCGCAAATAACGATTAAGATAAATACATGACACAAAGGAGAGAGAATTAGAAGGGTTCAGAGGTGACCTAATCTAGTTGGGGAGGGTGGAAATGGCCTTTTTAAGCAGTTGGTTTTTTTTCTTTCTCTCTCTCTCTTTTTTTTTTTTAAAGAGGGAAAGAGATTGAGAGAGATGGTGGCAGAGGGGTGCAGAGAGCAGAGGGAGAGAGAGAGAAACCATGCTTGATGCAGAGGCTGATGTGGGGCTCAATCTCACAATCCTGAGATCCTGACCTGAGCCAAAATCTAGAGTTGGACGCTTAACCGACTCAGTCACACAGGTGCCCCTAAGGAGCTGTCTTTAAAGATGGAATCCTGACGATTCATGGAATAATCTACTATTGTAGCTAGGTGTCTGGTATTTTTTTTTTTTTTTAAGATTTTATTTATTTATTTGACAGAGAGAGATCACAAGCAGGCAGAGAGGCAGGTAGAGAGAGAGGAGGAAGCAGGCTCCCTGCTGAGCAGAGAGCCCGATGCGGGGCTCGATCCCAGGACCCTGAGATCATGACCCGAGCCGAAGGCAGCGGCTCAACCCACTGAGCCACCCAGGCGCCCCGGTGTCTGGTATTTTTGTAAGGATTTTGTGCTCACAGCTCCTTTCATTCTCCAATAACCCATTGATGGAGGTACCATTTTTATTCCTGGCTCACAGAAGAAGAAAGAGAGGCCCAAGAAGGATGCACAGTGTGCCTCCAGATTTGAGCCCAGGCAATTTGGGTCTAGAAGCTGTGTTCTCATCTACAGCTCAATAGCAGCTAGGTAATGGGAAAGAGAAGAACATTCTAGGCAAAGATAGCAGTTTACATCGTAGTGGGGTCAACAGTCCCTACTTTAATAATTTTATTTTGGAGAGTCTATTCTAATTTAGACTTCATGTTAGACATGAAGGATGCTGTAGGAAAGAAATCAGAAAGGCCTTCATGGAGCTTACAGATGAGTCTAGAAGACATACATCGCTGAAAACTAGGGGAGAAAGAGCAGGGCTGGTGAAAGCATATGCAGGAGTTTAGGGGATGATCTAAGGCTTCATTTGATACTAAGCAAAGAAAGAGCAGAGAGATTAAGACCAAATACACCTTCTTGAAATGTTTTGTTCAGTGACATGTCTAGCCTCTTGCTGGTTAAATCCAATTTCTGGCCATAGTTTATATATATATGTATATATATATATAATATAAATAGATTTATAATATTTTATATACAATATAAATTTATATATATTATAAATTTTACTTATAATAAAATTTTATATAAATGTATAATTTATATTTATATAAATATATAAAATACATATTATAATTTATATAGTAAAATTTTATATAAATAAATATATTATAAATTTTATATTTATATAATATAAATATATATAATATATATTATATACATGTATATATTTCTGACCATAGATTTTATATAAATATATATAAATATATAAATATATATAAATATATAAATATAAATATAAATATATATATATATATAAAAAACTATGGCCAGAAATTGGATTTAACAAGCAATATATGTCTCTATTATTAATAGATTAATAATTATATATGAAAAATATATATTATTTATATATATTATAGATTATGTTATATTCTCTTATGTATGTTATATATTGTATTCAATAATATTATAGAATATATAAAATACTATATAAATATATTTATATATTCATGTATTATATAATATAATATTTATTTATATATGCAATGTTTCATCATTTTGAGAAGGATAAATCATTATTTGGTATGGGGTTACTGGATTAATGATTTATTAATAAAACAAAGTAAATGCTCACTTAACACCCTATCTCCAAATAATATATTCTAGATGAATTAAATAAGTATATTTTATAGCAAAATTTTATCCTAGTATAACTAACATAAGCATCTTGACATATTTAAGTTTAAAATCCCTCAAAAATGTGGTTCTGTCAGAATATATATTCAGAGGATAAGAAGCAAAATAAAAATAACACCACATGGAGACAAATTTTCATTGAGTGTGGCAGAAAGAGAATTACTATCCACTCTATAAAAGGAATTCATACAAATAGCAAAGGAAAAAGGTGCATAATTCTGAAAGTTAGATGTGAACATAATTTCAAAAGACATGGACAGGACCTAGCACTCACAATATAGAAAACAAAATTGGCTAATAAATGTAGACAGTAGTTAATCTCAGTGGTAATCAAAGATATTTGAATACAAAATCAGTGTGATACAGTTTGTCAATTACATTAGCAAACTTTATAAAAACAATCATACTCTGGGGAGATTACATTTGAAACGAATACTCTCATAGTTAATGGCGTTCAAAATCAGCATAAAATTGGGAAAATTTTGCAACCTGGCAACATATATTAAGACCATTAAAATATTCTCACCTTTTGACCAAATATTTGCATTTCTGGGAATTTTTCTAAGGGCACTGCATTTGTTTCCTAGTGCTGTTGGAGTGAGGTACCACAAATTGGGCATCTCAGAACACAACAGAAATGCTTTGTCTTACATCTGGAGACCAGAAGTCTGAGATCAAGGTATGAGCAGAGTTGGTTCGTTCTGAGGGCTGGGAGGGAGAATCTGCTCCATGCCTCTCTCCTAGTGTCTGGTGATTTACTGGAAATCTCTGGCAATACTTGGCTTGTGAGGGCATCATCCTGAATTTTGCTTTCACTTTCACATGATGTTCTACCTGTGTGCATGTCTGTCTCTGTCCAGACTTTCCCCTTTCGCCAGTCCCATTGTATTTGGACCCACCTAATGATCTCATCTTAACTCAATCATCATCAAAGGCCCCATTTGACAGCTTCTTCTAAAGGGACCTCATAACTCCTGGATGTTCTAACCCTAGTTGACTCTAACCCCCTAGCCTCCAGCGCAGGGGTCTAAACTAGTCCCTCATGCTTATTCTTCCACCAACAACCTGCTTCTGGAATATCAAATCCTGTTCATACTCCCTCCTAATTCTTTCTTCTCTGTTTGTGGGTTTCTAACTATTCAGCTTCAAGTTCTGCTACTTGTTTCAATTCCTTGGCTTTCAAGATCTATTTTTTCCTGGAAAGCTTGTAAGTGTTAGATAATTTTATTATTGAATCATGGAATTATAGAACTCAGTTCTCAAATGATTCCTAAAAAGATATTTTTTCCAAGTAAGGATCATCTCACTCTTCTTTGTAATAATATTATTTTCATATTTAATACTGATTATAATATTATGAAGCATCATAAGATATGATTTTGATAATGGGTAGATACATTAACTGTGGCCAAAATTTTGAACCTCTTGTTAACACTCCCTCAGGACATATGGCATCAGCTAAAAGATTGTTAGGTGTCCTAAGAGAGAACTATGTTAATTCCTTATGACATTTTCCATTTGCGTTAGGAAAAAACATTACCATTGACCTCACCATTGTCTTCTGAGAAAGGATGCTTCTGTTAAATGAGAAGCTACTTTGTGAGCTGATTGTCTTGACTCATTTAGCAATCCAGATCTACAAGTGGAGTTAGCTGGTGCAGAATAGTTTACCAAGGTATAGACGAGTCATTTGAAGTCTTCTGGGAAATCAAGGAAGAAACAGTAAGAGTGAGAACGTGGGAAGAAGAGGGGAGGCAGCAAGCACTGGGAAGGGAAGACCAGGGAGGAGCTCCACATGGGTGGCTCTCTTCTGGAAGACAAGAAAGCCTATCTTTTTGAGTTCTTATTGTGTGATCTCTTGGTGAAACTCCAGCTATGCATGAGTGATTTCTGTTCTATATTCCATTTGTTAATATGTATAGTGTTTTAGCTGAAGAAAAGCTTGGTATTCATCCCACAATGAGGCAAGTAGGAACCCCAGAAGTAGAGGAGACAATGAGATTATAAGGCGTCTAAGCACCCTGGACTTTGGAGAAATGTGGGGAGGCCACAGACTAGATAAGTGGGCCTCCAGAAAGTTGTGCCTGTGTCTCCATGGCTATGAAGACTCCAGTAGATCTATGAGTTACACGAGCATGACCAGCTTTGCTCTCTTGTAGGAGTGGACCTTGAGATGCCTCTCTACCAATATCCCTCCCTCTTGGGCTGCAGCTGCCCTACCAGCTGTCCCCAGGCCTCTTCTAGAGGGAGGAAGTAAATCCTCCAACCTACACATTTTAAGGGACTTTTTTTTTCTTTTTAATTGAGGAAAGTTTGCACAATGCAAATGAACAATGGGTCTCATTTCCAGCCTCCCCCAGAAAGGGGATGCTCTTTGATTGATGCAGGAAGGAAATTGAGGCTAGGCTTTCCAGAAACCAGTGCTAGAATGAGGAGACCAGCTTGAGATATGTTGCAGAATAGGAAAGCCAAAAACTATTTTCCGATCACTGATCTAAAGCTTTCTAATTTCAAGCCCTATGGGATTTAGCACTTAAGGGATAAACAAGGCAGTGTTGAAGTTACCCAGAGAAACATGAACCGTCTGAGCATTTTAGACACTGGACTTACCTTTGGATGAAGAGAGAAGGAATATACATTCACCAAGCACATGGTTGACCCTGCTATGGACACTTGGAAGTGTTTTCTCATTTAACACAATGTTACAATGTCCCTATGAAGCATGTGTAATTAACCCACTATACAGATGATGGATTTGAGGCTCAGTAAATTGACTGTCCAATGCCACATGGCCAGTGTGTGCCAAACGCTGCTGACATGGTTTGCAAATGATTGGTCTGGGAAGATGATCTGGCTGGCAGCTACTGTACTGAACAATGCAGAAATAAAACATTCCCATGACTGCAGAAAGTTCTCTAGAGAGAGTGAAACAGATTGAAACAGCTTCAGGCAATAGAAGAGGGTATTTATAAAAGTAAGGAATTTCACAGGACTTAAGCAGAGCGTCATCAGGACTCCAGGAATCAGGTGGGGCTCCCTAACTTAGGCTCTGCAAAGAGTAGTTATGGAGGTTCCAAGATGGCAGCAGAGTCTATGACCTCCCTCCAAGACTGAAGGTGCACAGGTTGGAGGACATTGCATGGGTAGTGTAGCTCAGTGAACAGGGCTGCAGATGGACTTTAGACCATGTCTGCATCTTGAAGGTGGTCACGGGGAACATGACATAGAGTTAGTTTTGTCCCTGGTTGGATAAGGGGCTGGTATGGTTGAACCTGCACGGATGAATAGGCCAGAGCTGTGAAAGAGCTGTGTGTGTTTGTGTGTGTGTGTGTGTGTGTGTGTGTGTGTGTGTGTGTGTAGGGCAATTAAGCACACTTCATTCCTTGACAGAGCAGCTCATTCTCTTGCATATCCTGGATTCCAGTTTGAGCCTCCTGAGAGCATGACATTAGCAGTGGAATCTCAGAGATGTTTCAGCACCCAAAGAGCTTTTTCTTTGCCTTCTGTCTGTGAGGACCTCTTTTTAACTTCTATCCACTTTGAGCTTTCTCCCCATGGGCTTTAGAAGATGAGTTGGCACAGGCTGTAAAACAGCTTTCTCTTTTGTGTGTGTGGGAAACGTCTGTCTAGCTCATTCATAATTATGCACACTAGTCTGGAATAAATAGAAAAAAACCTGACTGATGTAAAGGACCTCCATTTCCCGCTATGTCTATATTCACTCAGCAATAATTGCAGCAGAAATATCTCTGCTAGCTCAGTATCTTTGCGATCAAACTCAGGTCCTGAGATATCTCTAAGAAGCAGTTAACAACCGCTGATGTTAGTATCCCCTCCCCCAGTATAACTGCATATAGAATACTCATATAATATGCTTCTGGTGGGAGGAGGGGGGGTCTCTGTTAAAACCTTCCATACTTTGTTTTCATAATGGAGATTTGTAGTGCACTAAACAAAGTCTCTGAGAAGTCCTGCAGCAAAGAAACCTTTTAAATTCTGTTTTAGCCAGAATTTCCAAAGCTGGTTTGGAAAGCCAGCCTTCTTTCCTTCCTCCAGTTCTCTCTCTCTCCTTCTTTCCATGAAGCATCTGTAAAATAAAGCTCTGTAGAAAGCATTTTGGGAAACACTAGCATAAGTACAACTGAATCATGACAGAGGGTAGGGGAGGGGTGTGTGTGTGTGTGTGTGTGTGTGTGTGTGTGTGTGCTGCCTTTCCACTCTCAGGGAATCTGAAACAATGATGGCATTTGAAGAGGTTGTGATTTCCATGGGCCTGTCCTGAAAAGTCTAGGAATAACCCTCACAACTTTGTGTTCCCTTTTAAAGCCATGAACCACATTTTATTGATGAGCATAAGTTCTACATAACTGTTTATTCATTAGTTCAGTTTCAAATATACCAACTCCATGATCACTACAGGCAAGATGTCACCTTCTTTTCTTTTGTTTTTTAAATATTTATTTATTTATTTGATAAAGAGAAAGAGAGAATGAGCAGGGAGAGGGGTGAGGGAGAGCAAGAATCCACAAGTAGACTCCCCACTTAGCATGGAGACCATCAAGGGGCTCAATTCCAGGATTCTGAGGTCATGACCTAAACTGAAACCAAGGGTCGGCAGCTTAACCGACTGAGCTACCCAGGGCCCCAAGACATTACCCTCTTAATGCAATCTTCAGAGATGTATCTAATCCTTTGATAAAAATTGTGGCAGACAGATGTGGTTTGACATTGCATTAGTCTCTTACCAGATTTTATTTGGTATATTACATGTCTTCCTAACCTACTTACCTTTCTCACAATGTCACTTGAACTCTCCTATTTGCTCCCTCCCTCTTACTTTGACAAAGATTATCACAGAAAAGATTCCCCTACTTAAACCACATCATCCCAATCCCCACTGCCAATAAGATAAATCCCAACTAATTTCTCTGTGCTGTGCTTTGCCAGTGCTATTCCTCTTGATATACCCTTTTTCTAACTGGCAAATACCTAGTCATCTTTAGGACCCAGTCCAATTGTCAAGACACGTGGGGAGTATTTGTTGGTGTTTTCAGGAAAAATTATTTGTTCCCTCTTCTATATTCTCATTGCATTTTGTATTTATCCACAGTTTTGGCTTTTGGCTTTTAAGATAAAATGAGAATTATGGGAAGGAAGCATGTATCAAAGAGAATGTTGGAAAAAAAATATGTTGAACTCAATCTCCCCTGTCTTCTAGCCTCTTTGATAAACTGACACCATTATCGTCATCTATAACTATTATACTCATTATGGCCTAAGCACTGGGCAATATATGTCACATATGTTTTCTCTTTGATCCTAAGGACAAAAATGGATATTTTATTCCCACTCTACAGATGGTCTTATTCAAGGTTGTCTGGCTCCAAAATTGGTGCTACATCCACCGTGTAGCATTGCCCCTTGGGTACATGATTAGTCATACAATGTGCCACTCAGGGCAATTCCTGTTTATAATAATTACCTGTAATTCTCAAACTAACTTTTCAAGGTGATATCCTCATTTATCATCAAAGAGTGTGAATCTTATTTGCCCAAGATCATCTAGTAGGTGGATGATAGATTTAAACCCTGTATTCTTTTTAGTACATCATACAACCTGAGGTTTCCATCATTAAGGAGATAGAAGCCTAAGGTTTAGAATGGAGATGAGGAAGCCCTGCTGGGTCCTTAGTCATAAAAGTAGGTTCAGAAATTATAGTGGAATTGTGGAATGACTAACTGTTAAGGGTGGAATGATTAACTGTTAAGAACAACAGGGGAAAGAGGAACAAGCTAAATAACACCACAATGGTGTAAACAGCAAAACCCAGACAAATGAGCCTTTTTCTTCAACTAACAAATTGTAAGGAAAAGAGAAGAAGAAAGAAAAAGGGGAGAGAGAGAAAAAAAGGGGAGTATGGGAAAAAATGCTAATTTAATCTAGGGAATTAAATGATATGTCAGCAGTTGAAATGTATGTCTCTTATTTCAATCTTGAGTTTTACAGGAAAATCCAGAGAAATAAATTATAAGAAGATCAAGGGAAATCTGACTGCTGATTAAGGATTTGATAAAATTAAAAATTATTGTTAAATTTTTAGTTGTGATAATGTAATTATGTTTAAAAATGAAGTTCCAGTTTTATATAGATAAATGTGAAACTACTTATTGATGCAGTGATAGATATCTTGGATATGCTTTAAAATAATCTGGGAGAGGACCCAATGGTAGTAATATAGACAAATCTCAATTGGCCATAAGTCTATAATTGTTGAAGTTGGGTAATGGGAATTTGGGAGTTCACTTTATTACTCTGTCTAAATTCAAAATTCCTAATTATAAAACATTAAAAGTAAGTGATTAGCCAGATATGTCCATCCCATGAGCATAAGGGTTGATAAGCATTTTGAGTGTTTTGTTATCAAGAGATTAAGATATCAAAGCAGAAAACTTATCTTTGAGCCAGATTCTTATTCTTGTAGCCAGTTTGCTAGGTCTGCCCATTTAGAAATAAATTGCTGGGGGTGAGGGAAAATCGTGGCATTTCTCATAGTGTCATGAGAGCCTATATTTTATTTTATTTTTTAAAAAGATTTTATTTATTTATTTGACAGACAAAGATCACAACTAGGCAGAGAGGCAGGCGGGGGTGGGGGGGGAGCAGGCTCCCTGCCGAGCAGAGAGCCCAATTTGGGGCTTAATCCCAGGACCCTGAGATCATGACCTGAGCCGAAGGCAGAGGCTTTAACCCACTGAGCCACCCAGGTGCCCTGAGCCTATATTTTAAAAATGGCTTTGGATTTACCCTTTGATTTATTAAAATATATGACTTCTTGTTCTAGGAACAATTTTGAAGTTTTATAACATGTGATCAGTCTAGAAAATTCTAGGAGTGAACCCATATTTGCCAAAGTGACATTGGTGTGCTAAAATTAAGAGTTCCCATAGCAACTCCTTCTACCCAATGGTGGTTGGTCCTAGATGAGGACATGCTGATTTCCCAACAAGAAAGAGGGAGTGAGGAGCAAACAGTATGAGTTGGGTCCTGGGAGGGACTAACTGCTTGCTTCAGGAAAAGGAAAGTCACTTTTTTTTTTCTTTTAAGATTTTATATTCAAGTAATCTTTGCACCCAACATGGAGCTCAAACTTACAAATGCGAGATCAAGAGTGCATGCTCTACTGACTGGGCCATCCAGGTAGCCTGAGGAAAGTCACTTAAATCACTGAGCCCAACAGTAAAGCCAAGTCAACTTCCATTTGGGTCAAGGTTGATATGTAAGAAGTCTTGTTGCAAGGGTAGGGGATAGTGGCAGAGGGACTTAGGCCTTGGCAGAATTTTCTTCATTCTATCAAAGTCAAGCTCACTCCAGGAGGCCTAGCAGGATGTGCATATAGCACGTTTGCTCAAACAGGTGCTGTGGAGGGCAGGTCTGAGTTGGGAGGCCATGATTCTTGGGCTACATTACCCACAGCATCAAGGGTGAGAATCAAGAACAAGTATAGGAGATGACCAGGGCTTAAGCAATGTGTAAGGGCTTAGGATGGAAGCAAGTGGGTGTGTATTGTGTTCTTTCTCATCCACATGTGGGCTGACTGCTATATACAGAACGTGACCATTTCTGAACTCACTTTCCTGATGGGCAGGGCCATGCAGCCATCCTCCTTAACTGGGTCTTCATTGCCCAGGACTGGGGAGGGCTAAGGCAGCTGGGGGCAGTAGTCAGTGCCCACAGCTGTGCTAGATCAAGTTACACTGAGTGATTTTCCCAGCTGCCTCTTGGCTGGCCCATGAGAAAATGCAAGGCAGCACAGAAGACGTGGTATGACCTCTTTGCCAGCCCAGTTTCGAGCTGAGCCTGAAGCTAATGCTCTTGGCTCACAGCCATTGACCTTTATGGCCAAAGGTGCCCTGAGTCAGGGAACATCAAATGCGGCAATGGACACTCCGCACTTCAGGCTGTTTGCTTATCTGATGGAGCTGTTCTTTTGGAAAGCTGCGTTAGTCCTGTAATGCAAAGTGACAGAGAAAATAAAAACACCCAGCTGAGAAAAAGCCGCAATGTTAATGTGAAATACAAACTTTCTGTTCATCTGAATCTTAGTTTATTTTAAAACAGAACCGTAACAGCCTCGGATCCTGGGGACCAGGAGGGGCTGTGGCTGCAGCTGCCCGGCTCTCAGATCCTTCCCCAACATGCCTTTTGGTCTTAATTCTTTGCACTTTTCCCAGGAGTCAAAGTGGTGTGATGTGGGTTTGCCCTCCCTGAATAGGACTCCAAGACCAACGAAGAGCGAATTCTGGGGTTTATAGTAGAGGAGACTGAAACTAATGTCACTGGATTCTGCCCCCAACCCTGCCGTCGCTCTGACTTAGTAAAAGCTTGGCCCTAGGTCCCTGGGAGCTTTGTTCTGGAGGAATCTGGCTGTTGGGTTTTATCTGAGCCAAGTTTGGGGTCTGATCCCAAACTTCCAGCTGGCATTGAACAGCATCTGGTTGGCATCTTCTCTACCCCATTTCCTGGTGTTTGCCTGAATTTTTTGGAATTAGCTCAGTTTTCTTAATATTTTTTGTTGTTGTTGTTTCTGAATGTTTTTCGAACACTATTATCCATATAAGAATGTTAGCCATATAAAAGCCCCGGGGAGAATCTTGCTATGTAGGCTGCTTCCTGTCCTCACTCCACCTCCGAACTGGAAAAACAGGAGCCCATGGTGGAAAACGAAGAGAAGCAGTCCAAGTTTAGAAGAAAAGCAGGAAATTATCCCAGAGGAGAGGCTTTCAATGAGACAAGGGGAGACAAAGGATATCAGATTGCACCTAAGAAGACAGATCAGAAAAGCGGCCGCTGGGTGAAGGGTTGGTGGTGTCCTTAAGTCAGTCTGGGATGGTCAGAACCAGAACGCAAACAATCCGGGAGTGCAGAGGAGTGAGGTGAAAAGAGGAAAATTGCCTCTTCCAGAGATTTCTCTTGAGGGCCAGCTCTCCACTTGGGGTGCACATGAGACTCCCCTGGAGAGCGTTTTAAAAAATACTGATGCCTGCCCTCCATCCCAGAGGTTCTGATGTAACTGGTCTTTTAGGGTATTGTTTGGCTTATTTTATTCTATTTTAAGATGAAAGCCAATGGAATTTTTTGTAGCCTGACTATAAGTAGGCAGTAGAGAGGAAGAGATTAAAAGTACCAGGCGGGTGGTGGATGGATGATGTCATGAGATTGCCCAAGAGGTAGCAATTAGGATCAGAGCCCAGGTGGTTGACCTTTGACCTGGGCAGGCGCGCTCAGAGCACATGGGGGCTTCCTTTGCCAATGTGTGTTCTCAACTTGATGGTTTCCAGTCTTTGACAGGCGATGCTATGTTATCTTCTGAGAATTCTTTTTTTTTTTTTTTTTCCTTGACCAAAGCAGAGTGTCTGATGAGGTTTTGGCTTGGTTTAATGACACCATTGTCCCTGAGGAGACATAACAAATAATATGGGGGAAATTCCTTCCCCATGCTTAAGTCTAATCATAAATGCATTTGTGGTAGAGGCAGAAATGATAGAAACTGGGGGTGGGGAAAGGATGGATGATAGAAACTTACTAAGAGTGAATAATGACTAGGGAAGGGAAGGGTGCCCATATTTAGACACCTACCTGAGCCCTTCTGTGATAGCTTCTGAAACCATAGGAACAATTCATTCCAAATCCACTTGGCTTTATCTGAAGGTATTTTATTCAAGGAAGCCCAAGTCAGTCTTCATGTGTTGTGCTAGAAAGAAGGAGATGAATTCAGTCTAGAATGAACCCAGGAGCCAGGGAGACTCAGACAGGGAGACTGAGACAGGGAGACTGAGGCAAGTGCTGAGATCCCAAGTCACGCAGACAAGGTCAGGAGGGAGAACAAGGCTGCTGGTGAGGAGGTGGAGCTAAGCGATGGGGTTGGGGGTGGGGCATCCCAGATGATGCTTGCAGGTTTTCCTCCTGGGCTCTGTTGTTTCCTTGACAATGCAGTGTGGCCTGGGCCCTTAAAGGACTGGTAGGAATACCTATCACCAGGTCCTATAATTCTTGGTTTACATCTGTCACACTCTGTAGAAAATGTATTTTTTAAAAAATTGTTTTTGTGTAAAGATGAGATGTCGGACACACACACACACACACACACACACACACACACACACACACGTGATCTAGGAAGTATACAATAAAAAGAGAGTACCCCTCTATCTCTCCTACTCTGTAAATCCAGCTCTCCAGAGGCAACCCTCATTAATATTTTCTGAGTATGAATTCTTAAATGGGCACTCTTTAAATACCATTTTTAAGGGTAAAACTAGATAATTGTATAATACTGTGATAAGTAAAACGAAGAAGAAGGGTTGTAAATCTCCAACACAGCTGCACAGGGAACTGTCTCTGACAGGCTCAAGTTTTTGAATGATGTCTACCAATGGTGAGGAAAATAGGCTCATTTTATCAGAGTGATTTTCGAGGAAAGGTGGAAAAGAGGGAGGAATGTAGGCAGACAAAGACAGTCACATTCTGTAAAGGTGTATAAAGAGGAATTGTCAAATTTTGCAGCAGTGACTCCTGGCTCTGAGGCACCATTGGAGAATGGAGGGCTACAGAGATCATTTGTGCACATTTAGACAGGAAAGTTACAATCCCCGGAAGCCAGGGCGCACTTGCTAAAATAAATCAGGAATTAGGTTAAATCGCCATTCATTCTTTTAAAAATAAGGTCTTGAGGTTGGTCATTCCAGGAGAAAGAAAAGAGATCGTGTGCCTGAAGTTAATCCGGGACTTGAAATGTGATTTCCTGATATCCGTGGGGACAAGACAGAGGTACGTGTTCTGGATAGTATTGAAATTGGGACAGTTTTTAGTTAACAATAGCCAAAGGATGCTATGAACGAATCAACCTTGACTGAAAATTGGAAGGAGCTGTATTGTCAACTCCTGTCCTGTTTTATGTTTTGTTTTCACTGCCGTTCGTGAAAACATATATACAGTACCTGGTACACGACAGGTGTACATGAAGTATTTGCGAGATGAGGTGTGAGGCTGAATGCATGAACAAGTGAACGGAAGCTCGCCTGCACCCGACAGGGACAGATGACTAACAATTTGGGTGACACAATTAGAAAAAAAAGAAAGATAAAGAAGGACCAGACAGTGGACTGGAATGATTAACCTGCCAGGCCGTAGGTGGGAATGCAAGGGTTCTCAGTTTCTGAAGCGTAGACAAGAGGCTAGGCAGCTTCGGCTCAGGTCATGATCTCGGGGTCCTGGGGTCAAGCCCCGCATCGGGCTCTCTGCTCAGCGGGGAGCCTGCTTCCTCCTCTCTCTCTGCCTGCCTCTCTGCCTACTTGTGATCTCTGTCAAATAAATAAAATCTTTTAAAAAAAAAAAGAGGCTAGGCAGCTGTAAGAAAACTGTGCTCTTTCCTGAGCCTCCTGGTTTCCTAGCTTCATGCTGTTTTAACATGGCAACGGACTTGGGCAGAAGCTTGCAGAGTCCTACCAAAGCCCCCTCTCTCCTCCAGCGCTTTCAGAGACAGTACATGGCGCTGCTAAGACTTCCTCAGGTTCCTACCTATCAATCTCTACCCCCTAGAAACTCTCCAATGCCCTGCGGCGGCAAGACATGGTTGCAGTTGACAGCAAGAAGGAGCCCATGGCCCCTTGGCCTCTGGGTACTTTTGTGGGAAGATGTTCAGTCTCTTCCTTTGCCCTCCTCGAGCATGCAAGTGAGATGCCCTTTGCTGTTTAGGAGGTCTTAACGCCGGAATCTGAACTTTCATAGCTGGTTCAGCTGGTGCTTCAGAGGAGCACCAGAATCGTGGGGATGCTGCTGTGGCCTGGCTCACCTCCCAAACCTTCATGTCGGTGGGGGGTGGCAAAGAAGGAATGTCTCTCTTTCCCTTTTCCCCAGCCCCACATTATCCTCGCACATATTTCTCCCATTCAATGATGGCCTTTTATTTTTATGAATGTATGTATGTATGTATGTATGTATTTACGTACTTTATTTATTTGACAGAGAGTGCAAAAGCACAAGAGGGGAGAGGAAGAGGAAGAGATAGAAGGAGGCTCCCTACTTGCCAATGCTGGGCTCGATCCCAGGACCCTCAAGTCATGACCTGAGCTGAAGGCAGATGACTGAGTCACCCAGGCGCCCCCAAGTAGGACTTTAATGAGAGCTTTTAAGATCCACTCTCTCCAGCAATTTTCGCATAGACAATACAGAATTATTAACCACAGTCCCCATGCTGTACACGACATCCCCAGGACTTACTTATTTTATAACTGGAAATTTGTACCTTTTGACCATCTAATCCCTTTTTGCTCACCCCACTCCCACCTCTGGCAACTGCCCATCTACCAATTATATCTCAATTAAGAAAAGCAGGAATTTGCCCTTTGTGGAGCAGTAGCCCTGGTGGACACAGAAGGGACCTCCCTGTCAGGGAGGCCAAGTTGGGACTAGCACTCGAGGTCAGCTTGTTGTTGAGAGCACGGTCTCTATCTGATTCATCCCCCATCCCGTCCTTCACATTCTTGTTCCCTAAAGGCTGGTCCAGATCGCCTGGGGGTTACTGGAAAAGCAGACTCTCAGGCTCAGCTCTGGACCTGCTGAATCCAATTGTGCAGTTTAGCGAGATCGCTGGTGATTCACAGGCACATGAACGTTTGGAAGCACGGCTCGGTGTCCCCCAAGACAGGATGGGGAGGAAGCAGTCCGCGAACATTTGCTGTGTGACTAGGCAGGGAGTAAGAGGTTGAGAGAGAAGGGGAGAGAAGGGGAGGGGAAGGAATGGAGAGAAGATGAAATCATACGAATCAATGGAGGTGAAAACAGACTGAATTTGGGGCAAGTATGACATAGAATATTGGACCTAAGTACACGTGGTAACACGGAGCGATTGGTACAGGTTTTTCCCACTTTAATAAGAAAAATAAATATCACGTACCCTAGAAGGAGTCCCTCATCTACTCACATTTCACTCCCTGCCTCGGAAAAGTGTTTCTAAGGAGATTAAATATGCCCATGCTTCTTTGGGTCAATATTTTAGAAAACTGCATAAAAGGGAATTTCTCCCTGGCTGAGGAGAAAGTTGGGGATGGTTCCATCCGTGCGGTTGGCTTGGCTTGAGCGATACACCACTGGTGTCAGGGAGCTCAAAGTCCAGTGTGGGGAGAGACAAGCCTGTAAACACTCCTACACAAACAGCATAATCCATGCACTCCAACACATGCTACTAGAGCCCAGAGCTCGGAACTTCACGGGAGCTCATGGGAGGAAGACTGGTCTTCCCTGGGGAAGGGGTGGGGGAGGGGTGAGAGGTGTTACCCCACAGGGTACAGTGTTTGAGGTACACCTTGAAGACTAGGTTGGCGTTCACCAGATATTCTAGAACAAGATAGTCATGTGCACGGTGGTGGTAAAGAGCAAGACGTGTGTTGGGGATGGAGGTAGGGTGGCGAGGCTGACAGGCAGGATGTGGGGAAGTGGGAGGCCAGGGGACAGGAGGTGAGTGAGGTGGGTGGGGCCAGATCAGAAGGGCTTTGAACGCCAGTCTAAGCAAGGGAAGGTGTGAATCGATATTTTCATTTTAGAAAGACAATCTGAAAGGCAGTGTGGGTGATAAACAGACAGGGGTGGGGATAGGAGGAGAGAGGTGGGGGACAAAGGCCAGAGAAGGGGATCATCCTGGAGTGAGGAGACCACTGAACAGGGCAGCTGCCTGGCTTAAACAAGACCAGATGGTCCGGAGAGAGGGACTTAAGGCTGTGACTTGCCATGGGGGCAGACGGACTCAGGAGTGTTTCAGAGAAGTTCAGGAAAATGTGGGCTTTTTTGTTCCCTGACTGCTTTATTTATGGACAAATGATCCGCAACAGTCACAGACCTGGCTGCTGGGATTTCGAGGCTGGCTGTTCTTGAAAGGACAAGAACACTTGTTAAGTCCAGAAGCTGTTTTCTATCATTATCATGTTTTGATTTGTTTTTTAAAGTAACTCTTGCCATTCTGGGAAGCTCTAGAGAAAATCCCAAGTGTCTTTCACCACCAGGATAAATGTTTCCCTGGTAAGTAGCTCACAATTGTGAAGAATCTGAAGTGAACTTCTGGTCAGCCTCTTCCTTGGGGTCCACGGAGCTCCTCTAAAGGCCCATCAGTATGGTGCAGCACATGGAAGAAGAAATACTGGTAAGAAGTTGGGAAGGGGGGGTTGTCAACTATTTTAGATTTCACAAGAGCCCAAAAGTCTACTCTGCTAAATTTGAGTATTTAAACTCAGAAGTAAATGTCACTTGGCTTTCTGGGAAGCCTGTGTCTGGGGTGGGGTTGGGGTGGGACAGTGTTATAAACTCTCCTATTTGAATGTCTCTGACCTTTCCACCACCCAGACTTACTATAGCCAGGAATGCCACATGACCCCTCTTCACTTTTCCTTTACTCCAGAGTTTCTAAACTGAGGCTCTGTGGTTCTCTAGAGTCTTGGAATATCCTGACATCGACTGCAGACTTGATGTGTACACATGTAGCTTTTTGATGTTTTCCTGACATGGATTTTTTAGCATTACATGAGATTCTCAAAAGACTCATGACATAGAAGAGGGAAAGAATCATAGCTCCACACATCACCACCCCTCCCCAGCCCTGAGCCAGCATATCATCTCCCTTTCCACCAATGTGAATTCCCAAACATTCTCTCCAGCTACCATCACTGTCCAGAATGTCCAACCATTGTCTCTCTTGCTTGTTTGGCTGCTTTGAAGACACACAGCATTGAGTACACCCCAAACCTGTCCATGTTCTCTTCTCTTTAAACTTGTGCCCCCTCCTTCATGTGTGACAAAATGCTTCATACTCCTTTCTTACTGTCTGCAGCCAACCAACCCTTACTCCTGATAATACTCTGTTACTTAGAGAACAGAATCCAAACTTGTAAACAGGCTGTAGGAGCCCTTGAATGAGCGATCCTGCCTTATCTCCCAACATCATGCCAGCTAGCACTCCACGTGCAGTGTGCACATGTTCACACCTCTCTGTCTTTGTGCAAGTGGGTCCCTCTTCCTGGAATATGCTTTCCCCATTTGCGGGCCTGACAATAACCACTGCAAAACTTGTCTCAACTCAACTCAACTCAACTCAACTCAACTCAACTCAACTCAACTCAATCATATCTTCTCTCCAACGTCTTCCTAACTATCAAGCTACCTCCTTCTTTCATGCATATACAATGTCTTTGGCATCGCACTTAATCCATTTCTTCACTTCTGTGCCCATCTCTCCAGCTGGGCCTTGTGTATCTTGAGGGCAATCACAGTGACTAATCCACTGTGGAATCTGTGCTTGGTGCAAGAGGGCTCGGCACTCTGTGGGTGTCAAGTAAGCATGTGCTTTGAATTGTATGAACTCAACATTCTACATAATCATCCTTTACACCCATCTGACCAATAGAAGATAAAGCTCTTGAGCCCAAAACCCAACAGGATCTTAGTTTGGGAAGCAGTGATCACTTGAGTAGACTCTTATGTTGAATATTTTGCAACAAGAGCTCTTCTTGGGTCAAATATCACCAATAAGTAGGGATCATCTTAGATTTATGTATTGATAATTTCTTATCAGAAACTGGTAGTTACCTGGCACATTCACCATCATTTATTAAGCTAGTACCAGGTGCCAGTGTCTGCTGTATACTGTAGGTGCAGTCAGAAACAGAACAATTATGTGCCGTGTCCTTGTGAATTTACATTCTAGTTGTGGCTCCCTTATCTTTATTTTACCATTGGCTTCCAGGTTTTAATCATGTGATCATTTATGCCTGAACAAAAATATTTAGTTTGTGTTTTTGTTTTGTTTGTTTGTTTTTGAGGCATGTCCTACACTACTCTCAGGTGTTCTATTATAGTTAAAAATCAGAGTGGTCTTAAATTATCTTATTAGGAACAATTATGATGATTGTGAAGAGCTGTTCAGTAGGAAACTTCCTTCCACCTCTGAGTCTCAGTCTTATTTAAAGGATGACAAGGATTAAATGAGATAATGCATATAGAGTGGAACATAGTAAACAACTGATAAATATTTGTGATTAATATTAACATTATAATTATTAGATATTTTCATGTAGTTCCTTCTACCCTAAACCAGGCTGCACTCAAAAATAATACTAAATGACAAAATGCAGAGTTGCCCAGGGTCATGAGTGTCCAATGTCCACTCTAAAACACAACTAATTAAAATGGCTGCAATTTCCAGAGTTCCCTGATGCTTCCTATTCCTTTGCTATGTTAATGAGTTGTAATAACCCTTTAAAAGAAAACCTTTTAACATATTTTCTGTTTATCTCAAATATTTCCTTCCTTTGTCCTCAAGGTTGGGCAGTAATTAGACAAAAAAAAAAAAATTCTATTTTCCTTTCTTTCTCAGATCCCTCTCAAGTTGAGCAGGCCCTGGCTCCTTGCCCACCCACCTTTATTCCAGATGTTACCCTGGCAAACCTCTCAGGCTGTAACCAGGCAACCACTGGGAAGAGGGCCCTCCTGGCTCAGGGCCTAGAAACAGAAGAAAAACAAATAGGAGGATGTCTTGAGTCTTCTACTTACTTTGGTTTTCCAATCTCATTTCCCTCGAACTTTTATTATTTTTGTAATGGAAACTGGGGGTTGGTATCTGGGCTGTCCGTTCACACACCAAATGTCCGGTCTATTCTGGAGGAGGGCTAGATCTGGGCTCTGGTTGGACTTGATCCTATATTGGTCCTGATTTGAGACTATGACAGCCAAGGAAAACATTCCTACACCCCCTCTCACCATACTGGAAAGGAAAGCATTGACCATGTGGCTTTGTAGTGATGAAGTTTGGGGCCCAGGAGAAAGGGCTCTCAGGCAACCCAATAACTTTGTACAGATAAACTAGGCATCCAAAATGGAATCTTGCTACCTAGTTTTAAATCCAAAAACATCTCTTCTAAGCACAGCACTCTCCCTCTTGCCTGGACTATGGGTTAGTCCTCTCTGAGGCCCACTTTCTGTGCACTTGGAACCCCAAGTCTCCCTTCTTGATTCTGCTGGAGAGATCATTTTAGATACAAAAGTAATGATATGATGACCTTATTTAAACCTATCCAGTGGCTTTCCAGAGCCTCATTTCCTGAAGTCTGGAACCGGGTCTTTGAGGATTCATTCATTCATTCATTCATTCATTTAATCAACATTTATTTCCCAAATACCTATCTTATGCCAGGCATTGCCACTCTTCCAGGTTCTTTGGATGTACCTTGTTAGCAAAAGAAAGATGGACCCTTGCCCTCATGTCACTTGCATTCATGTGAAGGGAGACAATATATTAGCAAGTAAAAAACATGATATGTCAGATGGTGTAGAGTGTCATGAAAAATAAAGCAAGGCTAGTGGATGAGGATACAAGAGTGGAGGCAGTCTGTGAGAGGTTCACTGAGAAAGTGACATCTGGGAAAAGATAAGTAATTGGTGGCAGATCCAGCCAAGATAGAAATATCTGGAGGGAGGACATTCCAGGCAGAAGAAAGAACAGGTGCAAAGGCCCTGAGGTGGGGGCATGTCTAAGGTATTTGAGTTATAACAAGGTGGCCAATGTGGTTGGAAGGGAATGAGGTAGGGAGAGAGTAACAAGAGATGAGTTCAGAGAGGTGGCCGGGAGGGGGGCCATATTTTATAGATTCCTTAGAACATTATATGGACTGTGCTTTTCACAGGAGGTGAGATGAGGGTTTTGAGCAAAGTCGTGACATGATCTGATTTACTCTCAGAAGGGTCATTCAGGTCATTTCTTTTTTCTTTTTCCTGAAAGTCAAGGCCAAAGCAAGGAGATTTGCTGGGAGACTTGTAACAACCTGGTAAGAAATCTTGGGGGTGGGGTGGGCAGCTGTGGTTTTGCTCATGTCTCTTGTTTGATGATTCTTGCCAAACAGACATCCACTTTCTGGTTGAATTCCTCTAGCCACAGAGAACTCACTTCCCACTCAGGCTACCTGGACTGCTCTGAGGATGCTGTGTTTTAGTTATTCCTTTTAATGAGCTGGAGTCTTATCTTCTATAGGTTCATCATTTTGGTCCTACCCTTTGAGTTCCTTAAAGCCAAACCTTGCTCCTCTCCTTTCTGATCATGTCCTCTTAGGTCTCCTCTTCTCTAGAATCAATATCCCCAACTCTTGACTCCTTCATCTTATGCATTGTTCCATCCTGGGTAACTTCCTGTGAAGGTTCTTTAGTTGGGAGAGCTATATTTTCACCATCTTGGCAATCTGGGGTCACATGGAAGCAAAGACTGTGAACTGAATTTCTGCCCTTCTGCAACATTACACCACTGATATTTCCATGCCTCAGCTTATCTGTCTGTCTGCCTGCCTGTCTGTCTATCTATCTATCTATCATCCATCTATCTTACAGTGTAGACTAATTCCTTTCCATATCTTCCTTTGGGGGCCTGATAAGAGTTAACTTCTAAACAAACTCACACCACTTTGCAGATGATAGTAAACACCCAGTATAAAATTATCCTTATAAAACATATCTTTCCATAATGTGGTCCAAAGCATAGAGAATATTTTTACTAAATCCAGCATTTCCTGCCATTAACGCTTTCCTTTTGCAATCTCCAGATAGTATTATGAGGGAGTTTTGTGTTCTAAAAAGCTACATAAACACTCTCACCTCATAATCCACTGTAATGGCATTAGTTAGACTACCACAGGCCTTTCTGTCTTCTCTGCCTTTGCTCCTAAGTGTAACAACAGTAAAGTGTTATACCTTTTAGCTGGTTGAGATAATGTCTCTTAAGAATGAGCTGTGAGAGGTAGAGAGCGTTGTACTGACATTCTGAGAGCAAAATGGATGTACAAAGCTTGGCAAAATTCCCATTCTAGTTGGTAGCCAACAAGCCATAACACATGCATTTCTTTTGGAATTATTTTGTTAAAATAAAAGCATACTCCAAGTAATGGTGGAACAGGTGAATTTGGGAGTAGCAAAGATGAAAACAATTTCTTTTCTATAAACTGTCACAAAGGGGTTGGAGCATGTGCTGGACAAAGAGGGACAAATGCATTTTAGATCTATAATCATTTATTAATTATCAAATTCCTGTCAAAACAATGGACTGGGCTCTGTACTTTGCTGTAAGGATAAACATAGGAGTTGAGTCCTTGATAGACTTTAAGAGGGGAAGAAAGACGTGTGTTCAGATATTTACAATGCTAGAAGGAGATGAAAAGCAAAGGTGTGGCATAAAGGAGGCAGTGATTAACACTCTGAAAATTGTTTAGCAGTTCTCTAAGGATATAAGTATAAAACATACCAGAGTGCTCTAATGACACAGAAGCAGCATGAGCTTAGCATAAAACAGGCCTAATTCTGGAATTTCAAATCTGCCCCTTTGCAGAAACTTCTATGTCCCACTCAATATCCATTTTCTCTTCTTCTTTAGAAAAAACAAACGAAACATCCCAATTTCATTTAGGATGACAGTACCCAGCTAGACATTTTCCAACTGCCTTACATCTTGGTGTGGTCTTGTGACTAATCACTGCCTAAAGAGAGTAAGTCAAAAGATGATGTGGTGATGTTTGTCTGTGGGGTAGTTATACCTGTCCTGGATTGCCTACCTATGAAGTCCTTTACCCAGAAGAGACATGATCTTGTATATATTGTGTTTACTTCCAGTCTCTGTCACTAGCAGTGAACAAAATTCCAAACTCATATATTCTACTTACTGTTAAATGGAACATAGAAACTAGCACATAGAAGGCATCTAGTAAGCATGTTTTCTCTTTCCCCTAGCCAACACACCTCCTTAGAGGAAAACTCTTAATTTGGAACCCAAGAAAACTTAGAGACAGTGATTAAGGAGATGTCATTTTAAGGTAGGAGAGACGACATTCAAAAGGGAGCTCTCAGGGGGACAATTATCTTTTTGTGTGTGTGAAACATTTGTTTCAAGTAAGAACTGAAGAATGAAATTTTGAGAAGTTAGAGAAGATGTGAAGCACTCCATGTTGCTCCTTCCTTGTCAAGTCACTTGTGGTGCCACTGAGATCACATGGAAAGATTTTATAAGGGTCCCAATCAGAACATTTTTAAGACATTAGCCAGGCTTGGGTAATTGGTAATAGAAGTGGCCTGACTTGGAGGTTAGGCACAGGAAACTAGACAGAGGGTCAATGGAGGACAGAGCTGTTCAGATGTCAACCATTAGAGTTAGGCTGCTTATAGAGGTTAGTTGGACCAGGAGGTTGTGATATCCTGGAAGAGTAATATGGCACTGTAACACTAGAGATCAGGTAAGGGCAACAACAGACTCCATAAAAGAGTGGCCAGAGAATGGACTCTGGGTTCCAGTTAAGAATGTTGTGCACTTGCCTCCAGATAGCAGCTATATGAGAGAAGACTGTTAAATCAAGTAGGATTGAAGATAGCCGAAGTTTAAATGGTGTGTGTATAAGAAAGGATTAGAGAAAGACCAGCTGGTGCCAGCAATGCATTGAGCTAGCTCTAGTCAGTAATGGAGGCTGACAATGGGCTGTTTCTTGATGTCTTCTTCATTTATTTGAAGACCTTATCAGCTACCCATGCTCCTCCAGTGCAAAAGACACAATGGAGGGGTGCCAAGGCTGCTTTTGAAAGAGGGATGTGCTGCTGATTGGGCTTTTGAGGATGCTCAAGCAGAACCTAATCAGGAAGGAAAACATCAAGTCAACTTCAGAAGGTGAGGATCTCTAGGTTCTAAAACAAACATACACAGGAATTTTTATAATAGCATCCCCATAGTGGCCCAAAGCATAATAGCTGAAGTGTCCATGAGTAAAAGACTTGACAAAAAATTGGTAGGTTATTACAAGGAGTCCTACTTAGCACCCAAAAGGACAGAAGCCCTGGCCCATGCACCAACAAGGGTGAGTCTTGAAACCTAAGCTCAATAAAGGAAGTCGCAACCTCGTTCTTGCCCAGCCAGTTCCCACCTGCACATCACTCATGGCAGCCTCCATTTTGATTTGTGTTTCTTCCATAGATTAACTTTGCCTGTTCTAGAGCTTTGCACAAATGGAACACACAGTATGTACTCTTTGGGGTAAGACTTCTTTCACTTAGCATGTTTTTGAGATTCAGCCATGCTAATACTACATGCATCAGTAGCTCATTTATTATGACTATTTTTACTGAGTGGTGCTCCATTGGTGCTCCATCTTCCAATAATCCATGGATTACTCATTACTCTTCTATAGATGGACACTTGGGCTCTTTCCAATGTGTGCATGTGTGTGTGTGTGTCTGGTTTAACAATTATGGGTACAGATGCAATGAACATATTGTGCAAGTCTTGTAGACATACATTTTATTTATCATGCATAAATAAATAGGATATTTATGTTATAGGTGATATTTAACTTTATAAGAAAGTAGTGGACATTTTCCAATGGTTGTACCATTTTATACCTTCACCACAACATAGGAGATTTCTGATCACTCCACATAGTTGTTTTTCAGTGCTGTACATCTTTTAAATTTTTGTCATTTTGATGTGCATGTAGTGGTATATCATTGTGGAGAATACTGTTGTTATATATATGAAGTAAAAATACATAGATCTATAAGGAAAACCATTTATCTTGAAAAAGATGAAAATGTTTAAAATATTTGAAATACAGTACTGTGTGTTCTTCCTTAATAACATTAAATAATAATACCTAGCATGAGATCAAATAACTTTCATTTTGAGGCCATAAGGAGAATACATAAGATGTTAAGACAGTTGTGATAACTACATTTATATGAACTATCTGTGATATCTATTGGTGATTAAGTTCAAGGTATAATTATCACTTACAAATTACAAATAATTATTGCTTATAGTCCCAACAGAAGGAAAATGAAGGTGTAATATTTTCCACTGAAGTTTACAGACCCCAGGTGAAAAAACTCTGGTAGGGAGGCTATAAAAACATTCCAGCTGAGAGGATGGTAAGATTAGGGAATCTCCTGGGTGCTATCTAACTCTGAGATTCTAGCTGTTATGACACAACCAACGCTAAGGTCAAGACATCAAGTGAACTGGATAGAAATGAGAGCTTGGGAGCAATTATCAAGGAGGAAGGTTGGTGCCCAGAATAGCAGGTAGATGGCAAGGTAAGAAGAGGCAGGTCCAAAGGGAAGGAAGCTGAAGCAGTTGTGGGGACTACATGAAGTGGGACAAATCTCCTGCTCTAACTCAGTGGCTCATCACCATGTCTGCTCTTCAGAATCATCTATGGTGATTTGAGAAATAAAAATAAAGTGTCTTGGTTCTAGCCCTGAAATTTTTTATTTCATTTTGGGTGGGGTCTGGAAATCAGTATTAAAAAAAAAAAAAAAAAGCCTTGGTGGGTTAAATGAACCCTGATGGTTGTGAACTACCATTTTATTTATTTATTTTATTTTTAAAAAAGATTTTATTTATTTATTTGACACAGAGATAGAGAGCACAAGTAGGCAGAGCGTCAGGCAGAGGGAGAGGGAGAAGCAGGCTCCCCGCAGAGCAGGAAGATCAATGTGGGGCTCCATCCCAGGACCCTGGGATCCTGACCTGAGCCGAAGGCAGCCGCTCAACCAACTGAGCCACCCAGGTACCCCGTGAACTATCATTTTAAATAGGAGGTTTGTGCTATGATATAACTGACATGTTTGGGGACATGAAGGAATGGGCTGGATGGGACAGCAGGCCAGTGGGGTCAGGCCAGTGGGGTCAAGGCTGAGAAGAAGCCAGGGAATAGATGGGTGATTGTGGAGGGACAAGTTAAAGGCTGAGAGATAAGCTAGGATGGGAGAGGACTGCAGGCTCATTAGGAGGTTTCCTTACAG
The DNA here is from genome assembly GCF_002288905.1 of Enhydra lutris kenyoni. Lineage (NCBI taxonomy): Eukaryota > Metazoa > Chordata > Mammalia > Carnivora > Mustelidae > Enhydra > Enhydra lutris. Next base: position 19,649,283 of record NW_019154090.1, on the reverse strand, counting down.
TCTTGGCTGGGCATTCATCACGTTAAGCGTTCAAGACCAGGATTAGCATCACTGTGGGTTATTTATGTGGAAGTGGGTATGAGCTCATATATTAGTCAGCCTTCTCCAGAGAAACAGAGCTAATAGCATATGTAGATATATATATTTACGTACATGAGACATCTAGGAATTGGGTCTTGTGATTACGAAAGCCAAGAAGTCCCATGATCTGCTGTCTATAAGCTGGAGAAACAGAAAAGCCAATAGTGAGTAAATCAGTCCAAGTCCAAAAGCTTGAGAGTCAGGGGCCTGATGGTGTTAAGTCCAAATCTGAGTCTGAAAACCTAAGAACCAGGTGTGTGGATGTTCAAGGGCAGGCCAAGATGGAGGCTGTCTCAGCTCAAGCAGAGAGCGGGTGAATTCCCCCCTTCTTCTGCCCTTTGATTTGCTCCCTCCAGGGAGTGGACCATGCGACCACATTGGAGAAAGCCATCTGCTTTACTCAGTTCACCAATTCAAATGCTAATCTCTTCCTGAAACAACCCCACAGACACACCCATAAATAATGTTTTACCAGTTAATCTGGCATTCTGCAACCCAGACAAGTTGACATAGAAAATTAGCCATCACAGAGCTTTACATCTGATAGAGATTTAAAAACAGACAGTTTTTATTCCTTGCTTACCTCCCTTATGCTCAGTGTCAGGTGCTAAAAATCTCCAGTGTTCAGAAGCACCCGATTACCAATAACGGTATTTAGATTTTTGTCTTTATGCTCTGAGTCTCAGTTTTTTGTTTTGTTTTTTTTTTTTTTTTTTAAGGTTTGGGTGCAAATCAAAGGCATCTGTGCTAACTGAATTCAATGGAAACGTACATCAACAATACCAGATTGGCCTCTGCACACTGAGGTAGGTTAGACTAAACATTTCACCACACCCTCTTAAACAGCGTTAAGGTTACTGGCACATGTAGAGGTCCAGCTCACCCTCTCTTCTATAATGTTAAACATATTTCAGTAAAAGTTGGTTTGTATAGAGAGGCTTTAGAGAAAATGAAAAGAGTATAAAGTAAGTATAGAGTTGTTTGTAATAAACATATAGAATATACATATTAGAACACTATCCTCAAAACAATCACATTGAGAGGATGATAATATTAGAGTTCCATTGCTCAACACGTCCCTAAGGCTCCTTTCTCGGAACTAGCTCCAGAGCCATTTCTGTGATCACAAACTGTGATCAGTATATGGGACCTGATGGATGTGCTTTCCCAAATTCACTTGGCCTGCCCTGCCTGCTGAGCTCTACTCCGTTTGCTGGGTGGGAAGCTCCACCAGCTACCATCATTCCTGGCACTGTCATTGACCTTGGCCTCACTGAGGATGGTGGCTGGGTTTTTGAGATGGTTTCCACTGAGCCTTCCACAGTGAGAGCCCAGGACCAATAGCGCCAGCACCAGGGAGGCTAGGGCTCCTTCGCCTACCTCGCTGTGATGCTGTTCCCCATCACTGAGCACAGCAGCTCTTTTTCTCTATGCCCAGAGGGGCTGGGTCATACAACTCTGAAGCAGGTATCCTGTGGGGAAAGCGTAACTAAGTAGAAGTAGGAGACGGGAGGGAATGGCAGGCAAATGCCAGCCCCCTTCTTTCTCTGATGGGCTATTCCAAGGTGTGGTATTTACTGATGGCCTATCCAGGGGCGCTCTGTATGGACCAGCCACTACATGTGTTTTCTCATAATGCTGTGAACAGTGTGTTAAAGTTTTGCCCCACCGTTCTGGCACTGCATCTCCTAGCAGAGCATTAGCCCGTAAGCTCTGGGTCAGGCTGTTTTCTAGGGCACATGGCCTATCACCACACAGGACTCAATCATCTTTTTCATAAGACTCATCCAGATGCAAGGAGCACAATCTCCCTGGCATTTATGAGAGTAAGGAGAATATTCCCAATATGCTGCAAGGAAAGTCCAATAGAGTAGTTTCACAGTAGAAAACAAGGTTTGGCCATCTCATGGGTTGAGAATAAGACCACAATATTTTTTTTAAATGGAAGTATAATTAACATACAGTGCTGTATTAGTTTCAAGTGTACAATAAAATGATTCAGTAATTCTATACATTACTCAATGCTCATCAGTGTTTGCCCTTAATCCCTTGATCTCTTTCACAGCTCCCCCCACAACTTCTCCTCCAGCAACCACCTGTTTGTTCTTTGTATTTAAGTCTGTTTTTTTTGTTTGTTCATTTGTTTTATTTCTTAAATTCCACATATGAGTGAAATCTATACTATTTGTCTTTCTCTGCTTGACCTATTTCACTGAGCATAATACCCTCTAGGTCCACTCATGTTGCACGTGCCAAGATCTCATATTTTTAATGACTGAGTAATATTCCATCATATATACAGATACACACACACACATGCACACACACACAATACCACATCTTTATTCATTTTTCACTGGACACTTGGGTTACTTCTATATCTTGGCTATTGTAAATAATGTAATAAACATTGGGGTGCATATATCTTTTTGAATTAGTGTTTTCATTCTCTTTGGGTAAATGCCCATTGTAGAATTTCTGGATCATATGGTAATTCTATTTTTAATTTTTTTTGAGGAAACTCTGTAACTGTTTTCCTCAGTGGCTACACTTATTTGCATTCCCACCAACAGGGTACCAAGGGTCCTTTTACTCTGTGTCTATAACAATACTTGTTGTTTTTAGTGTTTTTGTTTTATTTCCAAAATATATACAATTATGTGCAACTTATACAAATATATATACAAATATATACAATTTATACAATTCAACACCAAAAAAACCCCAACAAATTATTTGATTAAAAGTGGGCAGAGGATCTGAATAGACATTTTTCCAAAGAAGACATGCAGACGGCCGAGAGACACGTGAAAAGATGCTCAACATCACTCCTCATCAGGGAAGTGCCAATCAAAACCACAATGAGATATCACCTTACACCTGTCAGAGAGGTTAAAATGTAAGATCACATGTCTTTGGAATTATGTACTCTGATACGTTTGTTTAAAACAAACAAAGGCACAAATAACCTGAAAATTTTATGTAGAACAATCTGCCATTCTCTTATTCTGTTTGTTCTATTTTCCTTCATAGATTTTATGTGTATCTGAAATTATATTATTCTCTCATTTTTTTCTCTCTCCTTAGTTTACTGAAATGAAAACTCCACAGGAGTCTTATTTGTCATGTTTATAGCTAAATTCCTACCACTTTGGGTAAAGGAGCTAGAATCCTTATGTTGCATGGTTAGAATAAACTTAAGGTATTCTTAAGCATTCATTTATTCATTGATTTATTGATTCATGGATTTAAGAGACATTTATGCAAACAGATCTGTTTTTTCAATTATCTTCCTTAAAAGTGTCTGAATATTTTCCACATGAACATTTCCTGTGACTGAGAGCCCACCGGCCTTAAAGATCCATGTACTGGTTTCAAGCAGAGCTGATAGTCAGCTAATACGGACTTATTTAAATGCATGAGTTGGTAAAATAATGAAATACTTTCATTTTAGTTAATAAGTATATAATAGTTACTGTGAGAAACTATATGATTAATTCATATTATTTCTAATATGCACTCATTAGTCCAAGTTAATTATCATAGGATGTCCCAATGATCATAGTTAAATAGGTTTTCTGACACAGAATGATGGAAATGATTACGAAGATGTTGAATAAAAGAATATCTTGGATAGTTTTATAAGAATTAGAAAACTTTGAGTGTAATTATTAATTCAATAAACACTGGAAGAGACTTCTACATCATGTATAACATCATTCTGGTAAAGAGAATTTTCTGTTTAATGATTCTGAAAGTATCTAATGGTGCCATGGCTGCAGTGGCCATGAAACCAGGTCCTGAGGACAGGTGGGCATGGATGTTGGACAACCCACTGGGATGGGTCCATTGAGTGGACCAATATGACAGAAGCTTAGGCGTGTGTGATCCTCGTCTCCTGCTCCAGAACCACCCATATTGGAAACAGCATTGCATACAGTCAAAGGCCAGGCCCTGCAGGTTTGGGGCACATGGAAAGTGCTGACATAGAGGGCTGGGCCCCTTTCAGCTGCCCTCTGAATGCATTGAAGTGCTGGACATCAATAACTTAGTGACTTTCACCTACATGAAGGAGTCAGTGGACAGTTTTCATACCATTTTGTTATGTCAAGTCATGACTCAGGCAGGGACATCATTAGCTGGAGACATATATCCAACAGTAGATCATGTAAGAAAATTGACTTGGAAATGATCGTAATGCTTTAATGAATGTTTTGTACTATGCCTTCTATGAATGATGATGATGCCTGGTCATAAGAGTATTTAAAATTCTCTGTGTTTGTTGTTGCTGCTGTTGTAATTGCCCTTTCTCCCGGTGAAAATAATTTTTAAAGTGGTTTAAGACTCATGAGAACCTGCAAGAACAGGGCAGCATTCCTGTGTAAACTTCACCCAGATTCCCCCAATAATAATAATGTACACAACCACAGTACAGTGTTCAAATCAAGAAACTCCCATGACGTAATACCATTAGCTTGAGTTCAGAACTGTTCAGCGTTCACCAAGTTTTACATGCTCTCATTTGTGTGTGTGTGTGTGTGTGTGTGTGTGTGTGTGTGTGTGTGTGTTGGGGGCGAGGGGTTACCTCTATTTTTAAAGAGTCTTTTCTTAGGTTCTCTGTGCCAAGATCTTGGAGTTTTAGCTATCACTACATGGAGGTGGAGGTCGAGCCCTACATGGGTGCACCCCCACAAACTCACATTCCTTTCTCTTAAGAATATTCGTCCCATATGGAGAAATAGACCATGTTTATTAATCACTCCAGAAAGTATGTAATTTCATTAGATTGAGCTCTGTCTCTGGGCATTGAGTCATAGGAGGGAACGGCTCCCCAGCGACCCAGATCTCCTACGACACGCTCTGTGGAGACCACACTTTGGGGCCAGCTGCTCAAATGCACTGCTGGAATCCCAGGCAGAAATGTGTAATGGCACGCCAAGGACTGCTGAGCTGTCATGGCTCAAGCAGGGTTATTTGTGGCTTCCAAAGATGGGCTGTAACCTTTTATGTTATCCACAAATCTCAGCCTTCAAGAGTCAGGGAGAAAATGCAACCATGCTGTTTGACCTAGCTAGTGCTTTTCCCACCTTGCTCCTGTCCCCCTCCCACTGCTATTCCACTCTCAGTACTGAGAAGCCTGTATAACTGTTCCAGAAAAAAATGGACACTACCTTTGCAGGTGGTGGACCAAGCCCACCTGAAATGGCCAGATAGCCCTTCTGATTAGATGAAGGAAGGTCCAAAAAAGTCAGTTACAACTGGAAACTTTTTATTTTTATTATTTTTATGAATATATAAAGTATTATTTGTTTTAGGGGTATAGGTCTGTGATTGGTCAGTCTTACAAAATTCACCACACTCACCATAGCATATACCCTCCCCAAAGTCCATCACCCTGCCACTCCATCCCTTCCAGCCCTCTCCCCTCCAGCAACCCTTAGTTTGTCTCCTGAGATTAAGAGTCACTTATGGTTTGTCTCCCTCTCTGGTTTCATCTTGTTTCATTTTCCCCTTCCTTCCCCTATGGTCCTCTGTTTTGTTTCTCAGATTCCTTATATCAGTAGGTCATATGATAATTGTCTTTCTCTGACTGACTTATTTCACTTAGCATAATACCCTCTAGTTCCATCTACATCATTGCAAATGGCAAGATTTCGTTTTTCTTTGACGGCTGCATAATATTCCATTGTGTATATATATATATATATATATATATATACACATACACACACACACACACACACACACACATATATCACATCTTCTTTATTCATTTATCTGTTGATAGACATCTGGTCTCTTTCCATAGTTTGGCTACTGTGGACATTGCTGCTATAAACATTTGGGTGCTCATGCCCTTTCGGATCACTACATTTGTATCTTTAGGGTAAGTACCCAGTAGTGTAATTGCTGGGTCTTCGGGTAGCTCTATTTTCAACTTTGTGAGGACCCTCCGTGCTGTTTTCCAGAGTGGCTGCATCAGCTTGCATTCCCACCAACAGTGTAGGAGGGTTCCTCTTTCTCTGCATCCTCACTAACAACTGTCATTTCCTGACTTGTTAATTTTAGCCATTCTAACCAGTGTGAGGTGGTATCTCACTGTGGTTTTGATTTGTACTTCCCTGATGTCAAGTGATGTTGAGCACTTTTTCATCTGTCTGTTGGCCATTTGGATGTCTTCTTTGTAGAAATGTCTGTTATGCTTCTGCCCATTTCTCGATTGGATTATTTGTTCTTTGGGTGTTGAGTTTGTTAAATTCTTTATAGATTTTGGATACTAGCTCTTTATCTGATATGTCATTTGCAAATATTTCTTCAATTATGTCAGTTGTATTTTGGTTTTGTTGACTATTTCCTTTGCTGGGCAAAAGCGTTTTACCTTGATGAACTTCCAATAGGTCATTTTTGCCCTTGCTTCCCTTAACTTTGGCAATGTTTCTAAGAAAAATTTGCTGCAGCTGAGGTCAAAGATCTCAGAGTTCATCAGTTGAAGTCCTAACCTTTAGTACCTAAGAATATGACTTTATTTGGAGATAGAGTTTTTAAAAAGGTAATTAAGTGAATAGGAAGTCATTAAAGTAGGCCCTAATCCAATATGATTGATGTTCTTTATAGAAAGGGACAATGTGGACAGAGACAGGTAGAGAGGGAGGACACCAGATGGACATCAAGAGAGAGATCAGAATGATGGTTCTACAAGCCAAGGAACACCAAAGATTGTCCACAGTCACCAGAAGCCAGGGAGACACCTGGAACAGGCCCTTTCCTCACAGCCCTCAGAAGGGACAAATGCTGCCAATACCTTGATCTTGGGCTTCCAGTCTCCAGAATTACGACACGATAGATCTCTGTTGTGTAGGCCACTCAGTATATGGTACTTTGTTATAGCTGCCTTAGAAAACCAACACATCTAGTTATTCAACAATTTGAGATTAATTTTCTTATCTCTAAAATGCAAATGGTAACTATAGCAATGATACTCAGTATAGTCCCTAGTCCAGCAACAACAGCATCACCTGTAAGTTGTTAGAAATGTAAATTCTTGGGTCCCCACTCCAGATTTACTAAATTAGAAATTTTGGACATGGGACTCAGAGTTCTCTGTTTTAACAAGCCCTCCTTGTGATACTAATGCATGCTTAATTGTGAGACTGCATAGTATTATAGTAAGGATTATATCAGAATAATGTTTTTAAAGTTCTTGGCATACTGCCTGATATATGGTAAATACCTAATATATGATTAACTACAATCAGATCTTCTTAAATGTTTATAGAACACATCAGGTGTTCTAGTTAGTAGAGGTGTAAAGACATATAAAATATTGCTGTTCAATAAGCAGGTGGAATTCACAACCATGGGAAAGGCATATATGCAATGATTAACAATAGTGCTGTTAGGTGTTTTAATATTGTCATTTAAAATATGCTTTGGTAACATAATAGATGCACTAGGACAGTGGAAAGTCAAGGCAGATGTTGATAGATAGGTGATAGTTAGATAGATGTAATCAAATAGAGGAGGAATCTCCAAAGTGTGATTTATTATTATTAAAATGATCCTTTGTCTTTAGATAAGTTTATCTAAATTCCTAGAACAGACTTGTGGTATAAGATACTATTAGAAAAATAATCATACTACCTAACTATTAAGGGCACAATAATAATGCCTAACATGTTATTGCTGGGAAGATTAAATTATATCATGCATGCTGTGTTCTTAGAGCAGGGCTAGGCACATGGGTAGTTCTCATTAAATTTTGTTATCATTATTATTATTTTCATACATTGTTTTCATTGTTAATGTAGAACTGAGGCTCAGAGTAGCAAAATAACTTGTTAACAAAGAACTATAACTTGCTATAACTCTTCTAACAAAGAGCCTCATTTCAAGCCCTCTGCAGATGGTTCCCTTCTGTACTGTCCCCACTATATTGTGCAGTTTCTTGTATGAGATAGGTAGGTTTCTCTCAGCCCTTGCTACAATTCCCATGACTGCCCCAGTAGAATATCTGCTCCTGTAACTTGTGTCCCCCATTCAAATGACTATAATAAGGCATCTCACTTCAGTGCCCAGTGGCTGCATGTTGTGATGTTTCCAAGAGAATAAAATGTGAAGTCCTGGGATTATGATTTTTGGGTGGATCATCACAATGGTGGACATTTGGAGTAAAGGAGATTATGCCAGACTACAAGATTGTCCAGTCATTCAAGAAACCATTTTGCTGTTTCCCTTTTAGTTGGGGCTGACCGTCAGGACAGACTTGCTGTGAAGTTCCCTTTGTAGTATTTGAGGTCTCTGAAGGAGAGCAGAGAACTTTCTGGCCTAAGAGATCTGAAGAACATGAACTCTGAAACACAACCTAGAAGCACTTGGCTTGTGAAGTAGGACAATGTTATCCTCCATGAACATGTAATTCAAAATAGTTGACCTCCACTCAAGGACCTTTGAGCTCTGGGTCTGATCTTTCACTCCAACATTGTCTCCTGCCATGTTTTTGCAGACTCCTGCAGTTCCAGCCAGACTACATATTCACTTACCTACTTGCCTGAGCACCATCACACCTTGTCAGGTGGGTATAGGAGCAGCTGTATTTGGCAAGGGAAGAGGCCTCTTAGGCTGTTGTCACAACCATTCTTGTGGCAACCTTGGCATCTTGTCCTAGACCATACTGAAGGAGCTTGTGGGGATGTATAGTTTTAACGAAGTCTTTATTTTTTCTTTTCCTTGTCTCTCTACTTCTCTAAGTTATTTTTTCCAACTTTCTGCCCTCATTCCTCAGTGCTCTTCATGTCCCCCACCCCCACTGCTCTTGACCACATGAGTGACGTTCTGGGAAAATGATGGGCATTGAATGATGCCCCACTCTTCCTGCAGAATCTGTTCAATGACGGGGCTCACAGATACACTGTGAGCATGCCAGCATGGGAATAAAGAAGGGAATGGTGATGTTCCTTCGTGTCTTAGGAGTGGATATCAAAATATCCTTCCAGCCACATGAGACTCAGACCCAACCAGCTGAAGCCAATTCTCCCTCAACATATCCATATATCCCTGTATGCAAACAAGTATTTCACCCAACATGTATTTATTGAGTACCTCTACTATTGTTGCACATAGCCAAATCCTTGTGGATGTGACTGTAAGCAAACAAAACCTATTTAAGTCCTATTTTATTAATGTTGACCATGAGGAAAGCCATTTTTAAGAGTTCCTTGATAAGCTGACATGCCCATTTCTCTGATGGTCAGTAGTTTTTCTTTGAAACAATTTGGAGCTAGGAAGTAAAATGATAAGAATGCAGGAATCAGAAGACTTGACTAGGAACCCAAGCTCCTCCTAAACTAATAATGTGACCTTGGTCAAGTGTAATCCTTTCTCTATGGGGTAAATGCCTATATCAAAGGATTGGACTTTTTGGGGGGACCTGGTCATAGTTGCAGAGCATTCTGAACTCTGAAGACATAAGGAAACCTAGCATTCATTCTTACTGCTTTTGGGTCTTTGACCTGATAGTTATGATAGATAATACTGACCATTGTAACTGATAAACACTCAGTAGTCTATCAAGATACATGTGCATTTCTTATCCACATCAAGTTCAGCTGGTGAAGGAACTGAAGCCAGTTACTCAGCATCCTAACCTGCCATGGATTTTTTTATCCTTAAGATGTGGTTACCAAGAGTACCCTGCAATATGGACATATACTCACAAGATGAGGGGATAGAGAGAAAAGAAAAATTCATACAAGTGTTATAGTTGAGGCTAAAAGAGGTATGCATCCCTTGCCCAAACTCCATTGAGTGAACTCAATCTCATGGCTGCACCTAATTGCAAGGGAGACTAGAGATTTAACTACCTGTGTGCCTAAGAAGAAAAGAAAATAGATTTGTTAAATGCTTAGCAACCTCTGTCATAGCTTCCTTAAGAAAGTAAAGACGAATTTGGACCTTATATCAAAAAAATATATACATGCCCCTAAACACATGAAAAGAAAATGGTAATTCTTTCTAGAGTTTAACACAATTCCCGAAGCCACAATCCTTAGGATCAAAACCACTGATACTCCAGCTCCTTAGAGAAAGGGGATAATAAGTGATGGGTCCTTGCCAGCATCATTTGGGAGACTCCCTAGTAATAAACAGACCTTGGTCAAAGCCTTTGAGAATTCATCTTTTGGAAAGTGAAACAGGGAATTGCTATTGACATCTGTGACATAGTTGTTACCTGCTTGGTTTCCTCAGTTCTGGCTTGGGGGAGGTAATTTTCCAAGAATATTTTGGCCCATTTTCTTTACAGACCAATCAACAGAACAACCTACAAAGTGAAGAAGAAACTAAATGGGAAAGAGCAAGAGAGAAAGTATTTTATTTCTTCTATCCCATTTGATCTATCTCCCTATCCCAGTGCTGACCCAGTGAAGGCAGGGGTTACCATAGGACCCAGCAGTCATAGAAGGAATCCCAGAGCAGCTACATACTCTCAAGGTTCTGACTCTAATGGCTCATCAAGTATCTCCTTATTATTCATCAAGAGAAGCTGAGCTTAAGACTGACCAAGTGAGAAGTTGGGAATATGGGATGTAGTCAGGGTAAATGATAAAGTGCTATGAACTCCTTAAAGCAGACCCAAAGTCTTCCTTCAAAAGAAGAACAGGTGTAGTATATAAGGCATGAACTTTGCAGCAAGAGGAATTAAATATAGATTCTATGTTACTTCAACTTTAAAGTCTGTGTTTAGCATCTGTTAAAATGGGAGAAAGGATATGTACTCTTCATAGTTGTTGTGGAGATTAAATCAGGTAATTTTCCTAAAGCACACAACACAATGCCTGATCCACAGTGGGCACACAAGTGTTAAAGGTGAAGAGCTGTCTTCAGAGAGAGAGGGAGAGAAAAAAAAAAAAGAGACACAAGCAATTCCTGCAGTGAGTAAATGGGAAAAAAAAATATAAACTCAAGGACAATTACTAGTAACCAATAGAAACATTTGGACAATATAATTATTATAAATCTGGAACCCATTGTCATGAACAGGCTTGAGTTTGAATTTAGTCTAGAATAGTTTTTATTCATATACGCCTTTAAATTATCAAAATACAGGATTTAATTTGGAATAATCTTTATTCATATGCATCTTTAAATTATCAAAAAACAAGATCAAGCTGGGATGAGAGCCCTGACCCCCCCTCCCCTATAGGAGTAGGAAGACTGGGGCTGGTGGGGGCTGTTGAGTCCACAGATCTCATCAGCTATTCACTATGAATCCTAGGAATTCCCCAGCTTTGGGGAAAGAAGACAAGTCCCTTCTGGGTGAAAATATATCAAGACAGGAACTGAATCCCAGGACTACTCTGTCCAGAGGAAATCTTGACTCCTCAGATCAAGTGGAATTTATGGGATATTTCATAAACCCCTTAATTAATGTGTCCTAAAGACATTAACTTGCCCCTCCTTAACCCAGTCCCCCATTCTGGGAACAGAGAAAGAAAGTAGGGGACTTCCCCCTCAGGTTTTTTATTCCTATCTCTGTCATTCAGTGCATAATATATATATTCACACAGATTGTCAGGGTGATTCTCATCAAGGCAAAAACAAACAAAAACAAGGGGTTCTCTTTGGGATGGTACAATATGTAGGTATTCTAATTCTCATTTTACAAAAGGAGAGGAGTGTCATCTACTTGGAATTCTAAAGAGATTTATAGAAGCATGTTTAATTGGGGGATAAGAGAGAAGAGGGAGCTCCTTAAACAAAAATAAGGCCATTGTATTATCGGATTATGAGCTAACTGCCTATCTTTTCCTGCCAGTGAATGAGCTGGGCATTGCTTGATTCTTTGTCTAGAAATTTCAGGGCCTTACCATCTAGTCTTACAGTTACCAAGTCTTTTGGAACGGGCTGTTCAAATACCGTAGAGCGGGGAGTGGCATCTGGAAATCTATGGGAAAGATGGACAGACTAAGGAAGAAACATAAATCTCCCTGCAGCCAACCAGAGGCACCTCAACAAACACATTAGAAGGCAGTTGCGTATCTTAATTTAGGTTCCTCCAAGATCCTGAGGCAAAAACTTGGGTGCAGATAGTTTATTTGGAAGATGGTTCTAGGATACACAGGTATGGCCATGGAGAAAGGAAGAGAAAAGAGGAAAAGTCCATAATCTGTTTAAGGTCTTCTGAAAAACTGTGTCAAATATGTCTCAGAATTACCTCACTCCAGAGGAGTGCCTCCCATCTGCCATGAGTTGAAGCTTGCCCCAGAGTATTAATTCTCCAACCTCACCACACACTTCTGCATGGAGGCTGAGTGTGACAGAGCAAACTCCTGTGGCCTGCACACAGACCTCGCACAGAGGAGTTGAAAGAAGTAGGTACTTCATGTGTAAAGCTGGGAACTCTGGTGGCCTGAGGGAATATGGGGGTTGAGCATCAACAGCATCTACTAAAACAGAATTAAAATGCAGAGTTTACCTTCTCCAAATCTTCACAGATAGTAAAAGGCAGAACTAACATGGGAACATAGGTCCCTTGGGCTCCAAATTATTAGGCGCTCAGAAGAAACTTGAGATTGAAATAAAATTTAAATTCCACACATGACATTCTGGATTATAGAAGGGTGCTATGACTCATTCCCTAAGACAAAAATTGAGATATCACTTCCAGTAAGCAAGAAGAGATTGAGGGAAAACAGTGGAAGAGAACGAAAATTGGATGAAACAATTAAAATAATCACCGGAAGCATTAACAAGTAGAATTGACAGGGTAGAAAATTGAATTAGCTAAGCAGAAGCTAAACACAAAAAATAAATCAAGAACACAGAGCTTAATACTAGCAGAGAAATGAAGGGAATGTTAGAACATTTGACATTGAGCATGGCATGTCAATATGCATATAACAGAATCTCTTATAGATGATATGGGAAAGTGAATGATCAATACCATGGCAATAGAGAGACATGATCAGGTCTTCAAATATAATAACCATGTTCATAATGGAAACATAAATCATCAACTCCCTAAGCTAAATCACTAAAGGCCTGTATGAAAGATTTTGAAGCAGAAAGAGCTGTAAGGAAGACTGAAAACCAAACCTGGTACCTGTAAAGAATACTAGTTATGAACAACTAATATAGTTATAAGGTGGGGGGTTTTTTGTATAGCATGGAACTGTATACATAAAAATATATGCCTACTTCTGTGGTGCATGCCATCTACTATAGATTTTATGGTTGTTGTTCTGGTCAGTTGGAAACTCGTAGAATTTTGGATATTTAATTGTCCTTATCATCAAATCCATTGTGAAACCCAAATGCCTATTCATTACTTCTATTCCTCTCAAAGTTTTAGAACTGAGAACCATCCTTGTTGAGGATAAGGGGCAAGAATAGGAAGAGCATTCTTGGTCAACATCCTCCCACCTTCATCGCCTCCCTAGTTCCTATACTGCAAGTCTGCGCTGCTGGGAACATGTAACGCTTCAACAGGATAATCCACACACACATATCTTTGCATGTTTTTTTTTTTAAGTATTTTTAAATTGGGATACAGTCCACATGCAGTAAAACTCATCTGTTATAGTGCCAACCACCATGAAACCACTATCACAATCAAGATACAGAGCAATTTCATCATGCTGGGCATTGTCCTCATGCCCCTGGCAGTCAATGCCTTCCCCTGCCTTATGCCCATGACAAGCACAGATCTGTTTTCTGTCCTTTTAGTTTTGAAATTTCCAGACATTTTTGTAGTTTTTGACTCTGGCTTCTTTTATTTAGTATGATGCGTTTGAGCTTTATTCGCATGGCTGCATGTATCTGTAGCTGCATGTATCCGTAGCTGCATGAGTAGTGTTCCATTTTATATACGTTCCATAGCTTGTTTATCCCTTCACCCGTTGAAGGATATTTGGATTTCTGGGGGTAATGATGAATAAAGCCACTATACATGTTTGCCTTTCAGGGTTTTGTGTAAAATCACGCTTTTCCTTTCACTTGTGTAGTCAGGATGGGGATTGCTAAGCAGCAAGGTAAACATGTCATTCATTGAATTTTACAAGAAAATGTCCAGCTGTTTTCCAGGGTGGGTGTGCCATTTAGAATTTCTATCACCAAAATTTAAGTTCTAGTAACAGTGTTGTTAGAAATTTGTATTGTCCCCCCCTTCCCCAATCCTAATCTAGTAGGCATGGTATCTTATTTAGGGTTTTAATTTGCATTTCCCTAATAACTAATGATCTTGAGCATCATTGTGTGTTCTTATTTGCCATTGGTATATCTTTTGTAAAATATCTGTTCACATCCTTTTGCCCTTTTTAAAAATTATCTTATCATTGAGTTTTGAGAGCTCTTTATTTATTCTAGATATAAGTTCTTAATTAAATGCTTTGCAAGTATTTTCTTCTAGTATATGACTTTTTTTTTTTTTTATCATCTGGATAAAGTCTTTTGCCCTTCCCCTGATGGTTGAAGTCTTTTGATTCATGGTGGTGTGTTTGGGGTAGAATTATGTCCTCCCCAAAATTCATATATTGAAGTCCTAACCTCCAGTACCTCGGACTGTGATCTTATCTTGCGATAGGATATTTACAGAAATAATCCAGTTAAAGTGAGGTCATTAGGGTTGGTTTAAATCCAGAATGTCCTTATAAAAGGAGGAAATTTGGACACAGACACACACACAGGGAAGATGATATGAAAGAAGAGGGAGGAAGTGACCATCTGCAAGCCAAGGAGAACGGCCTGACAGATCCTTTTCTCACCAACCCTGATGGCCAGCCTCTAGAACTATGAGAAAGAAATTGTTTTGTGAAGCCATTCAATCTATGGCCCTTTCTTATAGCAGCCCTAGGAAAGGAATACATGTGAAATATTTGTATAGGGTTTCTTTTCTTTCTGATAGCAGTATCTCCTTCCTTCCTGGGGCCGTAATATGAAGGAGGCTTCCTCCAGATCCCTGCTTGCCTTTCTTCTTTCCCATCTGTATCCAGTGAGGCCCCTGGAAGAGATCCTGTGAGGGAGGGCACACTGCTCGTGTGTACTGGGGGTCTACATTCTCAGGCCAGCTCTCTCTCAGCCTTGAGCACTTATCAAAAGCTGAGCTTCCTACCTCCTTGTGTGGCAGCCCTATTTTTCTTCCATGCACTATTCCAGGCAAACTCATGCATGTCTTTCTTTGGAGGCACCTGTCTACTGAACTTTCAGATTTACTGACTTCTCTGTGACCTCAGATCTTTGGTGGATTAGAGAAAAATTATGAGAGTTTGTAGAGTGTCTAGCTTTTTCTAGTTTGTCAAGTGGGAGCAATCCTCTTTTTGGTTTTTGACATCCTAAGCAGAAACTAGAAATCTCTTTGCATTTCAAGATCCTGTACACATGTTGTTTTTTCAAGAATGTCTTTCTCCTAATCTGTTTATTGGGAAACTCCAATTCATACACATCAAAATTCATGGATTTTGTCATTTCCTCCAGGAAGACTTCCCTTACTCCCATGGATAGAGTCAGTTGATGAAAATCTGTGTATTCTTACACCACACTGTGTACATCTCTACTCTTATACTTGTATTACAAATATTTCTTTTTAAAAAAAAATATTTTATTAATTATTTGACAGGGAGAGAGAGAGCACACACACAAGCAAGGAGAGGGGGAAAGGGAGAGGGAGAAGCAGGCTTCCTGCTGAGTGGGGAGCCCAATGTGGGCTTGATCCCAGGACCCTGGTATCATGACCTTAGCCAAAGGCAGATGTTTAACCTACTTGAGCCACCCGGGTGCCCCTTACAAGTATTTCTTGATGCTTCCTCTAGACTGTGAGCTCTCTGAGGGCAGACCCTAGGTCTTTTTGGTTTATCTTGCCTCAGCCTTTAGCATAATCTCCACTGTGGAAGTGCTCAGTAAGTGCTCAGAACACATCTAGTTCAACAAAAGTTCTCTTGAAGAGTGTTGAAAGGCTGGTCTTCTATTCTAATGAGTCAAAGTAAAACTATAGAATTTCACATGGAGTGGGGAGATACTCCTGGCCTCTTGCTTTTTAGATCATCCAGTTGTTTCTTTTTCTTTTTAATTTTTTTTTACAATATGCTCCTGCCAGATATACCCATGACCAAGAGGAGAAATGTGTTGAGCCATAACAGGTGGTAAGACATGGATGGTGGCTAAGAGTGTGGGCTCTGAAGTCAGGCTGCCTCAGCATTTGAATCTTGGCCACAATACTCATCAGCTGAAAGATTTTCTGCAGCTAAACAGTAGAGAACTCTTTCCTCATCCGTATAAGAATAGCCACTTCAGAGGGATTGTTGTGATGATTACATGTGCAACTTGATGTAAGATACTCAGCACGTGGTAGATGCTTCACCAATGCCTCCCAATATGAGCATTCTCATCTACCATTCAACGTCATCTCACCCATGTGCCTGGGCCTGGGCCATGAATTTTTCTACTATAGTCATTTACCTTTAGATCAATGACTTCTTTTCCAGAAATCTGTATGACAATCTTCAAAAAAGTTACAACCATGAAGTTCACCCTAGTAGAGCTTCTGGGGACTGTGAGGGTTTAATTTTTTACTTATTTATTTTTTAAAATTTAAATTCAATTAATTAACATATAATGTATTGTTGGTTTCAGAAGTAGAGGTCAATGATTCATCAGTCTTATTTAACACCCAATGTTCATGACATCATGTGCTCTCCTTAATGTCCATCACCCAGTTACCCGATCTGCCAACTTCCTCTCCTCCAGCAACCTCAGTTTGTTTCCTATGATTAAGAGTCTCTTATGAGGATTTAATTTTACCTATCACCATGACTAAGGGCTAAGGGATGCCTAAATAGCTGGTAGCACATTCTTTCTGGGTGTGACTGGGAGGATGTTTCTGGAAGAGATGAGCCTTTGAATTGGTAGACAGAGTAAAGAAGATTGCCTTCCATGTGGGTGGGTCTCATCTGATCTGTTAAGGGCTGAATATAACAAAAAGGTAGAGGGAGAGCCAATGCATTCCCTGCTTGACTGGGGACATCCATCTCTCCTGCCCTTGGATATTGGTGCGGCTGGTTCTTCGCCATTCGAGCTCAGACCCGGACTTACACCATTGGATACTGTGGGTCTCGAGCTTTTGGATTTGGACTGGAAGTTACACCATTGGCTCTCCTGGGCCTCCAGCTTGCAGACAGCAGACGGTCAGACTTCTGAGCCTCTATTTATAATTACATGAGTCAATCCCTCAGAATAAATCCCTTTTTACACGTCTCTATATATCCCATTGGTTCTGTTTTTCTGAAGAACCCCGACTAATGTAAGAAGACACATTCATTGGTCACATCTCAGGAGGGAGCAAACACACTGAGTATTACTGTGGTAAGTGCAAGTGCCCAAACCCACTCTAGCTGGTACAGAGTGAAGGTCTGAAGCACAAGCTCCAGTGTTGGACAGACTTGATTAGGTTTGAGCCCCAGCTCTGCCATTTACAAATCAATGTGACCTCAGACAAATCACATCACCCTCTATACTTTGCTTCTTCATTTTCTAACACCACTGATCACGATAGTACCAGGCCCCCATGCCAGGTTCATGGCTCATGATCCAGAACAGTTAGCTATTTACTCAGTCAAGATTATCCTAAAAGGTTGGCACTTTGCTGCCCACTTGGCATTCGCCGTGGCACGTGGAGCTGCCAGAACTCCAGCTTTGTCCTTATTCCCTTTCCCATGCTGGATGGAGCTGGTTTTCCTTTCTGGCACACACTCTACAGAGGGACTTGGGAAAGGAACAAAGCCTGAAGAACAAACCAGTCACTTTTTCCACTTTTTGAAAGTTGCTCTGTCCAAAGGTTACCTGGGGAGGAATTTGCAGCCATTGGCTGAAGTGGGGGCTCTCTTTCCTCTCTGTGGACATCCATGGATCCTAGCCTCCGCAACAGCTCTCCAGCAGGGCTCACAAGGGCTGCGGACCCCTCCCTCCCTGCTCTGTCCCTGGTGTCAGCACGCTTCACCCACTCAACCCGTTCTCAGTTCCATGTTCCATGTTCTTCTAGAAAACTCTAGAAGGCTGGCATGGGGCAAAGCCAGCAGGTAGCCAGCAGCCCGTCCGGCACACGGAGAGGTGTCCTGCCTTTGCAGCTGCTGGGTGAGGTCTTGGGCCTGACAGGACAGATGAAGCCCTTTGTTCCTGCAAATGGGCCTTTCCTGGCAGTGACGGAGCTGCCTGCCGCCCAGCCCCACTCTTCCTCTGCAGCTGCAGCCATTACCCTAAAGTGCTTATATTGATCTGCTGACTCTCCGTCTCCTGCTGCTCTCCCTCTCCTCCTTGCTCCCCCCTCGGCACCCCACGGCTCGGCTCGGCCCGAAATACCCTCTAGCTAGCCTCACACGTGCCGGGCTTTTTCTTCAGGGGTGAGCGGTAATTCTGAAGTTAGACAGGACAGCTGCACCTGTCTCGACCAAAAGCTGATACTCCCTCAGGGAAAGCATTTGCAGCCACTTTCCATGTCTCCATGGACCAACCTCCCCCCATACATCCCCTGGATTTTAGTTTTCATTGCTCTGAGTTTTTGTATGAACTAGGAATATGGACAATAGGAAAGTCTGGTTTCCAAGCCTACACTTGGGCACACCATAATATCTTTTGCAACATCACCGTAACATCTCGTTTTCAAAAATTAGCTGTCCTGCTCATGTTAATATAGCCTACAAGGACTCAAAACCACTAAAAATCGTTCAGCATCTCCTCCGACTTGTGATCTCTCTCTCTCTCTCTGTAAAATAAATAAATAAAATCTTAAAAAAAAAAGAAGCTTATAAAAAAAAATCGTTCAGCATTTTTGCGTAAGACGTAGCTATAAGGTCCTTAAATATAGTATTCTTATTTTCTTCTTACCGATCTTGTGAGGTGATGATTCTTATCTCCATTTTCAGGTGAGAAAAAAGAAATGACTTGTAATTCATAAATCTAGCAGAAACATAGATAGGACTTGAAGCTAGGCCATCTGACACAAAAATATTCTTTTCCACACAAAAGGCTGCATTTAGGAGGACACCTGAGATTTTAGGCATGCATCTGATTGAGCCGTGCTGGTTGCAGGTGTGTTGTATTTGATACTACTTTTGAAGCTCTGTCCGTCTTCACCTGTCAGTGGGGACTGACCAGGGTGTTAATCACTCGAGTGTTGGCCCACCCTGAGTCTTAATGGAAATGTACTCACTGAGTTTTACTTTGGCTTTTACGATTCCCCTAAATATTTTGAGGGAATGTGGAACCGCTGTCCCTCAAAAGAAAACATGAAACCTGGGTGGTGATTTCAGTCTCGACCCAGAGTCCATGAAGAAAGCCTGTCGAGAGTCTTTTTTTTTTTCCTGGTGAGATAGGAATGGGAACACAGGCACAGAAACCCATGGGCTCTTATCCTTGGATGAGCCTACCTCCGAGGCAGCTCTCTAGGAACAATAGGAGTGAGGAGGACCCGAGGCCAGGATGCTGTCGCGACCTTTAATTAAACTTATGATCACCTTACATGCCAGTGCGGAAGGATGTTTAGCAGAGATGTATGTACTTTCCATGGGCCGAGAAAGAATTACTGCCTTGTTAGAATAAGAGTGAGGGGTGGTCTCTGGGAGAACCAGATTCTGATTATTAGTGAAGGCAGGGGAATGGAGCATCAGTGAGACAATCCCTGTACATAATTATTATTTATGACTATTGAACAATACTATCTCCTCTGCACCAATCCGGTTTGCTGCCGTATATAACATTGACAGGCTCTTGGCCCTGCCGAATCGATACCATCTATTGCAGACTATAGAGATGACTTTTGTCCTTTATCTGCCCCCGCTCCCCATTTTCAAAGTGGGGGATATTTAGAGTGGGATATAATTTTCAGCTTTTTCATTTTAAGATGAGCTCCTACAGATGTTCTTTGCTTTACAACGAAGTTTGGCTGTATTTTTTTTTCCCTGTTGATTCACATAAATGTGGCAATGTGTCTTTACTAGAAAAAAATAACAGCATATCTAGTAGAAATATGAAATAGAAAAGGTGCAGGGCTAGGAATTGGGAGATGGGGCTCTTGTCAGGTTTTGCTCCTGTGAGAGCTGGGACAAGTTATTTAGCAATCTTGGAGCCTCAGTTTTCACATCTGTACGAGGATGGGTTTGAACTAACTCAGAGATGGCAAAGGCTGAGCATGTACAGCATCACTCACAGTCTCTATGCCCCTAGCAGACATTGCTAGTCGATAGCACTTCTTGTTTGGTCAAGCCAAAATACAGTCTCAGCAAAGCCATTATAAATGAGGACTGTGTACTGATCAGAGTTAAAACCCCGAATGTTTCCAGATTTTTTTCCAGCACAGACAACCCAGGATCCTGAAATAGTGACCACCCTCTTGTAGTTTTCAGCCAGGAGCCTTCCTTATAGTAAGCATATCCTTTCCATAACTCTCTCAAGTCACTTCAGAGAGTGAAAGCAGGAGAAAAATGCAATAACCAAGACTATTAATGTAATACAAAATATTTTCGTTAAAAGACTATTAATTACTTCAGCATTTTGGTCAAAACGACTCATTCTACATCTATTCTTTTTTTTTTTAAATATTTTATTTATTTATTTGACAGAGATCACAAGTGGGCAGAGAGGCAGACAGAGAGAGAGGAGGAAGCAGGCTCCCCGCTGAGCAGAGAGCCCGATGTGGGGCTCCATCCCAGGATCCTGGGATCATGACCCGAGCCGAAGGCAGAGGCTTTAACCCACTGAGCCACCCAGGCACCCCTACATCTATTCTTTTAAATATATTTGTTTATTTTAGAGAAGGAGAGACAGAGAGAGATAGGGCAGGAGGCGGAGGGACAGAGGGAGAGGGAGAGAGACTCCATGCTGAGAGCAGGACACGGGGCTCAATCTCATGACCCCGAGATTACCACCCGAGCTGAAACCAAGAGTCAGGTGCTTAACTGATTGAGCGACCTGGGTGCCCCTCTAGATCTAGTCTAATTTGGTTTCCCTTCTTCCTCCTTGCCTTGAACAGCTCTCACCTTCTGGTTCTGTCATTTAAAAAGTGATTCTTAATAAAAATTCATCATTGTGGCCACAGCCACATCCTTATCACTTTGGGAGCTGATTTTCTGCAGGCATTGTATGGATAATGTCTACCATTCATTGCTTCACAAGAAAAGACCTTATACATGTGTAGGCACACAAATGCAAACTGAGAAAAAGACATCCATAATGATGGTAAGCGTTAATTTTACCACTGTATTATTCTGGAAGTGGACACCGAATGTCTGTGTCCAAGCAACGTTGGTTCTATCACAGGTCTACTTCCTTTTGTTATTGTGAAAAAAAGTTAATTAAGTATACATGAATAAATCATTCTTTTATGATGCCATTTTGAAATAACATGCATTTGAAATGAAATTGGCCTGTTATTTGTGACGTGAAAGTTGTAGCTTTCAGCTCTCAATTTTAAGGAATATCTTTGTTTCACATCACATTTCTTCAGTTACCTAAAAAGAGGGGTGTTGTTATCAGAGGCTGAGTTTTGAGTTTTGAGTAAAGATTGCCTAGAAATGTTAGCTGAAAGCACGAAGTTTTCGTGTTATAAAATATATAACCATATATATGTATATATATGGTTATATATATATATATATACTTACCCCCATGACACACGTTTGCTTTTACAGTGATGACCATTTGGGATCAGGTTATCCTATGCTAAACATGTCACATGAAAGCTTCACTGCCTTGTAGGGAGGGTGGGTCCTCTGAAGGAGGAATGTTCATTCCAAATGGAAAGATCAATGAATGAATGATTGAACAAATGAACACACAAACCTCTGACTGAAGGAGAGATAGCACAATAAATACAAGGAATCCAAGATGTGTGCTAAGGTTGTTATCGCAAATCTAACTACCACTGACTTGTGACCCAGAAGGAAGACAGAGGGGGTATTTTTTTTTTCCCCCTGCGGCCACCTCTGGCCACACCCTCCTTACAAGCTCTCCCCATAAGTATTGAAAAGTTGAGAATTTGATTTATGGGACCACGATTTATGAATGAGCAAAGTGACTCTGAGTTCTAGGTCAGGGCTATTAAAACCTTTTTTAAATAAAATTAATGGCTTTATTCACATTTATGAGATAATTAAAACTATGTACCTCTTGGGGCACTGGGTGGCACAGCCAGTCAAGTGTCCAACTCTTGGTTTTGGCTCAGGTCATGATCTCATGGTCATGGGCTCAAGCCCCACATCAGGCTCCACATTCAGTGCTAAGTCTGCCTGAGAGTCTCTCTCCCTCTCCCTCTGCCTCCCCCCACAATTTCTGATCTCTCTCTCTAAAATAAATAAATCTTTTTTAAAAACTGTATAACTTTAATTTTTTCACTTTAGACTTTCAAGATTTTTTAAAGTAAATATTTGTCTACTTATGTGTTCCATGCACTATTTCTACTGGATAGGTCACAGATACAACTATCTAGATTGTTGTTCTATATTTATAGAGCTCCTGACTTTTATCTTAAATGCAAAGCTTCCATTTTTAGCCATCTTAAAATTATTTCTGAGTAAACGAGGGACAAATAACAAATATGTAAAAAAGAGAAAATAATCTTAAAACAAATATTTACTACCAATGAATACTGGAAGTATCTTCTAAATTTTAGAACCAGATCCTAGTAACCAGACCCATGGAATTCTATTGTCTGTAGGTGACCTTTGTTTGACTTACGTGAGGTGAACTTCGAACACCATCTGGGGAGGTAAGACTTGGGCCATGAACCTCAAAAGCAGTCATTCAAATATACATCTATATTGATAGCATAAAGTATTAAAAACCTTTGATTTGCTCCCAGGTAGTAAGCTCCCTGTGGCAGTTCCTTCCTGCCCTCAGGGATTCTACTTAACAATAGGGCAGGGATTACCCTCAGGGGATGATGGGCTAAGGTAACTTTTGGAATTGGAGAGGAGATCAAGACACCCTTATTTCAAACTTCAGTAAGATCCTCATTCTAGAAAACCCAGATTCCACCTGAGAAACTTGCATTTTGTGTGTCTGCTGGAGAAGGCAGTGATCACATGTGTGCCTGGGTATTGATCAAGCCTTTGCCTTAGACAGGGTCTGGTCCCAAAGAGCAGGTGTTACTGCACAGATAGCTGACATCAGTTCTGCTGCCCCACCTCTGGTGAGAATAATGGTCCTTCCCCTGGAGTAGTGAAGCCATGAAGACTTCACAGATGGGGGCAAAGACCTCGAAGGGATGCATGCACTTTGACTTTCTAATCCATTCTCATGTCTCCAGAGAGATCCTTATAAAATGGGGAACACTTACGGGACTCTCCAAATATCTTGTGCTTCTTTCCTGAAATGCATTGCCATCTCTTTGAATACGGGATTGTTTGAAAGCCACTAAAGCTCTCTTTCAATTTTGCCAAAATGTGCTGTATTTGGCAGATCTAATAACTGGGGTTTGCAGTGTAAATTTTGGGTTTTATCTTTGTGCAGGTTTTTAAAAATGTGCACGTATACCACTAGATAGCCAAAAATTTTTTTTTTTAATTTTATTTTTTTAAACATATAATATCTTTTTATCCCCAGGGGTACAGGTCTGTGAATCGCCAGGTTTACACACTTCACAGCACTCACCATAGCACATACCCTCCCCAATGTCCATAATCCCACCCCCCAACCCCCCTCCCCCCATTAACCCTCAGTTTGTTTTGTGAGATTAAGAGTCACTTATGGTTTGTCTCCCTCCCAATCCCATCTTGTTTCATTTATTCTTCTCCTACCCCCTTAACCCCCCATGTTGCATCTCCTCTCCCTCATATCAGGGAGATCATATGATAGTTGTCTTTCTCCGATTGACTTATTTCGTTAAGCATGATACCCTCTAGTTCCATCCACGTCGTCGCAAATGGCAAGATTTCATTTCTTTTGATGGCTGCATAGTATTCCATTGTGTATATATACCACATCTTCTTTATCCATTCGTCTGTTGATGGACATCTAGGTTCTTTCCATAGTTTGGCTATTGTAGACATTGCTGCTATAAACATTCGGGTGCACGTGCCCCTTCGGATCACTACGTTTGTATCTTTAGGGTAAATACCCAGCAGTGCAATTGCTGGGTCATAGGGTAGTTCTATTTTCAACATTTTGAGGAACCTCCATGCTGTTTTCCAGAGTGGTTGCACCAGCTTGCATTCCCACCAACAGTGTAGGAGGGTTCCCCTTTCTCCGCATCCTCGCCAGCATCTGTCATTTCCTGACTTGTTAATTTTAGCCATTCTGACTGGTGTGAGGTGGTATCTCATTGTGGTTTTGATTTGTATTTCCCTGATGCCGAGTGATGTGGAGCACTTTTTCATGTGTCTGTTCGCCATCTGGATGTCTTCTTTACAGAAATGTCTGTTCATGTCCTCTGCCCATTTCTTGATTGGATTATTTGTTCTTTGGGTGTTGAGTTTGATAGCCAAAATTTTTTTAAAAAAATGTTTGTTGAGAATAAATACATTGGTTCTCAAAAACATATCTCTTATTGTGCTTTTAATACTTGAATTTTAAACACGTCCCACCATTCATATGGTGAAGTGGATAAATTACCCATAATCCTTAATTAGATGTGATCACCTTTAGCAACATTCCCTAATGCTGTTAAGGGGGATTTAATGGCACTGATAATGAGTTACACACTCTGACACAGGGAGGTGACCAGAAGAGGAAACTTCACCTAATGTCAGTTTGCATAGATTTTTCCCTATTAGTCATCATTAATAAGAAATGATAAGGGACCATGATTAGAAGGCAAAGAAGAAAACCCCTCATTTAAGAAAAAGAATAGAGTGAAGGCAATCAGCTTTCCAAGACTTTGCCACCGAAGTCACAGTGCAGCTGTGGGATTTGAGCTCCTTAAAGGCTATATCTAGAACATGCGTCTCTCTCCCCATGAGGACGGTGTGACTTGCAAGGAGCAGAATGAGCAAGCAGTAGGCTATGGGCTGCTGGTGGGTGGTTTTGGATCCCCTGTGACCAGCAGGAAGAGGACTGAGAGGCACTGCAGACCAGCCACGGGGAGGCCTTGAATTTTTATAATCAGTGCTCTCCATGTACTCAAAACCATAATGTATATTTTCTCATGATGAGTCCCTAGGGTAAAAACCAAGAACTACTTAAATGTAACTACATTAACCACGGGTGTGATGCTTTCCCCAGGAGAATTTAGAAGCCAGAGGTTTCAAAAGGCCTTCTGTACACTCAAGGTTGTGCCTTTCCACCTTCTCAGGCTTAGTTTTGGTTTCCAGGGGACCTTGCTCTTTTTATCCTGGCAAAACCACTAGAAACTCTGGGCTGCCCTTGGACTTATTCTCGGAGGCTAAGGACTTTATCAGGCTCCATTCAGTAGGTTTTTTGATAACAGGGACTTAAAATGTCCCTCTGACAGGAAATTCTCACTGTTATATTTATGCCTTCCTGCTTGACCGAGCAGATTTTGTTTTCATATTATTATTTAATTTACAGACAGGAAAATCATTTGGATCTGGAGGCCTCTTGATAACACTGTTAATGCCATTGCCAGGACCTCCCTGAGCGTACTGTCCAAGCCTGGGGACCCTGAAGGGCCGTCCTTTCAAAGTTCCAGGTGTTGGTGTCTACGGCGATCACGTGACATCCCATAATCACATTTATGAAAGAACTAATTAAAAATACAGATGTCTTCAGCTCACAATACCCAGACAGCTGAAATACTGATTAGGTTTTCTGTTTTAATGTTAAGACTATATCCTCCCCTCTCTCCAACAGAAAAAACTAATAATAGACCCCAAAGCCCAAATAGAAGGGCCCGCCGTTTTCCTCTTCCCCATATATGGCATGCTTTGTTGACAGAGAAAACACCTAGGCTTTTGTAAATAGGTATTTTACAAAAACGCTCTTTTAGATAACTTTGTTTTCTATTTCAGGATGGCTCAGATGCACAATATTGTTGGTATGGGGCAAGAAGGCTTTTTAAGGCTTGTCGCATAAGGGCTTCTAACAAAGAGCTGATGGCCATATGAGAGATGGTCTGTGTCCAAGAACAGAGAACTGTGAAGGGTCATTCAGTCTGAAGAAGGGGTTCCTTATGCTGCAAATGTCAAATTGTCTCTAACTCTTGGGAGGCAGAATAAAAAGAACTGCTATCATATTAAGAAAAATGTCTTAAAGATGTGTGGATTCAAGAATGTTGCCTTGACGTGTGAAAAACCTTTTATAGACATGTTGGGTTTGTGTATATGAACCAGGGCTCATGCATTTCCCTTCTGTAAGACAAATACTTTAGATGTGAATGTATAGTGAAAATAACAACAAAAATACCAAATTTAGGTTCTAGTAAAATAATGGCCTGTTAAGTAAGGTACAAAGCTATATTGAAAATGTTGATATTACATTTTTGTTAATTCCCTCCCCTCCTTTCCCCTTCCTTCCTTCCTTCCTTCCTTCCTTCCTTCCTTCCAATATACATAACACTATTTTTAGAGAGCTTGCTAGGTAAGAGGCACTGTGCTGGACACTAAGACATTTACACAGAGATGAACAAAACTTTCCCTAGAGGAAGTCCTATGCCGACAAGAATTATACTCTGTGGTCAGTTTGGAGAGTGGACTGGAGAGAACTAGCAACCAGAAGGTTGGAGAAATGTTCCATATTTTTGCATAACCCTTTCCTGCAGTCGCAGGGAAGATAATGAAACATCTTTGGGCAGGAAAGCTATAAACATTTTCATCTACCAGCCCCTTAGAATGAGAGTGAAGACGAGGTACAGCTGGGGAGTGGTGGCACCATGGCTTCCCCTCACGTGGGATTTTCCTTTCTGGCTTTGCACTTCTATTTTCAGCTTTGGGGAAATTTTCACATGCATTTTCTTTCTGTTCTCCTCTACTTTATTTTATTCATTCCACCAACATTTTTTTGAGTCTTCATTTTCTCTAAAACCTTTATCCTATCACCTTTTCAAGTGTTAAAATATCACTAGCCTTTCGAGTAGAATCCACCATGGTGAAACGAGTCCCTATTAACTAACTTACTTTCCTTCCTTCCTTCCTTCCTTCCTTTTTCTTTCTTTCGCTCTCTTTCTTTCTTTCTTTCTTGTCATTTGAACTCTGTTTCATATTCACCATGAACTTATGTGTGAATAATGTCAGTTAAATAAGATATCCTCACAATATTCAGTACCTGCAACTGGACAATGATTTCTGGCTCAATATCCATTTACTAATCTGACCATTCACCACATATCCCCCTAATTTGGGATTGTACCTGATAAGTCTCTATCCATGGTGTCTAAGACAAGTGGCCGCTGTTATGCCCCAATAATGGGTCCGTGATTAAAGGAGCGAGCCTGATATAAAGCGAAGGTCAAGCAAAGCTTTATTTCGCACCAAGCATCAAGAATCTAACCCAACATTTGGGGCCGCGCCTCTTACAAGAGAGGGCGACACTTCTCTGTTTCACAGACTCGTTTTTAAGGGCAAAGGCCATGCAGTCAGACCTGGCCATGCGCAGGTGGCCAATGAGATTGTAACACACACAGGAAACTCCACAGTGATGCTAGGTGACCAACTGAATTACAATTTACCCTAGTAGACATTTGAACCAGCCTATCACACCTTGATTAGGATTGGCGCCAAAAAAGGCTCCCAAAGGGCGGGGGCCCATTCTCCTTGGTAGCTAGGGAGACATTATGCAACCTCCCACTGATCGGATATTTCCACCTGGCCTGACCCACCCTTGTATCTGGGCTTTGTTACCTGGAGCTGTTTTCCGGGACTTGTTTTTAAGTAAATCTCCTGGGGGAAGAGGAGCAGGGACTGTTTAACTTTAATGAAAGCCTCTTGCTAAATAGGTCCTTACAGCCACGTGCGGCTGTTGAACATTTGACGTGTGGCCAAACTAATAGGTGCTGTGAATGTAAAGTACACAGCAGATTTCAAGGATTTAATAGAAAGAATGCAAAATATTGTATTAATGTCTTTATATTGATTACCTGTTGGAGAGATTATTTTATGTAAGATAGATTATAAAAATTAGTTCCACCAGTTTCCTTTTTACTTTTAAAGTGGAGCTACCAGAAAACTTTAAATCACATAGCAGCTTCATTGCCTTCCTACAGGACAGCACTATACTTCTTTCTCACCATGCCCCGTGTTGATTTGCACATGAAATGTTACTGTTAGCCCTTTTGGCCAATCATTTGCTCCCCTCCTTCCGTTCCCCCATGACCACATACAACACACATTATTGGATGTTTACTAGATCCCATGCATTGTGATGGTTGCTGAGCATACAATTGTGAAGAAGAAAGAAAATAAAAAGTCTTCTGCTCTCACAGGGCTTCTGTGTCATAGGAATCCCCAGGGACATTAGGGCAATCACCCCTGACTGCTCAGTTAGCTTCAGCTGTCATTAGACTAAAGCATTTATGGAAAAGTACAACATGTTCAAATGTGAGTTACTTTATTAGTGGGCCACAGTTCATCATATATCTATCATGATCTTAGTGTTGATATCATTACCAGCACATGCTTCTCAAAGTTTTGCAGAAGATATCTGGAAAATTGTTTTGGAAATTGATAGTTGTCCCAAAAAGAAAACAAACAGAAACTATATCCGTGGTCCAAGGTGTTTGGGGAACTCTCTGTTAAAAGAAACACATGTTTCTTTACGGCAAAACTTATCCAAGGACTTCCTCGGCCAATGCATCTTTATGAATTCTGAGCAGAAGGATACCATGAAGATTCCCTAAATGGATTTGACCAACGATTCTGTTTCTGATGTTTTTTTTTTTTGTTTTGTTTTTTTTTTCCTGGAGATAAAATCGTGCACAATAAACTTATGAAGACAGCATTCATGTCTTCATCATCCTTCATGTTTATGTCTGTCCCTGCACTGGCTATTAAGCTACTACCTCCCAGGGGTTCCACCCCACCCTTGGATTCTTTGTACCTTGTGTACCTGGAGCTCAGTTACCACCTTTCTGCTTTACCACCTGACTCCACGACAGCCTCTGTCAGTAGGGGGAGCTAGAGAGAGGCAAAAAAACCGGAAGAAGGGACAGGTGCTTCTGGTCTCTGCTTCCTGTTTCCCTCAGCTATGCCCTTAGCAAAGCTTCTTCCCCTGAGAGCCGTCCTTTCCCATCTCAGCAGCTGAATACAGTTGGACATATTTTTTTAAAAGATGCTTGTAGGATTAGTGTCATAACCCCTTCTAGGGACTGAATACAGCACCTCCCCCCCACCCCCATTCATGCACTGAAGCCCCAACTCCCAATGTGACTGTATTTGGAGATAGGGCCTGTGAGGGGGTGATAAAAGTTACATGAGGTTTCAAGGGAGGAGCTGTACCCCAGCAGGGCTGGAGCTCTACAAGAAGAGGTATAGACCAGACCGTACTTTCTATCCCTGCTAGAAGGCAGCTGTCTTCCTTTCTGGCTTTGCACTTCTGTATTCAGCTTTTGGGAAATTTTCACAGCATTTTCTGTCTGTTCTCCTCTACTTTATTTTACTCATTCCACCAATATTTTTTGGAGTATCCTTAAGATATAGGCACTTTAGTAGGCATTAGACATTCACCAGTGCCTGGTATGAGCCAGGAAGAAAGCTTTTACCAGGAACGAAACCCTGCTGGAAACTTGATCTTAGACTTAGTCTCCAGAAATGAGAGAAATTAAATTTCTGTTTAAGCCATTCAGTATATGGTGTTCCATCATGACAGACAGAGTGACAAAGACGACTTCTGTTCCCCAGTCAGCACTGACTGACTGGAACCCCTCCACACTTGCCTGTTTCAGCTCTGGGCTTCCATTCTCTCAGTTTCTACGTTTTCACAACTCAAACCTCTTTTCCCCATTCCTGCAGCCTTAGAGGGGTAGCTATTTCCTGTACTTGCTACTTTTCAATACCCCAGGGTATTCTCTTTGTCTTCCCAGTTCTTCACCATGAAGTTTGTTATATTAAATTTTCTACTAAAATCACCTGTGTGGTTTCTAACTCCTGACTGGACCTGTCTAATGTTACCTCAGTCCTCTCCCCCACTTCCTGGGCCAAAAAGCTGAGGGTGAGCCAGAAAGTTATTTGAATGAGACCACACCAAACTGTTCCAACATCACAGTGGAACAGAGCCAGTGTCTCTGGGTGGGCTCTCCTCACTCCCCAGGAAGTTGGGCCCAAGAAGAGGAACTTCCATGGAAAGAAACCTACCCCAAAGAGCCTACCCCTGCTGGCCTTTCCTGGTGTGCTCAGGCATGAACAGATAGATTTGAATCTGCCCTATTTGGTCTTCTCCCTTGCAATTCTGACCTATAAGCTCTGCCAAAATTACAAAGATAGTTTTTGACCACACTTCTAGTTTCTGATTGACCTCTTGGAAATACAGAGCTGTGGCTTTCTCTGGCTGGGTGCTAGAGTAGCTGAACTTACCAGAAGAGTTGAAGACTTCTAACTCAAGGAGTGTTTGGTTCTCAGCACCTGATTGTGGCTCTTCATACGTGTTTGCCTGCATATGTGAATACATGCACGTCCATGTGTTGATTTGAATACACTTGAGCATGTGTTGTGAAGGTGTTTGGATGTGTGCATGGACGTGCTTCAGATACATGGGACTGGCTTCTTCTTACCACTCTATCTCCAATGCCTAGCAAAGAGTCCGTGCTAATGAATTTTGAAACATATTTGTTGAATAAATGAATGGATGAAAGAATGTGTGTTAATGCTAACACAAAAAAGAAAGAAATACGCCCATTGCTTTGTTTAAGGTAGATCCAACTAGATGAGCTCTACTAGAAATATCATGAAAGCCACAGACATAATTTAAAAGTTTCTAGTAGCCACCTTGAATAAAATGAAAAGATGCAGGAGAAATTAATTTTTAAAATATTTCAAAATTAGCCAATATACCCCAAATATCATTACTTTCATATAATCAATACAAAATAATTATTAATGTAACTGATAGAAAACAATATTAGTAAGATACTTCTATTCTCTCAGTCTTTGAAATCCAGAGTATATTTTATATTCCCAGCACATCTCTATTAGGAGTAGCCATATTTCTTTCTTTCTTTTTTTTTTTTAAAGATTTTATTTATTTATTTGACAGACAGAGATCACAAGTAGGCAGAGAGGCAGACAGAGAGAGAGGAGGAAGCAAGGCTCCCTGCTAAGCAGAGACCCTGATGCGGGGCTTGATCCCAGGACCCTGGGATCATGACCCAAGCCGAAGGCAGAGGCTTTAACCCACTAAGCCACCCAGGTGCCCCAGGAATAGCGATATTTCAAAAGCTCAATATCCCCATGTGGCTCATGGCTGCAGTATCAGTGTAGCCCTTGATACTACCCTGTGTGTGGTAGAGAGAAGTATGGGACACTTTCTATTTTCTGTATGGGAAAGTTTGAGATCAGGAGTCTTGGGAAGTGGGGGTGATCTCTTGGATTTGGAAAATACTGGTTGGGAATATGTCTCTGACATCCTTCAAGTCACAGCAAGGTTTATAGTTCTGCTCACAGCACCTTCCCTATCCTTCCACATCAGCACTGTGGAGTGAAACCCAAACTGGGACTTTGTTGTGAAGCCTCATTACCCTTTCCTTAAAACCCTTTCTCATTGCTCTTTCTTTGCTGGAAACCTATCTCCCAATCTGGAATTTGATCCCTTATTCTAGAAATCTAGATAAATCCTTTCCTAGAATGGTCTCTAAAAAATCTCTTTCCTAATTCATGCTTCAAGTTCAACCATGAAGAAATTTTAAAAAAAGAAGAAGAAATAGAAAACGGAAACATGCATGCCCAGGCACATGCATACACACACACACACCAGGAAGCATGATCAGCCCTCTTCTCCTCTCTCATATTCTGCATCCTCTGTCTTTCCTCATCACATCTGATATGAGCCATTTTATATAGGAGTCTGATTTTTATCCCCATTTTTGTTTTGAGCTAGAGATATCCTAGGTTCACAATCTTTTCACCCACCCTTATCAATACCCCATTTTATGGTTGTGACATTGATAGTAATCCACACGGCATTGGTGAAAAGCCTCATGTCTTCTCTTCCCCCTTTTTCATTGTCTCTGTTATTAGATAAGACAGAGTCTCAAAGATGTTTCCACTGACTTCAGACCACCTACCCATTATAATCTTCTCAGTGCCTTTTTAAATTCTCTAGAGTCATTTGTAGCACACAGGCAGTTAAAAACAACAACAAAAAACAAAACAAAAAAAAGTCCTACACAAACTCATTTTTTTCATTAACGTATACTGCGAACTATGCCAGTAAATTATGGATAATTTAATTTAATTTAGACTTAATGGCAACGTTTTCCTCACTAATGAAGTGGTTATTTGTTATTAAGAAAATATTTATTGAAGTGGAATTGTGTGATCTCTCACATCACTATTAAACCTTGTTAAACCATTTTTAATTTCAATTTAGGTTTAATTAAGATTCATTAAGCATTTTATTAAATCTAAATTAAATGGAAATGGAAATGGGGTTTACCAAAGAAAGATGGTGGTGCCCTTCCTTTGCTCAGTTCTTTCAAAGTGACACAGTTACAGAAGTACTTGGGAGGAATTGGGGCTCCTTTGTTATTGGTAGAGCAGAAAGAGCACAGGCTTGGTCACAGATTGATCAGGGTTCAAACTGAGGAACTGCTGCTGCTCACCATGAAATCTTGAATGAGTTTAATCATTTTTGTGATAATCAGCTTAGTCCTTTATAAGATGAGAATTGTGATATTAGAGTAGTTGTGCGGATGGACAGGAAAGGATTAGGTACCAAATGGATATTTACATCTCCTTTTACTGTCTCAGGTAACTGTAACTCCTTGGAAAATGGAATAAAATAAATGAGTTCTTTGAAGAAGCAGATGAAGACAAAGATGAAGAAGAAAGAGAGAGAGGAAGGAAGTAAGGAGAGAAGGAAGGAAGGAAGGGAGAAAACTGTGACTTTATTTTGCTTTTTTTGTTTGTTTGTTTGTTTGTTTTTTTAGATTTTATTTATTTGTCAGAGAGGGAGAGAGAGCGAGCGAGCACAGGCAGACAGAATGGCAGGCAGAGGCAGAGGGAGAAGCAGGCTCCCCGCCGAGCAAGGAGCCCGATGTGGGACTCGATCCCAGGACGCTAGGATCATGACCTGAGCCGAAGGCAGCTGCTCAACCAACTGAGCCACCCAGGCGTCCCACTGTGACTTTAAAAAGTGGCGACATGCATGGTGTTGTCCACCAGAAGCCTAGATTCAAAATAAGGTGTTGGTGGAGCAAAAGCAGAGGAACTAATGAAAGCTTGATGAGCTGGGCCTTGAAAAAGTCTGGACCAAGAATACAGGAGCTGGACTACACAGGTCAAATGGGATGAGTCTTGCCCACCAAAACTCATGCGAGAGAGGGTTTCCCTTTGGGTATGAAAGTAAGTTCATGGCCTTGACTTTGTGGAGGGATTGGTTAAAGTGAAACCTGAATAGCATGGGCAGCTCTTTCCTGGCCCAATCCAGTGAAACTCAGAGCTACACATTAGTCCCATGTAAAGTCCTCAAAATGGACAAATACTGGTGTTCACTTGTCCAACAAGAGACTACTGGTGTGGACTTCCTGGATGCTAGGCCACATGTTAGGGATATAATGGTCAACAAGACCTTCATGAGCTAATGATAGAAAGAGACACGCCAACAATACACTCCAAAGTAATAGTGCCATATTGTGGACATGGATACTGTGCTGTGTTAAAGAGGCTGTGTAATATACCAACTATTACAGACCTATTCTATGTGACACCAACCTGATGTCTCTTAAAGAGTCTCGGAGCTCTATTTTAAATCTTTACTGAGCTGCTGACTTAACCCAATCCCTGATTTCATTTTCACTTGAGGCTCCTAGAAAAAGCCCCTTTCCTTAATGCCCCATCATTTGAATGAGTCTCTATTCTCCACCAGGTGAGGTGGTTGGGATGTTTCTCTTCACATGGAAGCATTCATCCTTTACTTTTCTCTCTCCTGGAGTGAGTTCTTTAGAAGCAAGAAGAGGTCTTTCCTTTTGGCATATCTCATCCTTGAAACATTTTGTCACCTCAATATCTAAAGATAATTTGAATACATATGATCCCAGAGGAGATTCCCATTTCCAGTACTCTGTCCCGCTCTTCAAACACTAAGTAGTCAGAATTAGAGGAAATCAAGATCCTTAGTAATCTGTATAGACTGAACAGAGAAAGGGGTAGCCCCTGAATGACTCCTCCCTTAGAGAAAACCCAGATACTTGCTTTCATGAGCCTAGCACATACTCGTGTATATATGTGCATGTATATATGGGCAGAGAGTTACATAAACCTGAATGTTCCTTCTGCTGAATAACTTCTGTTTACCCCTCCAGATTCATTCTCCATCCACTCCCACCGTGGCCTATGATCCAAAAGTCTGATCAATATTGACAATCCCAGTGGGTTCTCTTGACTTCTGGGGAGTCTCAGCGGGAATCAGAGGGGAGGGAAGTGGGATGGAAGCTTGCAATCTTTCGTCTCCCTCCCTGTGAGTACGAAGGCTGGCTGCATCCACGGGCCAAAATGGCAGGTCCTCCTACAGGATCCTTTCTCTCCAGAGGGCTGCTCCCTGCCCTTATTCTTTCAAGAGGACAGTGATCAAAGAATTCTGCAGTTGCTATCCCTAGGACACTTCTCTGTCCTTTGTGGTTTGTCTGCAGCCTACCTACACCTTTGTAACTTGTTCTTTCAGTAAACTCTTTTTAAGTTTCCCAATCTGAGTGTGCCAAATGCTTTCTGCCATGGCCCTCACTGATAAACACACACAGAAGCACTCAGATCAAAGGTCCCACTCAGTGTATAACTAGATTGCCTTTATGGAAACCAGGAACATTGATTGTCCTCATGGCCAATCAAGGTGTCTCCAGCTGTGTGAATAGTCAATCTGAGACATAATGAAAGTGCTGGAAAGATCAGCAGGTGGATTTAGTCCTTTGCCAGGCCTTTCTGCTCCCAGGGGCAGGCCAGGCTCTCTGAGTTTCCGATACCTCCCTTTGTCTTCATTCCAGAAACAAAGTGAACCAAGCGGCCCAGATGGAAAGCAGAAATGCAGACAGAGGGCTGTGAAAGAGGAAACTTAAAATAACTGAGCAACTTAAAGAAAACAAGCAGGGATTTATTAGAAACAACTGCCTCAAAAAGAGAAAAAAAAAGTATTCTCGGCTTAAGAAGAAAGAAGATGAGAAGACACAAAAACAAGCCAGATGAAAATCTCTGCAAGGAAAACAAGAAAGAAGGCACAATTTTGTAGAAAATCGGTCAAGAGAACAGAGGTCCAGGACAGTCCAGTCTCTGTCTTCCTGTTACACAGGGATGGGGCTATTCTGCTTTTTCAGAAAACTGCTGCCCTGAATTCCCTCTCACAAGATCCTCACCTGGAGAGTATTCCCACTTCAAGGCCCTGCCCTGGGTCCTGTATATGAAAGGATGGTCAGGGCCCTGGCCATCATCACACTGATTACAATCCTAATTCTTGCTGGGAGGGACTTGCTGTGATGAGAGACTAGCCTCTCTCCAGGTTTTTTCACTCCTGGAGTCCTGGCATGGTCTCTTGAGTTTTCTCTGTTATGCTATTTTCTTACTTTTCCTTTCTTTTTTATTTTTTAAGATTTTTATTTATTTATTTGACAGAGAGAGAGAGAGAGAGAGAGAGAGCACACAAGCACGGGGAGCTGCAGGCAGAGGGAGACAGAGAAGCAAGCCCAATGCAGGACTTGATCCCAGGACCCTGGGATCATCACCAGAGTCGGGAGCAGCCGCTTAACCAACTGAGCCACCCAAGTGTCCCTTTCTCTTACTTTTCAACCAAACCCATTAGCAGTAGACCAAACAGAAGAAAAAAAAAAAAGTCAAAGGTAATACCTCCAAAAGATACAGTTTTTTTTATTTATTTTTAAAAAGATTTATTTATTTATTTGAGAGAGAGAGGAGAGAGAGTAGGGGAGGGACAGAGGAAGAGGATCTTCGAGCAGACTCCCCGCTGAGTGCAGAGCCCAGCATGGGGCTGGGTCTCACAACCCTGAGATCAAACCAATGAGTTGAAAACCAGAGTTGAAACCAATGAGCCACCCAGGCATACACAAAGGATAGAATTTAATTTAGTTCTGTGTTTGTTGGTAGTAGGTGCTCTTGCTAATTCGTCTTTCCATGTGTAGAGCTCAGGTTCAATTTCATTGCCGGTATGACTACTGATAATAAAGACCGTGGTTTCAGGACAGAGGATCTGAGATGGCATCCGTCCTCTAGCTGAGTGGGTCAGGCATTGGATGCAGAGGCCAGGGAAAGGCCTCCTTCTGTTGACTTGGACACACTCTTTCTTTTTCCAGCCCAGCTGAACCCTCTCATCTCTCCACTCTGATGATAAGCCTTGTTAAGGCTCAGGCTTTCATCTGCCTGGGTGGTATTAGGATTTGGGGGACATGTGGCCTCAGTGCTTGTGTTTGGGTGGCATGTGGCTGGGAGACTCTGCTGAAGTAAACAGGTTTTATGAATAGGCAAGGATGACAGTAAAGATAAAAAACATAAAAACTAGTCATGTAAGGCATCTCCTCTGCCGTCCGTGGTGCAGAGACTCTGGAGAAATGATGTCTGATTCTCACAACAACCACAGGAGTTAAGAACCATTAGTCCATTTCTTAGGTAAGGAAAGAGGCCCAGAGAGCAGGTATCTTCCCCAAAGCCATATGCCCTATAGCTAGTGAGAACAAGAATGGAGATTTCCTTTACATTCTGTGCTCTCTCTCTCTCTTTGTTTGTATGTGTTCTCTCTCTTGATTAAAATATTTTGGGTGGCATTTTTTCCCTTTGCCATTTAGCATTAAGCACCTGTCAAGTCCCCAAGAGAAGGAAGAGAAGAGGCAAAGACAGAGGTTAAGCAGGAGAGCACTGGTCTTGTCGGGACTGCTCGCTCTAGGAGAAATGGTCTTACACATTCTAGACGTGAGATCCAGCGCACGATCTTATTGAGATAACTCTGCACTCCTTCATCAAAGCTGTTTTCCCATCCATTCATTCAACAAATATTCATTGAGCGATGAAGTGATTAAAAGTCCAGGCTCTGGAATCAGATTGGTTGTGTATGTATCCTAGCCTGCCACTTTATAAACTATGTAAACCTTGAGTAAGATATGAAAGATCTTCAGGCTTCATTTACTTCTTCTGTAAAATGGGATTAACTATGGGTAAGTGCTGTTAGCATTAAATGTGTGTCAGGCACTGAGCACAATCGGTCAGCACATATTTAATGAAATCAGAGATGTTCTGACATCCAAAAGAGGCATGTGTGGGTCTATGTCTGTGTGTATGTATCTGAGGGAAGCAGGGAGAAACTGGAATTTTTACATCATCCCCCCTCTATGTAGTCATCTATTGTATCTATTCATATGACTGTGGGCAAGTCCCTAGTCTCTTTGACCCTCAGCTTCCTCATTTACTATGATGAGACTTCAGTAAGAATGTAGAACATTCAAAACCATTCTGGAATCAGTGTAATTGCTCAGTGAAATGGTGTTTCCTCCTCTGTACCTCTTGTTTTGCTAACCCACTAGGGCTACAGATCCAGAAACCTGTCTCAGGGTTTTCAAGAAGCCATTATGAAGTCTCTCAGCTACAGCCAAGAACGTTGTCCAATGGGGACAATGTGTCAGGGGAGGGGGTACAGAGTCATAAGACATTCATTGAGTTTTATGAGAAAAATGAGCTCAGGAAAACCAAATGTTGGCTACTTTTCCCTTCTGACACCTCATCTTTCTCTCAAATTAAGCTAAGATGGTGACCAGGCTCTGGCGTAGAGCAGGCCCCATCTCTGCCACAGCCAGATCTGGAGAAATGAGAAAAACAGCCAGGATGAGACTACAGGAGTGACTCTCATGCTGGCTACACCCAGGGAGAAGGGACCCAGTCCCTCCATCCTCTCCCGGTATTACCCGGGAAGCCAAAATGAAAGACATGACTTTAAGTCTAAATAAATCCACTGTGGAAAATTCTCCAAAGGCTAAAGGGATCTATTTGATTATTTTTAAATAAACTTTTTGATGTTAGAATAACTTTAAATTTAAATTTAAATTAAATTTAAATTTAAAAAATGTCTCAAAGCCAATTTAGAGAATTCCTGTGTATCTTTCACCCAGCTTGTTCTAATGTTAACATCTATTGGGTATTAAGGAGGGCACGGATTGCATGGAGCACTGGGTGTTATAGGTAAACAATGAATCATGGAACACTACATCAAAAACTAATGATGCACTGTATTGTGACTAACATAATATAATAAAAAAATAATATGACCACAGTACATTTGTCAGAACTAAGAAACCAAGCATGGTTGGTTTACTACAGTTAACTGCTAGTAACTAAATTCCAGACTCCCTTTGGATTTCACCTGTTTTTCCATTATTGTCATTTTTTTGTTGTTTCAGGATCCAATGCAGGATGCCACATGTCACTTAATCTATTTGATGTTTAATGTGTCAGTATTTACATTTTGATCTGGAGAGTTCTGTGCCCATTAAAAAAGTCTGGAATTTGAGCAATGACTTTAACAACCTCCTTTCTAGAACAGACAGTTCCCAGCGTTTTCATCTTGGTCATATCCCAGGGATATGATCAGGACACTCAGATTCTACTTGATGCCCTTATGAGAAACTGTTTTGACTTTTTACCCATCACCTAGGTGGTTAACCAGTAAGTTCCCTTGCCTGCAGAAAGCACTATGTGCCAGACAACATCCTAAGTGTTTGCATAGATTATCTAATTCAATTTTCATAACATCTTTTAAAATCGGTACTATTAGTATTTTCTAGATGAAAAGATTCGGTTCCAGAGAGGTTTATAACTTGTCCAGAATAAAACTTTGGTAAATGGTTTGACCAGGATTCCAAAAACAAATTTGCTTTCTCTCAGGTTTCCATCTTAAGACCTCTGCTTTGTGAACCTCTGCCCTAGAATTCCTAGTTTCTCTCCTGAGTGTCTAGTGGAATGGTTAACAAGACAGATGAGTGGTACCCTTAGTGAGAATTCACTCAGGATTAAATGCTTCAGAGCCTCAAGAGGAAGACGTCAGTGGCTCTAGCTGATGGGTCTAAAATAGCTAGCAAGTCCTAAAGTGATCTAGAATGTGAGTGTAAGTAAGGGCTTAGCCTCCTGACACCCCTCCCCAAACCTGACATTTTGGCATTTTACCTCCTCAGTGCCCAGAGTCTGCACATATTCCCCCAGTGCTGGTAGGTGTTTGTTTGGGAAGAGAACAACCACACTGTCTGTGAAAGGAAGATCAAAATCATGGTGTGGAAAATCTGAGATGAGCACTGAGGACTCACACTGAGTGTAGGGCAGGGACATTCAAGGAAAGACCTGGGGATTGTGCAGTTAGGCTGGAGATGCATTTAATCAATTTCGGGTGAAGGGTGTATGTGTGTGTGTGTGTGTGTGTGCGTGTGTGTGCGTGTGTAGCCATGGGCAAATCCAGTTCAAAGAGACAGAGGTAAGACAGATACATACAAACGTAGATTTTTAGACACTTGTAGGTGTAAAGCAATTCACTTCTTTATTCACTCATCCATTTGAAGAATAAGCATTTATTAAGTAATTGTGCTGTGCAACACAGATTTCTGGTCTTGGTCTGTGTTTCAAGAGTTCAGTTAAACCTTCCACTGGTGCAGCTACATGTTAGGCTCAAGAAATTCACCTTTCTGGAAAATAACACCTCTCTTTTTGTTTTTGTTAAAGGAAAGAGAGAAGCTGGTTTCTAAGGGTTACAAAGTGTCAGAGAAATCAGTTCAGAGGGCTTTGCTGGATATTCCTTCTTATTTTTTTTTCCTCTTTTTTTCTAAGATTTTATTTATTTGACAGAGAGGGAGAGATGACAAGCAGGCAGAGAAGCAGGCAGAGAGAGAGGGGAAACAGGCTCCCTGCTGAGCAGAGAGCCATATGCGGGGCTCTATCCCAGGACCCTGAGATCATGACCTGAGCTGAAGGCAGAGGCCTAACCCACTGAGCCACCCAGGCACTCCAGGACATCCCTTCTTAATAGCAGAAAGAAAACATGGTCCTTTTGTCCCTTAGTGATCAAAAATTCCACTGGATAGAGCAAAAGTGCAGACTCTGGGGCCATCTCTGGTTTTTGGTACTGCATCTTCTCTCTTTACTTCCTGTGTATATCAGTAATTATGTTGAAAATGAGAAAGGCACAGCTAAGTGTCAGGATAAAGTGAAGTGTCTGGAGAGGATGCCCGTGGTGTCTGCTGGGGGGGCCCATGGTGAACACTGTCAGGAAGATATAGAAGAACAGGTGTGCCCTCATATGCATGGACCATCACCACTAAAATGGACAGTGCTAGTGCACCAAAAGGACTGAACCATGGGACCATTGACCGGGAGGACACACACTCTCTTGGAAAATACCCACTGTAGTGGTCAAGAAGGGAATGGAGTCACCTGAGAAAGCCAGAGTTGTGAGGAGCACGCAGAACACACCACTGTGTGCCTCTGTATCCTCACCGTTCCTTCACATCCCCCAGAAGGAAAAGATGGGCCAACAATTCTGTTGATGTGTGAATTGTGCTCAGAGATGCGTGCTTCCTGGGAAGGCTGGTTGGGGAGGGTGCAAAAATTGACCATCCTTTTCTTTACCTGGAAGTCAAGTATGACATAAAGGAAGGTGAGAAGAAGAAATGAGGAGGGCAAAGATGGAGAGGGAGAGATGGGAAGGAAGCATTGGCAGTGAGCTGGCTTCTGACTCTGGAGGAGGTCCCAGCAAGGTCCACACTGGGAAGGTTTAGATGCATTTGGGGTTTTCTGCTGGGCTCTGTGAGGTGGGATGATATTAAGGAGAGATTGTTCAGCTCGATGGCAACAAATATCTCCCTCCCAGGAAGATAAATTTGAGCAGGAGCTGGTATTCACAAGAAGTGGTTTATGCCCCATGACTGGTGTACAGAAAAGTCAAAACAGGCTGGGAGGCACATGTGAGGGGTAAGCCATATTTAATTTTGTCTGCTGGGTTGTGGAAGCCTGGGAGGAACCAACACAGATTCAGCTGGGCTCTGGGTTCAGGGGATTGGACTGAGTGACTGGTGAGGCCAGGGTCAGTGACCCCAGTGCCTTTCTTGATTAGGAATTTATAAGAAAATTGGCCTAATATGGCTTTTGTTTCTTGATGAACCTGGCCATCCCTTGATTAATATCTTTGTGACTAGACTGGGTGGGCCTTGCTGGATTCAGTGCTGGAATCTGACCAGTAATCTGCTCAACAGATAAAACTGGCCAGAAGTCATAGCCAAAGCCAGATTCACAGAGTTTCATGATACTTGTGATTTCTCCCCACTCCAGAAACCACGATAGACTTCACTGAGCCATCGTGGCACTCCTTCTGAGCTCAGGGATAACCTCACAATCCTTATTAAGACAATGTTCCAGAGAGCCACGGCATGTTATTCATAATATGTCCTAGAGATGAAACCTGCTAGCCATCTTGGAGATAGAGATTGTGAGGGACAATGGGACACTGCCAAGCAATGGGGGGCATTTATTCATTCATCTCTATATCAATTAGTTCAGAATATATTTACTAAGAATCTATGCTATATTGAGCTTCTTGCGAGACAATGGGGACTATAGAGATAAACAAAGCTTCATCTCTATTATAGATGATCCACTATTGCAGAAAGAAAGAAAACATGAATCTTTCCAGTAGGATTTCAAACATGCTGCAGGCAGAGAGGAAGCTGTGGCCACCACTACATGGGGGATTGCAGGTTTAATTGAGATGGTGACATTTGAGCTTGGTCATGAATGAGTCAAAGAGTGAATAGGAATATAGGTAAATAGTATAGTTTGTGCAGTTGGTAGTCTAGAGGAGACATATTCAAAGATATTACTCTTCTTAAACATTTCATAGGATATGTTTGGTCAAATGAAATATTTTTTTCTTTTTTCTTTTATTTATTTATTTGAGAGACAGGGAGAGTGAGGGAGAGCATGAGCAGAGCAGGGGCAGAGGGAGAACCAGGCTCACCATTGAGCAAAGACCCTGATGTGGTACTCAATCCCAGGATGCTGGGATCATGACCTGAGCCAAAGGCAGACACTTAACTGTGCCAATCAGGAACCCCAATTTTTTCATTCTTAAAGTAGTCAGACTAACTCATAAATACAAATGACAGTCTGGTAAGAAAGATGGAGAGAAAGATCCAGGAAAAGAGAAGAGAGGAAGAGAATTACTTTAATGTAAGCTTCCTAAAATGATCAAGAGAAGAGTTAATTCAAAGTTGCCCTCCATGGAAAAAAGGAAGGGAGAAATACTATTTTCTATGATAGAACAGCCATTGAGAAGAACATGTATTGACTTTTTCTTACCATTGTCCATTTGTTCTTCTTATAGAAATCCTACCTAAATTGCCTGCTGGGGAACCATATCCTCCACTCTAAGCCCATATGCTTTGGGGGCTCCAGCTCTGACCTGAGGATGCAAGATGTGACCTGGGCCTCAGTCAATCAGACCACTGAGTTTCATTATGATTTATTTTTTATATCCAGTATGACAGTCTGAGCCTTTTAATTGGGTTACACAAATCATTTACATTTAGAGTGTTTATTAATACGGTTCAGTTTAAATCTACTTTCTTGCTCTGTTTTCTGTCTTATCTCACTGTTCTATTTTTATTTTTCCTGCTTTCTTTTCTGATGATTGAGTATTCTTTTCTGATTTCATTCTGTTTTCTTTAGGTATTAACTATAAATCTCTTTTTATCATTTTATTGTAGTAGTTGCTTTAGGGTTTATAGTATACATCCTCAACTCATCATAATCCACCTTCAAGTAATATTATACATTTCATGTATAAGAACCTTAAATAGTATACTTACATTTCATCCCTTTGGGCCTTTGGGCCATTGTTAGAATAAATTTCACTTCTATGTAAGTGATAAATCATGTACTGCATGGTTATTAATTTAATAGTCAATTGTATTTTAAGGATTTAAATAATAAGAACAAAATTTTATATGTCTACCCATATAGCTATTTATTGTCTATTTATTTCCTTGTTTAAATCATGTGTGATAGGCAGAAGAGTGGCCCCGCAAAGATGTCCATGTCCTACTTCTCAGAACCTGTGAATATGTTTTCTTACATTGCAAAAAGGACTTAGTAGATGTGATTAAGGTTAAGAATGTTGTGATGAGAACATTATCCTAGATTATTCAAATGGACCCATCCTAGTCACATGATTCCTGATAAGAATCTTTCCTGCCTGAATTCAGAGGCTGAGGTCAGAGGGAGATAGCTCTTTAAAACTATGGTCAGAGAGTTGTAACATCATTGACTTGAAAATGGAAGAGGAACTCATAAACCAAGAACTCTCTAGGTCCTTCATGGTGTCAAGGATGATCTCTAGAAGCTAGAAAAGGTGAGGAAACAGATTCTTCTCTTGAGTCTCCAGAAAGGAACACACACATTTCAGACTTCTGACCTACACCACTGTAAAGTTAACAAATTTGTGTTGCCTTAAGCCACCAAGTTTGTGATAGTTTTTTTTTTTTTTTACAGCAACAATAGGAAAGTGATACATCATGCATTATCAGTGGAGATATCACCCCCATGTGGGTGAAACTGGTTCTTGGGGAGCAAAGTATCACTTTTAATGTTGAAGCACAGATAATATATGCCATACATAAGCAGATATGTACTGTATCTGTGATATTAAAATTTTATGAGGTGGCAATTAGGGAAAAAGTAAAAAAAAAAAAGTCCTTAGGGGGATATTAATAAAAAACAGTTGTGATACCAAGACATGTATTTCCATCTGGTATCACTTT
This sequence comes from Enhydra lutris kenyoni, assembly GCF_002288905.1. Lineage (NCBI taxonomy): Eukaryota > Metazoa > Chordata > Mammalia > Carnivora > Mustelidae > Enhydra > Enhydra lutris. Next base: position 19,605,338 of record NW_019154090.1, on the reverse strand, counting down.
TCTTCTGCCTAAAGTGTTTATGATCTTTTGTTGATTTCACCATCTTCAGGTGATATATTCTTTCAGTGCTTTTATGTCTGAAGAAAATCTTTGTTTTGTCTTCATGTTTGAAAGATATTTTTGTTGGGTATAGAATTCTAGATGGACAGTGATTTTTTTCATCTCGGTACTTCAAAATGTTGTTCCACTGTCTTTGTGTGTTTCCGATACAAAATCTACTGTAATCTTTGTTTGTTCCTTTGTGTTTAACATGTCCTTTTCTTTGGCTAGTTTACAATTTTCTCTAAGTCATTGACTTTGAGAAATTTGATTAGGCTGTGCTGGGGTGTACTTTTCTTTGAATTTCTATGTTTTAGGATTTTCTTTGTATTTCTATGTTTTAGAGCTTTTCGGATCTGGGTATTTATAGTTTTAATCAAGGTTGCCATTTTTCCTGCCAATATTTTTTTTCCGTACCCTCTTTTCTCCTATGTTGGTTACTCTGCTTTAGTGTATATTAGATCACTTGAAATTGTTCTATAGATCACAAATTCTCTTTGCATTTTGTAATTTTAATTCCAGTATAGTTAACATACAATGTTATATTAGTTTCAGATTTACCATATATGATTCAACAATTCTGTACATTACTTGGTGCTCATCATGACAACTGTACTCTTAATCCCCTTCACCTATTCTACCCATTTCCCCACCCACCTCCCCTCTAGTAGTCATCAGCTCATTCTCTATCATTAAGAATCTGTTTCTTGGTTTGTCTCCTTTCTTTGTTTCTTTCTTTTATTTCTTAAATCCTACATATGGGTGAGAGCATATGGTATTTGTCTTTCTCTGACTGACTTATTTCACTTAGCATTATGCCCTCCAGATTCATCCATGTTGTTGCAAATGGCAAGATTTCATTCTTTTTTGTGGCTGAATAATATTCCACTGTGTATATACACACACACAAATGGCAAGACTTCATTCTTTTTGTGGCTGAATAATATTGCACTGTTTATACACATACACACACACAAATATATATATATGTATATATATATATATATATGTATGTATACACACACACACATACACACACACATATATCTCACATCTCCTTTATTCATCTATCTATGGACACGGGCTGCTTCCATAATATGGCTATTTTGTAAATTATGCAGTAATAAATATAGGGGCACATATATCTTTTCAAATTCATATTTTTGTTTTCTTTGGGTAAATACTCAGTAGTGGAATTACTGGATCATATGGTATTTCTATTCTTAATTTCTTGAGGAAACTCCATACTGTTTTTTCTCAGCGGCTGTACCAGTTTGTATTCCCATCAACAGTGCATGAGGGTTCCTTTATCTCCATATCCTTGCTAACACTTTTGGTTCCTTGCAATTTTTGATTTTAGCCATTCTGACAGGTATGAGTTGGTATCTCTCATTATGGTTTTTTTTTTTTTTTAAGATTTTATTTATTTGACAGAGAGAGATCACAAGCAGGCAGAGAGGCAGGCAGAGAGAGAGGGGGAAGCAAGCTCCCTGCTGAGCAGAGAGCCCGATGCGGGGCTTGATCCCAGGACCCCGAGATCATGACCTGAGCCAAAGGCAGTGGCTTAAACCACTGAGCCACCCAGGCACCCCTCTCATTATGGTTTTGATTTGCATGATCATAATGATGAATGATGTTGAGCATCTTTTCACAGGTCTGCTGGCCAACTGTATGTCTTTTTTGGAGAAATGTCTGTTCATGTTGTTCTTTTCATTTTTTAAGACTTTTTAATATATCCATTTTTTTCTGCATCATTTCTATTTCAGTGTCTGAAAGTTTACTAATTTTTTTGTTTATGTCTAATCTACAGACATTGTAAATTTTTCTCTGAAACATTTTAGACTAGAAATTTGATTTGGTTAATATTTACACCTCACCTGCATATATTTAATTTTTTAAATGTATGAACTAGAGTTATAATAACATTTAATGTCCTCATCTGCTAATTCTAACATCTGAGTCAATTCTGTAAAATTTCAATTGATCGATTTTTCTCATTTTCTTATTTTTTGTTTGCATGCCTGATAATCCTTAGTTGAATGGCAGACATTATGATGTTTACTATGTTAGGGGTTTGATATGTGTATATTCAGACAGATAGATGGATAGGGAGATCTTTTGAATCTTACTTTTAAGATCTGTTTAGGTGAGATCAAACTAGTGTTAATTTTAGGACTAATTTTCTCTCATTAGTGAGGCAAAACCTTGTGTTGAGAAGAAAACTGAAGACCTCTTTGAGTTCAGCAAGAGTCTTGCATTTTACCAGTTATATTTACACTGGGTAGGAGATGGGAGTGACAGGACACATACTCGTTATTTGCAACCCATATTATATAAAGTAATGTGACAAAGAACAAAGAATATAGTATCAGATAACTATGGATACCTTGAAATTTTTCTAAGAAGTTGGGATACTCTCACTAGGAAAATAGGGAAGATGATTTAGTTTATTATCCATGTTTAGAATAAAGTAAGATTCAATGAAGATAGATGATTTATTTAAGGCCCATCAGATTTAAATGCAAGAACCAGGATTTGCATCACATTTAGACTGATATTAACATCAAATTTTAAATTGCCAATGTAGTAAGAGATATGGCAGCAATATAACAGACAACTAATTGGATATTTGGAGCCTTACATGACTTTGTCACTGTCCCCCCGCCCCCAACTACATTATGTGGGTTCCTGCTTCATCTACCTATTCTCGGATAGGACTGGATCCGGAAAAAGGACTGATTAGGACCTGATCTGAAAAGGGAGACTGAGAAAGTATGGGATTGGCAATGTGTGACTCTGATGGGCGTTGCCAGAACTTATGAAAATAAATAGAGAAATAGAGACAATGCGCAGGCACCTTTTAAAGGCATATCAGGGCTCAACAGGAAAGAATAATTTCAATGATTACCAGTATTTGCTTTGAGCATGGCCAAAGGGAGGTGAGGGAATGTAAATAAAGGCTATTATGCCAACAACTTTGCCCTTTTTTCCAAATATCATGACTAAGATCTTGGTGGGATAAAATCCTACTTGGGTGTATTTTTCTTTTGGTTATATGTTTTCATTCTAGAATCCTCTGTGTAAAATCATTCTTTCCCCCTTTCAGGTTTCTTTGACTGCCAGTGTTAGTCTCTCATTCCCATTGCAGTTGTTATTAAGTCCATGGATGGGCATATCATCACAGAACCAGAATCCTTCCTGATAGGGGACAATCACCTTTTTTTTTTTTTTTAAGATTTTATTTATTTAACAGACAGAGATCACAAGTAGGCAGAGAGGCAGGCAGAGAGGGAGGAGGAAGCAGGCTCCCTGCTGAGCAGAGAGCTGGATGCGGGGCTCGATGCCAGGACCCTGAGATCATGACCTGAGCCGAAGGCAGAGGCTTTAACCCACTGAGCCACTCAGGTGCCCCGACAATCACCTTTTAAATTTAAGGTCAACCCCAAGTAGGACATGGAGTCCTCCAGCAAGAATGGAGGATTTCCATATTCAAACTATAAACATCATCTCACTTTTTGTAGAGGTCTTTCTAAGACCTCCCAAATTCGAGAGTCAACTGGGGAAATGCGATTATGGACCACATTCCCCAACCCCTCTCCCCAGACCTCACCAACACCACAGCCTCCACCAGAACATGCCAGATCAGAGACAATTTATTGCAGCCATTAAGAGTAGGGGCACACTATTTAAAATCTCTGTGATCTTTCATAAGTTTGCTTTTTAGAAAACAAAACAAAACAAAACAAAACAAAACAACAAAGACTGTTTTGAAGAATCTCCTATATTCCAGCAACTATTTCAACACTTGTAATAAAATGATGACTAGGGCAGATGACCCCAGCATTCATGGAACTTCTATTTTGTTTAGACAGGCAGAAGACAACAAATAAGTTAATCCAACAGTTATATACTGTTTCTGTGCCTTAGTTTCTTTCCTTATCTGTGAAATGGAGGTGGTGACAACATTCACCTTATGTTGTAAGAGTCAGGTAACTTAGGATGGAGTTAGTGGAAAAGATCCCAGCCCTTTTATCACCATTCCCTGTGTATCTTCTCTTTATGAAAGCCTGGATTCTAGAGGTCTTGCTAGTGAAGCTCTCGATCTTAACATGTCTGAGTCAAAAGAATTTTGCAAGGGGCTGGCACAGGATAGGCCACCCTTCTTGTGCTCTGAACATAGACCCCAAGCCAATTGTACCTGGTCATGGTCTTCCAGGATGCACAGGAAGTCCTCATTCATTTTTGACTTGCATATGGGAGAAGGAGAAGGAGGCCCTGGCCTCTTACCATTCCCCTTTGCTAGCACTGCCCTCCTAGGTCCCTTACGCCCAGGGCCTGGGAGCACGGTCTTTGGTGCCCAGCGGTGTCTAGCTGTGCCTCCAGGTTCAGACATTACTATCCTTGCTTTTTCTGGTTTTCATTTCCTTTTCTTGTCTGCTAGGCTTTTGAAATGCATATTGCAGCCACTTGTTGCCCTGTTTTCTAAGCTGCCTTGAACCGCTGCCAGGGGCTCTTGCCAGAGGAGCTAATGACTAAGTCCCTCTCCTTTCAGCCTCTGGCAGGACTGGGAATTCACTTGAGGATGGGGGTGGGTAGCAAAGGCCCAGCCATCCTGAACCAATCATGAAACCACAATAAAAGTGCCGACCGGGGAGTAAGTCACTCACTCTCAAAGCCCAGCGCTGAGCTCAGCTTGGAGGTGACGACCAGGCAGAGGGTGCTCTGGTTTGCTCTTGCCGAACCACATCAGAGGCAGAGACTTGGGCAGAAAGGCAGGCCCATCACAGCAGCCCTGGGGGGATCCTAGGGTCAGCAGGGAAAAAATGCTCAGTACGTTTCTGAGCCAGGAAAAATCATAAAAGAGCAGAGAATCACAGGATGTGAGCCAGTGCAGGTCAGGTGACATATTACAAATGATCATAATAAACTAGCTAACACCTACAGAAAACTCACTTTGTGTTGGGCCTTACCCTAAGCACTTACAAAGCACTATGTCTTTCAGTCCTTCTAGTATTCCTACCTGGTAGGTTTTATTATTATTATTCCCACTTTCAGAAGAGGAAACTGAGGCATAAAGAGATTTTAGTTGGTGGTGGGGGGGTGGCCTGATGTTTCCCCATTGGTCCTCTTAATCTGGACAATGACAATATCCCCCTCACTGGTTGTCCTGCTTTCTAAATGCTTTGCCCAGATGGCTCATTGGTTCAACTGTATCCAGAACTTGTACTGAGTTTTATTATCAATTACATGAGGTTAGACATGAATCTTTCCCTGCTCCAGTTTCCAGACGAGATCTCAACGTTGGCCAATACCTTTGATTGCGATTTGAGATGCCATGAAGCCAAGGCCCAGATTCCTGACCCACAGAAACTGTGCGATGATAAATGTGTATGGTTTTAAGCCATGAAGTTTATGGTATTTTGTTATGCAACAGTAGATAATTAATACAGGAAGGTTCAGCACACAGTGCCATGTTGGGAGGATTGAAAGATACAACTAAGAGGAAGAGGAGACTAAGGAGGGACATTCCAGGCTGGTAAATGAGTGAGCAATGACTGTATTGGAAGGCTCATAGAAGAGCTCTAGGCAAACCTGGAGAGGATGACAAGGAGTTAATGAGGGAAGGTCTTAGAGGAGTTCATCTATCTTACAAACAAAAAGAAGGGAAAATGGTGAGGCACACGGGAGAACTATAAGAAATCGAGGGACATGTACCTCCATCAATATTTAGAACAACAAGGGAAAATGCTGCCCTCATAGTAAATGGCTTTGATCTGTTTTCCAAAGCAAATGCTCAGGTTATCTGCTAAAAGTGAGACAGGAAGAGAGGGCTCCCAGGGTAGCAACACTATTGATGACAATAAGTCATCAATAACTTTACACGGATCCTCTCAGTAAGGATTCACTACCTCCCCGTGAGAAGCTTTATTTTTATCTATGTTTTACAGATAAGGATTAAAATATTCAGAGAGATTAGGTAACTTGCTGATAGTCACATTGTCACCTCTTTTAGAAGTGGCAGAATTGGAAAATGAACCCAGGTCCTAGTATCATGGTGTCACCTTGATGTTCGGGAAGCTTTTTGGCAGATGCCATGGGGAATGTGTGCTCTCTGCCAGAGGTGTTTTCCTGCTCTGTATCAAGGTGCTTTGGAGACTGTCTCAGAGGACATGGTGGGTTTAGCCTCAGAGGAGGAGGGCAGGAGTGGAGGCAGATTCCGGCAGAAGGAGAAGGCTCTTTTGTTGCAAGGACAGGAAGTGAACTGGTGTGGTCAAGGGTCCAGGAGGTAGGAGACACCCAATATGCCAAGGTCGTAGTTCCCGGAGCATCTGCACACACAAAATCGTGGCTTCCCAGGAATTTCAAAGCAGACAGCTCAGTAGTCAGAGTGGTAATGACCAGGGATGGACTCTCCCCATTTATAAAGCAGGTGATGGAGTAAGATGGTGAATGGGGAGGTGTGCGCAAGGGATATGGGAAACCTGCCTGGTTCACTCCCACAAACCTAATGCAGATGTTCATAGATTCACTGAATCTTTGTGACTTCTGGCCAACATGCTGCCAGCCCTGAAAAGAGAGCTTCCATTTGTGTTTCTAACTTTATAAGCCAAGTGGCTGACACCAAGTTTTCAGGAAGGATTCAGGCTTTGAGTTCATAGTTACTCCTGCTGGTTCAGAGCAAATATTATCCCAAAGCAAAAAGGCACAAGGGAACAATGGTTCTGAGTTTGCAGAGCAGGCCTGGAGGGTTACCAGAAAGGATACAGGAGTTTGAGCTAAAGAGCTAACTTTGAGCTAAAGAGCGACGGCGTGCTCACCTTACTTTTCCAGGCCTGGAGAGGTGGGCCATGGTCCCGGGGACTGAGATCTGGCCCTTGAGTGATATCGAGAGAGCTGCTAGAAAGGCAGTAACTACGCCTCTTTCATTTTCCCTTTCTCAGTACCTAGCTCTGTGTTGGACAACAGGTGCTTTATGAAAGGATGTTGAATGAATGAATGAGTGTGGGCATGATTGTGCATGTTCCTGGGCTCTGTCTCCTTGCAATCTGTTTTAGATAAACAAACATTCTAAAGACTACCTCAAACACAGCGCATACGGACATCAGAGACGGAAGGTCTGAGCCCAAACTCCACACACTCCCTCCTGTCTCCCGGCTCCACTCCCTTTTCACAGAGGAAACCAACCTCTTCTCCTTCTCCCCCCTCACAGAGGAAGGAGGCCAGCTCTAACGGCCTTGGCCCCAGTTTGCTTGTATAATTAATGTGGGATTTTTCCTCCTCTAGTAAAAAATGACCTTGTCAAACCAGAGACGACAAAATCTTGGTTACTGAGCGATTGTGGGCTCCCTGCTGGGATGGCATCCCAGGCCTTGCAAAGAGAAATCTAATAAAATTGGTGTCAGGGGCTCCCTGGGTGCCAGGTCCCCTGCTGCCTGACCCCATGATCCCAATTTATTAGCCAAACCCAAGGAAGCAGACAAACCTCACTGGCTCCAGACAGGAGACTTCCAAGCGGGAGCTAATGCGGGGCTGGGGCTGGGTTTCAGCAAAAATGACAAGGGAAATGACAGGAGGTGCCAGCCCGGCCAGGGAGTCTGGGGAAGCCCTATTCAGAGGATCTCGCTGCCTTGACAGGGCTGAATTTAACTTGGTGCAGGAATGTGTTAGAATGGCCCACGGGGAAAGGAAGCTGTTTTTTTCTCTTTGCACTGTTATTAGCCGGACCAGGGACCACAGGCCTTGTAGTAGCCATGTTCCTGGGAGTCAGCAGGCGTCAGTAGAGGAATAGCTGAAGAGCAATATTTGCACAGGGAGTTGCCATTTTGTAAGTTGAGCATTTCTGCAAGTGCCCGGGAGGTTTAAATGTGCTCTTACTACTTACCCTTCCCCACAACCAAAACCCCCAGTGATGGGAAATACTGCTTAGCACCATGCCCTAGCATTGTCCCTTATTAGCTGAATGATCCTGGGCCAGGCGCTTAACTTCCTCACCTACGAAATGGGGCAAGAGCCAATCTTGTAAGTTTGCTCGTGAGGATTACAATAGAAGAAAACAGAATTGGCCCACAAAAACTATAGTGTTTCTCTATATCAGCAAAAATCAACTATATGGGGAAAAGAGAGCCTGTTCCAAATAGTCATGAGAATTCGGAAGTGTCTAGGAGTCAGCTGAACAAAGAACATGCAAGTCCTATGGAGAAAATGCTAAAATTCTATTAAAGGATATATAAGATTGGGGGGCAGGGTACCTGGCTAGCTCAGTTGGGAGAGCATGCGACTCTTGATCTCAGGGTTGTGGGTTTGGGCCCCATGGTGAGTGTGGAGATTATCTAAAAAAAAAAATCTTAAAAAAAAAAAAGGTTATACAAGATGGTCTGATGATTTGAGGGATAGCCCACACTTATGAATGAGATCTCACAATATTTAAAGCTATAGTTTTCTTCAAATTAAACTATGAATTCAATGTAGTCACAACAAAAATTCCATCTGGATGTTTTTAAGGATCTGGAGACTAGAGAAACACACACAAATGTGTATGGAAATATAAAGGCCCATGTATAACTAAGTTCATTTTGGAAAAGAAGAGCAAAGAGGAGAAAGCTGCTGTACCAAATATTAAAATATATTACAAAGCCACAGAAATGAAAACAATATAGTAGCACCCCCCACCCCCAAATGATAAACACATCCGTGGAACAGAAGAGAAAGCTCTCAGGTGAATACATGCACACCTGAGTGGTTGATATATTATAAAGATGACAAGACAACCAGTGGATAAAATTTTATCCTCCAGCTTTGACCAATGGTGCTTAAAAACCCGATTCCCTATTCAGATTTCAATTCAATTTTAGTGAATCTCTTCACTAAAAATAAAAGGGTCTCCAGATGGATTAGAGTCCAAAATGTAAAAGGTAAAACTCTAAGGTTAATCACAGAAAATACTATTCTTGTGGCCTAGGAGTGTGGATAGCTTTCTTAAACAAGCCTCCTAAAGAACAAGTCAGGTGTCATCAATAATAAGAATTCCTGATTTTAACATGCCACAGACATGGTTCATAGACAGTCAACAGATTGGGAGAAACGATTTGAAAGTTATTTGCAAGTTGTAATACTGAAAAGGGACTAATCTGTAGAGTATATAACAAATTCCCACCAGGCATCAAGAAATAGAGAATAAGGCAAAAAGCATGAGAAGGCAGTCCACAGAAGAGGTGGTGCCCATGACCGGTAACTACAGGAGGGGACACAAACTCGCTAGTCAACAGAGAAATATGAACAAAAAAAGCAACGAGATGTTACTTTACCCCATGATATGGATGAAAACTAAGATCGTTGGATAACGTTGGGAGAGACGTGGGTGTGTTTGTATGAAATATTGTTAGGCAGATCCATTCAGAATAAAGCCCTAGAAATTCTTAGTATAATGATGTTTGAGTATACTCTATGATCCTGCACTTTCGTTCTTAACTATACAGTATATTTGAGAGGAAGTGTGGCACAACTGCATAGGGGACATGCAGAAGGACAGTCATCTTAGCCTTGTTTGTTACAGGACTTGGTAAACTGTGGCCCGTGGACCAAATCTGGCCACATGCATTTATTTGCATACTGTCTATGGCTGTTTTATGCTACAGGAGCAGAGCTGAGCCCTATAACTCCTATAGGCAACCTGGAGTCCCTTTGCTGAGGGAAAAGTTAGGTAAAATGTAAGGGACATGTACTATGGAATACAACATGGCTCTTAGAAACCATAAACTGTGTGAGCTGTATACTTACAAACAAGAAAAGATCTTATAAAAAGGATGCTGAATGCAAGAAAGGAGGAAAAGGAACCCAGTTGCATATATAACTATTATTACTATTATGACAATACTATATATTTTGCAAAGATATATACAAGATCAAGGTGTCATATCAAAGGCATAATGGTTGCTGAAATGAGGAGTGGGAACACGTGAATAAAACACACCAGAGTCCATAGTGGACTCTGAAAAACAATCTGAGGGTTTTGGAGGGATGGGGGTGTGGGAGGCTAGGTGAGCCTGGTGGTGGGTATTATGGAGGACACGGATTGCATAGAGCACTGGGTGTGGTGCATAAACAATGAATTCTGGAACACTGAAAAGAAATTTAAAAAATAAATAAAAATTAAAAAAAAAAAAACACACACACACACCAGGAGATTGTCTTTGCATGATCTGATGACAGAAGTATGCTACAAAATGGGAACCATGATTTACTCGTGCCCAGATGCCTAGGATAAGGAACGTTAATGTGGAAATTGCTTAGTACAATTACCCTTTAGTACAAATACCCCAGCATAGCTTAGCCTACCTGGCTGATCCAGCTTCCGAACCTTCCACACTTGTGTGGAGGCGTTCACAAAAATCCAGACACATGGAAGTGGAAAGACTCTCAGAGGCCATGTAATCCAACATCTGTGATGTGGATTGAGTCAAGGTGAATGTCTGCAACAAGGGACCCAATCCCAGTGAAAAAGACCCCACATCTCCCACAAAAGCTCCTCTCACCTTATCTTACCTCTTAGCATTAGTGAAATTCATGCGTTTGGAGCCAAATTCAGCCTCCTTGCCATTTCCACCCATTTGTCTTAGATCTTAGCTTATCCCTCTCTCACATAATAATCCTCAGGTAGGGAAGTATGGCGGAACAATGGTTCAGCAAATATGGCCCATCCTCATCCCAGAAGCCTGTGAATCTGCTCCCTTACATGACAAAAGGGGTTTCACAGATGCATGCGATTTATGTTAAAAATCTTGGGATGGGAGAATATCCCGAATTACCTGAACGGGCCTAACGTAGTCACAAGGGTCCTTATGGGAAAGAGGCAGGAGGCTGAGTCAGAGAAGGAGATGTGATGAGAGAAGCAGAGGTTTCAGCAATGCAACTGCTGGAAGGAAGACTTGGTTCAAGGAACCCACTAGAAGCTGGAAAAGACAAGGGACAGATTCTACCCTAGAGCTCCAGAAGGAGTACATTCCTGCCAACACTTTCAGCCTTATAAGACCTATTGCAGACTTCTAACCTCCAGAATTTTAAGATACAAGTTTGTATTGTTTTAAGCCACTAAGTGTGTGGCAACATGTCACAGCAGAAATAGGAAACCAATAAAGTCAGATTAGGTACCATCATTTCTTTGCATTATCTGGTTCTAAACCAATTGCCTTTTGCTACACTTGGCTTCATTTTAAGCATAAAAAATTTGGCTTCACCATCCAGTTTTGTTAATAAATAGGACTCCCAGAACTTTGGCTTCATTTTTGTTCTTATTGTGACCTGACAAAGGAAATATACCATTAAGAATTCACCCCATGTAGAACTAGTCATTGTGCAGACCAAAGCAACATGGACTTTTCAAGAAGCTTACTGAATCTGGGGCCTACACAGACTCTAAATCCTGTCTACAGTTGATATTGGTGAAATTTAGACCCATCTCCCCGATCCCACACTTGTTCAGCTGATTTTTTTGAAATTAAATATAAGTTTTACCCATTCCTTCATATTACCAAGCATGAGTTTGTTAACTCATAAGTGGTATAATCTGGTCAGAACTAACTACACTTAACAGCCTATGCTGTGGCTTTAATAAGAAATCAAGAGTTTGACAGGACTGATCAGATTTGAGAAATGGACATGACAGCCAAATTATCAATATCTAATTTCTCTTTACTGATTGATATGTTCCAGGCCCTTTGCTAAATACCAAGGAGTTATTGCCTTATTTGTTTCTCAGAACAGTCATATGAAAAAGTCATATGAATATTATTATTGCTATTTCATAATGGGGAAAATTTCATTAAAGGATGGTTAAGCAACTTGCCCAGTTTTTTTTCACAGCTAGTAGACAAGGTTGCTGGGCTGAAACCCAGGCAGTCTGACTCTGCAGATGGTGCCTTAAGTCCATGTGACGGCATCACCCTTGAAGACATCTGTATGGCTGTCACTTGCCTCCGACTTGGATTTGTCTGATTCCAGGTCCAGAGGCAGCCTGGAATGTGTGGACACTGTCCTTGAAAATGGAAGGACTTAACAGCTCATTTTTGATGGATCATATTTCTTAGAACAAGCACAAAATAAATATTTTCCATTTGCTGAGTGATTTTTATCAAGCCTCTCTGGGTTGAGCTTTGGAGGGGAGAGAGGAAACAGGTTTCATGGTTAAAGCCTGAGAAATACCTCTCAGGCAGTCAAGGGTGAGGGGCTAGTAATGGGTGACTTCAGCCCCTAGTCACGCTCACCTGGCACAGGAAGCTCTGGGTGGTTTGGCCCAAACTCTTCACAATAAGTTCCTCATTTGTCCTCTTGGGTTGATGGTCTGGTGGAGAGTTTGTCTGTGGGAATTTGTTCCAGGAGAGACCCAGCTGCATCTGACAGGAAATGGAGAAAAGAGAGACAGAGGCATAAATCTCTGGCCTTCTGCCTCTTTCTTGGGAATCTGTTCTCTCCAGCCCAGAAGTGTGGAAATGAGTAACTGGTGAGTTTCAAAGCCTGGATGAGTGTCATACCGCTGGGTAGACATGTGGGGCCCCCTGAAGAGAGAACTGTCCCTTTTGGAGGAAACATCCAGACCCGATATTAAAAACTTACATTAGCCATTAAGCACATGAAAAAATGCTCAGCCTCATTAGTCATCAGGGAAATGCAAATCAAAACCACAATGAGATACTACCTCACACCCACTGTAATCAAAAAGACAGACAATAAAGAGTGTTGGTGAGAATGTAGAGAAATTGGATCCCTCCTACTTTACTGGTGGAGATGTAAAATGGTACAGCTGCTTTGGAAAACAGTCGAATTCCACAACATGTTTACCATGGATTTACCACAAAACTCAACAATTCTACTCCTAGGAATAAACCCAAGAGAATTGAAAGGGTTTGATGAGGTGTCATCTCTTGAGAAGTCTCAACCATCTTGATAATTGGTATCCCCCCCCCTAACCTCCAGCCCTGCCCTGGTTTATTTTATGCCATATTCCCTCATGACAAAAGTCTGCCCAAGACGAACTATCAGAGGCTCACCTCTCAGCCCCCTTCCCACTCAGGCTGCCTCATCCAGTCATTGTCTGCTTGGCTACTGAAGGTATTTAAATTTATGACTGACTTCTCCAGTCAGAGACAAACATATTGTGGGACATCACAGAGGAAGAGGGGACACAGACTAAAGCAAACACATCTATAATTGGCAGCTACCAGAGATGTGGCATAGTCCACAAGAGGGTCAAAAGTCACAAGGTAGAAATGGTGGGTGAAACATTGGGAAACAGATGTCAGGGAGCAATAGTGGAGGCAAAAGGAAAACAAATGTTTTCAGCATAAAAGAAAAGTCTCACTCCCTGGGCCTGATCAACAATGAAGGCTTGGTGGAAGAAAGCAGAAAGCTTTTGGTTCTTTGGAGGCCCTTAGGAAAAGCAGCAATTCTCTTTAAAGGGTTTTCTCTGTTTGCAATTATTTTTAACCTTCAAGTAGAATGTTTCTAGTCAGCTAAGAGTCAGTTCCAAGCAATTCCTCAGACATATCTGCATGGGTCTGAACTCCACTCACAGGCAGTGCTCATATTCTGTCCCATGGGAGTGCTGGGTCCCATGTTCATGAACTTGAAAGTATCAGTGAAGAGATGGTGAGTATCCTCTCACTCCACATGTCGACATATTTGGCTGATAGAATTCTTTCTAGCTGTTTTATTCCTCTAAGTTTTTGTTTTCTTTGATCAACCTTCTCTCAAAACCAAAGGCAATTAACATTCCACAATTGTTTAGTCTTCCTGACCATTTAATAGTATTTCTAAGATTTTCTACATACGTTGCTTATTTGTGTGTAGTGTATAAGTTTTAAATTTCTATCAATCAAATAGATTTGAACCTGTTTCTACTGTTTTCTATTTATCTTGCATTTTCTTTGTGTGTCCCTCCCCCATCTCGTTTCCTGTTTTATCTCAGAATGTTCCAGGCAGTTGCATGTTTTGTTTTGTTTTCTTTTTTTTTTCTTTTCCCAGACGTTATATATTGTCTATTATTTTAGAAGGTACCCTTAAAGTTGTTAACATACATAATTATCTTAACAGTGTCTCAAGTTAGGCAACCTGTCTCCTTTCTTAGGATTAAAAACAAAACAAAACAAAATAAAAAACCTTTGAAATTCTTTGACTTGGGTCTTTCTTCTGTCCATCTTCCATTACTGGTTTCCAGTATTTTATTTCCCCATTCTCAGCTATCCCCTAAATAAGACACTATCGTTACAATTATTACATTTTAAGGAATTTTAAAAAGATTTACCAATATGTTTACTACCTTCTTTCTTAACATTCCTTCTGGTACTCCACTTCTTCCTTCCTGAATCAATTTCTTTCATTCTGAATCATATCTGGTAGACTAAAGAAACCAGATATGATTTTTGCTAAGCACATAATATCCATAATCTTCTGTAATCATATCAACAATTCTGCAAAATTCCCATTTTACAGATGAGAAAGGAAAGGCAGGGCACCTGGGAGGCTTAGTCCTTATGGGTCTGCCTTTGGCTCAGGTCATGATCCCAGGGTCTTGGGATCGAGACCTGCATTGGGCTCCCTGCTCAAAGGGAAGCCTGCTCTCCCTCTCCCACTCTCCTTGCTTATGTTTCGTCTCTTACTGTGTCTCTCTGTCCAAAAATAAATAAATAAATAAATAAATAAATAAATAAAGAAAAAGGAAAAGGAAAGGCATGGAGAGGAAAGTGACATGCTCGACCAAAATCACAGAACTGGTACACTTCAGATGCAACCAGATGTTCTGTTCAAAGACATCAAGGGAGCAAATACTTACAGTCATATAGAAATATCTTGGGCTAATCAAGAACAAATTAGGGGGTTATGGAGTGCTTGTAGGCAGTCCATGGTGCTTAAACTCAAGTGATTTGTATAAGAAACTTACTGACAAACCATCCATTATCCCTAAACAACTGCTTCAATGGAGAGTTTTCCAAACCTGAGGGTTAGATTTGGCTGATAATTAATCTAGAGCAGGGAAGGGTGCTGTGACGGGAGGAAGGTAATAGTATCAAATTGCCAGTTCGGCTTTACTCTAGGAAGAGTATCTGAATCTTATAGAGTATCTGAATCTTACAATTTAAGAGAAAATGTCTGGAGGTACCATTTAAAATTCTTAGCTACATAGTTTTTTTTTTTCTTTTTTTAAATAAAATCTTTTTAATTTTTTAAAAAGATTTTATTTATTTATTTGACAGACAAATTTATTTATTTGACAGACTGAACCACCCAGGTGCCCTTAAAGAGTTTTTAAAGAGAAGTTTTGGTTTTACAATAAAATTGAGAGATTTCCCATACACTCCTGCTCCTGTACATCCATAGGCTCCCTCATTATTGGTACCACTCGACAGAATGATATACTTTTTACTAAGGAAGAACCTGCACTGACATATCATAATCACCCAAAGTTTATAGTTTCCTTTAGGGCTCGTCCTTCGTGTTGCATATTCTTTAGGTATATAATGAGATATACTCACCATTATAATATTAAACAGAGTATGTTCACTGTCCCAAAAGTCCTCTGGGCTCTGCCTATTCATTGCTATTCCCAGATTGCTAGATAAGTTTATATTTCACGTTTTTAAAAACATCTGAGGGCGCCTGGGTGGCTCAGTGGGTTAAGCCTCTGCCCTCGGCTCAGGTCGTGATCTCAGGGTCCTGGGATCGAGCCCTGCATCGGGCTCTCTGCTTGGCAGGGAGCCTGCTTCCTCCTCTCTCTCTCTGCCTGCCTCTCTGCCTACTTGTGATCTCTCTCTCTGTCAAATAAATAAATAAATAAAATCTTAAAAAAATAAAACAAAACAAAACAAAACAAAAAACCACATCTGAGTCAGAGCCTTGGCAAAACACATTGCATCAAGGCTCATTCAGGGTGGATGCATGACGGCTGGTGATGTTTAGGAAGATAACATTATGATATTAGTAAAGAACAGAAAGGAGGCCTTAGTAATTTGTTGTCGCCGGTCATTGGCTTTGGTGATGTTTATGGTTGGTTGTGACTTGAAGCCCTTTGGGGGCTGATAATAATAATAATAATAATAATAATAATTTTAAAAACTCACCCAAAGTCAATATTAAACAAGCAGTTCATAAACAAAATACCAACTGTCGCACGTGCAGCATTCAAGGTAATACAACCAATCTGTCTACGGGTTCTACGCGTCTCACAAGCACGAACTTCACTTTCACAACTAAAGCTAGGTCATTAAAACTGCAGCCTGTTGGTGGTGACACATTCTGTAGCTCAAATCCTCCTAAAAACAAAACTTGTACTCTTTAGAATGGTGACAATGTGCTGAACACACCCACATCACCCTCCCTTGGTGCCCCATCCTTTTTGGCTTGCTTGTACTTTGGCAACTTGACACCCTGGTTTTATGGGCAATTTTAGCAGACTGTTGACTCTGGGGACTACCCATCTTCAGGTGAGCTCAAGCAGAGAGTTTCTTCCCCAAACAAACACATCTTACCTAATTCAACTGACTTGTGTGCAACTTGAAACATTCAGGGACCCTACTGACCACACGTCCTAAGATGGCATGGAAGTGTCAGAGTTGGAGAACTGCCATCACTGAAATGTGAAACCACATTCTGGTTCTAAGGCTGGCTAGCAATAGGACCTTGGTTACATGATGTACTCTTTCTCGGTCTTGGTGTTTCCATCTGACAAATGGAATTGTAATACCTACCGCATGAGAATGTTCAAACGGTTCAATGAAGGCAAGTGAAGTGCTTAGCGAATGATCAGTAAATGTTAAGTTTCATCAGTTTATAGAAGCTGATAAGCTAGGGATTGAGATCAGCATAGGATAGGTCAAGGTCAAGGCAAGGTCAGGGCAATTGGTAGATGTTTGAGATCCTTTCACTTGAGTTTTTAAAAAATTATATTTAAAAATATTTTTAAAAATTTATTGGCCAGAGAGAGAGGGTGCACAAGTAGGGGGAGCTGCAGGCAGAGGGAGAAGCAGGGTCCCCACTGAGCAAAGAGTCTGATGTAGAACTTGATCTCAGGACCCTGGGATCATTAACTGAGCTGAAAGCAGAGGCTTAACCGACTGAACCATGCAATCGTCCCTCACTTGAGTTTTTTGGACAGAACTGATTTACTCTCATAGTACCATTACTCTTTTACCATTACTACTAATGGTGACTGGTAATATTAATTCCAAAAATTACACAGAAAAGGAAAACCAACCAGTTGCACTATAACGATTTATTCCCAGTTAGAAGTAAATGTGCCTTCCTGCTCATCCAATTTCACCCCTCCGTAGTACCACTCTTTTTTTTTTTTTTAAGATTTT
The DNA here is from genome assembly GCF_002288905.1 of Enhydra lutris kenyoni. Taxonomy (NCBI): domain Eukaryota; kingdom Metazoa; phylum Chordata; class Mammalia; order Carnivora; family Mustelidae; genus Enhydra; species Enhydra lutris. The sequence goes on along the minus strand of NW_019154090.1, from coordinate 19,587,951 downwards.
ATTTATTTGTCAGAGAGAGGGAGAGAACACAAGCAGGGGGAATAGCAGGTAAACAGAGAAGCAGGTTCTTCACTGAACAATGAGACCAATGTAGGACTCAGTCCCAGGACCCTGGGGTCATGACCTGAGCTGGAGGCAGACGCTTAACCAACTGAGTCACCCTGGCATCCCAGTACCACTCTTAATAATTTGTTCTACCTCATCTTCCTGACTTTACAAATATAGCCGTGTCCTCATCTACATTTTCAAATACACGTTTTGCCAAGGATCATGCAATACATAACGGCCTATATTTTCCTTATCTGATAACATCATGAACATCTTAACCTGTAAGTGTACACAAATTTTCATTATGCTGATGATTATGTAGGAGTCTTATCTTAGCAATCTGAGTTTTTACCTGGTAATTTTTATTTTCTGTGGTTTAATTCATTTATACAGTGGCCACAAGAAAGCTGTGATTGGCATCAGCCTCAAAAAAGTATACTTCTTGAATTAAATACATTCATCAACTTTACTAAAGGGAGAAAGATAAGCTGCTTTGGGTTGCTTGGTTTCTTGGTGCCCAGGCACCTTTGACTTCCTAATGGGTTAAGTGATTTGGTCTGGTGGGCCAAGATGGACAACTCTGCTGGATTCGGGAATGATCTCTGTGAACGTAGACTCTGAACTGCAAGTCTAGCTAGGCCAGCATTTGAGGCCACACAAAATCAAAGCTTTGTGAGAACTCAGTGTGGTAGAGCTTAAATTGCTGCTTTTAGACCCCAAATCACAACTGACTGCATATTGCAGAGTTTTCAGGATTTGCATAAATTAAAAAATTCACTCTTATTTTCCCTTGAAATTGAGAGAGCCTGACCTCAAATGTGGGAGCTGAAAAATATGGCTTAGTACTCATGAAGGCTAACTCTGAGTGTTCCAGACCAAAAGGAGAATGCATGCACCAAAGTGAACCTATGTTACTTTGTAAAGAGATTAACAATAGCAACCAACATTTATTGTCTCAGGAAGCAATAAGGAAGAGGAAAACAGAAGGAGGAAGATGGGAAAGGGGATGGAAACTTCTAGAGCACTGTGCTATTCAATATGGTAGCCACTGGTCATATGCGGCTAGTGAGCTCTTGAAATGTGACTAGTCTGAATTAAAGTGTGCTGCAAATGTACAACACATACCAGATTTCAAAGACTTAATATGGAAAAATGAATGTCAAAGATGTCATTAATAATTTTTATAATGATTTCATGTTGACAAGATATTTTACATACATTGGGTTAAATAGCCTATACTATTAAAATTCATTTCATCTGCTATTTTCACTTTTCAAATGTGGCTCCTATAGTATTTGAAATGACATGTGTGGCTTACATTAGATTTCTACTGGACAGCCCTTCTCAACAGCTTCCTTCCATGAATAGATAAGGATAATTTCCTATTTACTGTATGTAAATAGCATCTCTAGCAGAATAAGAACAGTTTATCTATTATTTATTTAAAGAGACCTACTAAAATATCAATTTCCCCAAAAAGCTTTTCTCCCTAGCCCCGAGGTAAGTCTAAGCCTTGCCCCTGCTACACATGAACAAATTATTAATTAGTGGATTCTAAATAAAAGCAAGCTCTCCACATAGAGTACATGAGAGAAAAAGAAATTAATGTGACTCGTCTGTAAGCCTAAGTGTGATTTAGAAAACCAGTGATTAACATGACAGCCCCACTCTCTAAATAGACAGAGTGGAAAATCAGAGACTAAACCACCTGACTGGAATTAACCCATCCCTCAGGCCTCAGGATCTGCTACCCTGCTACCCTTCTGGCACCTGAAAGTGAACCCTGTTATGGTTTTTCCATCACAAATACTTCCCTTACCCCCATGAGATGTTTCACTGGGGAGTTCTCTCCACTCTAGCTGCAGGAGCACAGAGAAGGATTCCTTGGGTCAGGACTGATTAAGTTTTCTGCCTCTGTCCTCCCCACCTCCCCAGTCCACTGAGGACCTCTGTCCGAGGACACTTCTTCGCCCATCCCGTGGCATCCTGAGATTATTCTGTGGGTTCTCTTCATGCCTCCCCCTCCATGCAAGTAGCCGCGACCAAGAAGCCAGGCTGCGCAGGGTTGGGGGAGGGAAGCATTTGGCTCCCTGCCATCACAGCCTGTTGCCAGGGGCTAAATTGCAGTGCCTGGGCCAAGATGGAGGTTACCTGTTACAGGAAGACCTCTTAACAAGAGGAGGCGTGCCAGAGACGTAGCTCTTGGTCAGAAACTACTCCCAGAGGCAAGACAATGGTGGTGGTACAGGGGAATGTTCCAGAACCCCAATGATGGGGTGTTATTGTGCAGCCTTATCTTTAAGTGCTCAGAGAAGTATTGGGAAATGTGCCAGAAAGCAGAAGTAATTGTGGTCCAAGGGGTGAGAGGCAGAGGTTGGAAAGGGGTGGAGCAGTCCCTCTTCTGGTGAGGTGGTGAAGTGTGTCTTGAGTGGGGCAGAGCAGTGCCCCATGAGGGAGGGAAAGTGAGAGTAGAGGCAGGGATCCCAGCAATCTCATGGACAGCAAACACTGGTTTATTCAGTCCTCATTTTGCACCGGACGCTGTGTTTCACATGTATTGACTTACATACGCTTTAGAACCACCTGCTGCTAGCTCCATTTGATAGACAGGAAAGCCGAGGTGCTGGGGGCTTGCGTGAGCCACCCAGTATCACACAGCAGTTGGCAGGCATCCCTGGGATGCAGACACAAGCTTGTATGATTCCAGTGCTCTGAATTTTCCACCATGCCAGGAGGCCAAATCATGAACACATTCTGTTCTCTTATTCTTCCTAAGGTCGGGAATTTTGTGGGTATTGTCCATGTAATTACTATAAATGATGTTCAGCTGAGCCCTGGCTCATGGAACGTTGAAATTTACTTTGTCATGCTAGATCAGTGCCTCTCAACTTGGAAATGTCGGGAGACATTTTTGATTGCCACCGCTGAAGTACGGGGTGCTCCTAGCGTGCGGTGAGTGGAAGTCAGGGAGGCTGCTAGACATCCTAGTATGCACGGACTCAGCGTCTCGTGGAAGAAAACTAGCCGACCCCGAATGCCCACAGCACAGGGTTTCAGAAACTTTGCAGCCGAGGGAGGGCAGGGCCATCTGCCTCATCCTGCCCTGCTCAGTCCACTTTATAGCAAGCGACCCAGTTGGTCATTTTCTCATTGGGTGCATATATACTAAACACCAACTAAGTGACCGTGTTAGCATCTGTGAACATACGATATTAAAACACCAAATGATTTTACTCAATATTTGTCAAAAGTATAGTTGAGACCTAAGAGCCACACATCAATGTGGGGTATAATGGAGGAAGTTTCTGGGAAGAGATAGTTGACATACAAATATTTTTGAGAGTTCGAAACACTGGGTCAGACTTTACAGGTTTTGGGAGAGATAAAGCAAAAGATCAAAGAACGTTTACGTATCCATTACTAACTTTGTATTTGAAGTTAAATCCATACTTATTCTCTATCTTGTCACTATCATGCTCTGTTTTTCTGTCTAAGAGGATTTACTGAAGTGTACAAAGGGCTTTCCGAAAACATCAAGAGGGGTTTGTTTTAAATGTATCTGCAAAGGATACTGACTTGTAACCTCAGACTTATATGCTGGCTATTGAAAGTTATCTTTGTTGCTGAGAATTATATTTATTCACTTACGATTAAATTGCTGTTCGTCATAAGAGCCAAAGCACGTTCACCAATCTTGTGTTTCTTAACCCGGTGAAGAAGACTTCACTCAGTTTGTGAAGGACAGTGACGCTAAGCTGTTAACATTCTCGAAGGTCTTCCTTCTCGCCTGAATTCATGCTAGCAAAAACACAAACGTACCTCAAAGAGAATAATGTCATAAGACCTCTTGCAAATTTCCACAGCACTAGTTTGATGGTTAGAAGAAATTAGATGTGGCTCTTAACCTCAGGAGATAACTCTCTAACTGACGAGGGAGACAAAAATTCAGAGAAATAGTCACACAAAGAATGACACTACAAGTATCGTGGCTGCAATGACAAGGAGTGAGCTGCTGGGGCATGGCCTCATCCTGGGGACCAGGCACAGATCCTCTGCGCAAGTGGCATGGGAGGGAACTCACCAAAGTGGGCAGTAGTTACTCCAGACAGACAAGAGCTGGAGTGGAGGTCTGGAGTCTGGGAGAGTTCGGGTGGGCGGTGTGCCTGGAGCTAAGGATGTTCAATGGCATTTGGAAGGGCAGTCAGGGGCTGCACGTTCCAGGCCCAGGCAGGCTGTGTTATCCAGTTTACATTTTCATCTTGCAGTCAGTGCGGAGTCACAGAAATGTCAAAATTAATAGCATAAAGTGCAAAGTGTGTGTTTGGAGAAGCCTGCTCTGGTGACTGGGTGGGGAGTGGCTCATTGTAGGAGCAGAGCGGAGGCCCAAAGAGCAGCAGAGAGACAGCTGCTTCGGCGGGTACAGGGACGCTGAGGACGGAGTGTCAGCAGGTGGCTAGGGAGATGGGGAAGGGCACGTGAAGTCGAGGAAGGAAGGTAAGATGCCCAGCGCTTTCTATACCGTGGAAGGTCTCTGACAGAGGCAGATGAGGCAGGCAGGGGTGTGGAGAACTGACTCCTGGATTTGGGCCTTGTCCCTTCCGCTGGGAACAGCAGAAACTCTGGCTGGTGACTCCGTAGAAGTTCGGTGATGCACCTGCACTGACCTCTATGAATAAGAAAGGGGGGAGGACCTGTCTCCCTGTGATGGCATTCATTATTGTCAGGTGCTCGATACGGCCTTTAACTCAGAGGAAAACAGCCATCAGCTCTGAAACAGGAGGGAAAGTCTGGGCCATCTGAACATTTAACTAAGGATTCAAGCCCTGCCAAGTCCTAATCACAACTCAAACCTTTAAGCCCCCACTTCCTTCTGTGCCGGTAATGACATTTGAAACAGGAAGGAGACATCTACGGAGAAGCAAGACCGTCCTCAGTGAGCACACCGGTCAGCCCTTGCTGGGCTGTCAGCTTCAGCTGTTAATTTGCACAGGAACAGCTTCTGAGCGGATTCTGTGACGAGTCTGTTGCCAAGATCAGCCATTTAAAGCTTACTTGCATTTCTGCTTTCTGCACATGACATATCGCAGGGCCAAGAAAGAGTGAATAGGTGCAGAAACCATAGCCCGAAGAGGAAGGAGTTGGGACTATTGCCAAAAGCCAAGGGAAAAAGCAAGAGTGACTACAGGAGGAGGAGGGGGAGGAGCGGAAGTCCTGCTTGATGGAGGCAAGGTCTCAGCTTGAGCCCAGGCAAAGGGCAGCCACTCTCCAAGGGGCATTGGCAATGAGTCTCTAAAAGAAGGTTGGAGTCTGTCTCGGGTTCAAATCCCAGCTCTGCAAGTTGTTAGCCTTCAGATAAGTCCCTTCATCCCTCTGAGCCTCAGTTTCTTTTGAAAAAAAGAAACAGTGTCTACCCTAGATGACTATGAGGATGAAGTGATTTTCTTAGGTGTAGAGAAGCCCTTCACTTGATTCCTGTTGGGCAAACACCTAACTTCAAGGAGTACGTATGAGAGTCTGGCTCTAGGTCCTTCTTCATCTCCTCCACCCTCCAGACCAAAACTATATGGGTCCTGAGACATCTACAGTCTTTGGGTCAATGCATCAGCTGATTTGGTGAGTTCCCCCATTGACCAAAGGCAAAGTAGCTGAGGTAGACATTTAGATGAACCTTCCTGTATAGCACACACTCATCTCTCTGAATCAGCTGGCTGAGGTAATGGGTGTAAGTCACATGCACACTGAGTAGTTAGGGGATTTTAAACTACATCACTCCAATTGTTATTATTTCATCTGTTAAAATTAGGTTTTTGTTTGAAATTGCTCATTGACAATACTCCTGGACTTTCTTCCAAAAGCCATAAAGATGGCCTCTCAAATTTAGAAAATGCTGAAATTGTTGGAAAGTTTTATTAAGCTGTTTAGAACTTAAAACAGCAGCTTACAGCAAAGTAGTTAAGAAATAAACAGTATCTCAGTGTGATTTCCAGTTCCCTCATGAAGCCATAACTCAAATCTTGTCACATTTGGAAAAGGAGACAGATCAATTATCTAAACATCCTAAGCATTTTCAAGGAAAACACTCTTCCCTCTTGAACAGTGGATCTACCATTAATGATACGGCTCCTTGGTGAGTTATATCATAGCATCTTAGCTGTGGGGAACCTGTTACAAGCTGTTCCTTGGTCTTTTCCCAAGTCAACAAAAGTTTCCTTTATAAAGGAGGGGTAGTCTTCCTTATAAAAATTTTAAAGGCTATTTGCATCCATTGCAAGCAAATTCTAATCTGTATTTCATTTCCAGCCCTCACTTCTTTCCGCATTTGTCCTATCCAGGTACCTGAAGAGACAATCACTCTCTCATGTGAGGGCATCTTCTCTTCTTTCTGACATCATTAGGTTCCCACATCTCCCAAAGCTTTTCTTATAACCTCTCTGTGAGAACCTTTCCTCACTTTGGGGGAAACTATACTCCTACCTGTACTGAGTAACAGTGTTCATTCTTTCTCTCCTTAGTATACTTCCCCTTGAATCAGTTCTTCAGCCTACAGTCATATTTTGGGGTTTCAAGAGGACAGTCACTGCTGACAATTGACACCGTAGTGCTGTAAGGTATCAAAGAGATTGTTAAATCATCCTCAATTTACAGATAGGATAACCAAGGTCCAGAAAGGAGGTAGCCTTTATTGAAGCACATGTAGCTATATAATGGCATGACTGGAGTCCAAACCAGACCTCGTGACTCTCAGCCCAGCTTGTTCTCATTAATGATGATATATCAACAAGTCTGCATTTGACCCCTTTCTGTAGAAGAATATATTAGCCATTCAGTGAATTTGTATCGAATGAATGAATTGATACTGAAAGAGAAAATAAGAATATTGTCTTGGGAATTTAGTTTTAAATAAAACATTCATGCCATGTCATATGGCAGCAACTCATCATCACCAGCCCTTGGTCATATATGAATGTTTGTGGAAGATTTCAGTGATGAAAAGGAGGGTGTTATTTTGGAACTGACTAGAGCTAGGTCAGTGAAAATCAGAAAGCATCTGATTCTTTTTTTATTCCAAATCTTATTCACCAGGTTGTCCAAGTTGGGAACTTAGAAGTCAATTAATTTACTAACTCAGTTAAAGCCAATGATTCTGGAAAAACTAAAATAGCCCATTGGATTGAAAATAAGATATATTCCCAATTCTCCTGTTCTTAGTGGCTCAGACTTGCTATGGGCTTCCTATTCCTGCCCAGGTACAACATTTTGGGAAGCCCTCTTTGTCAGTTCCCAAAGTGTCTCTCCTCCTTTGGCTTCTGAACATCCACCATTCATCCTGATAGTCAGGGGTACTAATGTTCCCTTATCTCAGTGCATTCAGTAGAAAGGCTTGGAAACACTTTCCTTTATTTACACAGATACCTGCTTTAATACTTAGCAGGGAATTCTTTGTTTGTTTGTTTGTTTCTTTTTTCTGTCTCTTTTCCTAGGGAAGAGTGGGCACATTTTTGGATTCATTGGAACAAAGTTGAATGAGGTTGAAAACTTTCCAAGGAAACCTGATGCTATGGTGCAACTCAAGACTGTTAACGGAGGGGAACTCTTCAGAATGGTTGGCTCTTTATTAGTGAAGAAAAAGATAGTGTTGCTGTAACTTGGGCATAGATAGTAAAATGGCTTAACTGGGGTTCACAGTCTGGGGTACCCAAGGTGGATAAGTGGCTATGTTACTGGTAGGTGAATCAATGTCATCCTATTGGATAGAGTGACCTATGAACTAATGCCTTTCTTATATCTCTGTAAGATATACTTCTCAGAGTGATGAGCTTAAATATTTTCCTTAAAGGCCTAGGAAGGCAATAAATTCATCTAACCCAAACTTAGTGTCTTTCTGGAAAATGCCTATTGTCTTCCAGAAATTATATCCCACCACTTGTGTCCTTAAAATACCCTATAGTTTACTGAGCTATGTTCATCTCTTCATGGTGATTTGTCCATCTGTCCCCATGAGGCTTTGAGGACCTTGATGGCAGAGATCATGTCTTCTTTTTAAAACCTTCTGTTTTTATTATTTTTCACTTTATAAGATAATTTCAGGCTTACCAAAAAGTTTAAAAAATGTACAAATAATTTTTGTATACCTTTCACCCAGATTCCCTGTACACGCTAAAAATTTACCACATTTGCTTTATGATTCTGTCTTTACACACACACTCACGCATATTGCCCTGAAATTCACTTCTGAATACATCAATGTGAATTTCCTAAAATTAAAGAAATTTTTCTATAAACGTAACTAAATCATCAAAATTAGGAAATTAACATTGATTTATTGCTAGTATGTAATCTGCAGGCTTTACTCAAATTTACTAGTTGTTCACTAAACCCAGGCATTGGTCCAGGATCTAATCTGGGATCACATCATTGCATTTAGTTGTCACATCCTTTAATCTGTCATGTCTCTTTGTTTTCCTTTAATTTGGAACAGGTCCTAAGTTTTTCTTTGTTTTTCTTCATATTAATATTTTGGAATAATACAGATTAGTCATTTAGTAGAATCTCCCTTAATTTGGGTTTGTCTGAGGTTTCCCCATAATTAGATTCAGGCCATGCAATTGGGACACAAGAACCACAAAAGTGATGTTATGTCCTTCTCAGTGCATCATATCAGGAGGCACATGATGTTCATTTGTCACATTTGTGTGTGTGTGATGTTTAATTGCTTCATGTAAGTTATATCTGCCAGGGTTCTCTGCTGCAAAATTACTGTTATTCTTTTTGTAATTAATTAGAATCTCATGGGGCAATACTTTGGGACTATGTAAATATTTTGTTTCTCATAGTCCTTTCACTAATTTTAGCATCTATTAGTGATCCTTGACTGAAACAATTATTACAGCAGTGACTGCCAAGAGGTGATTTTCTAATTCCATCTTTCCTTCTCTATTTATTAATTGGAACTCTGGGATGTCTTTTCCATCTGTGGCCTCTTTGTCTAGTTCAGTCTGGTCCAAAGAAGGCATTATTTGTGTGAGTTGTTTTACTTATTTACTTGGTGTTATCATGAAAACATTTGAAGCAAGAACACTGTTTTAAAGAAGAAATTATGCCTACATAATAGGATGTGTTGTTCAATAAACTTTAAGTGGATTACAGTTTAAGTGGGTCTTTAAAAAATTAGCATGGATAAAGGTGTTTCGTAAAAGTTGTCAGAAAAGAAGAACTGGCCCAAGACTCCTATTATAAGCTGAGAAAGTCTTCAGAGTGAAGTCTCCCATCCTCTCCTCTCTCAAGTGGGAGAGTGTTGGCTGTCTCAGAGGTAGAGGACTGAGTCAAACCAGGCACCATCTTTTGCTTTTGGGTCAGAAAATTACTCAGATGAAGCTTGACATTGTGGTGACACAGTTGAAAAAGAAAGCAACAAAATTCATAGACAGTTCCTACTTATTCTCTCTGCTCTTCTTTTTTTGTTTCTCTGTGATCCATACACAATCTTTAAGCTGCCCCATTATCCTTGACTCTCGAGAGATAGACATATTGTCGCATTTAGATATGCATGAAGAGTTAAACAAAATCATTATATAGATGATACAACTAACTCCCCAGGGTCCCACAAGCACCTTCTTCCCTGTCCTCTCTCTCTTTTCTCAAGTTCCCTGGGCAGCGTTTTGCTGTCCTGAACTTGACCCTAGCTGCTGACCAGTTTATCCCATGACTCAGCCAAAACACTGCCCAAGTCTTTACCTTCACCCCCCTGGGGTTTAGCATCTGGGCAAGTGGCTCTCATTCCTGGCCAGCCTCTGATCTTTCTTCCTGGAATCCTCCACTGCCACATCTGTCAGTCTGAGGTCACTGACCCCATCTGGCTTCTCTTCTGGGCTACTGGCCCACTCCCAAGAACAGCCAGAACTCCTGCATTAATGATCTAGGGTCACATTTCTTCCCTGTCTATCCTGACTTAATAGGGGGAAAAATCCATTTCCCTTTTAGTTCTCCAAAAGAGGTCAGGATTTCTCAAAAAAGAATTTCCACTGAGAAATAAGAATAAAACAGAGATCAGAAGGTTAACCAAGTAAATAGTTTAAAGAGACCCCAAGTTTCATACAAAATTTAATTCTGAGCATAGGTTGTATTAAATGGTCCAAGGTAGAATACAGAGTACCAAACATAGTTGACTACACCATCCATCATTTTTGTTTTTTTAGGGAAATCCCTTGGTAGGGACATCTTTTTGAATTGTTAAGTCTTTCCTGGTCCCACCTTATAGGGATGGGGCCAAAGTATAGGGCCATAATCTCATAGGATGCCCAACTCAATGAGGACCAAGGATATAACAATGGTGGTCACAGACAAATCACCTGGAACTCATGCTAAATCTATAATGGAGTAGGTGAGCAAATGAACATTCACTTGAATTTTCTTAGAACATCTTCCTTAAAACTTTGGCATATTCCCGAATTTCCAAGATTTAAGGCCTAGAACTATAGCTTCCAAACTGGAAAACTAGAAAATAAAGTTACATACAGCTGGCATTGGAAACTTAGGCTTGCATAGCAATCCAAAGGCAGGGTAAACAGCCTGGTTTCTACCCAGTATGTTCCTTTTTACATTTTTGGAAGGACTCGGGGAACTTTAGAGCTTGTTTCTCATAAAATCTTAAGACCTGAAGTCGTCAAAGTATTCAGAGAAGACAAGTAGAAATACAGAAAGAAAAAATCCATGAAAGAAAAGTCTTTAATTACTGTCTTCTATCTACATTCAATTTGGGTTTTCTCTTACTTTCAAATGAAAATTTGAAGTCATCAGTTAGACTTACTAACACTGAGACCTTGAGAAAGTTGTTAAATGACTGAAGAACTTCTTCATCTATAAAAGAGGGTATGACTTAGCCTATGTTGTTATGAGCATTAAGTAGAAAAAACAGGATCTTGCATAGAACCACCCTGAAGTAACTTGGAAGTGGTTTAATTCCCAGAGTCTCCAGATAAGAACCCGGCCCAGCTGACATGTTGACTCTAGCTCTGTGAGATGCTCAGCAGAGAAACCAGTCAAGCCCACCCGGACTTCTGAACTAACAGAACTATGAAATAAAATGAGTCTTATTCTAAGGCATTCAAGCTTATAGTAATTTGTTAGGCAGCAATTTCAGACTAATATCCATCCCTTCCTTCCTCTTGCATTAATAAACATTTACTCTTGGCACAGCATGTTCTGGGTACTGCTTCAGACACCCTATAAAAATCAGAGCATTTAATTCACAAAACATTGCTAAGAAGTAAGTATTAACATCCTAACATTCGCAGGCATGAGCACAGACTCCAGAATTTTGGAGATGGGTCTCTAGCCCAAATCTTTCTGCAACTCCGCATCCTCTCCTTTCCCCCTCTTCCATATTGAATTTGGACTTTCCTCTACCCATGTGGTTGAGAGGCACAGACGAATCTGGGGGACAGAGAGGAGTAAGAAACGTTACCTCTGAGGATACCATGAAGACAGTACCAAGTAGAATCTAACATCATGACGTGGGAGAAGCCCTTGGAGACTTCTGAGAACTTTGATTACTGTCCATCCACCTCTCAGTTCCTCGGAACTGTGTTCACCACAGTCAGCTGGAAGTCCTTGTTTTACTTTGGAGCTTACAAGAAGGGATTGTGATAATAGTGATAACAACTAATATTTAATAAATATTTATCCTGTTCCAGGCCTTAATTAATCTCCATATCTACCTTCTGCCTCGCCTAGGGGAATGGTTTATCAAATCATCCTGGAACCTGAGACAGAAGGAAACACGTGTGCCCTGTATTTAATGGAAGCAAACACACCAACAATACTCTCAAAATTTGCTTTCTTGCTTATCTCATTTTCAATTGAGAGACTGTCATATTGGCAATTTCTCTTCACCAAGTGACAGTCTTAAGCAAATTTTAATTAACTTAAGCTGAAGTAAAATGATTATAAATCATATTTTGGTATAAATAAAATACTTAAATGAACAATAATGTCAGATTTTATACACTTACATTTCAATTTTCAATATTTCCCCAACTATCATCTTTTGCCAAAAAATATAAAACACTAATAAAATATACAAGAACATGTGTACAGGGGCACATATTTTTCCTTTTGCCTCAGGTTCAACATGGCTCAATGGAGTGAGGCCCTCATTTAAAATTTTCATATTTTGCTCATCATGGATTTTCTGAATTAGTTTTGATTTCTAGAAAACACATTGCATCAGATTATTATGTATTTTGATTACTGAGTTTCTTGGCACCCTTTTAAATTTTACAACTTAAGTGAATGCCTCACTCACTTGCCTCACTTTAGCCTTGGCCCATGCTTGGGGCAAACACCCATTTCTAGAGAAATGTCTTTAGATTTTTCTATACATTAAAGATAATCCTGATACTGGATGCTTTATTCTCCAGACATGAACTGGCATATTCTAATATTTCAGAGGTCTCCAAGTATCTAAATGTCTTTGTAACTGAAAAACATAAGCCTTTGCAAACCTTTGGTTTGAAAAAAAGAATCTTGCAAAGACCAGAGTTGCACTAGTGTAGCAGGAACTGAAACTTTAGTCCAAGATACACTCACCCTAACAGAAGACTGTTGAGGGCCAGTTTACATGCAGAAAAAAAGGAACCTCCTGGGACAGAGAGAATGCAGGTGTGCAATTTTCCACAGTGAAGAAGTGTTAATTATTCGACCAACAGTGTCTTTATTGTTTTGATAATAATAGAAAAAGCATAAATGTAAATTTATTCTGGGTCATAGAGATGACTACTCTAAAACTAGATACTGCCAGATACCTTTATTTCCCTATTCTTTCATTTGTTTTTACAAATTAACAAAAGATGAGAGGTAGTCTTACTGCATCAGTGAAGTGTTCATTTCTAGTGAGGGTCAGTCAATGTCCCCGATCCATTTATGTGAACAAAGCTTTAGTAATAGTTCAATAGGCAAACAAGATGAGAGAATGGGGTGGGTACAGGGCTTTGTAGTACGATAAGATACTGTAGAAACATAGCAATCAGTGTCATCTTCAGATTCGAATAACAATTTCATTTCAGGAACACAATACAAGACGCCACATGAAATTAATATTTTAATTCAAATGTAATGGGTATTGTTTTGCTTCTATTCAAGTTGTGAATGTGTTTTGTATCATAGTGGTATATGAAACATGAGGATAAACAGTTAACACAGAGCTTTACTTTTGTATACATTGAAGTAATACCATGACAGAAATTATATCAATGCTGAGCATATACATAATTTTTTTTTTTTTCCTTCAGAAAGGGTCACTGTGTTACTCAAGTTTAAAATCCTGGGACTCTAAATAGCTATATAGAGACTCTTTGGGGAAGAGATAGCAGGTGGTACTTCACTCAAACAGGCTAATAGCTTGTGGCACGCTTTCTCACTGATGATGGAAGAGATATTTGGGAGCCTGAGCCTTCTAAACACCTTCAATCATAACTACAGCTTTTGCTTAATGATGAAACGGGTCTGAGCAGCTCTGTAGTTTGTTCACAAAGTGTTAGAGCAAAGTTAGAAGGGTTCTTGCTTCCTCCTCACACAAAACAGCCTAATGAGATTGTTAGCAGCATTGTGAGAATCTGTTATCATTGCTACATTTAGCAAGAAGGTGTGTATGTGCGGGTGGGCATGCCCACGTGTGGACAAGGTGCAGAATTGTCATTGCTGCTACACTTCCAAATTCCGGGAGCTGTGAATTTGGCTGGGCAGGGTCTGGGCTTCCCGCCAGCTGCTAAGCTGTCCAGGTAGATGACAAACTAATTAGGGGAATTGCTAACCAATTATCACTTGGACTGGATTGGCTGATGTGTCTTAGGACTTCCTTATTGAGTGTTTTGCGATAAGATCTGACCCGGTTCCCCCCGTCTACCATTTAGATGGGTCATCCTATCTGTCCTGGAAAGAGGGTTGCTCTAGCCATAGGGACATTGTTAATTTTCCAACGGAGGTTCAATCCTTAGAAGTTAGCCTTCCTTTAGAAGGTAATAGTTCTTCTCCCCTGAGAGATGACCATTGTGCTGTGGGGCAGATGGAGAAGGCCATCCCTTCTGTGATGAAGAGAAGCAAAACAAAGCAAACTTGCCTAGAAGACTAAAAGGTAAAGAGCTTCCTGGCCAGTACATTGATCCCTATGAATTATTGCCACTTCTGATATAGATTCCAGGATTTATTTATTTATCTTTAAAGATTATATTTATCTGCAAGAGAGAGAGAAAGAGATAACAAACCGAGAGGGGGGCAGAGGGAGAGGGAGAAGCAGGCTCCCCGCTGAGCAGGGAGACCAATGTGGGCTTGATGCCAGGACATTGAGATCATGACCTGAGTCGAAGACGGATACTTAACCCACTGAGACACCCAGGAGCCCCTATTTTCCCTTATTTCTGAAGCATTCTTATCCTCAACTCCAACAGATTGCAGGCACCTCACCTTGTTCTCTCCTCCCTGGTAAACCCTGCCTCTCGCTTTCACTGGTGTGGGGGCCCCTACACCAGTCCTGCCCTGCTGACTTCCGCTGGCCTTGTGGCTGAGGAGGATCAGCAAGGGCTGGAGCCCAGAGAGGAGGAGAGGGAATCCCCAGCGAAGCATCTTCTGTTTAAATAATTGCTCTTTGATATTTGAAGATGCTTTTTATGCACTTGTGAAAATTGTTTATCTCTCGCTGGTAACAACAAATAGTCAGGAAACACATTTCTCATTTCTTTGTAACAAGGTAACAGGTATGTTGTTTTCTTAGTATATCACAACTCCTGAGTGGCAATAACAATTGGAGAAAAGGAACAAGGGGCTGTGTCTAGAATCCTTACCACTTACATCTTCTCTAAGAATATGTGATTGATAAGAATCACCTCTGACTGTCTGATTCTAGAGTTTCCCTGTGTGTACATTGTGTGCGTGTGCGTGTGGTGCGCATGTGTGTGAGACACAGGACCACAGTCTTACTTCTAGCATGTCAGCCATTCCATCCTAACCAGAGTCTGACTTCTCCTTTACATAAGAAAGCAAAGGCCTCCTCCTTGATAAGACGATGGGTCCTTAGTTCATAGTTTGGGGGCAAGGTTATACCCGTTTGGCCCCCTTACGCTAGAAGAAAAAGAAACACAACTTATGTGTATAATTCAAGTGGTGACGCTCACACACCTCTGTATCAGCAGTCTCCACCCTTCTTCCCTTAGCACCTCGACATCGTGCTTGTAAGCCTGGAGAGTTTAGCATGTTTGGGGCTAGGACTTTGAATTTGGGGCCTAGGAGCCTTTTGGGACACCCTAACAATAGTTTATATTATTTTTCAGATCCATTCAGTTCACTGCGGAGCACTGTATTGAGAAAAGTCCTGAAGTGTGTCCCAGATCATTCATAAAGCATGCTGGAATCTATCCACCATAATTGACATGGAGGTAGGAACAGGGATAGTGACATTTGCAATCTTTGCTTAAAGACAAGAGAAGGTCAATATACAAAAGATTGATTCATCAGTTAGACTGCATTATTAATTCTTTTTTTTTCCAAGATTTTTATTTATTTATCTGACAGACAGAGATCACAAGCAGGCAGAGAGGCAGGTAGACTGCATTATTAATTCTTATTCTCTGCATCCACACACATGCCCTGGTCTCATCAGAGTTGGAGTGCATTTCTCTGACCCTTGACTTTGGGCTTGAACACATGACTTGCTTTCATCAGTGGTATGTGGGTGGAAGTGATGTGGGTGATTCAGAGACCAAGACTCAGGAGGCCTCACCTATTTCGATTTGCCCTGTTAATTACCTCTCTGCCACCACTAGGAGTGAAACTCACCCTGGTGAGCGCCTTGGTCCCAGGCAGTGGTTGAGAGATGGAGCAAAGCTGCCCCAGATAGGCTCCGCTAGCCAAGCCCAACCTGGATCAGCTGAACTGCAACCACTCTGAGGATCTGTGGGTCTAGGCATGACCTGCCACACAGCGATGGTTAACAACACGTTCCACGAACAAGAATCACATGGAATGAGAGTCAAGAAACGAAAGCATGAGTGCAGCAGTGTCACTCTCTCAGTCTAGCACCAGGTGACTTAATGTCTGAGTCCCAGGGCAAAGGGATTGCAAACACTGCCAATACAATGGCAAGAGGTGTTTCCTTAATAAATCATAATAAAGACTGAAGTCCTGCTAATGCCAGGGTTTTTAGCCCATGGTGCAGAACGTAATACGTATGGGTCTTGGTGTAAGGATGTATGTGGTGGTTTCAAATTTGTCTGTAAATGCTTGACACTCTACTCTTACCACCAAAAGGTGAAGTCTAACTCCATTCCTCTTGATTATGAGTCAGTCTTTGAGGTTAGAAGTGACTTGCTTCTGATAATTATTATTATTGCAAAGACACTGGGTGGCTTCCGAGTCTAGGTCATAAAAGATGATGCAGCTTTCAATCTCTCTCTCTCTCTCTCTCTTTCAATTTCTCGTGCATGCATCCCTGCCCTTCGAGGCCAGACTCCATGCTATGAGGAAGCTGAGCAGCGCCATATAAAGGCCCATAAAGGTGTAGCAAGCCCCAGTTCCTACTGAGGTTCCATCTAACCATCAGCATTTTCAGAGATAGGTGTGGAGAGGCTTCCAGATGATTTTAGATCCCTGTCTTGGATGTGGAGTAGAACTGAGAAGACCTGTCCACTGAGTCCTGCTCCAACTGCAGACTCATGAGTGACCTAAATGTTGCCTTTGCTTAAATAACTCGGTTTTGTGGGGTGATTTTTTTTTTAATGCATAGATAACCAGAATGGGGACATTTCCTTTTCGAGGGATGGTACTGGCATGGGGAGAGACATGCTGTATAGACCAGCAAGCTCTAGAGCCAGACTAAAAAGAAATCACTCTTTTTGGTGGTTTGGTGGCGGAGGCTTCGACATGGGCAGGAGATGCACCCACCCTGTCCCCAGGAACTGAGAGCAGCACGAGCCACAGCATTAAGGACAGAAGCAGAAAGGAAGACCAGAAAGAACACTATGGAATGCCAGAGGAGCCCACGTTTGCAAGAATCCAAAGACACCCGGTGGGGACACCATGAACAGTGGAGGAGACAGGTCACCAGGGCTGGTGCTCCCACACTGGCAGCTGAGGCCAGCGGGGATCCATGTGTGTGACCCGCCGTGGCCTGGAAAGCTAACCTTGCACATTTGTTACAGCACTCTGGCTTCCCAAAGCCCTCCCATCCATCATCTGTTTCAGTGCTCACATTAACACCTGTGAGGTAGGTATTATTATTCCCAGGTCTCACAGCCCATAAATGGCAGCTCTGCCAGGAAATCAGGTCCTGGTTTGTTCCCTGTACCGCAGCTGCCCTGGCAAATTAAATCTTATTTTTAATGTAAGTCTATAGAGCACTTGAAAATAACCCCGGGGTAAATTCTCTCCCTCACCCCAAACCTCTACTGTTTTCTGTATTCTGTGAATGCATAATTTTGCCCAGTAAAATCTCATTAATTCCATCTTCATGAATGTAGAATGTGAGGTAGGAACTGGAGAGAAGTTCTCTCCTTGAAATAGGAAGGCTTGTGCACTGTTGGTGGGAATGCAAACTGGTGTAGCCACTGAGGGAAACAGGATGGAGTCTCTTTAAAAAGTTAACAATAGAGCTACCCCACGCTTCAGCAATTACGCTACTGGGTATAGACCCAAAGACATATGGAAACACTCATTCAAAGGGATACATGCACCCCCGAGGTTTATAGCAGCATTATTTACAATAGCCAAGGTGTGGAAACAGGCCAAGTGTCCATCAATTGATGAATGGATAAAGAAGATGTATGGAATATTATTCAGTCAAAAAAAAGAATGGAATCTTGCCATTTGAAACAACATGGATGAGGCTAGAGGGTGTAATGCCAAGTGAAATAAGTTAGTCAGAGAAAGACAAATACCAAATGATTTCACGGGTATGTGCAATTTAAGAAACAAAACGAATGAGCAAAGGAACAAAAAAGAGAAAGAGAGAAACTGAGAAACAGAATCTTAACCATAGAGGACAAGTTGATGGTTCCCAGAGGGGAGGCAGGTGCAGGGATGGGTGAAATAGGTGATGGGGATTAAAGAGGACAGTCATCTTGATGAGCACTGGGTGAGGTAGGAATTGTTGAATCACTGCATTGTACACCTGGAACTAATAGAACACTCTGTTAGTGGAATTTAAATAAAAAACTTAATAATATATAAAAAAAGAACACTCTGTTACTGGAATTTAAATTAAAAACTTAATAATATAAAAAAAGAAAGTCTCTTGGGCGCCTGGGTGGCTCAGTGGGTTAAGCCGCTGCCTTCGGCTCAGGTCATGATCTCAGGGTCCTGGGATCGAGTCCCGCATCGGGCTCTCTGCTCAGCAGGGAGCCTGCTTCCCTCTCTCTCTCTCTCTTTCTCTCTCTCTCTCTGCCTGCCTCTCTGTCTACTTGTGATCTCTCTGTCAAATAAATAAATAAAATCTTTAAAAAAAAAAAAAAAAAAGAAAGTCTCTCTTTGATAACGTGGACATATTCAGTTTGGCCCACTGACCCAAAGGTTTTGTGTTAAGGCCTTTCTTTAAAACAATCTCCAGGGCAGGCACTTTATGAAGACCGTGGCCGTCTAAACCTAAGGCAGTTGGTCTGCCTTGGTGTCACTGGCTTCTGTACCTGCCTGAGCAGCAGGGCTACTCACAGGCGCTTGAGGTCATTCCAGCTTGATCTCTTGAGTTTCAGGCACTGTGTGCAGGGTCAGGACTTGAGAACTGACTTGTGCTCATTAGCCTTACCCGCCTTGGATTCTTGATTCAGAAGCACATCAGCATTGTGGCTGATTCAGATTCTCCATCGGATGTTCGGAAGATCTCACACCGTTCTTCAATGGCATTGACAGCAGGCATAGGTCTCCAGTATCTGCTAGGTAGCATGGGCCAACCAACACAACTGACCTCAGTCTGGCCTCCTTCCGAGAGCTTACCTAGTCATCCTATGACTAGGATTGGTTACTGAATGATCACTAGTCCTCTGACAAGGGTGGTGTCTGCAGAACTTGAACTCCTGGCTGGTAAAGAGCACTCCCACTCCAGACATTATGATCCTTCCTCCCAAGCTCAAGTGTAATCATTTGGAATTGATGATCCCTAGTGCTGGGGAGGGTGGAGGGAAATGCATCCTCTGAACCTATTTGGTGTGTGAATTAGAGGCCAGAAACTCAACTGTCTATCAATTTTTTAAATGCACATAAACATTGCTGCTGTGATTAGATTTTCAGGAACTCATCCTAAATCTGGGTGTCACAAAACACCCGAGGAAGACTCCTGTAGCTTCACTTACAATGACAAAGTATCAGCAAGGACCAAAATACCCATCACCGGAAACTGATTAAATAATGTTTCATCCACATGTAGAAAAGCGCCCAGTCTTTATATAGAGAATGAGTTAAACATTCACAAACTACGTATTTTCAAGTATAAAAACAAACAAAAGAACACACAAATGAAAACAGCAGTGACATAATCCGGAGGCGTGTATACACTAAAACACAAAGGGTGCACTCACATACATGTCAATCTTATGGAGAAAATTCCAGAAAGATGAAACAATTACAGCAGGCACATCTGGCATTCTGGTATGGGAAAAAAAATTTACTTTCATGGTACGCTTTTTGCCATTTGAAGTTTTTGTTTTATTTAATTTCTCTCTTTCTTTTTTCTTTTAACCATGCATGTATTAATTTTTTTAATTAAAACAAATAGAAAGCTAAAAGCAACATTGACACAGAAAAGTAGTTCAGGAAGGACTGTGAATATGTAAAGTAAGAAAGCAGAGATTTTTCAAAACTGGATCACGGAAAGGTCATAGGAGGCCCACACTTAGAAAGCCAATGGCATCCCAGTTCAGGGAATATTCTTTTAAAGAACTAGCTGAGTTTGACTGGAAGACTTGAGACCTGGGGAATTTTCCTGCAGAATTGTCCTTTATACCCTGCAGAGCACGTGGTCCTTGGGCTGACTATATTCAGTGCTTTGTCAGTTCACCTCTTCTCACACTGTAGAGTGCTGCTCTATGAAACTATTGCTAAATTAAATTTGAGCCACTTTGCATCAGCTGGTGGAAGCCAATTTCAAACTGGCATAATATGGTCAATAGGTTTTGTTTCTGCAAGTTTCCATCTCCCACAAAAGAATGCTATCCTTGTTTTTATTTACTTTTTAAATGAGACAATTATTGTAATTCTGTGACCCAAAGTTTCTGTGGAAGGAAATTTAGGTGTAGCTCAGAGAAAAGGAGCAGCTCTCAAGACCTTCATATCCTCCCCTCCATGGCTCCTCCTTTTCCCTGAACCCCCTGCCTCCTCACCTCGCTTTCAGTGGAAGAGCTCAACTTTTTATTTATCTTGGGATTCAGGGTGAAATTTTATTTGAAAGATTGAATTCTGCTACTAAAACACATTTGGAAAATAGTTTTTTATTGCAGTTTGCACATAATATTATTTCAAGATAAATAGAAAACAGACAAATTCAATGGGTAGTGCTAGTGCCGAGAAATGAGACTTTCCTAAATGCAATATAACAAAGATAAAGATGACAACTATTATGCTTGCAAAGGGGTGACTAGTTAAACAGGAGGAGTAGGGTCGAGCATATCACTTTTAGAGCAGAATGCCTGGGTGTGGACCCTAGAGCTGGCTAACTACTAGCTGTGGGAACTTGGGCAATCACTCCCCCTTTCTGTGCTCACTCCCAAATATACAACACAGAAATTATCATTGCGATAGTGTTAACTCATAGCTTTGATGTGTGATTACATCAAATACCTGAAGGGCTTAGAGCACGACCAGTAAGTGTTATATAAGCAATAACTACCGTCATTCCTTTTAACCAGATGCTCCTCATTGGGTTCAACTCTGTGTTCAAATGCAAACGTGCCTGAAGTATTGGAAGCATGATAAAATTATTCAGCATTTTAGAATATGCTTTGGCTTTGGGGGGACTGAATCGCTCTTGTGATCTGGAGATCCACTAATCAACTTCTAAACATTTGGAATCCAGACATAGTTTCAGGGACACACTAAACAAGACAGTGGAAGCCAAAGTATCTCAGCCATTTATTAGACAAAACTGATGTACGGTGAGTCCCCAAATCAACTGTGGAAGCGGATGAATTTTCACATAGGCAGACACCTGTGAGACCACCACTCCTGTCACAGTAGAGGACATTGCTAGCCACCCACAGGGCTCCCACCTGCTCCGCCCATATAGGGGACTCTCTGACCTCTGGTCCTACAAGTAGTTTTCCTGTTCTTAATTTTCATCTCAATGCACTCAGTCAGTGTGCTGTCTCTGTGACTGGCCTTTTCCCTCAGCACATGTGAGAGGCTCATCTGTGTTTGTGCGTGTGTGCCAGCAGTCCACGGGATGGATAGACCACAATAGCTTCATCACGGGATGGATAGACCACAATAGCTTCATCTCTTTTGTTGGTGGACCTTTGGATAGTTAACAGTTTGGGGCTGTTTGAATAAATCTTCTGTTTTTTATTTATTTATTTTTTTGAGTGTCCTTTCAGTGAACATCAAACTCCCCTTTCTTGGATATATTAATAAGAGTAGAATTGTGGAGCCGTAGGCAAGGTTTAGCACATACAGCTGAGTCCCACCATGCTCATCCCAGATTGGAGGCCAGGCTTCTGGCAACATTGTGGCAGGATAGCCTGTACTGTGGGTAAATTCACTGAGCGAGGAATTCTTAAGCACCCAGGGGAGCCCTGCACCAGCAGAGGGAGGTGTCCAAGAATAGACACCTGGTTTAGAAGACCCTTAGACCCTGGGCTTCATGTCTACAGCTGCTGTGGAGGAAGATTTCTGGCAGAACCCTGCCCTCAGGGATGCCTCAGGCCATGAAGCTGCATCTCTTCCTCCCGGCAAGGTCAAGTCCCACATTTCTGAGCCAGGCAGACAGAATCATTTGTGAATTTATGACAGAGAAAATATTCTTTAAAGAGAATCTTCCCTGGTTATTGGAGCAAACTTAGCTGCTAGAAACTGCTTCTCCCCATTAGCTCCTTGGTGACAGAGGCAAGAGTTTCTCATTCTGCTTAAGCCCCTACGGCCCTGTTCCTTGCTATAGAAGGGATAGGACCAACCCACGGTGAGTTAAATAGAAGCGAATGCTCCTCATTTGACATGTCTTAATACTGCCCGTCACCAGCACAGCACAAAGCTTTATCCTCATCCTATTCTCTCCTCCCTAACCCTTGTGTCTTTCTCTCCATCCACTCGTCCCATTTCATTTGGGAGTAGACACACAATATAGAATAACAGTGGTTAAAGCACAAATTCAGGGTCCAAAATGCCCAAGTTCCAATCCCTGTTCTTTTCCCGAATAGCCATGCATCTTCCCCACAAGCCTGCAGTATGTCTCAGTTTCCTTGTGTGAATAAATGAGTTAATGTCTGCAGGAGTGCGTAGGACCAGGCTGGACCAAACTCTACAAAAGGGTGAGCTTTTAGGGCGGTGGGGAGGGACTGGATGGGGAGACAGCCTCTGTTTCTCCAGGATTTCTCATCTACAGAGAGGGCTGTGATTCTGGAACCACGACTCTTTTATCACTCCCAAGATAGTCTCAGTAGTTAGGGCTAGGGAGGGCTAATGCCCTCATGTCTGATGGCATTAAAGTGTGCAAGCACCTCATATTCAGAAAACATTTGGATCCTCATGAAAACTCTTAGACAAGGGGAAGGGCTATTGTCCCCATTTAGCAGAAAAAAAGAAGTTAATGTGCTCAGGCTTTCTCTCATCTGTCCCTGTGAGCCCCCCCCCCACCCCTTAAAAGTGTCTGTAGATTGTACTAATGTAGTAATGTAATGTAATATGTAGATTGTATTAAGCTCTATCCCTGTGGGCTTCATCCCGCCTTCCTGCAGAGTGGATGAGAACCCTGGATAGTGCTGGTCCCATTGCCAGGCCCCGCCTCTCATCCTGGGCTTTCATTCCACACCTCATTGTTCCACTTCTGTTTAACATCTTTTCCTCATCCAAACTGACTATCACATGCACTGCATTTAAGTTAAATGACTCAATCACTTAAATGAAAATTTTCAGTACTTGTGATCTGTTAAATATTTAAAAGAATAAAAGAGAGAAAAAAAAGAAGGAATGAATGAGAGCAAATGTGGATATACAAAATAATGAAAAAGAAGGACCATAAATTTACCACTCAGAGATAAGTACTAAAGAGTCTATAAATATCTTGTTCTTTGGCTTTCTTAGCCCCAGCATTTTTATCTTGAGAATATATGAGATATATCTAAATTTATAAGTTTAAATTTATAAGTATAAAATATTAAATATATATTTAAATTTTAACAAAAAATGGTGTTATAATGTACATAATATATTAAAACATACTCAGATGTTTTTAAACTGTATAATGTCTATCTTTCCATTGCCATAAATATTTATCAGCCACAACAATTTTAATTGACCGAATAGTGTCATTCCATATAGGTAGTCCCAACTTAATTTTATCTGTTATTGAACATTAGATTATTTCTTCTTATAGAAATGTTTTCTGGGGTACCTGCCTGGATCAGAGTCAGAAGAAGCTGTGACTCTTGATCGTGGGGTTGTAAATTTGAACCCATATTGGGTGTAGAGATTACTTAAATAAACAACAACAAAAAAGAAATGCTGAGATAAACATCCATGTATGTACATTTCTGATCATGTATGCCAGCGCTGGTAAGTGTCATGTAAAATGAACAAAATAAAAATAACAAAAATTCTTTGTCATTCTGATAGAAAACTTATAACTTACTTTAGTTTGCATTCATTTTATCAACAATATGGTTAAAAATATATTCACAATCTTACTATTATTTCTCAGGGTTTTTTTTTGGACCATTTCTTTATAACTTAAAAAAACTGATGTATAAGGTCTCTTTTAATACTGAAGAGATCATATATTTGCTTCCACATATGTGGCTAGAATTTTCCCCATTTGCTCTTCTTTTTTTTAAAATTTTAAATGTTCAGTTGTTTATTTGTGAAGAGAGCTGTTCATTTTAAGATCTCTGAAAAGCCAAGCAGAGAGAGTCAATTATCATATGGTTTCACTTATTTGTGGAGCATAACAAATAACATGGAGGACATGGGGAGATGGAGAGGAGAAGGGAGCTGAGGGAAATTGGAAGGGGAGGTGAACCATGAGAGACTATGGACTCTGAAAAACAACCTGAGGGTTTTGAAGGGGCGGGGGTGGGAGGTTGGGGGAACCAGGTGGTGGGCATTAGGGAGGGCACATATTGCATGGAGCACTGGGTGTGGTGCAAAAACAATGAATACTGTTACGCTGAAAAGAAATAAAAAAATAATAATTTAAAAAAAAGATCTCTGAAAAGTGGGTCTAGAGGGAACACATCTCAACGTAATAGCCTTATATGAAAAACACACGGTCAATATCATACTCAATGGAGAAAAACTGAAAGACTTTCCATTAAGGTCAAGAAGATAAGGATGTCTACTCTCACCACTTTTATTCAACATAGTAATCAAAGTCCTGGCCACAGCAATCAGACAACATATAAAAATAAAAGGCATCCAAATCAGTAAGGAAAAAGTAAAACGCTCACTATCTGCAGATGATATGACACTGTATATAGAAAACCCTAAAGACTTTACCAAAAAATAACCAGAGCTGGTAAGTGAATTTAGTAAAGCTGCAGGATACAAAATCAATGTACAGATATCTGTTGCATTCCTATACACTAATAATGAAGCAGCAGAAAGTGAAATGATGAAAAAAAAAATCCCATTTACAACTGCATCAAAAACAATGAAATGTCTAGGAATAAACTTAACCAAAGAGGTGAAAGACCTGTACTCTGGAAACTATAAAACACTGGTGAAAGAAATTCAACACAACACAAAGAAATGGAAAGACATTCCATGTTCATGGGTTGGGAGAACAAATATTGCTAACATGTCTTTCCTATCCAAAGCCACCTACAGGTGTAATGCAATCTCTATCAAAATACCAACAGCTTTTTCACACAACTAGAAAAAACAATCCTAAAATTTGTCTGGAACCACAAAAGACCTCGAACAGCCAAAGAATTCTTGAAAAAGAAAACAAAAGTGCAGGTATCACAATTCCATATTTCAAGTTATATTACAAAGTGGTAGTAATTAAAACAGTATGGTAGTGGCATAAAAATAGAAACATAGATCAATGGAATAGAACAGAAAACCCAGAAATAAACCTACAATTGTATGATCAATAATTCTTTGACAAAGGAGGTAAGAATATACAATGAGAAAAAGACAGTCTAGTCTCTTCTACAAATGGTGTAGGGAAAACCTGACAGCCACATGCAAAAGAATGAAACTGGATAACTTTCTTTCACTATACACAAAATGGATTAAAGAGGGGCTCCTGGGGGCGCCTGGGTGGCTCAGTGGGTTAAAGCCTCTGCCTTCGGCTCAGGTCATGGTCCCGGGGTCCCGGGATCAAGCCCCGCATCGGGCTCTCTGCTCAGCAGGGAGCCTGCTTCCTCCTCTCTCTCTGTCTGCCTCTCTGCCTACTTGTGATCTCTGTCTGTCAAATAAATAAATTTAAAAAAAAATCTTTAAAAGAGGGGCTCCTGGGTGGCTAAGTGGGTTGAGCCTCCGCCTTCGGCTCAGGTCATGGTCTCAGGGTCCTGGGATCGAGCCCTGTGACAGCCTTCTGCTCAGCAGGGAGCCTGCTCCCCCACCTCTCTCTCTGCCTGCCTCTCAGCCTACTTGTGATCTCTCTCTCTGTGTCAAATAAATAAATAAAATCTTTTAAAAAAATGGATTAAAGACCTGTGAGACCTGAGACCGTAAAAATCCTTGAAGAGAACACTGGCAGTAATCTCTCTGATATTGGCTATAGCAATATTTTTCTAGATATGTCTCTTAGAGAAAAAGGAAATAAAATAAAAAATAAGCTACTGGGACTATATCAAAATAAAAAAATTTCTGCAGAGCAAAGGAAAGAACCAACAAAACTAAAAGGCAACCTACTAAATGGGAGAAGGTATTTGCAAATGACATATCTGATAAAGAGTGAGTATCCAGAATATATAAAGAAATGAAACAATTTAACACCCCAAACCCAAATAATCTGATAAGAAATTGGTAGAAGACATAAAGAGACATTTCTCTAAGGAAGACATAGAGATGGCCAACAGATACATGAAAAGATGCTCAACATCACTTATCACCAAAGCAGTGCAAATCAAAACTATAATGTAATGTCACCTCACATCTGGCAGAATGGCTAAAATCAACAGCTCAAGAAACAACAAGTGTTGGCAAGATGTGGAAAAAAAGGAACCCTCATGCACTATTGGTGGGAATGCCAATTGGTGTAGCCACGTGGAAAACAGTATGGAGGTTCCTCAAAATGTTGAAAATAGAACTACCCTATGATCTGCAATTGCACCACTCGGTATTTACCCAAAGAATACAAAAATACTACTTCAAAGAGATACACGCACCCTGATGTTTATTGCATCATTATTTACAATTGCTGAATTACGGAAGCAGCCCAAATGTTTATTGATAGATAAATAAAGAAGATGTGGTATATATACACATACAATTTAACAACATTCAGCCACAAAAAAAAGAATGAAATCTTGTCATTTGCAACAACATGGATGGAACTAGAAAGTGTAATGCTATGGGAAGTAAGTCAGTCAGAGAAAGACAAATACCATGTAATCTCATTCACATGTGTAATTTAAGAAATAAAACAAAAGAGCAAAGGAAAGAAAGAGAGAGACAAACTGAGAAACGGACTCTTAACTATAGAGAACAAACTGATGGTTCCCAGAGGGGAAATGGGTGGGGGGGATGGGTGAAATAGGTGATGGGGATTAAAGAGTACACTTATAATGATGAAAAAAATAATCAATAAATTATAAATAAATAAGTCACAGGGATGAAAATTACAGCATAGGGAATATAGTAAATAATATTGTAATAATGTTGCATGGTGACTACACTTACTGTGGTGAGCATTTCGTAATGTATATGATTGTTGAATCATTATGTTGCACATCTGAAACAACATAATATTGCATGTTGACCGTACTTCAATTAAAAAGAGAGAAAAGAAAGAAAAAAAGACAGAGTTCAAATATTTATGCCTGTTTTAGTTGTTCTGTTTTCCATTTTTTGTGAAATAGTAGTATCTTTCCTAGGTGAGAAGTATTTGTATGTTTTTCATTTTCTAAAACTTCAGCTTTTTAAGTCATGTACTATTTATATTCTTTGATGACAAAAATTAGGAAGCAAATATTTTATTCCTAATGATTCAGCCAGTTCTTTCTGATCTGTGGTTAAGATCCACTGAAAGCACCACCAGTTCCTTGAGCAGAGGTGCATCTAGCCAACATGGCATGGCCCTCCTTGGGTCCTTCCCTCCTTCCTACCACTTTCATCCCTCCCTCCTGGGCTCTACCTTAAGAGAACTTTCCACTATTCTTTGGACCTGCCCTGCTTGCTCAGAACTTTATGCCATTATACGTGCCTACAATGCCTTCCCTCTACTACCTACCCTCACACAATACTTTCTGCCGGGAAAACCAGACATCTCTTTAAGAAACTGCCACCTCTTTGACATATTGTTTAAACAGATAATAATCTCCTCTTTGGGTTGTGAGTGCTCATTAGCAGTTGTTTCTCTGCATCCCTAGCTCCTTTGGTATATGGCAGATGCTAGAATAAAGTCCCTTTAATGAGAGAACTAATGATTGACCTCTAAGCAAACCATCATGACTCTATAGGCGGACTATCACAAGAACATCCCTTGGTTCTCTTCCCAGTGCTCATTCCTGGCTTCTCTTCCAATAGTGTGCTGATTTCTAATTGGGAATTTGGAATTCACTGTTCTCCCTTGCTCCCACCATGCACTTGCAATGGGATTGACTGTTAGGACAGAGTCTCTGGTTGACTTGGGACAATGAGCCCATTCCATCTGGACCACAGTGATGCCCTTAGGACCCAGCATGCAACCGAGCCAGAATCCTAGCCTAAGGGGACATTTTTGGAAGTTATAAGGGGAGGACAGCCTATTTCTCCAGAAGATGAAACCAGAAGCTCCTACATGCTCCCCACACATACACTGGATATGAATGAGGAAGGATATGAACCTCAGAAGCTGTTGATCATCCTCAACAGATATGAAAAAAGCTTTTCAGAAGATGTTGCCCACAATTAACAAGCATATCCAAGAAATGCCTAAATAGAAACCAGTTCCTTCATATAACATTTAAATCCTGGATCATACCACACAAAGTGGATATAACTGAAATGCTTAGTTACATGAACCATTGAATTCTGTTATCATTTAAGCCAGTTTGAGTTGAGGTTTCTTTTAATTTTAACCTTAAAAAGCAAGAGATGATAAATTAGTGTCGCAGAGACTAAGTGTTACCTTACCAAACCATGGAAAGTAGCACTTCTAGACAGCCTTCTAGATACCAAACCACTGTTAGCCAGGACTTTCATTAGTTGCTTCCATAGATTAAAAATTTGTGCCTTCCCCAAAACTCGTATGTTGAAACTTAACCCCTAAGGTGACGGTAATTGGAGGTGGGGCCTTTGGAGGTGACTAGATCAGGGGGTGGAGCCCTTGTAAATGGGATCAGTGCCCTTCTAAGGAAAGGCCAAAGAGCTAGTTAGCTCTCTTTCTGCCACAAGGACAGAATGAGAAGTTGGCTGTCTGTAATCTGGAAGAGGGTGCTCAACAGAACCTGACCATACTGGCACCCTGATCTTGGACTCATCCTCCAGGACTGTGAGAAACAGATTGCTGTTTAAAAGTGACAGAGCTGATGGTATTTTGTTATAGCAGTCAAACAGTCTAAGTCCATGCATGGTTTTGAAGTATGTAAAGATCCTTGCCCAGTTCATGGCACAGAGTATCCCTCAATATTCAATAATCTCCATAACCCCCACCTTTGTCCAGTCCCCTTCAGTGATAACAATCAACAGCTCATCTTCGGATGATAAAATAACCACATGCAAACATGAGCTGTTGTCTTCAGCTTCAGAGGATCTGTGAAGTCTGAGGAGGTGTCAGAAGGACAAAGAAAGTTGAAATCATTCCCCAACTGGATGCAAAAGTGAAACACGAAGTGACTCTTTTTGGAGAATATGAAGTCATAGCCCTGGGAGATAGTGTGAAGTGCAGAGGAACTATATCCGTATCTCATCAACAGTGACCTACCAGACCCGTATGGACAGATTATGGTGGAAAGTCAGGCATTGTACCTGGCCTTGTGGGCTTTTTAGTCCAGTGGAGAAGCCAAATGACAATGCTTAATACAGCAATTTAACTTGTAATAAGCTGTGTGCTTAGGGATGCTTTAGGAGGGAGTGGTCATGGGAATTCTCTTTAGAATGGATGGCTTGCCAGTTGGTATATTAAGTGAGAAAGGGCCAGCCAGGCGCTGGTGTTGAGGGTCTGGGCCAATGTGTATACAGCCTTCAACTGTGAAATGGAAGAAAGAGACGGAAAAACACCATAGGCATCCAAAGAGGGCAGTTTATAACTTGCAAGAGCTGGGATGTGGTTATGGAGAAAGCGGTGTAGGGGATCAAAGGTGTGGGCCCCCAAGGATAGGGGTGTGGTTGGGACTGACTAATGCCTTTAAACCTGGGCCAGCGGTGACCACAGAGAAGGCTGAGGCCACTGACACCAGCATGACCCAGGCCTGGCTGATGCTGACATTCCTTTACCATGTGGTCCCACAGGGCTGGGGATTTTCATCAGAAGGAAGCATTATTAGGGGCCAGACTCAGGGGAAGGAAGAGGACACAGGCACAGAGAGTGAGAGGAAGGAGGCAAAGCAGGGAAAGTGGGAGGACAGGCCACATCTTGGTCCTAGGGACACAGGCCAAGGGTGTATGGTTTTTAGGCTGGGAAGTATGGGGTTAAACCATGGGTACTTGAACCTCTGGCCCCACTGATGTTCCTGAAAGGGGAAATGTCAGGATATTGGGGTAAGAGGCATGGAGCAGGGGGCATTTCTGGTTGCCAGGGCCCCAGTGGCTCCCTCTGAGAGGCACAGACTGTGTTTAGGGGTTATCACCACAGCTTGGGCACGATACTGTTCCCCAGTAAGTAACCAGTATTTAGCATGAAGCTACTGTGTTCCAGAAACTGCAGCAAATGTTGCCTCTGTATGGAGTGATCATATTACACGCTGTGTAATCTAGGACTTTTGAGAATATTAGGGAGTGGGAAATATTCTGAGCCCACTGGAGTACTAACACCACTGGCATTAACTGGGTAAACTGGGGTGAAGGAAGGCCTCATGTACACCTCCCTGCCCTTAGGAAGATGGTTGTTGACTGACTGAATGGGTAATGGGGTTAAAAACTATACTCTCATCTTGTCCTTTAAAAGGTAAGCAAATGGGGGCCCCTGGGTGGCTCAGTGGGTTAAAGCCTCTGCCTTCAGCTCAGGTCATGATCCCAGGGTCCTGGGATCGAGCCCCGCATCGGGCTCCCTGCTCAGCGGGGAGTCTGCTTCCTCCTCTCTCTCTCTGCCTGCCTCTCTGCCTACTTGTGATCTCTGTCTATCAAATAAATAAACAAAAATTAAAAAAAAAAAAGGTAAGCAAATGGCAGGGCAGAAGAATCGAGAATATCCTGGGGACTTGGCACTCATTCTGGGCAGTGTGGGGGGCTAGATTTGGAGATTCCTTGATTCCAGTCCTGCCACCACTGTTTACTTTTCGCCTTCATGTCATAAAGGGGTTAGCATGGTGCCAGGTGCATAATATACAGCAATAATCCCAGTTGATGGGATTAATTCTCAGGAGTGGAGAGAGACCAACACAACATTGCATCAAGACTGTGTTAAGCACATCTCAAACAGCACTGTGTCATCCATCCCTAGGGCCTGGTAGATGCTTCTCCTGTTCAAGGGATGCACACACACACACACACACACACCCCACCCTACAGCATGTTTCCCCTGTTTCCAGAAAGGGAATGTACTGATCCATTTTCTCTCTGAGCAGGCTGAGTGGAAAAGGCAAGAGAAGACTTGTGGTCGTTGGCCCAATAACACGTAAGGCTCCACTTTAGTCCTACCAGGGAATCACTCTTTCTTCACCACAAAGTGATAGATGAGAACAACTTAGTAATTTGAAGGCCTGGGGAAAGAACACATATTCTAAGACGTTCCCAGTGCAGGTTTGGAATTATGGAGCATTGCTCATTTCAGCATTCGCTGGATGGTGCTACCTTGAGCTGTGGCTGGTGGTTCTAGGAAAGTCTGGAGATTAACCCAGAGGCTGAGACTCAATTGCAGGAATGTGCACCCCAGTTGGGGCCTTAGCCCATGTTCAGACCATACCTGTTGGCTTCTCACTCTTCCAACGACTATATAATGAATCTCTACCTTATTTCCTGTCTATAATACTTAGCATAGTTTCTTTTTCAAGACAGAGCCACTGAATGGAATAGATGTGATATGAGAGCAATGCAGGAATTACACAGAACACTGAGGGGCACAGACTGTTTTCCCAGGGGCTGATAGATCACGTGAATAGGGCCTTGAAGGATAAGTATTAGTAGGGAGTTTAAGGAAGAGGAAAGGAAGGGCATTGGCAAGATGGGAATAGTATGAACACAGGTATAGAGACTGGTGTGTCTGGAAGGTAGGCGAGTACACATACATAAGTAACATCTGGGAACAGTATGGGCGAAAGAAGCTGCCTCAATTTTCTCTTTCTTATAAATTAGATTGGTGTCTTTCTTGGTCACAGACTGTGGTATCCAAGATTCCAAGGTGACTCTCAACTGCTTTTCTTATCCTGTGCAGTCACCTTTCACACGGAATAGGGCTGACCTATGCAACTGATAGGATGTGGTCAAAATTAAGGTGGCCCTTCCATAGCTAAGTCATAAAATAGTTTCTAGCTACCTCTTACTTGGGTCACCAGCTATGGAAAAGCCAACTGCCATTACCACGAGGATATGCAAACAGACCTATGGAGAGGCCCATCTAGCAAGGAACTGAGGCTTCTAAACCAGTAGCACTGGCTTTCGTGCTACTAAATACCAGCACTACCTTGCCAGACAGGTAAGTGAGATATAGTGCAAGTGGATTTTCCAACCCAGTCAAGTCTTCAGACAAAGGCAAACCTGGCCAATAGCCAAGTTGTATTCTAGGAGGCAGGATCACCCAACTAAGTTACTCCTGGATTCTGGACTCATGGAAACTGGATGAGAGAATAAGTGCTTATTGTTTGATGACACTTCCTGGGGATAATTTGTTATGTGGCATAGGTGACTAATACACAGATCACCAAAGTTATCTCTACTTTGAACCCTCCATCAGAATAGTCCTATGCTATATCTTTTTGGTTGGAGCTTCCACACAAAAGGATCTTCATTGTGGACTTCACTGTTGCAATAAATAGAAGACCTCCCAAAGAAGCATGTTAAAGGGAAGTATGTCAGTAGTCAACCTGATATTTGATGTTTGTCAAGGTGGCTCTGTGTCTTTGTTTTCCCTGCACACAGACTATATTCTCCTCTGTGCAGCCCACTTCTTTTGTAAGGCTGTACATTTCCACTTCCCTATAACTTCGGTTAGCATATGGTTTGTGGGAACAATACTGGTTCTAGCCCTTCTATGACCTTATTGATCCAGAGTCAATCCCAATCTTACTGCTCATTCTACAAGGCTGAGTTTATATTCTCAAGAGTGAAGCTGATTGGCCCCACCTTACTTGGGTATCTTCCTATACACTTTTCAGGTAGGACCAAAAAGCAGAGTCAACCAGTGCAAAGCATGCCTGCCCCAGCCTCTCCCTTAGGATGGAATGGGAGAAGCATTTCCAAATCAAGGGTTATGGATTTGGCAAGGACTTCAAATGTGTCTAGAAAATGTAGCCTCAACTAAGAGCTTCCCAGAAAGCCTGCTCAAGATCACGGACACACACTCTCCATTTTTATTAACTCACTGGGGTGTGAAATGTTCTCTTCGGAATGGGAAGAGACATGAAACATCCTCCTCAGCATGACAAAAGCCTGTTGGCAGCAAGGCGTTAGGATTCATGACCCAATTCCTATATTTCTACAAAGCAATTCCAAACTCTCAAAAGAAATTATACATCATATTATATCATCAGAACAAAATAAATATAAATCCCTGGATTAATAGGAAGGCATAAACAACTGCTGACAGCCTATAAATTGTATTAAGAATATTTTGATAAGCTCCCAGTTTTCCATACTTCCCTTAACCTCATGATAATAGACGCTTAGATTCAGTACACATCAGGGGCATATGTGATAAGTGTCTTGGAGGCAGCAGGGTATAAGCAGGATGGGAAATAAAGGAAAGAAAAACAAAGCAGTAGAAATGGGGTGGACAGATGATGACTTTAAGGGGAGAAAGCCAGAAGAAATTAATCTGGGAGCAGGGATCTCTTATGACTGGTCTATAAGAGGAGTTGGCTGGTGGAACCCTTTATGACTTTGCTCTTCATGCTTCTCCTCTAGCGCTAGGAAAAAGGAGGCAATTCTGAATGAGTTAGTATTTATTCAAGAAACATTCACTGAGCATCCACAGGCTGAAGGGAATAGATAGGGTTATGATCTCGTACAACTTACAAGCAAGTGTAGGAGATAGTTGAACAAACAGTTGAAGTTCAGTGAAATCACTGCTATATTGTGGTCATTGAAAAAGTTAAATGTGTGCCCAGGGAGGTAGGGGGAGCTCCCAACTCTATTGTATTGACTCATGGAATGAGCATTGTTAAGGGTGCTGAATCGCATCCCCCTAAAATTTCTATGTTGATGTCTAAGCCCTTAATACCTCAGAATGTGACCTATTTGAGAATAGGGTCATTGAACATATAATTAGTTAAGCAAGGTCATTAGGGTGGGCCAATGTGACTGATACCCTCATATAGAGAGGTTTGGATGTAGTGACTTATACGTAGAGAGAATGCCATGTGAAGCTGAAGGCAGAAACTGGGGTGATGCTTCTAAAAGCCAAGGAATTCCAAAGAATGCCAGCAAACCACTGGAAGTAAAGGGAGAGGGATGGGTCAGATTCTCCCTTAACCTTCAGGAGGAAGACATCTTGATCTTGGATTTCCAGCCTCCTGAACTATGAGAGAACAAATTTCTGTGGTTAAGCCACCCGAAACTGTGCAATGTTGTCACAACAGCCCTATCAAATTAATTTAAGCATTTTAGATTAGAGATGAAGAGATTAGATTAAAGATTAAAAGAAAGGAAGGTCCTCTAGGCTGAAGGGGTGGAAGAGAGACTCAGTTGCTTGAAGAAAATGAACCTTGGGGAACACTGCAAAGCAACTTGTGTTTCTGGAGTGCATGCTCGAGAGTGATTAAGAATGTGGCTAGAAGGGCACCTGGGTGGCTCAGTGGGTTAAGCCGCTGCCTTCGGCTCAGGTAGTGGTCTGAGGGTCCTGGGATCGAGCCCCGCATCGGGCTCTCTGCTCAGCAGGGAGCCTGCTTCCTCCTCTCTCTCTGCCTGCCTCTCTGCCTACTTGTGATCTCTCTCTGTCAAATAAATAAAAAAAAAAAAAAAAAAAAAAAAAAAAAAAGAATGTGGCTAGAAAATCAGGGCAATTGCAAGAGAGATGCTTTCTGAGGTTGCAATGTCTAATTATAACTACTGTTGAAAGAGAGGATCAGGGCATTGGAATAGCCTGAGGGCAACTCTGTGATGTGCCCATAGTATGCTATTTGTTAAATGAATAAACAAGAATTGGCTACTTGAGCACAGATAGGCAAGATTTGGGACCCCTGGTATATCCAGCATTAGTCTCTACCTCCTGCATGAATGTTCCAGTGGCTTCCTTATCCCCAAATGAAGATAGACTCCTAAAGGCACGGTGCTATAAATGGTTTCTGGAGTGAAAAGGCCAGTGCTAGCCTTCGTCTGTCCTCTCCATGTTCTCTGCCTTTCAACCTAACCCATCCATCATGTGTAGTTTGGAACCATAAGTTGCCAAAGTTCACCTTAAATTCAGTTACATATTTTGGCATCTAGAGAAAAGTGTAGGATGTGTTGAGAAGACAGGGGTGGTAACTAGAAGGTGGGGAAAGAATGACCAGCTCCTGAGATCATGACCTTGACTTGCCTGAATTCCGAACTGCTCTTTCTTAAACATACTTGATTTCTCCACAAATCACATTGTGGTGGGAGCCAGAGGGGGGCAGCCTTGTAGCAAAATGCCCAGAGGCTGCATTAACTTCTTACCCTGGCAACTTGGAAGGCAGCTAATTTACACGCTACCTCCTATTAGTTTTGGGGAAAAAATATAGCTAACAATAAGGAAGAGAATGCCATCTATTTCTTCGACTTAAACACGCCTGCTTCAGTGGTGAACGGTTGATCTCCAAGCTTGCTGTTTTCAGGCTATAAAAGCTGTTTATTTCACTCTATAAAAGAACATTTGAACTTATATAGCTCTCTGAGTTTAAATGTTTGGGGAGAAAGAAAAACGCAAGGGGAATGAACAAATTGAAGCTGAAATCTGATCTGTGCGGGCTGCGGGGCTTGCATAGAAACTTCCTTCATTGAGAATCCCTCCTCCCTGTCCCCAGCACACCCACAGCAGCCCCAGTGTGCACAGGAAACACACCCAGTCAAGTATGATTCCAACATCAGTGGTCATTTCTGCAAAGTTCTCTGAGTCAATCATTTCTCACGCACTGGCACGATCCACACTCACTGGGGACTCCTTGGCTCTTAAAAAAGTACAGCTGCACAAAGGAGGTGACAGACATTGACAGATCTGTTTTGTTTTCCCCCTAAAAATGGTGAGTTTCTGAGAGTGCTTAGGTTGAAATGAGCTTCCCCAGCATGTGGTGAGCTACTGCTCTGGGAATGGGAGGCCCCAAGGTTCTGAGAAATGACCTAAGTGCCCGTGCTGCCGTCTCCTGAGGGATGCTCAGAGCCCCCTGGTTAGCCCGCAGAACTCTGGCCTGGACATTCTAGCAGAAGTGTTGAGGCTTCTCCAAGACAGGCGGACCATGTTTGCTAGCATAGTTCTGGTTTATGTCTGTTGTCCTCTTGGCCTACTTTCAAGTGAAGGGGGCATAGTTGGCCCCCCTCACTCTCCACATGGTCCTGGTTTAGATCTTATATTATATAACCAATCTATTCCTAGAAGTCTGTTTGTGATTTGGGGACCACATTGTGTGCCCAGTGTGGGGACACAGATACTTTTGAGAGAAGCTTTCTTGGTTTAGGCTCTCAGAAGAGCAGATCTGAGTCAAAGTGTTGGTGCAAATAGTTTATTTGGATGGTACAACAGCTGTAGGGGAATGGGGAAGTGAGAAAAAGGGACAGCAGCCAAAAAATGTGTGCTAGCAGACAGTACTGTGGGCACCTGGAATTGGATTCTATAGAGGAAACTCTGGCAGACAATGAATGGCCCAGAAGCATTCCTTGTGTTGGGGAAACTGTTCCCAGGGGGGTTATTTCTAGCATTGCCCGTCTGTCTGCAGCAGGACACGCAGCCTTCAGCTGCTTTGGAGAAAAGCTATAAGCAAAGACTTGTAGACCCTGGGGCATATTCTGAGCGAATGGAAGGGATGTGGCCCAAGACATGTGGGCAGGGACGGATACTGGCTGCTGTGAGAGGGAAAGACAGGAGAGAGAAAGAAAACTGAATATTCTGGAGTGCCCACATTCTTCTTGACTCTTCAGTTTTACTTAATTGACATGTACCCTCTTTCAGTAGGTTCATCATTACAACAGCAAAATTTTTAAGCAAAATGTTTAACGCCAGTCTCTCTTATAAAACTATGATTTCCATAGGGCAGACTGCATTCACCTGCTTTACTGTGTTCTCTAAATGAAGTATATTTACTAAGCAAAGCAATTGG
Organism: Enhydra lutris kenyoni; assembly: GCF_002288905.1. NCBI lineage: Eukaryota > Metazoa > Chordata > Mammalia > Carnivora > Mustelidae > Enhydra > Enhydra lutris. The sequence continues at coordinate 19,550,986 of NW_019154090.1, read as the reverse complement.
ATGAATGAATTGTGCCAATTTCTGTCATATCCTCTATATAGATTATGAGGGGCATACTATTATCTCCAACTTGTAGACAAGGAAACAAGAAGAAACTTTCTGCAATATCACCACATCGTTGAGACCTTCAAATCCAGGCTATCTAACTTCTAAGCTCACTCTCTTTCAGCATAACCCACTGATAAAGGGGAAATATGGATACATAAAGATCATTTGCATATATATGCATGTATATATATATATATATATAATTATATATTAACAAAGAAACACAGGCACACAAGAATTGTGTAACAAAACCTCAGGCACTGCCTAATTGCTAATTCTCATCACTTCCCACTCCTTTGGCATCTCTCCAATGTACCCTCTTACTTCAGGGTATGTCAGACTCAACTACTCTAACTTGAAGTCTTGGCATGGAAAAAGACAACTTTTTGTTTATTTAAATCTTCAGACAAGGGAAAAAAAAAAAAGGCAAAGTGTCAGAAACTAGTGTCTGCCTTTCCCTTGAATGACTTTTCTCATCAAAGAGGTAAAGGTATTTAAGGATTCATGACATCATTATTTTTTATTCTTCACTGTTCCAAGTCTGGTCAAGTTTCAGTGGGGAGGGGAGACTCCAGTATTGTGCTGGTAAATGTCAACAACTAGTTCTCTTGGGAAAACAACAACAACAATAACAACAAACAACAAAAAAAAACCCCAAACCAAACCCAACCAAACTTGATTTGTGGCATATGCAAATTCCTATGATGTAAATATTCCCATTAGGGTCCATTTCATATTATCGATGAGAAATCACTAAACATGGATACTGACAATGGGCGGACAATAGCACTCCATTCAACAGTGTTTGCACCACATGAACACAATAGGTGTAGATAACCTCACAAACGTAGGCAATAATAACATGTAGTAAACGATTAGAAAGCAATGAATTTTGAGTATTTATTACCTTTGCTCTTAATGCAACTTATTTGTGAGTTCATTAATTTGGTTTTTAATAATGGCTATGATAGGGGCACCTGGGAGGCTCAGTTGGTTAAGCATCCGACTCCTGACTTCAGCTCAGGTCATGATCTCAGGGTCATTGGGCTTTGTGCTCACTGGGGAGTCTACTTTTCCCTCTCCCTCTGCCCCCGCCCCTCACTCATGCTCTCTCACTAAAATAAGTAAATTAATCTTAAAAAAAAAAATAATGGCCATGATAACAACTGGCACCAAAGATTTCTGAAAGTTTAACAGTCACTCTCATGATCTGGTATAGGCTGACTCCACCACCCCATTTTGGAGACTCTCATTTTGAAGAAGCTATCCAAACCTTTATCTTTAGTCCAAAAAAAGGAAGGTCTTTGGGTAAAATGGACGAATGACATATGGTTCAAGATTCTGGCCGGACAGCTAGAGCATGAGCCAACTTCTTGATGATCAGCCAACTATCAAATCATCAAAAGTCCAAGATCCATTGTGAGTTGTTTTGTTTGCTATCACCCTCCTTTGGTCCTTCCTTGCACAACATCCTAGGCCCTATTTCCCAGTACTGCTCTCATTCCATAGGTGGGCCAAATTTCCTTCCAGCCTTGATCCCTGTCCCTGAAACTGAATTCCAAGACTCTTCAATAGAGTAGACTGTCTGATAGAACTGAGGTATTCAGGTGGCTCCCCCAAATGGCTAACTATCAGAACCTCCCAAAGAGATTTTAGAAAACGGAATCTCAGGTCTGATCTCAGACCTACTTGTTAGCTGGGGCCTGGGAATCTGTATCTTTAGGAATGTCCCATGTGTTCTGTGAATCAGCCAGGCTTTAGAATGACTCTCAATGTTCCCACAATAACAGAAGAGAGAAGGAAATCACTGAAATGCAGGTAGAAATGAAAACAAAAGAAAAGAAAAAAAAAAACACAAGAGTTTTAGGTGAATGCCAGGAATGGGACTATATGATTCTCAAATATTATGACTCTCTGAGGCAGAAGACAGGGACTGCCTGTGCTCAGCACTGTTGACTGATCGTGTCCTGGGACCGCTTCCTGTCCCTGGTCTCCATCCTCGCCTCCTCAGCACTCTGTGGGGCAGAGTCCCCGTCAGTAACCAAGCAACTCTGGTGTCTGGCCTGAGCTCCCTGCTAGGGTTGCCAGATTAAATATAGAATATCCAGTTGAATTTGAATTTCAGATGAACCAGAAACAATAAATACTTTTTAAACACATATATGTCATATGTATTTTAAATTATATGTTATATATACATGTATAGGCATATATATACACATATGTGTGTGTCTGTATGTGTGTGTGTATTCTGAAATTCAAACTTAACTAGATGGCCTGTATCCTGTATTTTTTATTGCTACACCTGACAGCCCTACTCTCTACAGTTATCTAATATCAGTAGGCTGAGGCATTAACCAAGACCATGCTCCTTTCTAAGAGGACATTTTGAACATCTATTCATGTGGGTTGTTCATGGAGCCAACAGTCATAAGGAGGTTCCTCTTTAATAAACATGGCCTTTTGCACAGCTTGGCATTGTAGATTCATACCTATACCTGGCTGTTCTGTGGGCCCCAAGTTCATCCCAAAGACCATGATGGTGAATGCTAGTGCTCTGGGAGGACGTGGGGAGAAAACCCCAACTTCCTACTATTTCAGAAGAGCAGCCTCAGTCCAGCTAAACCAGCACCACTGTTTCAGGTGTCTAATTTGTCTTTTCCAATTTTGGTTATTGGAAAGACATTTGTCTAAGGGCAGATTCCACCTTTCTCTGTATTTGTCATAAATATGGATCAAACATGGAACTTTTTCACCAGGGATGGGGTTATCTTCTATTTTGGAGAAACCTCTGCATTTGTCAGTTAACTATTTACTCAACAAATCTTTTCTTGAACATATACAATGTACTACACATTGTTCTAAGTGTTGGGGATGCTGAAGTGGAAAAAAAAAATACACAGCCTTAAGGAAAATGTCCTATGGAGAAAATAAGGAAGGAAGGAGGATAGGGGGTGCTTTTGGGGACAAAATGAAGTTGCAATTTTAGAATATTGATTAGAGAAGATCTCATTGAAAAAGTAAATTTAGGCAACAATTTGAAGGACAGCTACTTTTAGGATTTTTAAGAACTCTGTAATGAGTTTGTTTACTCTTCATTCATTGTAAATACCTATTTACCCAAAAGAGAGTACTTCATACAAATGCTATCATTTATCAAGATATCAAATTTGTAAGATGAAATTGGAATATGATGCACTAAACACAAATGTCCATTTCTCTGTCTCAGATGGGCCAACTCAGGAATATGCAGTGTATCACAGTTGTTTCTAATTAATGTTTGGCCAGCCAGGTAGTGCTTAAAGCAAAAGCTCTGGAGAGTGACTGCTTGGTTTCAAATCCTATCTCCACCATTGAACAATGATATTATATATGACAAGTTGCTTTAGTTTTCTGTGCCTCATTTCCTAATATTAAGTTGGAATAATGATGTTAGTTACAACACAGTATTGTGAGGATTAAATGACAATGTACAATCTTTGTTACAAAGAAAGTTCTTAACGGTGTGATGAAACTGACTCTCCAAAAGGAAACAAAACAAAATAAAAAAAACAAAAACAAAACCAGAAAAATAAAAAACAAAAAACCCCAAAGCCCTAATATGCAGTATTTGCCAATTTCCATGGTGTAAATATTCCCATCATGGCCAATTTCAAGCTACTGACATTGTCACTGAAGCTGACGTTGGGAATAGATGCACACAGGATGCCTGGACAAGCTGGCGCAAGCTTTCCATAACACCCCATCAGTGATTCATAGTGCCATATTGTCAATGGTATTTATTTTTCCATATATAATAATCTACACAAAGTATTACATGCATTTATTTATGACTTTAGAACAGTTTCTCAACCTTGTCACTGTTGACCTTTTGCACTGGATAATTTTTTATTGTGGAGGGTTGTCTTGTGCATTATAGAGTGTTGAACAGAACTGCTGACCTCTACCCATGAGACATTAGAACTACCCTCCTATTTCGGTTGTGAGAACCAAAGAGTGTCCTCAGACATGACCACATGTTCTCTGGGGGACAAGATGTCTCTGGTAGAGAACTATGATTTAAAAAAAAAAAATACAAGCAAAAGCTAGAAAATATATATGTCTAGAAGACATATTTTTAAAAAGAAAGTAAATTTCATAAGTTCCCCATGTGGCTGCAAATACACTGAAATGAGAACAGGAGTTCTGGTAGCTGCTGGCCAGATAAATTAAGCACTGGGTTCACATTAGGAGAAAACATAGGCTTGGGCATCACTGATGGGAAGTACCAGTGCAGACTGGCCAGGGTATTTGTGGTAGATGATTGTGTGATGCCCACACTTCAATAGCCTCTTGATATCAGCTAAGTCTCAGCTTCTACTTAGACTCTGCACCTTATCAGCTGTGTAATTCTGAGCAAGTCACTTGACCACTCTGAGCCTCATAGTCCTTATTAATGGAAAAATGAAGAAGATTAATCTAAAAGGTTGTGAAAATCCTTACAAATAATTATTAAAGAGGAAAGAAAAGGGCCCCTGTTAGCTCTCAGTTTTGGACGATTGGTAGGTCTTGGGCAGGGATGGATGAAATGGGAAAGGTGAGTGGGTGGGGTGGGCTGGGGAAAGCAAGTTGATGAAGTGCCTGGTCCGTCACACATGGCTGCAAGTCACTGCTTGGAAATGTGAGAACAAAATAGGACCCTAATGACTTTCAGGTGTGCTGGCCTGGCCGTATGGCCATCGGGGAATCATGCTAAGGCCAAGGCTAATGCTCCAGGGCTGCCAAGGCAAACATCCAGGCCTGGAATAAAGCCACCAGAACCAGGGACCTGGGGCACACCACCAGACTGGTAGGACCCTGTGTTTATTGGTGCCCACACCGGCCCACTGTAGACACCACAGGCAATGCCCAACTGCCCCTGATCTCAGCAGTCCCTGTTACCCTTTCACCTGCCCAGCCCAGCCAGGAGGGAAGCCGCTGTCCCCTCTCTCTCACCTCCCTGGGCCCCACTGAATGCCCTGCTGGTCGCAGCTGGGTGTGTAGACAGAAAATCTCTCCATTCTCCCTCCCAAGACCCTTTGCCTTCCTCAATTCTCTGTACCTGTACCCTGCTCAATTCTCTGTACCCTGTACCCTGCTCCAGCTCTCACCAGTATTCCACAGTGGTCCCTTCTTCCTTCCACTGCCCAGCTGTGGAGATGGACCCAACATCACTTGGATTCTACCTAAGTTCTGCTCTGCTCAAGTAACACTCTCTGATGGGCTGCAAGGCAAGCCCAATGTCATGGATGCAGCATTCATTAGTCCCCAGGCATGATGGGAAGTAGCCAGAAAGGCAGACAGGCAGGTAGGCAGAGTCAGGCCAGTTTGGGATGCCTGTTGCCATGACACAAATTCTACTTTACAGGTACATGACCCTAGACTTATAGGAAGATATGTTCTGACTCCACAAGTAAGACTGTTGAGAAAGTATTTTTGTTCTGGGCCTTAGAGAGGGGATCTAGACAGCACTGCTCATGTACAAGCTGTGCAAACATGAGCATTACTTAATTTCTCTTTCCTCAGTCTATCAAGTTATAATGATACATACTTTCATATGATTGCTAGGAATATTAATGAGATTATTCTTCTTTCAACAAGCATTTATTAAGCACCAACTATATTACAAGAGCAGTAGTAAGCCCTGGGAGATATATATGAATAAACCAAGGTCTCTTATCTCCATTCCAAGGAAAAGGCAAATGAGAAATTACAACAAGGTTATATATTATGTATATAAAATAGAAATAAAAGAGAAGTCTTCCTGGAATATGCTATTCATGAACCAACTGCAGGGCCTTTGCACTTGCTTTTCTCCTTCTAACCCTAAACTCTTCCCAAAGATACCTCCAAAGCTTATTCCCTCCCATTCTTCAGGTCTCTGCTCCAATGTCGTCTTGTCATAGACACCTCCCCTGACCACCATAACATCCACTCTCACGTTCTGTTTCCCTTATCCTTCATTTTTTTCCAAGTCGTAAATACACTTTTTCCTTTCCCTTACTCCCTCTAGAATATAATCTCCATGAGAGCAGAGATGTTATTTTGTTCACTCCAGACCTAAGGCTATGTCTGTAATATAAATAAACACATCAAGAAGTAGTTCTCAATTGAACGAATGAATCAATAAACGAATGAAAATTGGAGTCAATAGCTAGTCGAAGGCAGACATGTTCCCGGGCGAGTCACAGAGAGGGAAGTTTGAGGGAAGCCAAAGGAGGGGCAGAGCTGTGGGGATGATGCCAGGGTGCTTAGGGGAGAGCAGGTACAAAGGATAGCAGAACATCTCATCCCCAGACTGCTGGGTTTTTTGAGTCCCTAGGGAGCTACCAACTCAATACCAGAGGCATTGGCCAGAAATGCTATGTGGAGAGTAGGCTGGCAACAAATCTTACCAGCTCCCTCTGAGCCCAGAAGACCTATGGCCACCCGCGGGCTGGGTGAAGAACTTGCCGATTAGGACTTGCTGGATGAGGAGGCACAAGCCGCCCAGGAGGGGTCCCCAGGTAGCTTCCTCAGAGGTGGAGCATTCTGGGGAAGTGAAACTCTAAGGTCATTTTGATTGAAGGCACGGTTTCAGTACACTCACAGGAAGCAGAGTCCTAAGGTCTGTTGCTTACAAGTCCCAGGACAGGAATGCGGCCACCTGGGGGAGGCAACCCTCCATCCCGGGTCACAAGTGGGCAAGAGTGGAGGGCAGGGTACCAAGCACTTATGGCTCGGGAGACGGCTGGGGAAGCAGTCACTCATTTTTCACAGACTGGACTTTAACTGGCTATTTTAAAAGGTACCCCAGGAAAAGCCAGCTGGGAATCTGTGGTAGAAATCCTAAGCTCTGATCCAAAGGTCTTTATCTAAATGTCCAGACTCTGGGTGGGAAGAGGTTGTCGTTCTGTGAAATGCCCAGGTAGCCACTCAGAATGGCTATTTTCTCAGCGTACCCTCTTAGGAAAGTTGGGCTTGGCCTGGAACCTAGAATCCAATTTCAGTTTTAAAAAGTAGCACAGTGCCAGGCAAACATACGACGGTCATGCTTTCCCAGCATCAGAGCTCCCCTACACTAGCCCCTGAGGGGTATACAGAAACCTCCAAGGGGACAGATTAGTTGACTGGGCCCAGCTGGCCCGACAGTCTCCTGAACCCAGATGAAGGCATGATGGCTGTGTCGGTCAGAATGAGCAGGCAACCCAAGACAATGTTTGCTCCTTCCCAGACCCAGCCAAGGCCAGTCTGGCCTAGTCCAGCCATCCCATTTTGGAATTCTCCACTCAAAACGTGCTGTTCCCAAAGTGTTGATGAATTAGGGCTTAATTATCCCAGCTCCAGTTCCATGCTGCTCTGGTTACAGTAAATAAACCAGAGCCTGTTTAAATGGATTTTTACCATGGGGTGAGCCCTCGCATGGACTTTTTGCTATAATAGTATCACTGCTTTGAAGAGGGCCCAAGCCGCATGGAAGAGGTTTGCGGCAACTTCTCCCCTGCTCAGCAGACATACTCCGGGGGAAAGAGGAAGCCCAATGTTCCCCCTGGACTGAAGTGAGGGAAGCTGAAGGACTGTAGAGTCAGCAATATTGATTCTTTCTCCAGTTCCTCGGCCATGTCCAGGGTTTTGAAGAGACCATGTTCTCAGAGAAACTGAAGAGGGTCATGGTAACTTCTACAGTTTTTTGAAATGCATTTTTAAAATTGATATTTCAGAAATGGATGAGCACAGCCACTGTGGTGTGGAGGCATGATGTGAGGTAGGGGTGTATGTGTGTATGTGTATAAGGTAGGGGTGTGTGTGTATGTGTACGAGTGAGGTAGGGGTGTGTGTGGGGGGGTGTGAGGTAGAGGTGTGAGTGTGAGGTAGGGGTGTGTATGTGGGAGGTAGGTGTGAGGTAGGGGTGTATGTGTGTGTAGGACATGGAGGGATTCTGAATTTTAGGAAATGGCCCCTTAGGGAAATGGTCATCTCACTTGTAATTAATTATTAATAAGTTACTTTCCAATTTACTCATGATTTGTGGACTTTACCATCTCTCACCCAGGGCAACTGTGCCATCCCTGTGCCTCAAAGCTCACCCAGGTCCAATCTTCTCAGATTTCATCAGAAAACTCTAGTATACAAATTATGGAATGCACTCTCTTGACCCAAATCCTCTCAATAAGCCAATGTCCTGGATAATAATGTCCAAACTCCTTAACTTGGCATTTATAAGTTCTGCTCAAACAGTTTGTGTCCACCTGGCACCCGCACCCCTAGCATCCCACAGTTCAGCTGGAAGGAATCAGTAGGCCTGCTGTATCATTTACCTTGACTGCTAACACATCTCTCTGCCAAAGACCTACTCAGCCTGTGGAGAGGATGCCTGGCAAGTATTTCTCATCTGAAAAAATAAAGGGACGAGGAAGGATGTACACAAACACAAACATCTGTTTATATTCTCCCCATTTTGCCCTTTGCTTTCCCATGATCCTGACCTTTTCAAGAATATGGAACTCCTCTGACAGGATCCACGAATGTATACGTCAAGGTCAGAGCTAGGGCCATTGAAAGGGTAGGTAAGGGTGGATGAGAAGTGGAGAAACCAAGTTCATGTCTTATCTCAGGCCCGGGCAGTGTCAGAGACAACAGCCCATGCCTTGTGAAGAGAGGACTGTGCCATCTTCGGGAAATGCTGAAGGTGCAGATCAAGAGACTGAGGCTGAATGAGAGCGACGGAGACCTCGCCTGACCCGTCTGAGGAGAGAGAAAGGGCTGCTGGCACTTTCATCCCCACAGATCTGCTCCAGGAGCCACCCGGATTCTGGTCACCCAGCCTTCGCAGACCTGCTCCTCCTCCAGAGAAAAACTTCAGTGGCCACCCACTCTTCACAGTGGCTTATGACTAGTATGCCGTGAGTCACGGTAAGAAGCCAGCTCAAATGACCACCATCTCTGTCCAGACTGCGGAGGAAAATGCTGTCATTCCAGGGAATCAGAATACCAAAAGGCTCTAAATTACCTGCTGATTTCAGAACCTTTTTTTTTTTTTAACCTATCTCTAGCAGACAAAATAAACTTTCTTTCCTTCTTTCTTTCTTTCTTTCTTTCTTTCTTTCTTTCTTTCTTTCTTTCTTTCTTTCTTTCTTTTTTTCAAAATAAGCTTTTTATCTATACTGAATCTTTTTGGAAAATATTGGGCCTGTGTTCCAATTAGCTTGGATCCTGGCAGCCTGAGACTTCATGGAAGCTGTTAGCTTCACTGGAATGTGGATGAATCTGAGACCTTCCATGATTCTCAGGGGTCACTTAAACAAGAGATGCCTCCGAGGTCAGCCCTAGATGGCTGAGAGCTGTTGTCCTCTCCTTCCAACCCAGGGGCTGGGCCGATGTCAGAGTCCAGGCAAATGTGGGCGACATATCCAAGGGGATGAGATCGGTTTCAGGACACTGGGACTTTACCTCATCGCTGGGCCAGACCACACTCAATTAGAAACGGAAAAAGCGGATCCAGCTATGGGCATGCAGATAAAGTCAGGGTGTGAACTCAGGTCTTCTTAACTTCAACTCAGGACGTACCCATGCTGCACCACAGTTTCTCCCTTAAGTCCACACTGCTGGTGTTCACTGTGTGAGTCCATACCGAAAGGACTCCTTCACGCCCTAAGCCTGGCACACAGAACCCAATCATGACTCCAGAGGTTGTGTCTCTCTGGCTTTGCTTGATTTTAATATGACATGAGGGCCTGGAAGTCCCTCTTATTCATTTTATTTATTTATTTTAATGGCCTAAATTCAACTCCACTAAGCAAATCAATTTAGCGCCAAGGCTAAAATTTACAATACACCCACCAACACTATGGCTCAACAGGATGCATTAAGAGGCTAGTTAAACACCAAATGCAGTATAAATCTCAGCCTTATAGGTGGGCTGAAAACGTAAATAGCTTCCAAAGAGCTTCGATCAATACCAAGATATATGTGTTGGCTCAGAGTGTGCAAATAATTTAAATTTTAAATGAGCCCCTCCTTTGTACCCCTCCCCTCCTTCCTAGGCTCTGCAATTTCTGTTACTGGTGCCAAATTTCTAGTATCTGAGTACTGGTCCTTGTAGTTCTGTTAAGATGTCAAAACCAGAACTGAGGTGGTGTCAGGGTCTGTGTGTTGGTTGGAATCCAGAGACAGAAAGGGGGAAAACCTGAAGAAGCTGGGGACATAGGGAGTAAGATAAAGGGTAGGACCACAGGACATCTCAGAAGGGACAAATAGTCTAGAAAACAAGAGCAGGCCAAGCCAGTACTAAGAAATCGCCAGGGCACACCCCAAATAAGGTGCCTTGGCAATGCCTTACTGAGGCTGGGCTGGTCTTGTTCTGGAAAGCCATAGATTCTGAGCACAGGCACCAAATGAGGGCCTCCCCATGGGGACACCACACACAGCTGCAAGACTTAAGTGTTATCAACAGTGACGTAGACCCAAGGCCACTGCCAAGTCATGTGGTAACTGTTTGCTTTGGGGCTGAGCTGGGCTGAGTTCCCAAGTGAGGCAGGGAGGCAGAGCTGAAGTCACACAGACAAGCTACAGTCTCTCTTCTCCAGGAGCAGTGTCAACAGCCCCTGCATTTCTTGGGTGATGGGGCAGCAGCATTTTCATGATTTTCTCCGGAGTTCGGACTCCCTCTGTACACAGTCTGGATTGCAAATACCGGGGCATGAAACTGTCCCAAGGACACTGGCAGCTCAGACTCAAGGAACAGTCCACAGCCTGTCTGCCATCTTCCCAGAGGATACTGTCTCTGGGTTACACCCAATCCCACTTTGCCCTTTGGTTGTTCATTGGGCTGTGGCAACTCCTTTGAGGTCGGGCTCATGAGTCTTCAGGTCCCAGCAGTTTCAGGAATGATGTCCACTGGAAAGAACCTTCCCTGCAACTCTAGGCCACCTGGAGGTCAGCCTGACCCTCTGACGAGTCCAGTAGCAGGTGACTATGCAGAAAGATGCTCTGCAGATAAGCAGACCAGGTAGCTCTGCATTTGGAGCCAAGCCCTCCGAGATGCCTATGCAAGGTGTGCCCTCAGTTACCAACCCACTGGGACCGAGGAAGTTGCCTAAGGCTGGACTGATTCCCTGATGATCCAGCAGCTCTGGCTCCAGGGAAGGAGGGCAACTGGGTGCTCTCAGATTCAAGGACTGGGAAAAAGGGGGCTGGGGGCCTGCATATATTGCGGGGGCAAAATGGGAGGGAGAGGCAAATGAGGGACAATTAATAAAGAATGAGAGAAGGATGGCTAACGTTTCCACGGTCTGAACGTGTGCCAGACAATGTACCGGCAACAGCTGCATGAGGAGGGGGCACGCCCATCCCCAACACCTTCCCCCTGGATAACTGCAAGGAGCTCCCAGGAGGTACCCCCGCCTCGAGTTTCAGCTGCCCACAGTGGCCACAGTTACCCTCTGAGACTGGAAACCCCACGGTGGAGCCTCCCTTTACAGACTCCTTCCATGACTTTCCACCTCCTTCAGAATAAACACCAAGCCCTTTCCCACAACTGCCGAGGCCGCCTGCTCTGCTCCAACCCCTCTTCCTTGCTCACCCTGCTCCCACCCCTTTGAGCCATCCAGCTGCTCCTTACACCAAAAGCCTGAGGACCTTTGTGCCTCAGTTTGCTCCTCATGGAAAGTTCTTCCTGCAAAACTTTGCAAAGCTTGCTCTCTCACTTCACCCCTACCTGCTCCAATGTCTCTTCAGAAAGTCCTCCTCTGGCTGCCTCAGCTAAAACAGCACCCTCAGCTCTGCTCTGGTGCTCTGGTGCCTATTCTATCTTTTCTTCGGAACATGTATCATCCGACACATCCTGGGTTCTCTGTTGTCGATGACCACCCTTCCCGCCTAGAAAGCAAGTTCCATGAAAGCTGGTGGCTTGTCCCTCCCTGCTGTGTTCTTAGGGCTGATGGAGTGGCTGGCCCCGGTCCCTAGAGGGTGTCCAGCAGGTTCTTGCTGGATAGAACAATGGGGAGATGATCATGGGCCCCATGAAATGTCTTCATGGAACTCCATCCTTCCATCAGCTGGTTGAGTTTATGTTCCACTGGTCTTCCTATCTTATAAATAAGGACATGAACATGTTTAGACGGTGGAAAACCTGCCTGAAGTGGTGGTGCTAGTGGGCAGGAAGCAGGGACTGGAAGTTGGACCAGTAGGGGAGGTAATGCCAAACATCCGGAAGGAAGTAAAGATAAAGGAAGGCCTCCTGCCCCTGAACCACCCACTGAACGATCCTGAACAATCCACTGAACTTGTGACTCACTCATTGTTATGCCCTCCGCTCACTCGATTGGCCTAAATCTTCTTGGCAGGATGCTTCAGCCAATGATGCCCAGTGCCCAGTGCACGACAGCATAAAAGAGCCCCTGACCTCAAACAGTTGAGGCACCAGGGCAAGAGAACGCTGTGCGCACAGACAATTGGCAAGTAGTTTGGGAAATCTGAAATCAAGACAGGAAAATATCTGGGGTGCCCAGAGGAACCTCAGGTTCCAAGCTAGCCCTACATTCCGAGGCTCGCTGCAGTCGGATGGGCTTACCTCAGCTCCTCCTTTCCCGCTGGGACTGACACCCAGATGACAGGCTATGAACATGGGGCCATTCTGATGAGCGCCACTAAATTTGGTTGTTGCTGCAGGAAGCCTCATTGGGGCGCCCGGGTGGCTCAGTCTGTTAGGGCGTCTGTATCCAGCTCAGGCCATGGTCCTGGAGTCCCAGAATCAAGCCCTGCCTCGGGCTCCCTGCTCAGTGGGGAGCCTGCTTCTCCCTCTCCCTCTGCCCCTCCTCCACGTGTGCTCACTCTCTGTCTCTCTTGCTCACTCCCTCTCTCAAATACATAAAATACATCTTTTTTTTTTTTTTAAAGAAGTCTTCATCATGCAGATGTCTGCTGTGCAACCAGTTTTGCCAAGTCTTTCCATCTGCCTTCCAAATATTCCCCCAGCCTTTCTCTCTCCACCCCCGGTGCCCTGATCCAGATGAGCCTTTACTGTCCCCAGAGTGGGTGAAGGCACCAGCCTCTCGAATGTTCCATCTGCTATCATTCTTGCCCCTTTCCACTCCAGACCTGAGCAAGTGCCCCACCCTCACCCCCTGACATCTCTGGTGCTCCCAGGGCCTCAGAAGAAAGTATGACCGAGCCTGTGGGACTCCTCTTGCAGCTGCTACGATGCCACCTGTGGGAGCTGTCCAGGTCAGCCCGAGTGCTCAGCAACCCGGGGGATGCTGTGTCCTGATACACTTCTAGGCCTTCACATATGCCCACTCTCCTGTCATTTTTATGACCCAACATCCACCTCAAGAGCAGCTTTCCCTGTGAAGTTTTCCATGATTAGCCCAGGAAATGAGATCACTCATTCCTCTGGGCACCACAGACATTTTCTTACCACAATTTCAGATTTCCCAAATTGTTTTCCAATTATCTGTGCACAAGGCCTTCTCTTGCCCTGAGGCCTGAACTGTCGGAGGGCAGGGGCTGTTTCATGTCATTGTGCACTGGGTGTCGTTGGGTGCAGGGCATCCTGTAAGTAGATTTAGACTTGATCTTAGCCAAAAGGCCGAGAAGCGATTGTAAGTAGATTTAGGCCAGTCAAATGAGTGGAGGGTATGATGACCGAGTGAGTCACAACTACAGTGGAGAAAACCCCAAAACACTTTGCAGTAATATTAGCCAAGATTTTCTCAGTGGTTCACTCTTTTACTCTTCACATAAATCCCATGTGGGAGGCATTTTTTCCCCTATTTTGCAGATGCCAACCAAATTGGGGCGTACCCAGAAAGGTTAACGGGATTGTCCTATGTCTGACAGTAGCTTGTGGTACGGAAGGCTGAATTTAAAGCCTGCTCCGTCTCAGCGTGACACACGAGCTCTTAGCCATGTTGGGAACAGGGCGGTAGAAGGAAGAAATCTCCCTGCAGGTGGGAGCTGTGAAGCGGGTTCCCCATATATGACCAGCTCCGAGGCTGGACTTGCAGGGAATTGCAGGGTTAGGTAAGAGATGCAGTTGTAGCCCCGTCTGCAAGGTGTCTGCCTCCGGCGGGGTGTACAGACTTATTTCCCCAGGATGTCAACAGTTCAAAGCACTTAATGTAAAAACAAAACAAGCAGGACTTACATGACTTGGCCCCATCCTTCACTGAGAATTCCAAATCATAGTTGTCAACCTCGACATCCAAGTCCAGCCCTTTTGCCCCAGAACAGAGACACAAAAGGCAACTTAACTAATTGGTAAACATTATAGCACCCTCTTGTCTCCCTGGCCTTGATGTGAGGGAAGTTGTTTGTGGCTGATCGCAGTGCATGAGGGCCGAGAGAGCACAGGGAGCAAAGGGGATGATGTCACCAATGATCCCTGGACAGTCCACAGACTATCTTTACTCAGGAGGCTCTTCGAGTCCAAAGTCCTATTCTGTAACCTACTCAGCACTCCTATGGACCCTCCTATATTCATTCAACAAACACTCATTACCACCTAATATACCAGACTTTGTTTTAGAGGATGAGCTACGGTGGCAAAAAAGAAGAAGGCTCTTAAAACCATGAAGCTCAGATTATATGGGTAGGGCCAAAAAGTAACTACATAAATAATTATAAAAATAAAGTAGTTTTACATTGCGGTAAGTATTATCAAAGTGCTTAGGAGGCAGGGAGAGAAAATAATAAGGGTTGTTTTGCTTTTGATGGTGTGGTCAGGGGAGGCTTCCTGGAGGAGGTGTCATTTAAATAAAAGCCTGAAGAAAGAGAAGAAGCCAAGCATTTGAGGGTGGTGGAAAAGAGAATTCCAGGCACAGGTTGTCAGAAGACTGCCCTGGCAAGCCACAGAGTTGAAAACACATGCCTCCGTGAGGGTGCCCAAGATAGGGATGGCAACAACATTGTCTCGAATTTTACTGTTGAATACCACAGTGCCTGTGTGCCAAGTGGGCCAAAAAATTACTTTTCTTTTCTCTTCACCTTGATTTCTACACGAACTGTATCCCTGTACAACAACTTTCTGTTTCATCCCTGGTGCTTATGGACATTGAGAACACACCGTGGAAAATTTCTTTGGCTCCAAGTTACCAGCAAAATAGAACAATACGGATGCTACCTCTGAAGGCAGCCTACTGTGAGCAGGGCTTCTGCTTCATGTCTGCCACGAACAGGACACCAGCTCAGCAGCCCCAACGCCACAGCCACCTCTTTCTTTCTTTCTTTCTTTCTTTCTTTCTTTCTTTCTTTCTTTCTTTTTAAGTTTTATTTAAGTAATCTCTACACCCAATGTGTGGCTCAAACTCATGACCCCAAGATCAAGAGTTATGTATTTTTCTGACTGAGCCAGCCAGGTGCCCCAGAGCCATCTTTTATTCTACCTTAGTGAGAGATGTAAGGTGCTTCACATAAAAATATTGATCTCTTCTCTTTGTATGGCTCTGTCTGGTTCAGAGGCAGTCAGGGAAGTCTCCTGGAGGAGGTGACTTCAGGAAACATACAAGGAGAAAGAGACACACTCCAGACTGCAGAAACAGCCACTTAGTTTTGAAAGTGTGGCCACCTGGTTTGTGTACAGGTGGAGACAAGCCAGGTTAGAGCAAGTCTGTGCTAGAGAGAAGTCAAGGTCAGGAATACAAAGCTAGGAGACCAACAGCGGGGGTCTGTGAAAACCAGGCCTGAGCACTTTGATCCTGCACCTGCATTCCTTCCCTCTTCTTTCTTTAGTGTGAACGGGACTTGTTTCCTGTTCCCTCCAGGGGCAATGTTACAGCTACTACCTCAGTTCTCCCAGCCTCCTTGGGAGGTATAGTGACTTCTATGGACTAGATTAACTCAGAGATGCTGGAAACGGAATTCAGCTCACATCCTGCACGGGTCACCAGAGCTGCCGCAGAGCTCCCTCCTTCCCTGCACACTTAGGTCACAGCCAAACTTTGCTTCTTTGTCTCTTTCACTCTCACACAGGCAGGTCCCATGATTATCCCAGCTCTACAGGCAGACTCGGGCTTGGACACGTTAGGGAACACCTCCAAAGGCTAGGAAGTGGCAAAGGTGTCCGTTACTCAAAGCCAGGGGCCTCCTGCTCTCAACACCACCCTCCTTCACCTCCCAGTCCCCCCAGTTGCTATTGTTAGATCTTATCGTTAATAGTACTAAAATTCCTGTTCTGGAGCGATGTCAGAAGGGCTATAGAGAGAAAGCGAGCAAGGTGCACGGGCAGCTATCTTGGCCACATCTGCCTGGGAGCTGCTGTTGGCCTGTGCACCAGGGACCCTCTGAAGCCTGAGAGCTGTCAGCACAGATCCCACCAGGGAGTGAGCAACACCCCTTACTTCCTCGGGCCTCTCGGAAACCCAGCCAAGGAGCAGGCGTTGAGCTAACGCTCAGACAGCTCCTGGAGCCTCCAGCCCCGGGCACGGTGCCCTCGCCTGTGAAGATGGAAACGGCCAGGCCTGTCTGACTCAAAGACGCTTCATTGCTCCTGACACCTCGGACTTAAAACCCACCATCACTGTCATTCATCATCTACCCTGCAGGGCATGATGTAGGGAAAGATGGAGAGGAAATGGAAGGGAGCTGCAGAGTGAGGGCGGGGTGAGGGGGGTGTATAGAAGTTGGTGGAAAGAATTAAGGACCCACTTGTGGGAATCCTTGGGGGTGCGTGGTTAAAAGCCCAGCTGTGGGGGAATCAAAGGGGAGCCCCCAGCACAGCTCAGGGCCAGAGGATCAATGCCTTGCAGGCCTCATTAGGCCTTGATCTCCCTTCTCCTCTGCCTTTGAGGGCATACTGCAGCCGCTGCTTGAGCAAACGCTGTCTCAGGACAAGCGGGTCTCCAGTGGGGCCTGAACAGCCTTCTGACAGGAAGTCCCCAATGGGAGTGTCATAAATCTGGATTGTTCCACAAATCATGAGGTAAAATCACATCAAGAGAAAAAAAAAAAAAAAGTCATTCCCTCTTCAATTCTCTTTCAATCCCTAGAGTACACCAAGGGCAATGCATTCGATTAGTTCTAGGGTGTCTGTAATACTGAACTCCTTCCTCAGCTTCCCTTCAAACAAAGAGCCCAATCTGTGGTAGCACAGGTGTCTAAGTAAAACAAAATCACATTGTCCGGCTTTCATTACATTTCTATGCTTAACTGCTGCTTAGTACAGGAAATATTTGTTTTCTCTCCAATAATGATACAAAGTTCTGTGTAAATCCTTGTTCCTGAAGTTTTTGTTGTTGTTTTGTTTTGTTTAGTTTCTAAATGAACAGAAAAATAACACAACCCTTCACAGATACTTGGGATATTTTGAGGAGATTAGGGGCCAACTGAAGGTTGGGTGACAGGGCCCAGGTGACAAACCTCTGAGGACTCTGGGAAGGTTCTGGAGACAGGACAACCAGTCCAGAAGCTGCTGGTCTCTGGCAGCCACGGGAGCCCCCTGAGCAGTGGCCTTTCTTCGAGCAAACATCCGTCTCTCTCTTCTTTGTCCTTAATGACCACAGCCGGGGGGGAGCAGCTTTCATTCCCAAGGAGGCTGTTTGTAACCAGTCTGTGAGGAGAGGCCTAAATTGGCATTCCACATCATAATAAAAAAATTCCCAACAATTATTAAAAGATTCTTATCTCTTGCTCCCTACGTGGATAATGAGGTCCTTCTCTGCTGGACTGAGACAGGCTGTCTCTGCTCTCACTTAATGAAACAGGACCAAGTTTGCAAATGAGCCTGCCCTGGCTCTCCCCTTAACCTCTGCTTGTCGAGTTGTACATCAAACCTCCTAGCTCTGTCTTTCCTTATTAACAGCCCGTAATCTTAGCAGGGCCCTTGCCTGGGCACTTCCTCTTTGCGTGTACAGATTTGGTTTTCCCTGGACAGAATGACTGGGGTTGGCGGGGGGATGTTGCCTTTGTCTCAGGGACTGAGGTTTTAGGGGATGGAGGTGCTCCTGCTTTCATGTAAGAAGAAGGGTTCAGAACACTGAGTGAGACAGACAGAGAGAGTATGTGTGTTTGCTGAAGAATCGCTAGCATTCTCTCCCTGGGACTACTGGTGCGGGAAGCTGTGTTTAGTAAGTGTTCTGATGGGTAACCTCTATCTGCAGCTGTGGGGTTCAGGGGTTCATCTTCTTCTCCAGGCCTGGCCCACTCCCAGGGCAGGATCAGGTCAGCTGAGTCATTGTAAGAGAGGTCACTGCATTATATTTTTCAAAGTCGTCCCTCCTCTAGGAGTCCCAGGGACTTTCCTTTATTTTGACCCCCCACAAAAACCTTTGAAATAGAGACAGCTCTGCTAAGTGGAGTGTTTGACAGCTTCTTCTTAAAGGCCCATCCCCTGCTAGGGGAGCAAGGAGAAGGCGAGAATGTGCTGAGGGGAAGTCTTCGGAATCGGCTGACCCATGTAGTCTCTTGTGTGTATAGACTATTATTTTGATAACAAGAGAGTTGATGGGCCCTTCGCTCCCAGAAGGTGTTGACTTTCAATGTCTGGTGGAGCATGGCCAATGCTACAGCTCTTGAGGAAGCTGTCCCGTGGAATATTAACCATCCTCCGTTTCCGGAGGGCTTCACGCAGACTCTGGGATCCTAGTCCAACTATCTGTTGCTACCTAGCAAAGTATCCCTAAACTTAGTGGCTTAGAAGAAAACCTCCTGATTTCGTCAGGGCTCAGGAATTCAAGCAAAGCTGCATGGGGGCTCTTCTGTTCCTCAAGGCACTACCTGGCATCTCCAGGTGGTGCGCTTGGTCTGATGACCCAAGATGCCTTTGCTCGCACGTTTGGTGGAAGACAGGTACTCTCAGCAGGCTGTCCGGGCTGTCTGGGCTCCTCTGCCTCTCCACCTTTTCTCAGGGTGTCTCTAGTGGTCTCTCCAGCAAGGTATCACACTCCTTACATGACTGTTCCTGGGATCTAGGAGCAAGCATTTCTGAAGACAGGAAGCAAAAGCTGCTGGCTTCTTGGAGTCTGGGCCTGGATCCTGGCTCTGTGTCATTTCTGCTATATTTGGCCAGTCACAGAAGCCATACTCAGCCCAGATCCAGGGAAGCAGCACACCTTGGCAGCAAGAGTTAGGTTCCCAGCCCAATGCTTATGGAAGAAGGTACCAGCAACACACAAAGAAAAGCCTGGAATGCCTCTTGATAGACTTGAGTGAAAGAGTCGCTGAAATGGGACCAACCTCCCCGGCCCTATACAGAGTCAAGCTCAGGAAGTGACAGTCACAGGAATATGACTTCCAGTATCCAAAGATGTTAAGGGAATCCAAGGTCTCCAAGGAGACAGAGGTCCTGAGACCTGGGTTTCCCCTTTGCTGCCGAAGAAAGGAATGCAGGGCAAAGACCATAAGTCAATGCCAGTCTCTGTTGCCAGTTTCCCCCAGAGATGATCCCCTGCAGTTCGGGAAGTTGAGTAACCCGCAGTTGAGGATGGCACTCACACCCGATAACTTGTTTGTCTCTTCTACGGTTGTAAACATGACTATACTCTCACTGCTTACTATTGGGGTCGTGGGGGAATCCAGATGCAGTAGCTCCTTCCTTCCTACCAAAGCAGGGATATTAAATCACCTCTTCATGCCTGTGCCCCCGCCCCTATTATTGCCATCCATTCCACCAGTCCTAAGCACTCCAGAGTGACAAGCTTGAGACATGGGGTACACCAGTTCTCCTTCCATTTTTTTTTTTTCCCAGCTCAGCACCTGGAGTCTCCATTCCACGTAATGATCCTCTGGGTGACATAAGAGAGGAGGCTATTTTCAGTGGTACCCAAACCTAGCTGTGCATATGAATAACTTGGGAAATTTAAGGAAAAAAATGTAGATCCACATGATTCCTTTAAAGAGATCCTGATGCAGGAGGTCTGGGCTGGGACTCAGGAATCTCCAGGTCCTCAAGTCTTCCCCGGTGATTTTGATATGATTCAGTGCTTTCCTAGATGCATTTTATTAACTTCCAGCTATGCTGGGTCCATTTCAAAGGGACAGGGCCAATTAGCTCTCTCAGTTGGTGAGACCAGCCTGGTTATTGAGGAGACAAAGACCTGGGGTGTGTTTTCTATAGTGAGAGCCTGACCCATGACCTTAGCCAGCTGCCTTGCAAATGCCATTGGTCACCAGGGCAACCCAGCCAGAAAGGGCTAACGGTTCAGAGCAAATGCATCTTCACTGTGAGTGCGGGAGGGGGAGGAAAGACAACTCTCTCCTAAGAACAGACCATACTGACTGTCACTTCTGAACAGGATCATCGTCTGTTACTCTGAAACCATGTGATGGGACTAGACACCTCCTTGGTTCTTAAGACTGTGGGCCATTCCAACAAAGAATCCCATCCCTACCCCTTTCCTCCTAGGACATCTTTGTTCAAAACAAGATGGAATAATATATCTCTGTGACATAGTGGTTAAGATACAGCCTCTGGATCTAAAGGTCTTCCGTGGATTTGTGGCTTTAGTGAGTGGTGTGTGGACAAGCAAGTGAGTGAACCTTTATGTCTCAGTTTCCTCATCCTGCAAAATTCTGGTAAAACTGGTGCCTATCTTGTTCTCAGGATAAAACACCATGTCACACATAGAGCAGCTTTGACTTAGCACAGTGTGTGCTCTCTAGCAAACACTCGAGAAATATTCTCTGTTGTCATTGCTATTATTATTTTTATGAATGATAAATCCCTCTCATCACTTCTACTTTCATGACCAACATTGCCCTCAGCTTGTCTCCCCTTGCCAGTAATTTCCC
Organism: Enhydra lutris kenyoni; assembly: GCF_002288905.1. Taxonomy (NCBI): domain Eukaryota; kingdom Metazoa; phylum Chordata; class Mammalia; order Carnivora; family Mustelidae; genus Enhydra; species Enhydra lutris. The sequence goes on along the minus strand of NW_019154090.1, from coordinate 19,530,217 downwards.
TTCCTGTGATTGCTCCCCAACTCTGGTTCAGAGGACGCCTTCTAGAGATCAATTTTAACAACTCACTCTGTTTAAAGAACTTACTGGTTTCCATCGCTTATGACACTAAATACAAATCATTTACTTGGTACACAAAGTCCTTCATGCCTTGTCCCAGAACTCTTCTCCAGGCCACTGCCCCTTGATTTCCTCTGTATAGTAGGCACCAACAAGAATTCCGTGTCTATAGAGCAGACTTCTCTCTGCAATATTTTTTTCTGCTGGCCAAGACATCCATCACCTTCTTTTCTCCATGGTGAGCCTCAAGTCACCCTTAAAGACCCATCCTTAAAGACACAATGTCCCAGGTCCTTCTTTGATGCTTTTAGCTTGGAACCAGTCTTCTCTGTGTTCCCGTATTTCTCCTTAATTCTATCAGAGTAGGGACTTACCTCCAAAGACTTTCTTAAGGACTTATCTCAAAGCTGTATCGCAAGTGCCTGAGGTTCAGGCTAATGGGATGAAGAGCTCAGGCTCCAAGGGCACACATTCCTGGGTCCTAACCTAAGTGTGACTCCATTTTCTTCTCTATAAAATGGGCATAAAAGTACTCCTTTCCAGAGTTATTATAAGAATTAAATGAAATCATGCCAGAATAATACACAGCAGAATACAATAGTACTAAATAAGCACTAGCTGTTTTTTGTTTGTTTTTCTTTTTTGTCTGTAGGTTGGTCTTCCCTGTAAGTTTTTTGGGGCAGAGTCCCTGTCTTTTAGAGCTCTGCATCATGAGCTTCCCAGGCAAGGCCTAGCACTTAACAAGGGCTTAATGAATATGAAAAGTCAACAGATGCCTTCTAATCCCAAGTTAAACATTAATGTAATTACCTGCTTATGGTACTATCTGAAATGTGGTAAGATTCCTGGCCTGAAATACTGGGGCCCCGCTTCCCTCTGTATTCCTTGCTCTCTTTCCCTACTCCTTCTTTTTCTTATTTCTTCTTTTCCCTTCCTTCCTTCTTTTTCTTCCTCTTTTCCATCCCGTAGGCTTTCATTTTCTTCTTACCTATTGGAATGATAATTGATTGATTTGCAATGAAAAAATAGACTTGTATTTACAAGAATTACTTTGATCTTTTTTTTAAATCATTTTTTTTAAATTAATTTCAGCATAACAGTATTCATTGTTTTTGTACCACACCCAGTGCTCCATGCAGTCCGTGCCCTCGTGACAAGCCATCATACGACCAATTTGAAGGTGTTTGGGAGCTCAGGTCATAGTTAAAAATTGCTAGGCTTACTTGGCGAGGAGTGACAATAGCCTGCCTGTTGAACAGCCACAGAAGTAAACTTGAAACTGGATTCTCCAGCCCTACTTCAAAGCCTGAGAAGACAGTAATCCCAGCTGACTGCATCTCTGAAACCTTAGGGGAACCAGAATTAGCCAGCTAAGTTGCTTCTGGACTTCTAAACCTCGGAAACTGTATGTGATAGTAAATCTTTGTTGCTAAGTGTAAACTAAGTTTGGAATAATTTGTTAACACAGCAATAGATAACGAATATAGTCCATATCAACAATGTATTCTTTACTCTCAGACAAGAAGAAAATATGTGGAATTATAAGTTCTTTAAGGAAACATGTATTCAGCATGAAAAAGGAGGTGAGAAAGAATGAAGTGAGCAACAGGCTACTTTTTTAAAAATACATATTTCTAATATGTTTATATTATAAATGTTAGTAGTACAAATTCACATAGTATAAATATTATAAAGTAAAATTTAGACTTTCTCCATTCCCCAGTCCTATGCCTCCAAATCGATAATATTATTTCTCCCAGAATGTATCCATTCATACATTAGTAGACATACAATGTGTCATTCACTGATCAACATATTTTGAAGTGTGGTCCCAGCAGCATCAGCAGCATTACCTGGGAACTTGTTGGAAATGCAAAATTTCAGTTTTTGACCCAGATCTATTGAATCAGAAATTCCAAAGTGCATCCAGCAATCTGCATTTCAGCAAAACCTTTAGGTGATTCTGATGCAAAATAAAGTTTGACTCTACATACCATTCTGTAGCTAAATTCTTTCACTTAGCAGACCTTAGACAGCTTTTCCTGTATACATTTAAATGATACATTATTTAAACTGCCACCCAAGATTCTGTCACATGTGTACATCATACTTCACTGAACAAATCCACAACCACATCTGCACCCAAGTTTCTTCAGTATCATAAGCAGAGTTAAAAATAGAAAGATTTGTGTTACGTTTATGTGTTATAGAAGGATGGATGGATGCATAGATAGGCACATAGACAGATAGATAGATGATTATAAACTTTCTAAGAATTCTCTAGGAGAAATTCCCAGATGTGGTACAGTTAGGTCAAAGAGTAATTGTATATTGAATCTGGACAAATTTGGCAAGTTCTCTACGAAGCTATTTCATCGATGTGTAGAAGGTCTACTCCTTGAAATCTGCTTCCATACTTGGGCATTATTATCAATGTATAAATTATCAATGTTTAAATATCAATGTTAAACCTTGATGGGTTAAAATAATTACTCCCTTTATACTGCATTTCTTTAGTTATGAGTAATATTAAGTGCTTTTCATAGTTTTATCGACATCCCCCCGCCCCGGAACTGCTTTCAAATAATTTCTTTCTAAAACAAAGATTTCAGCAAAGAGCTTATTCCTACTGGTTTGGGAGTCATTACAGAGTTTGAAGGAAAACTGCATTATTAGCATCCTGCCGATTGCCCTGAATGTTTAAATACGATTCATGAGAAGTGATTGATCATAATCAAAAAATTAATCACCAATCAGCCCTAGTAATTAAGTTGTAATCATATTTGCATATAGGTGATAATTTATGCAATCTTTAGAGAAGGACATTTAGATGGGAGTTATTGACTGTGGAAGAGGTGCCAAAGTTGTCAGTTATGGGAACAGTGATTTTTACTACAGTGTGGCTGGATCCCTATGGTTAGTTCACTGGACTAAAGGGGCAGGCTGGACAGTGACGTCCACAGACTGGTTGGCATCTTTCTACCTCATACTCAACAGGGTATTTTTATTTTTATTTTATTTTTTATTTATTTAAAGATTTTATTTATTTATTTGACAGAGAGAGAGAAAGAACATGAGCAGGGGGAGCTGGAAAGGGAGAAGTAGGCTCTGCACTGAGCAGGGGGCCTGAAGTAGGACTCGATCCCAGGACCCTAGGATCATTACCCAAGCTGAAGGCAGACACTCAACCACTGAGCCAGCTAGGTGCCCCTCCAATGGGACATTTTAATTTCAAGGACTATGACAATTAAAAATATGGATGGTTCAGGGCAAATCCAGTTTCCATGCTCAAATAGAGCTCACAGTGTACTCACACAGAATGGGTCTGAAAGGCAGACATTATGAGCTGATTTATGTCCAGTTCAGTCCCCATTTTTGGTAAAGGGCATGATAATAAACATTTTTGGTTCAGTGGGGCATATGGTCTCTGTTGTAAACACTCAACTCCGACATCATTTTGAAAGCAGCCTGAGATAACACATGAATGTACATTGCTGTGTTGCAATAAATCTTTACCTACACAAATAGTGCACCAGATTTGACCCATGGGCCAGTGTGTGCTTACCCCTGGCTTAGACATTCTTAGTGGACCAAGAGTTCAGGGTCCTACCTGTGATGAAATATCACTTCTTCTTAGTTCCCCTCCTTTTCCTCCTCCTCTTCTTTCTTCTTCTTAATAGTTGTGTTATGTAAAGACAGTTTCTTAACATCTCTGCAGCTCAGTCTCCAAATCTATAAAAGGGTAACAATAATAGAACCTTATAAAAAGGTTATTGAGAAGAGTAAATTAAGTAAAGATTCTGGAAAACTCTTTGAGAGATTCCCACGGCTGTGAGTGTGTGTGCACACAAAACCTCAAGGGGAAGAGCCAAACACAAGAAATAATTACAATTCTGAAATGACATATTTAGCTTCCGGATTGAGAGCATCCTTTAATGTGTGTCCATTGCAAAGTTGCAAGATCTCAGATATTGTACCAACTGTGTGAAGCAGTGAAATGAGTGTTTCCCTTCCTTGTCTTCTGGGTCGGCCGGCTGGGCAAAGAGCGCTTCAGAGCTCCCTTCTTTTTTCCTGGAGCCAGAGCATTTTTGACCCATTTCTATTTACTAGCTGGGGCAAAACTCGCATCCATCCTTCCAGAATGGTAGAAGTCCCCACTGGCACAGTGTTCTTCCGGACCCAGCCTGCTCCGCCGACCCTTGGGTCGCTACAGTAATCTGAATCTGCCTTGACATTGCAACATCATTTTGAGTACCTTCTGTTGGACAAATGGTTTCGGTACTTACCATTGGGTCTAGCTGCGTGTGTTGTTCTAACCTGTACTCCTGGCTTTTTCCCTCTTCACTCACCCTTGTTCCTTAGATTCTGTGTTGATGTCCTAACCCCCAGGGCTTCAGAAGGTGATGTTATTCGGAAATAGGATCATGAAAGATATAATTAGTGAAGATGAGGACATATTGGAGTAGGATGAACCCTGGATCCTTCAGAACCCCGACGTCCTTCTAAGAAGAAATGTGGACACGGCACGTGCGCTGGAGAAGGTCATGAGAGGGTGGAGGAGGCAGAGACTGGGTGATGACACCTACAGGCCGAAGACAGCCAAGGATCACCAGGAAAGCACTGGAAGCTGGGGGTGGCAGAGGCCTGGAACAGATTCCTCCTTGAGGCCCTCAGAAGGAATCAAGCCTGAGGAAAGCTTGATTTAGAGTTCCAGCCTCCAGAACTTCTGCTGTTTAAGCAACCAATTTTGTGGCACTTTGTTACAGTAGCTCTAACAAACTAATATACTTGCAACTACACTCTTTTTTTTTTTTTAAGATTTTCTTTATTTATTTGACAGAGAGATCACAAGTAGGCAGAGAGGCAAGCAGAGAGAGAGGAAGGGAAGCAGGAGAGAGCCTGATGCGGGGCTCGATCCCAGGACCCTGGGATCATGACCTGAGCCGAAGGCAGAGGCTTTAACCCACTGAGCCACCCAGGGCCCCTCAACTACACTCTTAGTAATAGTAGTAATAACAACAACAAAACTGTTTGGAAGGTTAATGATGCACCATCCATATGCTGGGTCCTCTTACATGTATTATTTAATTTTGTCCCCTCAGAGGCAGGTGCAGTTAATATTCCTATTAGATAGATAAGGAAATGGAGTCTTGGAGCCTAAAGAAGGTAAGTCTCATTTTCAAGGTGGGAAGAGGAATGGTAAGAGTTTGCATCAGGCCATCCTGAGGCCGCATCCTGTGGCTGGATCCACCCTGCAGTTCTGGAGAAGCTTGGGGAGAGAAGGTCCAGTGGAGTTGCTCTGAGGAACATTCACTTCCCATCAGTCTCGGTAAATGAGAGGTAATAAGTGATATGGAAAGTGGGATGTTGACAGTGCAGCAGCTAAGTGGGAGAGAAGGGTCCAAATGGACAGGTGGTTATTTACAGGTGCTGCTGATTCAGGTCTCGGGCTTGCTGGTCTGAGTCATCTGTTTGTCCTCCGATGTTCTGTGCTCAGAAGCCATCGAGGTGCTGGCCCGCACCAGCTTCCCTGAGTCTGAGCCGTTTCCCTGTGATCACTGGCCTGTTTTTCTACACACATAGCCCTGGTTATGAATCCAATCAGTCCTTCCCTCATCAGGATCCTGGGGAAGCTGCTAGAAACACACTTCTCACCAGTTGTGGGGCTAGGGTTCATCCTGCTGAGAGTCATCAGATCGAGAGATAACTAAGTCCAGAGGTTAATTGGAATCAGAAGTTTGGAACCTGTTAAGTCATTCAATTAATTATGTGTAACCCCTCCCTTGTCCTCCCCTTTTTCTGCTTTCACACCCGCACAACAGCAAGGAGAGAGCTCTGGATGTGTACAGATGTCACCTTTCACCTGAGAAGTCAGGAGGGCCTGTCTACCAGTGCGGTCACCCAAGAAAGCAAACACATGTTGTCCATGCCCTGGGAGGTGGTGATTCCTAGATGAGAGAATGTGACATGTCCATGATCCCTCCCTCATCTTGAGGATCCCAGGTTGTGGTGGAAGGCTAGCTGTGTCTGCAGGCGGAAAATCTGCTTGACTCCCAGCATGGCAATAAGCAAATACTTGAAAGGCAGGCTGACTTGGATTCTCTTCCTGGCTCCACGCACCCTAGCTGCATGCCCTTGAGAAAGTTTTGTATCCTCCCAGCCTCACATTCCAGGTCCACAAAATGGGAACAGATCTTATGGTTGTTGGGCAAATCAGACGTAGTGTTGCATCCCAAGCACGTAGCACAGTACTTGGAGACACAGCAGTTGCTGGATTAAGGCTAGCTCTTTGTGGATGCTTTGCTGTTGACAAACCGAGGCTTTGCCTCCCTTCTTCTTGTTGAGACAAACTGGCAGGCTGTGGCTCCAGGTCCTGACTGATCCCTTCTGTTAATGCCCCTGACTCCTAAGACAGCCTTCCAGGTTTTGTCAGACTTCAGTGTGAATCGTTGGCTTCCATTTCATTCTTTGCAGAAAGACAAGTCCCATGGGAGGCAGAGCTCAGCCTCCAGAATTCACTGGGGGGCCCTTTCCTGTTCATTTACTAGGTGGGGTTCCACTGGCCTGAGGGAGCGAATATGTTTCACAGCATGTTTTGTAGATTGCATCTGGCCAGATGTTCCTCTGTGTGGGCTCCCTAAGCAATGTGGGAGGGAAGAAACACCCTCATGTACATGGAATTCCAGCCAAGAGGCCTGGTGTTTCACCACTTTTGCTCTAGACCAACCGCCCCCATGGCTCTCAGGGAGCAAGACTGTATTCCAGGCTGAAAGCTTGCATTGTATTCTGGAGACCACTTTTGATATCTTCCATTAGGTGCAGGCCTGTGACTGCTTCTCTGATGACACCGGCTTCTTTTAAGACAGGAGACATCTTTTAAGACAGAAGCCCAATTAGAGACCCATTACAAACACTGGAATGGGTATCCCCAAAGTGGCCATGGAAGGGGTAATACGTAACAGCCAGGGGGACCATATGTCCTTGTTTGCTGGAGACAGCACCACTCAGCATCCCATCCAGTCCTGTCCGGTCCCATCCAGCATTCCCCTCTTCCACCCAGTTTGAATCTGAAAACATATGCACATCCTTGCTATCACTCAGACTTAAGGCATCTTCCTCCAGGGACGCAGTAGACATGTGGTCATCATGGCAAGCTTATAGGAGGCATCCTTATCCTGAATCCCAGGGTGCAAGGAGGCTACAGAAAGTTATCATTAAGATGTCAGTTACTTCGCTAGACAGAGCCAATAGATATGCAGAAAACAGAGAGAGAAGAATGTGGGTGGGGCAAGCTTAGAAGAAGAAATATCAGAGCAACCAGCCTCTCCCTTGATGGAAGAACTTGGATTATAAAATCCATCTCACCTGTGTCAAGCATGGTGGAAGATCACCGTGAGGTCCCCCGATCCACAGCCTTGCCTTGCAGGGAACACTGTCCCATTCAAAGCAGGTGATTTGGGTTTCATGGTTTCCCAGGTCCCACAAGCCTAGAGAGGGTGATCTTACACTGGGGTTGGAATTACAAGGACAAGGGGTGGCTGCATCACAGTACCACACCAATAACAATAACATCAAGAATGGGAAAGACAAAATTCCTCCCTTACATGGACACTCAGTCCATGATGGTTATGCTACGTTATTCACAAGCATTGTCCCACGTCATTGTCACACAGCCAACTGAAGAGAGGTCTATTATTTCAGATGAACAAACGACTCAGAGAGAGAATGACTTGCCCAGGGTCACACAGTCAGGAAGTGGAGAAGCCATGTCTTGAATCCTGGTGTACCGAAACCTGAGCACCTAACCATCACCTTACTCTGTCTCTTGGGAGTGATCAGTCTTCCGATTTCCTCCCTTTCAAGGGAATAGCTTTCCCAAAGCCAGCTGGCACCAAGCAGTTTCGAGCTGCTAGGACACTAATTAAACTCTTCCTGGTTTGGCTTTTGGCTGGAACTGTGCTTTCCTCTCTAAAGCTCCACCAAGCCTGCCTGCGTGTTTGGCTGCCATTCTGCTCAAAAGGTAAGAAGCATGGGAAAGAACCTCACTGCAAAATAAGTCTAATTAATTTTATTGTAAAGTCAAATGAGCATCAGTGTGTTCCTTCTATGAGTGGTGCTGCTGCTGGTGAAATAGTAAGAGTGGTGATTGTGGTAATCCTTTAAATAAAAGAAGAATGGTAGTTATCATAATTACAATATAACACCAATACCGAGTACTTATGGAACACTTACTGTGGACAAGTTCCTGCTCTGACCCTTTTACATCTAACAACGCACCAGCTCTCAAGTCCTGGACTCAGATGAGGCTTAGGAAGGCTCCCAGGGGCAAAATGCAAGAAGGTGCTCACTGTGAGGGCTTGAAGGGCAAGTAACCCCTTAAACATGGCACCCTAGGTGTCCTTCATGCCTCACCTGAGTCCCCTCGGTACCCTATGACCATGGTGGGCGTAGAATGCTCATAGCCATATGAACCGTCTATAAGGAAATAAACTGGAACTTAAAGGGTGGGGGTAAGTTTGGGGGGGTTATACAGATAGCAGGTGATAAAATTAGATTTCAAATCCAGATCTGTGACAGCTAATGCTCTTTTCCTGAGCCATACTTCCTCTGGTTTCCACCACTCTCTTAAGAGGGAGCTTGTGATAGAATGGTTCTAGGATCTAAGAGTGGGGGGTGTTTGCTCAAAAGCTCAGTCTTGCAGGGAAGAGTCAAGAAATGTTAAAAGCGGGAATAGAGGAAGGAAGAGAGGGAGGGAAGAAGGGTGGGGGGGGAGAGAGAGAGAGAGAGAGACGGAGAATAGGAGGGTAAGTGTGGAAGGGAGAGAGGTAGGAAGGGAGAGAGGCAGGGAGGTTGGTGGCGGGGGCAGGGGTGGTGGGGGATTAGTTCAAGTCTTCTTCAAAAGCCAAACTGAGGAGCTACATTGTGCCAGTCCGTGTATTAGGCAGAATATTTCTTGTTCACAGGACAGAAACCCAGGTCACATTAGCTCAGGCAAAAGGTAGAACATGTTTTAAATGTAGGGCTTCATCATGTAATAAGAAACAAACGAAAACCCAAACTATAGGTAAGGCGCAGACCCGGAAGACTTGAAGGATAATTGAAAATAGGGACTTGAACTCCTTCCCATCATCATCATCACCAGCACCAGAACCAGCAGTGGCAGCCGTAGCAGCAGCATCTTTTCTAGAAGGCTCAGGGAGAAACTCAGACCACCTCAGCTGAGATCTCACGCTGGAATTCTCATGGTAGATATGCAGATGGGGCCTCATTACCTGTGTAGTGACAACCATATTACCAGAGAGAATATGATAAGGGCACACACTTTTGTGCTGTACTATTTCTAGGAATGGAGAATTAACATCCTGGTGATAAATCAGTGGGGAAAAAAAGCATCAAGAAAAATACGACATGATAGAATGGCTTGGATTTTGACAAGTAAAAAGTGTAAAACCAGGACTTGAAGAGGGGAAGGGAAATTATTGACAAATGCCTGGAACAAGGAGCGTTACCGAGCATTACCAGCCATGCTCTTTGGCTGGATTGCAGATGGTAAATCAGGTATCATGGGGGTGAGGCAGAAAGGGGGAAGTTACAGTAGTGTGGTAGAGAACTCTGAATATATAGAAGAGGAATTGTATGTGCCTAATGTTATATATTTGTTTACTCATTTATTCACGTATGGTTGGTTATTTATAGGACACTTGTTGGACTCCTATTAAGTCTCTGGGTGCAAGGATAATCACAAAACATAAATGGTTTCCAGTTTAGATACATTTCTCATATGAATGGGAGTGGTAAGTAACTGAGGACAGCACTTAGTGTTCAGATGGTACTGAATCACCCTTCTTATTTGCGGGCTTTCTAGAATATTGCTATGGTGACAAGGTGGCAGCTCCTGTCTTGCTTATGGCTTTTTTATTTTTTTTTAAGATTTTATTTATTTACTTGACAGACAGAGATCACAAGTAGGCAGAGAGGCAGGCAGAGAGAGAAGAGGAAGCAGGCTCCCTGACGAGCAGAGAGCCCGATGTGGGGCTCGATCCCAGGACCCTGAGATCATGACCTGAGCCGAAGGCAGAGGCTTTAACACACTGAGCCACACAGGGACCCCTTGCCTCTGGCTTTTGAGGAGAAAACTGTATGTGAAAGAATCTAGGAAGCTCTGAAGCTTTTTGATCAGGGGAATGACATGTGAGGGACTTCCCTTTAGCAAGCCAGTATTTGTGGTTCTAGCAAGGGGAGACTGTAATTGGAAGATCTGGGAGCAGAACAACTCTGTGGAAGTGTGTGTGTGTGTGTGTGTGTGTGTGTGTGTGTGTGTGTGTGTGGTGTTGAGGGAATTGTTATGTGTTCGTATAAAAGGAAATAACATTTACATAGTTATAAAGCCTGGATTTTGGAGTGGAATGAGAAAATGGAAGGACGTGTTAGGGGACCTGACAGTCCCCTGGGTATATTGGCTATCAAAGGATATTGAGGATTCTGATGGCTAGATGGATGGTGGTACCACTGACTCAAAGAGAAAGATCAAAATTAGGCACAAGTGTGAGCACAGCAAGAGGGGGCAGTTTAGGACATGCAAAATCTGCGATACTGTAGATTTCCTAGGGGCAGCTAGAAATCAGCTCAATAACACTAAAGACCAGTTAGGAGGCTGAGGATAGAGACACAAATTTGGGGTCTTCAAGTTTAGAACAGCCCTTCTCAACTGGTTTCCAAAAGGATTAACCCCATCTGTCCTAAGGTATCCATTGTCTGTAATGAATTGACTTTCCTCCTGTACATGGAAAATGATATTAGCTAGGTACCATCCTTGAGGGAATTGAGAAGAGTCATTCAAGTCATCAAATGATCCCATTTGAGAAAGGCTATGTTAGAGGTAGTGGTGCTAGAACTGGCAGTTGGCGAGGACATTAGGAAAAAGGATAGAACTCACGCAAAAGAGAACATGAGTAAAATGACTAAGTAGATCTAATATTTAGGAAGCAAGAGGGAAAATAAACTACTCTATCAGTAAGGAAAGGAGTAGCCAAAGAAGTAAGAGAAGAAAATAATCTCCATACTGTTTTTCACACTGCAGTCACTGTCTGGAAAACCCTCCATCCATGTCTTTTCCTGTTGACTCCCATGCATGTTTCAAATGTCAGAACGGGGGCTGCATGTTCTAGGAAAACTCACCTATAAATCTCATCTAGGGAACTGCCACAACTTTATTACCCAAGTATGTCAAAACGCCCCTCCAGAATACCCAAAGCACCTTTGGCAAATTTTTATTGTCACAGTAACTATGTTATTTTGAAATGTGCGATGTGTATAATCATGTCTCTTACTAGATCTTGGAGCAAAAGCCGTATTACATTTAACTTTATAGTCCCATTTGTGGACAGAGAACTGTGCCACTCAGATCACTCTTCACAGAAGAACTTATCTCAGCTGTCAACTCCTACAAGGTTTGCTCAGCTGCAGAGATCCACCTTGCCCAAGGGTATAACCTTCCCATGGCAGCCCATAACCAATGCCTGGAACAACTCTGATGAGCCATATACACTCCAGAGTTTCCCATGTGGTAGCCTAAGTCTTTGTCAGACCTCTAAAACAAGTTAACTTCTTCATCTGCTTAATCTTACTTCTTGCCTCTCCCTTCCGACAGTGTTAATCCCTAATGAAGCACTGTACATCAAACTCTTTCTTAGCATTTGCTTATGAAGGGCTCAGCCAGTGACTGCCCAGTATCTAGAACAAAATCTGACACATCAAAGAAGAGTGATTGCTTTTTGTGCAAAGAAAAAAGTTGAACACCACCAAAGTTATGTATTTTATTTATCCATGCAATGAAAATGAAGTATGTATCTAATCTGTGTCAGGCTCTGTTCTAGGGACTAGATTTTGACATAGTTGGAGTTGGTCTTCAGTGCTTTGAGAGCAGTGAGTCAGGGCAGGGGTCTAAATCAAGACTAAAATGTTAGGGAGAATGAGAGCTAAGGTGGGTCAATGCTGTGTTAAATGTAACACACAATTCAGAGGTTAGTAACTTTTATCTTTCCTTCAAAAATGATAGCAGGGGAGTGAAATAAGTCAACCAGAGAAAGACAATTATCATATGATCTCCCTGCTATGAGGAATTTGAGAGGCAGGGCAGGGGGTTATGGGGAGTAGGGAAGGAAAAAATGGAACAAGATGGGATCAGGAGGGAAACAAATCATAAGAGACCCTTAATCTCACAAAACAACTGAGGGTTGCTGTGGGTTGGGGGAGTAGGGATAGGGTGGCTGGGTGATGGACATTGGGGAGGGCATGAGCTATGGTGAGTGCTGTAAAATGTGTAAATCTGATGATTCACAGACCTGTACCCCTGGGGCAAATAATACATTATATGCTAATAAAAAATTTTTTTAAAAATAAAAAAAAATGATAGCAGGAAACAAATAGGAAGAGATGAGTCATGACTGAGACTGATGGTTTATCATAATACCTGGGGTCTCCTCTACCCCTTGGCACTCTGCTTGACTACCTCACCCAACCTTATTGCATAAGTGGGACAAAATAATTATTTCTGACCAATCTAATATGAGCATAAGTGATGTGCATCACTTGCAATCTTGGGCCATAAAACCCTCCACTGGAGAGCCTCCATTTCCTCTTTCCCCTTAACTGTGGCAAACAAAGAGTAACACAAGGACTCAGAGCAGAACTGTGAGATAAAATGACCCTGGATCCCTGAATGACTGACTGCATGACACAGTGACCCTCAACATTAGCTACACTATACCCTGATATAAGCAAGAAATAAACTATTACTGTATACAATCCCTGAGATTCTGGAGTTGTTTGCAGGTTGTCTATCCTAACTAATCCCTAAAGTGTAGAAGTTAAGGGATGATATTCCTCTTGGAGTGGGAAAGCCCTGACTCTATTTAGAGGCTGAGGAGGTGGTGCTGTGAAAGATATATCGAGATAGCAAATGAAAGGGGGGATAACTGTTAGAGCAAATTCCCTGTGGCACAGAAGGAAGTGGCCCAGAACAGGATCCTCTGTTCTCCTGTATTTTGTTGTCAAGAATGAGAAGAATATTGGCCATTTTTTTGTTGTAGTGGTTTTACTACTAATTATGTACTAGAAAGAAATGTTGGAAAAAGACAGGATAGCAAACTTAGGCAAGTAGCAAAGGTTCAAGAATCTTTTCATGTTGTTATGCCATGGTGTGTTAACAGGAGAAAAAAAAATAGTGAGGCAAACATGAGCTTAAATCATGGTTTTGCCATATCTTAGCTGTGAAATAGAAAATTTATTTCCAGATTATTCATTCAGTTCAGCTGTAATGTGGATAATCTGGTAAACACCTCACGTGGATTATTTGTGTGTGTATGGGTGTGAGTGTGTGTGTGAATGGGCAAGAAGACATAAAGAGATGTGATGAAAAGCACACCGAAAAATGTTTGGAATGTCTTGAAAATCAGAACACTTGTTCATAATTATCAGGAACTTCTCTAAGAAAAATATAAGCATTGAATCATTGATTTCTCATAACAACTCAATGAAGTATGTTCTCTTATTATTCTCATTTCATGGCTTAAGAAATCCATTCAAAAAGCATTAACTGTCATGGCGTAACTGGGTGGCTCTGTCAGTTAAACGGCTGGCTCTTGCTTTTTGGCTCAGGTCATGATTTCGGGGTCCTGGGATGGAGCCCCACTTCAGGGGGTGGGGGGGTCTGTGCTCAGTGCGGGGTCTGCTTGAAGATTCTTTCTCTTTCCCTCTGCCCCTTCTCCGCTCTCATGCATGAGTGCTCTCTCTTTCTCTCTCAAATAAACAAATCTTTTCTTTTTTTAAAGGATTTGCTGCCAGTACTTGTCCTTGGGCTAGAGAGATTATGGGTATACATTTCCTGATATTTTCATTATTTTTAAAATTCTACGAGACGGAAAAAAAATTTTATGAGATGGGCATATTTTATCTTTATACTTAGAAATAAAGGAATGGCATTTTAAAGACAAGGGAAATATTAGGTTTTCATTCCTTTTGAGGAAACCGGAGGTGTGCTTCTTCAGTGTGGATGAATCCCCGAGCCTACTGATCCTTTTACGAAGCTTCCAGGTGGCTTTGTGGCGAATAGCATATGGAGGAATCAACAAAGGGAGAACAGGGACTGCCTTAGCTCTGGGAACCTCCAGTTTTGCTGGTATTCGGGTCAGTACGCTTCAAACGCTCCTGGGCGTCTCCTCACAGAATGTGGCATGGGTGTTTTTCTACTGGAGAGCTGAGTGTTCTTGGAACATGCCATTTAACTTCCCTAGTGATCCTGCCGGGGACCGTCTGAGAACTCATATAGGACACATCTCGGAATCGTCCCATTGATGGGCAAGGCAAATGGGATGTTTAAGGACCAATTTATACCCCTGACTGTCTGGGGGTCACCGCTCATTCTTACAACACCTTGACTGTTCTGGTTATCCAGTGCTGTGGGCCGATGTCTTCCCATGGCCAGAGGACACTGAGGCCGACAGACACAGTTCTCTTTAGTACCCATTGTAACCTCTGAGACAAGCAGAGGCGACAGGCCCTGGACTAACAGAATCTGCTACCGATGTCAAAAAGATAAATAAAACGACCAGTTTAAGGATTTAGCACATGGTAAGTGCTCAGTAAGTACTAATTGTTATAATTAAAATGACAGCATTAGCATTATCGTAACTACAGCAGGATTCATATTAAAACCCGTGTCTTGTGAGTCCACACCTCAGAAAGTTTTAATTAATGACAGCATCTTCAGGTTTCTTTTTGGTTGTTCTCCTTCTCCCTCCCAACCATGATGGTGGCTTCGGGCTAACCCTTAACTCCTCATTCTCTGGGTAGGAATAATTAAATGAGAGCCTTTTTTACAGACTAAATCCACCATCCCTGAAATTCTGTGCTTTGCTTCCGGAAAACCCCCAAACAAACATTAGCCTCTATTGTTGTTTTATTTCTTCAAGCTAGGCCACTTACGGCTCTGGGGTCAGGAGATAGACATCTTGTTTGTATGAAGGCTCCCGAGGGGTGAACTATGGTCAAACCATGTTACCCTGGAAGACTTTAAGCCATTTTAGCCGCTTAATGGAGAACACGTCGCAGGATGCAGGCGGGTTTCCAAGACAACTGGGGTTTGATGGGTCATTGAAGGCTGGCCAGAGCAGCTGTGTACTGGTGCTCTGCAAGCCTGAAACTACTCTGCAAGAGCTCTGGGTTCAGAAAATCCAAAACACATTTGCTATAAACATTTTTCTCCTCCATTTTTAATCATATATATATTGCAAGGGAAATGTATCCCATCTGGTTTTTTTTTTTTTTTTTTTTACTCATTTACACTTGTATCATCCAAATAAAATTCTGAAGTTTATTTGATGTTTCACATTTAAAAAAAATACTCTAATGGAAGAACATATTCGGTAAAAGGCAATGCGCGGCTTCTGCTCCTCCTGCCGTCAGGGACTGCGGGTCACTGAAGTGGCCTGCAAGTCCACACGGTGAATTGGCCACGTCCTGGATTCCTTTGAGAGACAGTTCCAGCTCTCCCAGTGGCAGACACAATGGGCAACAAAGGGCTCATCTAATTCTATTAATCACAGAATCTTGGCAAAAAGAAGAGCATGGTCAAAAGAGGTTAAGGGACCTCAAATATCAATGAGCCCAACCTCACTGTCATTTTTCAGCTGAGGAAACTGAGCCCCAGAGGGAAGAAATTCTTTGCCTAATGACACATGGTTAATTAAAGGCAGATTCGGGGTCATAAACTCAGGTCTCCTGAGCCAAGGAGCAGTATAGCAGTGTTCTTTCTACTCCCTGTTGTAAAGCATCAAAGTGCAAATGCAAAACCAGATTGCAAAAGCAAAGGCATAAGTGTATGAAGAGCCATAGACCGTTATGAATTTGGGGGCAAGAAGGATCACAGGGATTTTAAAAACAGCCCCCCCTCCCTCAAGGAGCACAGGCTCTGGGGCTAGCCAGGTGCGTTTCATGATATAGTTAAACAATTTTCTTGATGATAGTAATAACCCTGGCAATGTCCCCCAAGAGCTCTGAGCATCTTTCCTAATCACTCTGCAAAATGGGTTAAAATTAGCAATTGTGTCTCGTTTTTTCATGAAAATTATATAAAAACCTGCACTTCAAAGTCCTTGGTGGGGTGACCAGCATATATTCGAAACACAAGTTTTTCTTAATATCGGTATTATCGTTATTACTCAGAGGTCTTCCTTTCTAAGACAGGGTTTCCTAAACTGTGTTTTGTGGAACACTACTGCCAGGAGATGTGAACTGATCTTACGAAAAATAAATAAATGTGAGGAAAACATCCCATATCATCATATGTTTTGAGAACACTACACACTCCAGCTTTCTCTCACAGATTCTAAAGGCATAAAACACAATTAGTAAACTCTCCGAGAAGGCAAGTAAGAGAAAACACTGTCTGTCCAGTTCTGTTGAAAGAAAACAGTACCAAAGGTGGCTGATTTTTGTTTGTTTTTTTGTTTTTTTCTTCCAGGAATGCAGGTAAATGAATTCTCTGTGGACCAGCTTGCCGGTGCACACCAGTTTGGTCAATGAAGGTACGAGAGAGATGAAGGTAGGTGCAAATCTGTAATGTGCAGCAAACAGTGATCCGTCACGAAAAGGTGTGCAAAGGTGAGTGCTCAGGGGCATTCATCTTGGAAAGAGATGCTCATGGTTGACTTCATAGGGAAGGGATATTAAAGCAGGAGAAGGTCCACTGGAGACGGAAATGAGGAAGTTCCTGGACAGAGAGTCAAGAGAGTGCCAAGGAAGTTCCAGAGAAGAGCAAAAATCCACCTTCCTACCTTCAGCAGCGGGCATGAGTGGGAAGAAATACTGGCTGGGGGTGTGGGGACCAGCTTCTCCTCTTTTCTTCACCCGAGGTTCGCCCGAGGGCAGGAAGCATCCTGGCTTCAGTTTCACACTTACAGTCCTAGTGCAGGGGCTGGGACGAAGCAGGACTCAATAAATGTGCACTGGGTTGAGACCAGATCTAAGTGGATGTGAAAAGCCATGATAAGGAATCTGGACGTTATTTGGCAGACAATGGGGAGCCGTCGAAGCTTTTTGCTCGGGGGACTGACATGTTCGGAAGTGCACTTTAGAGAGATTGGTTTGGCAGCATGTGGGGGATGGAGCCAAAGAGAGAGAAACTGGAGACAAGTATCCTCCAAGAATCCACACGAAGCAAGTGCACTCAGGGATGGGCTGTAGTGAGGGCAGTGAGAAAGCAGCCGCAGGCATTGCGATTTAATGAAACTTAATTAATTTTTTTTAAGTTAAAAGAGGAAAATTGACAAGGACTCATAAGTGATTTCATGTCATGCAGAGAGAGAGAGAGAGAGAGAGAGAGAGAGAACCATCTGGAGCTCCACGGCTTGAGCTCTGGGAAAAGGAGTGACAGTGGTGTGGTCAGGAGACAGAAAGGGGGAAGGTGGTGTGGACTGAGCTGGGACAAAGATGGCTCCCTTTTGCCTTGCTGGGGGTGTGAGCTGCTGACGAGACATTGAGGGCACCCACCAGAAGGCATCTGGGAGCGTGCTGTGGAAACCTGAAGATAAATTAGGAGAGAGACCACCTGCGTGGGATTCACCTGCATGGAGCTGGGACCTGCAGCTCTGTGATGCCTGAGTGTGGACTTGGAGATTAGCGAGAGACCGAGAAAGAAAGTCAAGGTCTAAAGCATGTGCAGCAAGAGCACCAAGGCAGCAGCCTGACAGCCTAGCCCCTGCCCCCACTCACACCTCTGTCCAGTCCCTGTGGCCACCCTGCAGGACTGGTTTAGCTCCCCCAGGGGGTGGAGTCTGCATATGACATTGCATATGCAACTGAAGTTGCATGGAGTCTGCATATGACATTGCATATGCAACTGCATATGGAGTCTGCATATGACATGACATATGCAACTGAACTCTTCCTCCACCCCAGTATCTTCAGAATGCCACCTCTGGAATCAGACTGCTTGGATTTGAATCTCAGCACCCAGAAAGTGGAAGGGCTTTTTAACCCCTGTCTTTGTTTTTCTGCAAATTTGGAATAAATGTAGTGTGTATGGGAGAGTACTTGTGAAGAGTAAATGTAAAGCATTTAGAAAGTTCTTAACATCTAGTAAGAGCTCAATATATTTTGGCCATTATTATTATTACTTTTTTTATCATACTGGCCATTTGTAACCAGGACTGCTGACTGGGCTTGTGCCTCAGTTTCCCTACAATGATTAAAAACCAGCCCTGAAGTCTGTTCCCTTTATGGAATCTACAGTACTTAATTTAGGTTGTGCTAGGCACCTCCCAGGTCTAGCTCTTGCCCACCCTGCCCCTTCTCTCTGGATAGCACTATGCACACCATCACTGTCTGGGGAATGTCAGCTGCTACATCTCTCCCACCACCCACTCATTCATTTATTTATGGAATTATCCATTTCATTAATATTTATGGAGCATTCACTTTATGCTAGATATTCTCTCTACAGCCACCAGATAGCACTACCGGAAACTGAGGTACCCACATTTTTTCCTGGATATTATGACACTGTGACCTTCCACCTCGGCCACCAGGAAGGTGGAACCCCACTCTCCCGTGAGTCTCTTGCCTGCTTTGAGGCAAGCCATCACACTCAGCAAAGTAACCCTGCTTTGTTGTGTCTTCCCAGGCTCATGAGCACAGGGAGGGCACAGGGCGAAAACCCAGTAAATGCATGCTGATGACTTGGGAAGATACACAAAAAGGTCAGCACTGCTTTTACCCCATCATGACTCGGGCTAGAAGACATTGTTCTCCCCCATATCTGTTCGCATCTGCCCTGATACCTCATAAAACCTTCTCCTGGATAGTCATTAACGAGGTGGCAACATGGATTTCAGGGCCCCAGGGAGACCATTTGTTTGATGTTCTGGATGAAGGAAACACAGACTTGCTCTTTGAGCAAGCATGGGAGCTCACTCTGAAACCCTGCTTGACAGTCTCTACTTGTAAGCTCAGACATGAAGTCAGGGGAATACAATGGTGCAGAGGCAGCAAAGCCTCAGAGTGCTGGATGGGAGATTTAGAGGCTCAAGGACAGTAGTGGAAGAGTAAAAACAGACACAAGAGGCTGTGCATGGCTGACATGAAATGCTAAGTCAGATCCACATCAACAGTGTTCTTGTTGTGTGTGCCCCAGCTTCCGGGTACACATCTAGACTGCTGACTGACAGTAAGACTGAAAAGGGGCTATTCCTGCAGTAAACCTACATCCACGTGTCATTGTAGGTGTCCTTCTCTTCTGTTCTTGGGCAGCACTTAACACCATGCCTCGTGTGTGGGGAATGCTAAGAAAATTTGAATGGGTGGGTGGGTGGATGGATGGATGGGTGATTGGATGGATGGTTGGTTGGTTGGATGGATGGATGGATGGGAGGTTGGGTGGATGGTTGGATGAATGAATGAATAATCAAAGAATGGGACCATTTAGCAGGGAGAAGGGACTAACCATCATTTTCCCTTTTTTTCTCTTTCATGTCTAAGACTTGCCACCGGACTTAGGCAAAGGATAGAGAAGAGGCACTGGAGAGCCTCATTCTAGGAGTCTTGTGGACTCCCAGCTGTAGATGGGGCTGACTCCTGTCAATTCTGGGAAGGTGACCTTCTGTTGCCGAAAACGGAAAAGACCCCAGCATAGAGATGTAAGGAAGCCAGACCTCATTTCTCAGTCCTGGAGAGTCTCTGACTCTCCCCTCAACCCAGCACCCTTAAACACACACACATACACACACACACAATCCATGGCGCGCGTGCATACACACACACACACACACACACACAATCCATGGCGCGCGCGTACACACACACACACACACACACACACACACACTCCATGGTAGAAAGCAGACACTGCTTTGAAATGGGGAAGGTCACATCATCCCACCCAACAGTGACCACCTAAAATCAGCCCAGCAGGGATATCTGCACGAACCTTAGGGTTCTCCTGTATGTAGTGGAAAACCAACCATTTTTCTATGCTCTAAAACCAACTGCAGTTCAGTGGAAGGATCACCAACGTTCCAATATCATTAACAAATACCTTTTGAGCATTTATTTGCATGGGTCACTTATCTTTAAAACCTTGGGACTAGTTACTTTGTGGTTTAAGTTCTGTTACATGCATTACACTATAGTTTTCTCACCTATAAAGTGAGAAAACAAAAACAAAAACAAATTTGTCCCAAGTTGTCAGGGTGAGGGGTGCAGAGCACCCAGCGGACACAGTGTCTGGCGTATAGGACATTTCTTTCCCCAACATCTCGGTCATTAAGATGAGCTCATATTGAAAGTTCCACCAAGTCTAGCTCTCCCTGGACCTGGGAGTCCCTTCCGCCGGCGTGGGAAGGGCTGTTGGGAAGCTGTTGCTTCTCAAAATGAGGGAGAGGGCACCCTCAAGGTGTGCCCACACCAAGTTCATTCATAAAACAAACATTTTTGGCACTGCGGCAAGAGGCTGGGCGGCCGCAGGAACCCAGCCCAGGGGACAGGGCAATTGGCTCGTTAGGAGCTGCAGCCCCCTGGAGGTGGGCAGGGAATGGGGCTGGAGGGGAGAGCCGCGCAGAGGCCAGCTGGGTCTCTGGCAGCAAAGTCAACATCGCCCCAGATGTCTGCCCTGGGGTTGGGGCCATTAGCTCCAGTTTACCTGCTCACTTCATTTTTCAAAATTAGCCACAAAAGCCTCCCATGGAAACACAATGCACAGCATTTCTCAGTGGGGGAAAAAGAAAACAAAAGTATATCTTTTCCATGCACTTGTTTGGAGTTTCTGAATGTCTCCCAGAGCCCGGAGCCTTGGCAGGCATGCTCCTGATTGCTCCCACATGGATGTCTACGTGAGCCCCACTTTTCTGTCTGTCCCCAGAGGCTCCTCAGCTAAGACCAGGCTGCTGTCCCCTCCCTGTCGCCAGCCTGGCCTGGGCACCCCAATGCTGAGCCCAGCAAGGCACTGACTTTCTCATTTTCTTGCTCCCTTTCCTGGGGGATAATATTACAGTTGGAATTCCTGGGTTCGCTTTGAGGGTTGCTTAGAGACGGTGTTAGCTTTCAACCACCTGATTTAATCTCTCTGCTCACTCCCAGCTTCCCCCACTGCTGCTCAGACGAGGCAGAGGGTGAAGGGGAGAGGTGAGGAGGTGAAGCGCTTGTCTGCGGTGACATCTTTTCATCAGGTTGTGCTGAGAGTGGGGACAGACAGGAGAAGCTGGGCAGCCGGTGTGGCCGTGATGGGCTGTCTGTCTCTCGGCAGCCTGTACAGACCTCAAATGGGATAACGGGGGGAGGGAGGGCAGAGGCAATGCACCAACACAAGGAAAGATGGACACAAATATAAACACTGAGATGTAAGGCTGTGCGGTTGAAACTGTGAGGCAAGACTACATTTTTGTCCTTGGAACGTAATTCCCGCCTACAGATCAGTAGGAATTTAGGCAACAACCTACTAGGTGCTGAAAAAAATCCACCCCAAATATAAAGGCAGCAAGAAGACTTCTAAGAGAAGAACCAGATGCCACCCAAGTGATGAGGGCATGCCCGGCGGTGATTTATTGGTTTCTACTTTTAATCTCTGGGGAGTCAAGGAAACAGGAGAGATGCCAGAAGACTGGAAACTGGAATGTTTTTATTTACACTTAATTTAGTCATTAATGAAGTGTATTGTTAAGTGTCAGTCCCACCGCAAGGTCCGGGACTCTTGCTTTCATCTGCTCCCTTGATGTAATCCGGCGCACAGAACAGAGTCTGATTCATAGCAGGGGCTGAATAATATTGGTTGAGTGAGTCAATAAAAGCGGGGGGTCGAGATGAGCCTGCAGCTCCTCCCACGATGATGCTCCTCAGGGCTTCAGTTGGCAGACCAGGTAACTGTGAGAGAGCCTGCATGGCTTGAGCCAACACCAGGGGTTTCTGATCTTTCTCCTCACTGTGTGTGCCTGTTCATGCATGTGTAAAATGTATGTTCTTAACCTCCCTGAAGAAGTTCATGAAAGATCTTAGTAGCCCCCAACTCGCCGTCCTCCCCATTTTGAGAACTCCGTCCTCCTGTATCATCTTTGGCTCTGGATCCACTCCAGCCATCTGGGTGGCATACTACGCTGAATAGTGGCCCCCAAAGAGATCTAGACTTGGGGGACTATGCTGTATTACCCAAGCATGTCCTAAATCTAATCACCCATTGTTATTAGGGGGAAGGAGAGGAGATTCTGGTAAAAACTGAGAAAGCAGTGTGAAGATGGAGGCAGAGATGTGAGTTCTGAGACCAAGGAAGGCTGGAAGCCACGGGGAACTGGAAGAGGCAAGTCCTTCTCTGTTCCATGAGAAGGACTGAGACCATGGAGGCTCAGCCATCTTTACTGTACAATTTCTGAGGTTGCCTCAGGCATCTGCAGTCAGGTATCAGATGGAAAGAAAGGAAAATTATAGTTGGGGTGTTTTTACAAGTCATGATTATAAATGGCACATATCAATTCTACCCATATCTCATTGGATATAAGTAACTTTGTCATATTACCCAAAAAGGGCCAGGAAGTTTCGTTCCTGATCAGGTAGCCACATTCCCACCACAGCACTTTCATGGTGAGGGAGCATGGATTCTTAGTGGACAGCTAGCCAAGGCCTCAACAAGAGGGAGAGAAATACCTACAGAGGGATTAAAATTAGGTAACTAGGTAATTTAACTCAAAATATGAAACCTCATTTTCACTTTAAAACTAATACCAAATTTTATGAATTAATATACAAGATTCATATTAATTTTTAACATAGAATAAAAGACATAGAGTGAGCTTGCCTTTATTATGCATTTTAGGGAAAGCCTCTAATCCAGTAGACTTATGTGTCCATTCTCCTTTGACTTGTCCTGTGGGGAAAATAAACACAGACCCTGGAATCAGAAAGTTTCCTGGATCAAAAAGTAACTCTTCTACTTACTTATGTGACCTTGAGAAATTACTTCACTGTTCTGACCCTTAGTTTCCTTATATTTGGAAACAGGGGAGTAGGTTTCCTACCATCCATCAGTATGATGGAAGGAAGAGACACTTGCAGTCTGGTGAGCGCCCCCTGGAGGATAAACTGGGGAAGAGTCTCTGGTGCACATCAAGGGGTGAGATGGTGATTTCTGTTAATAAGAATTAATTTGAGGCTATATGCTCTAAAAAGCTGCTGGTACTGTTTGTTCATTATTTCTCTGGCTATCTTAAGAGTATGTAGGCATTAATCACACATCCACATTCTATTCTATCTTCAACTTATCAATGTGATTGACCAGAGGAATTGTTGCAAAATGAAAGACTCCTTGCTTTCTATGGGAAGGATACCCTGGAACTGAAAGTATCTAGGTGGTCTGTTGTCTGTGCATTGCTTTCTGTCTCCTTATTACCACCCAGAGTGGATGTGTTCTTCCTCCCCCCAACCCCAAGATTCATTTATCTGAGAGAGAGAGAAAGAGAGAGAGAGACCATGAGCATGGGGGAGAGGCAGAGGGAGAGGAGTGAGAGAATACCAAGCCAACTCCACATTGAGCATAGAGCCCAACATGGGACTTGAGCCCATGACCTATGAGATCAGGGTCTGAGCCAAAACCAAAAGGCAGAAGCTTAACCAACTGAGCCACCCAGGCACCCTGGATATGTTTTACATATAAGATGCCCAGAGTAGGGGCAGAACCAGGAGTCAGCCGAAAAATTCATAAGGAAGAGTAAATGAGTCAATATACACACATACACACAACTCTAAGATTTGAAGGAACTAAGATAATCTGAAATATTCTATAAAATAACATTAAATGTTATTAAAGATTAAATGACATTGTAGAATGCATAATGAAAATATGGTATAAAAATAAGATATTTGCAAAAGGATCAAATAATACTTCTTGAAAAAAATACAGAAAGCAAATTTTCAAAAATGCCTCAGTGAACAAATGAAGTACCAGAATAGACACAGCTGAAGAGAGAATCAATGAGCTGGAAAATAGATCTAAATGCAGCAGTGGAAGGTAAAAATGTCATTAGTGCCTAAAGTCAAGACCAAACTGCAAAGGTGACTAATACTGGTGGAAAAGCAATCTGCTAAGAAGCCTGAAAGCTTCACTGAGTAAAATATGAAGCATGATTGGGGATAAGATGTTCAGAACCAGGATTGGAAATGTGGGTGAGCCCTGAAACTTTATATGTTGCTGCAATGTGATGATATTCTCTAACTCCAGGTCTGTGTGACCATGATCTTTTTCTTCTGTACTATGTGGTCTCTCATGGAATTGCTTTGGCTGGTGTTGTTACTGAGACAGACTGAAACTGGAATTGCTTATTCATTTATTTTTTCTTTAAACGTAGACCTATAACTGTTTTAAAACAAAATAATGTGAATAATAAGATTATATTTTACATGCTTCCCTGACAGGTCAAGCTCAGGATAAAATATCTAAGATTGAGTAGCAACCTAGCAAAATCATAATTATAGCTATAATTACAATGGAGACTGCATAAATCTCTCCCTCTCACTCCTGAAGCTGGCAAGGCCTCTCAGGGGGTTCCAGGAGAGTGGAGAAAGGGGACCAAATAAGTTTATCTCTAGAAGCATGTCTCAGAAAGGGAGGCAAGATACAGTCCTACTAACCTCCTGGTAGGCATTTCTTTGCCTATAAAAAGGCTAGTACGTAAAAGAAAAGTTCTTGGCCACCACGGCTTCAACCAGACCCTTCCTGCTGAAAACCTCAGAAGCCCCTCATCCCCGCCTCACACTAGCAAGGCTGCTATTTCCAGCCCTTACTCTGCTCTATTTGCCTTCATGCCTCAGAAAGCAGGGAAATCATAGCCAAAGCTTGAGCTGACAAATGGTAATAAAACCAAAGAACTCCCAGGCAGGATTTTGAGCTTGACCTCAGAGCTGCTGGTCAAGCTGGAGATATATTTTTAATGTAAATATTCCTGGTAACATGAGCTTGGGACTCATGCCAGCAAAGCTTCTGAGGGGCCTTTCTCACTCTGTGTTCTGTGAACAAGTTTCTCCTTCTTAGAGCCTTTTCCTCTGTTTGGGAGCAAACTTTGTTTTATGATCACCAAAGCAGTTAGCAACCTGATGATTTTTCCAAAACTAAGGCTGAGAGACCATAAAACAGGTTTCAGAGTTTGAGCTGAGGCCCTTAGGAAATAGCTTCTGGTCTAGATTTTACAAATGTTGGTGAACATTTGGTTCTAGACTGTCATCATGCATGAGAAAAGGCCCATTTGCTTATGTGTGACTTGAGGTGGCTGAATCATATGGCATGTAAGAAAGAGCATTAGAGATATATTCATAAGGATCCAGAATCTTTGGAGACTTAAATGAATATGCTAAACTTAAGAGTAATGTATTTGTTATGATGAGAAATTTATTTGAGCTTCCTGGTGGTTGGGGTTAAAAGAAAGGTCTGTCAGAAAGGAGGACCCAGATTGATTCCTAAGGGGAAATGATGGGTTCCATTTCATTCTCTGTATTTTGCTATCTTTTAAAAGAAACATGTTACACGACAACTTCTAATGGGGGTCTTGATGGGCAGAATTAAAAATACTCATAGCAACATTGAAGCCAAGACAAAAGTGGTTTTTAAATGGTTATTTGATTTAAAAAATCTCTGATAAATATCAAAGGTAAAATATTAAAGCAAGATTTGGTGAAGAATATCTTCCAAGGGACTGAGCTCCCAAGGACTAAGTATACAAATCTTCTAAGGGACTGAACACACTTGGGCTAAGTGTACGTATCTTATAAAAATAAAAAATTTAGTTTATTTGGAGTGATGAACGAGTGGGCTGTCTTTCGGTTTTTATTTCTTCTATGCATTTTTTTTCACCTCTTAGATACCCAAAATGCTGAGCAGACAATGTGAATCCAAATTCTTGACTTACAAAAGACTTCGCTGTCCTTCTATTTTCCCCTTCTCGTTTTCCTTCACCTCTCCTCTTCATCCTGTCTAAGATTTACTGACTGAATCAACACATGAATAACTAAGCTTTGTGATTTTCATCTATCACCTTGATCACTCTTCAAAATTATCTTTTGAAACAAACAGCACTATATCCCATTTATTGGATGCAAAAATTGAGGCACAGAGACATTAAGTAACTGGCCAAAGCTCCCAGAGCTAACAAATGTCAGCCCTGGCATTCTTACTTTGAC
Organism: Enhydra lutris kenyoni; assembly: GCF_002288905.1. Taxonomy (NCBI): domain Eukaryota; kingdom Metazoa; phylum Chordata; class Mammalia; order Carnivora; family Mustelidae; genus Enhydra; species Enhydra lutris. The sequence continues at coordinate 19,503,952 of NW_019154090.1, read as the reverse complement.
CTATTTCACACTGATCTATAACATCCATAATACTCTGAAACAAGCCACCAAATTTAATGGCTCAAAACAGTAACCATTTATTGTTAATGAGGTTCGAGTAGGCTACACTCTTCTTGTCTCACTCATGTCTCTGAAGACAACTGGGAGCTAGATAGGTGGCTGCTAATCTTGGCTGGTATTTCTCTCTCTCTCTCTCTCTCTCTTTTATCCGGTAGGGGAGTCAGCTAGCTGTCAAGTCATCTAAGATGACCTTGACTTTTCTCCGTGAATCTCTCACATTCCTCTAGGAGCTTAGAATAGCACATTCTTATGGCAAGGAAGAAGTGTGAAAATGAAGAAGCCCACTTAGGCAAGAGGAAGGAGAAAGGAGAAACATGAATGTGCTTTTCAAGATGCTGCTTGCATCTTGAAACAACTCCATAACCAACAGGTCTGCAAACAACTCCATAACCAAGGAAGTCACATGGTTGAACCCAGAGTTGACAAGGGGAGGGACTACAAAAGAAAGGACAAAGAATGTGCATACATTTAGGCCATAATGCAGTAAGTCGACTTTTGAAAGATTCTGAAGCCCCAGCTTTAAAATACTATGTCTATTGCTCATCAAAATTAATAATCCTTTGAATCTTGAGATTCCTGCAGGGGCTACAGTCCAATAGGCCTTCCAAGCAAACTCTTTTGGCCACTCCATATCCATGTGGGGGTATGGAAAGTTAAAAATAGGATAGAAAGTGAAATGGCTTGGGGATGAGGACACATAGTGGATGCTCATTTCTGAATTTGCTGTTTGAGGGATGACAGTAAGTGATACTAATGGCAGTAAAAACAAGCTCCCACATCCCACAGGCTTAAATCTAGTGAAGGTTGTTTCTTTATCATCAAAAGGGCAAGTGGGTATCTCCATGCAGGTCTAGGGCTTCAGAGCCCTACGCTAGATCCCCTGCATCCTGCTGGAAGACAAGGGAAGAAAGAACAAGCATGGAGGATTGCATGGGGCCAGACCTGAACCGCTTACACTCCACTGGTAAGACCGCAGTCATAGAGCTATATGTAGCAGATGAAGAAGAAAACAGGACATGATAAAAACACAGCAGTCTGCATCATTTTTATTTTAGTCTTTCTACCTTGGACTCATACACCTCCTTGTGGCAATGGCAACCTGATCCTTCACTGGGTGTAACTCACCTCTTCCCTATCCCATATCTCTTTAGTGAAGCAATAACCCCTCTAGGGGCTAAGGGATTCTCTAAAGCGAAGATGTTTAGCCAAGACCTTAAGAGTTAACTGGCTGAAAAATCTTGGATAAGAGAATCCCAACAAGTGAAAAGGTCAGACAGCACAGTGCTGATGGAGGAGTGCTATCTGTGGAAGGAAATGAGAAAAGGGCTATTGGCTCATAGAAAGGAAGGCAGGAATGAAAATGGGGATGTAAGCATGGGTGAGATCCTATGGCATGTGGGTGTAGAGTTAAAAATACTGGATCGAATATAAATCCATGGATTCTAAGAACAATAGAAGAATGAAGAATACCAAGATGCAAGTAGCACAGATGATTTCTGTTTATAAAAATTTTACATCGGTTACATTGTGAAGAAGGTATTTGGCTGACAAAACATAGAGAGGACAACTGGGAGGTTCACTGTGATTGGAAAGACCAGGGAGACAGATACTCCATAATCTAGGAAGAAAGAAAGGAATTCTAGAATATGGATGAGAGGCTAATGATGGAATAAGTAGAAACTTAAAAAGACTTTGTTTGGCACTAATGGCTTCAGAAGAGAGGTGAGCTCTGGACAGAGAGGAATCCAACTTTTATGGGGCCTGAAGATTATGCAATTTGGGGGACCATCTTTCAGAAACAAATGAACAGAATTACAAGCACAAGCTTAGGTATAAAAGGTAGTATTTATTTAGAGTGGGAAAAAAAGTCACAACAAAATTACCGTAATCACGAAGATTCGGTTTCTTTCCTTCTGAGATTTCTTTAGGCGATTGCCAGGAATGTTTCCAAGGAAATGGTCCCTGGTTGTAACTTTTATTTCCCTCCACACCTGAAACATTGTACATTCCCTGGAAGCTTGCAACACTCACAGAGGCCCATGAAGAGCAGCATGGCATAACTACAACCTCTTTAGCTTTACAATAAACCCATCTCTGGGTTTTGATTCATCACTTTTAGCATCACTGGGATCTAATGGTGGTTAAAACAATGGGGAATAACTTATTTAAAAAATCACCTAGGAATATAATAGAACATACACAAATGAGGGTCAAATAAATGAATGAAAAGAATACAAAGAAGTAAGTTAAAGCAAAATCCTTAAGGACTCCAATACGGAGCAACCAACCAAAAAGGAAAAAGGGTTGACAAAGAGGACTGAAGAAAGAAAAAAATGGATCAGATTGGGAAGAGGAGAAGCAAGAGTGCTGGATCACACAAGCCAAGACTGTCCCAAACAGGAAATGGTCAAGTTAGTTAAAGTCTGGTGAGTGATCAGACTATTCAAGTTTACTTTTTGAGTTTATTATCTGTAACCTCCTCTATAATGGTGACGTGCAAAGAAACAGGAGTTCTTGTCAGTTTTCTTCACTGCTGTGTCCCCAGTACCTGGAACAGAACTTGGGTAAGTAGCAATACAATAAATACAAGAATGGGTAAGTAGCAATACAATAAATACAAGAATGAGTAAACAAATGAAAAAGAGATCGAAGGGGTCCATTTTATGTAGTGGTGTGGGGCCTCTCATGGCATTGAAAAGAGGCTATCTCCTGGACTGATAAGAATCAAAGCCAGATTTGGCACGTCTGGAGAAGTGAGTTGTGTTATAAAGTGGAGATCAGTGGAGCAGACAACTTTCTGAGAAATGTTGCTGTTAACAGAGGGCATGCAGCAAGAGTTAAGGCGGAAGTAAAATCAAGGAAGATCCTTTTTTTAAGAGTAAAGAAAGTTGAGCAAACGATATTCTGGAAAGATCCACAGTCCAGAGAGTACAAAGTTAGTGAAAAAGCGGAAATGAATGTCATCCAGGGCACAGATGAAGGAACTGCCTCAGGTAGAAATCTAGAAATTCTTAGAATTGTTTTTAACTTTGGTTTGCTGTAATTACCAGCACTGCACACTAACATGTGGACAATTATATGATCGTGGGGGGACATGAGTTATCCGGAACTCTGCTTTGGGATGCCACAACAGCAACTGCCAAAGTTATTTCCCCACCCTCCTTGCAAACGGACTGTTTTCTATTCCCCCTAATAGTCAAATGACTTATAATGAATATATTTTACTCTCTCAGTAAAAATAAATCATAATAATATTTCTGGAAAAAATATGCTCAAAGTGATATGCTTCTCTCTGGGTTGGGGTTTACGTATTCTCAGTTGTTTGCCGAGGGCCAATAACTTCTGACAGTCCCTGAGGATAAGATTGATTATCTGCTCAAATGTGGCATTGTTCTGAATTGCCTCATGCCGGATAATCCAAGTATCACTTCTTTTATGATCTGGGATTTAAGTTTAATGAAAATTATGAAATATGAAAAGCATGACTCTGTACAAGAGAAAAAAAGTTTTATAGGGTGTATAAAAGTAAAACACAGTAACAGATCCATGCTTGAGATTTCTCACTGCACGACAGAATCGGCATTAATTATCATCACTGGCACTAATCCTAAACAGATTTTTAAAAAATTAGATTGGTAGTATTTCAAAGAGTAAAAACACACTTGACAATAGATAAAATTGAATTTTAGTTAAATCCCAAGTGGATCACTTGAAATGTATTTATTTTTCAGTACACACACACACACACATGCAGAGGCAGACACACACAAGACACACAGGCAGAATTTCTTAAGTTCTAACTAGACTATTGTTACCAGAATGATAAGAAATAAGGGTTTAAGAGTGATTTATGTTTTCAGTACTGATCTGTATACTCTGTTCCACGTAAACTATGGAAAAGTTCCCAGTTTCAAATCTCAAGCTCTTCTGGGTAACAGGAGCAGTGAAATTCTTCCATACTATGTTCAACTTCAGGGCAAAAGCAGAGTATGCTTGAAGGGATCATTTTGTATCAATATGCTTTCTTTAGCTGCTGTGGTGAGTGTATATCCACTTCAGAGCTAGTTAGGGGAGTATGTCATTCTTGTCATCGTCAGAAAAATGCCCAGACAGGTACCCAGAAGAAGCAGCTTACAGCAAATAAGGACCTTAGGGTATCTTACAAAAGGAGAGCAGTGTTGGGCTGCCTCCCAGACCCCCTCCTGTGGTCTGAAACCCTGAAATTGAAGCCCAATGGGGTGTGTTGCCTGGTGGATGCATGGTGAAATTCTTCTTATTTAACTTACCTGTCCATGGGCCACCTGAAACCAGGGACCAAAAACAAAACAAAACAAAACAAAAAAAATTGCTCTTGTTGAAAAGTTTAGAAAGAAGACTAGGGAGAAAGTTGTGCACAGGTGTGCCCTGTATCTGGGCATGTGAATACAAGAGGGGTGTGGCTTGTGGATGAGTGACAGTATAAATGACAAATGGTAGGAATCCCTACCTCTTGGCCTCTCCTCCCCAGTTTTCTATGGGAGACACACAAATCCATGCACTTACCTGACGCAAACAGAAGCTCCTTGGAATGTCTCAAACACCACTCTTTTCTAGAGCCTGGCACTTAGTAGGCGCTCAGTAGGGGGCAGTGTGACACAGTGGGTAGGAGCTTGGACGCTATGTTGTCTCTGGGCCTCCTCTTCCTCATCTGCTACATGGGGATGATCAGTCATTTCATGGAGTCCTGCAAAATTAAATTAGATAATAGATGGTTAGCTTTGGCACCGAGCAAGTATTCAATAAATGGTAACATTTGTTATTTCTACTTTTAAAATTATTATTGTAAAATATTCTCCTCCAGCCCAGAACTCCCATCCAAACTCCAGTCTTGCGTATCTTTGTCTGGGAGGTGAGGGAAGGCGTCCAACTCACAATGTTCAAAAATGCAACTCATGACCTCCCCAGCCAACCTCCCCATCTGATGACTGTCCAGCACTCCCTGCCTTAGTCAAGAGAGCAGCACCCAGGAAGTTCTGCAAACTGTCATGCTTAACACCTCCCTCTCCCCTACTCCTGCCCACCAACCCAACCTGAGTGCTTTCAATTTTACCACCTACCCCTAGGAACACCCCACTTCTCTCCACTGCCCCCACCACCTCCACAGCTCAGGCACCAGGACCCCACCCTGGGGGCTGTGATGCAATCCTAGCTGGTCTGCTCCACACATCCTTTCTTGTCACTCTCCAATCTGTCCTCCATATTGGCCGAAAGGTCACTAGTGTAGGAACACAGATACCGTCTTGTTGCCCCCTTCATTTCTTCCCAGTGCTCTCAGAATGAGGACTAAAACGTACCCACCATTAATTACTCTCGCCTTAGCTTCCCAGACATCTCTCTGCTTCCTCCTTCCTCTGGGCTCCTCTCACTCCAGCTTGTTTCAGTTCCTCAAGGGGCCCTGATTTCCCTGGTCATGGGACATTAGCACCAGCTGGGCCACCCCTCCCTGTCACACCCGCCTTGGCCTTGGCCTGTTGAACCCTACCACCCCCCCAGTTTTGTCGCTTCTTTAGAGGAGACATCCTGAATAGAGCCATCTCTTTTTTTGTGTTCTTAGGATGCTGATACCTCTCTCTGATGCATGTTGATCACTGTTATGATGCCACATATACTTTTGTGGTTATTTGATTCATGTCTCTTTTCCTTGAAGGTTTAAGTTCCACAAGGGCCAAGGATGAGAGCTGGAGGTAGGATTTGGTTTTGTTTGCTTTGGGATCTACATTGTCCAGCACAATGGCTGGCTTCTTACACTCCAAAACTTACCTCAGGTTTTTATTCACTAGTCTCTCTCCGTCTTTTCTCCAGTTATTTGAAATCCAGTGAAATCAGGGATTTCATTACATATTGATGACAATGTCAAGCCAAATGATAATTGCGGCAAACAATTCTCTGACTTTGCTCTGGGTATTTTTTGTTCAGTGAAAGCCTTTAGCACATATTCCCTGAGGCCAGACTCCTCTTTGTTTCTATGTGAATTCAGGCTCCAACACCCCCTAACTTTCTAAATGTGGTGTGCTTGCAGAGAGGAACATCATAGAGAAGGAATGTCAATCAGTGAGGAAAGCCGGAAGAGCTAGCAGCATACCCTCATTCTATGACTAGCATAGGGAACTGGTCTTGGGAAGCCCCCCTTATGCCAAATATCAGGATAATTGTTGTTTCTCAACAAGGACCAAGGATCGGGTAGAAAGTCCAAGCCAGAAAATAACTCAAAGAAGGCATTTATATAAATGTTAAACCAGTGACACAGGATGGTGAAGAGATGGAGAGAAGCTACTCATTTAGAGGGCTTTGATTCAAGGGGATGTTAAGAGCTTTATCTAGGCATCAATTTTTGGTGGCAAAAGAATGAAGGTTGTTTCTGGAAAATTTCACAAACCTTGGGGATGAATTCCTCTTAATGCTGATGAAGAACAATACTTCCTAAACTTAATGTGCCCACAGGTCACCAGGGGGGTTCTGTTAACTATTCCCTTTGTGATTCAGCGGGTCTGAGCTAAGACCAGTGATTTTGCAGTTCTAACAAGTTCACAGCTGATGCCCATGCTGCTGGATTAGGTTCCCCAGTTTGAGTAGCAGGTACATAGAGCACGTCTACCAATCTTGGAGCAGATACTACCCAGATGAGTCAAATGCTGATATAAGCCATAGCCTACGATAATAAGTTTGCTGTGATCTCTTCTGAGTGCTCTGGGACTCAAGTCTATTCCAATGCTCTGTCAATGCAAGTCATTTTTAATTACTAAAAGAACAAAACAAAGCAAGCAAGCAAACAACAACAACAACAACAAAAACAAAAACAAAAACAAAACTGGGCCACCATCAGTCTAAGGTGTACCCATGTTGGAAAGGGTTTCTTGATAGATCCTAGCACCTAGGCCCTTGGGTTGTACCTCTAGCCAAGATGGTGCTCAGCACGCTTTGACACCTGCTAGCAGGTTGAGGCAAAGGTGATAGATGGAGAAAGGATGAGAATTAAAGATAGGAAATACTTATTCAGGGGAGATAAACAGAACAAATACCCACTGAGTACTCTTCTCTCTATATGTGCTATTTCACTTAAATGCCATTGCAACTTTATGAGGAAGGAAATTCTTTTATTTGTATTTCCATTTTACAGATGTGAAAACAGAGCCCTGAAGAGAATATGATGTTCCCCCAAAGTTGTGCAGCTAGTTATTGAAGGAACCCAGATTCTCACTCATTAAGACTCACTTTAAATCTATTGTTCTTAATCTGACTGCACATTAACATTTCCTGAGGAGCTTTGAGGAAATATCCATTTCTGATCCCTCAGTAATTCTTATTTCATTGCTATTAAAAAATAAACAGACCTGTCCAATCAATTTAATGTATATCCAGTGTTGAATACAATTTCCCAGGCCCTGACTCTTAATTACTAGGATTTATTCCCTCCAAAAGGGAACTCAGCATTCAAGTCAAAGAACTAGGAATGCTTGATGGGGTATTTTGAGAAGGCTGCATTTAGGGTCGCCAAGTGCCCTGTACTAACTCCTGACCCACTGAGTCCTGATCTTAACAACTGAAAGATGATTTCCAGACTCTATTTGCTAGGACTATATGTGATAATAACTATGTAGAGTTTACATCACCAGGAGACACTATTCTAAGCACTTTATATACACCACCTCCTATCTTTCAAGAATGCCTAAAGTAGATACCCAGGAAAGGTCCCCATTTTACAGATGGGAAAACTATGATCCTGCAAGGTTAAATGCCTTGCCTCCTGACAGCTGGGCCAGGATTCAAACTCAGGCACATTGGCCCTAGTGTATGGGCTAAGCCACTTTGTTGTGCTGTCACTTCATGGGCTGTGCTTGCTTCATACTGGTTCAGATGATGCCCGTCTGTAGTACCTCTCATGCTGTGAGAGCAGAGAGGGGCTGAAAGAGATTCATTTTGTCACAGAATGAATCCATATTGGAGAATGGGGCTCAGTGCCTGGAAATTCGGGAAGCAGATTTCCACTTAAAACCAGGAAAGATTTTTTTTTTTTTTTTTTTTTGAGCTGGCAAAGTCATCCAGCAAAGGGAAGGGCTACTTTGGGCAGGAAGGAGTCCCTCCATCACCAAGACATCAAATATTTCCTGGGTGTCTCCATGGCAGAAATGTTGTTGAAAGGGTTCAGGGACTGGATGCAGAGTTGGCATGGGTGCTGTCTGAGGTCTTTAGGCATGAGTAGCTGGATCCTGTGATCTGACTTCAGTCCTCAAACACTCAATCAGCAAGTAAGGGCTTGATCATTTACAGTTATACAGTGAGATGTTTCCAGGAACGATTTCCCTGTAGCATTTTAATAAGTACTCTATAAATAATAATTTATTGAAGTTGCCTACTATGTTAGAAAAAGAATATATTAAAGAACCCAGGCTAATTGAAGCTGGCAGTTAAGTTCCCTGAATCGAAAACAATCGGTTTATCTACATGATTCTAAAGATTTGGGATGAAAACTGCTCATTATATTCCAACATCCTAATACCCAAAGATCCAGATGTTTCACAGTATATTGACATAGCCTTCCAGGAAACCTATGTGCAACACTGAGTTGAAAATGTTCTGATACAATTAAAAATAAATTGGATCAGAGAGAGCCTTTGCTCTTCTTTTGCTGGGAGCTGAAGCTTTGAACTTGAAAAACACTGAAAGCTGTGTAACCCAAGTCAGCATGATGGCTGGTCTTTTCTGCTGTTTTTGTCTTTTAAAGATTTTCTTTATTATCTGAGAGACAGAGTGAGCAGGGGAAGGGGCAGAAGGAGAGGGGCAGAGAGAATCTCAAGCAGACTCCACGTTGAGCAAAGAGCCCGATATAGGGCTTGATCTCATGACCCTGAGATCATGACCTGAGCTGAAGTCAAGAGTCGGATGCTTAACCAACTGAGCCATCCAGGTGCTGCATGACTACTGGTTCTAAGTTAGATGATCAAACAGATGATCATGATGAATGACTTGTGACTGTCCAATTCACATCTGCAGTCCCAGTGTAAAGTTTAACAGAGCACCCTTTTCCTCCCCAAAGTGTCCTGGTTATGTTGTTGTGTAATTTACACACCTAATTGTTGTGTTATAGTGTATTTTACTATTTATTTTGTGTAATTATTGTGTAATTTACATACCTAGTTAAACTACAGTGAGAGACTGGATGGGGTACAATCTATTTGGGGGGGGCAAACAAGTCACTTGAAGAAGAGCCCAGCTTGTTCCTTCAGCTCAGCTTCCATCTGTGTATTTGGGCATGTGAGGAATCACAACCTGGGTTCTCTGTATTTGTGTGGTCTCTGCATGAGCTCAGATTTTAAGATTCCACATATAAGTGAGATCATCAAAAGGTATAAACTTTCAGTTATAAAATAAGTAAGTCCTGGGGATATAACGTACAGCACGGTGACTACAGTTAATAATGTTATATTGCATATTTGATGGTTGCATATTTGATGGTTGCTAAAAAAGACCTTAAATGTTCTCTTCACAAGAAAAAAAAAAAGCTGTAACTATGGTGATGAATGTTAACTAGTGGTGGTCACTTTGCAATATATACAAAGACCAAAGCATTATGTTGTACACCTGAAACTAATATGATATATGTCAATTATATCTCAATTAAGAAAAAAAAATCTATGGCCATCCTTTTTTCTTTAATTTTTCCCAAGTTGCATTATTGTAGGGTAGTTAAGGACACAGACACTAGAATGGGACCTAAGGGAAACAAGATTCTCTGAAGATTTTGACTTCACTGAGAAAAGTGAGTGTGAACCAGCCTTGACAATTAAGCCTCTCTAATCTTTCCTCAGGGTTTTATAACAATGACTAACATTTCTGAGTATTTGGTTGAGTTATTCACAACATGTTATTTTTAATGCTCATGCAATTCCTAGAGGATAGGTATTATCACTATCCCTACTTTGTCATTGAAGAAAATGACACTGGAAGAGATGAAGCAACCTGCTGAAGATTCCACATCGAGCAGGTCATAGTGTCCAGATTCTTACCTAAGAAGTCTGACCCACGCTCCTCCTGACTAATACTCTATTTTAAGCAGAATGTTGTACACATTTCATCAATAAATATTTACCAAGGCGACTGGGGCAGGGAAAGCTGTAGGAGACAGCCCATGCTGTCACAAAGCTCCCAGTCTCTGGGAGGGAACGTCCCAGTCCAAGCAGCAGAGAGGCGGGAGGCAGAAGTGCTCTAAGAGGTAGAGACTCCCATAGGGAGAAGAGTGCCTACTGGAGGAAATGATCAGAGAGACTCCTGGAGAAGGGGGCTCTAGGGTTGGTTTTGAGGAGAGAGAATATGTGAAACAGAAATTAGAAGCATGCAATGCCTGGTAGATGGTATAGCCTGTCAAACAGCATTGGTCTGAGGAGTACATGGGAGTATGGGTCCTCAGGTAATCCATTGGGGCTGGATCATTGTAAAGTTCAAGTTAGTATGACTTATAGAGTTGTCCCACAATGGCCTCTGCTCCCTATTTCTGATCACACATTCTCTCACTTGGGTTCTACTCTCCAGTCACACCTTTTTATAGGACCCCTGCTTTAAGGTAGTATCGTCCATGATCTTCTTTTGTACTAGAAGACCCTTTTCCTGGACGTTTTCTTCATCTGTTTTGCTGTTGTTTGCCTCAAACCCTGCTTCTTCAAGGAAGCCTTCTCTGATCTCCTGCGCCAGGTCATTTCTCTCTGCCATCCAATTCAGTGGCTCCCCAGTAGGTACCCAGTGCTATGAATGGTTTGCTTGGTACAAAGCAGGAGGTCAAAACAACAAAATAAAATCAGATGGAAAGAGATGCATAGCTTAGAAGCATGCAGCTTGGAGTCAAGTTCAAAGACTGTTTCTACAGTGGTTCTAGCAAGAACCAGCTCAGTGTCTTCAAGTATAACCTGGGGGATATATGAGGAAGGGGGACTGCTGAGATAGGACCGTGGGTGTGGACAGAAATCTTCTAAACAACATGGAAGGAGAACTTAGAATTTCAGACTCCAAGGAATGGAAGAGGTTCGGAGTCCATCTAATCTAAGAAACCTCCTCCCCATGCCTCTCAAACTTTTCTTGCAAATACTTGGCCATTTCTTCTTAAGGGAGTTTTCTCCTGTTTCTTCTGAGAAACCTACACTAGGAACTGGATTCAGTTGGTCAGTTAGGTGTTCATCCATCCACTGAGCACCTGTCATGCTCTGTGTACACATAACACCAGGATCCAAGGATGAGCATGGCTCCTTTCCTATCCTAGCAGAGACAAGAGGCTGGTAAAGGAAATAGACACTTGGAACAGAGGATAAAATCTGTTTAGATATTGAGTCTCCTTTTCTCATTAGGCCCATTTTGGCCTCTGACAGTACAGAGTTGACCAGTCAACCTCCTTTTATGTGAAAACATCTATCATGCCTCCCCGAAGACCTGCCTACACGTTCTTCTGATATGAGACAATTATTTCATATTTTCTGCATTAGTTGTGGCCACTGATACTCTCACAAAGACCTATAAATGTCAACTTGTTCTTTCCCAATGTACTTAACGTGCTTCTTTAGATGTGTGCGTGTGTGTGTGTGTGTGTGTGTGTGTGTGTGTTGAAGTGGTGGTTATGGAGGGGGTGTGTGATAAACAGATGCAATGGGAAATTCAGTAAGAACACGCAGAACTGCTCATGTTTCTCAATTATAAGTTAAAAGGCAGAGCCTTGGGGACTGGATTTTCTTAACATTGGGGAAAGTGTGATGTAATAATCATTCCTTCTTTCTGAAGAAATGAAGAGGAATGAGTGGTTTGTTCAGCTCTTGATATAAAAAAGTCAACTGGAAAGTGATATTTTATTAGAACCGTAAGTTTTGTTAAAGAAATTTTAAAATCCAGAGTTTATTTTCCTTTGGTATTGCTGTAGAGAGTCAACAGGAATTGAGATAATTTTTTCTTGTATTTGTGCCCACTTATTAAACACATGTGTGAGTGAGATTCCTCACATAGGTGCAAAAGGGATTAGAAGTGGGGGGAGAAAGGTGCAATTTGGTCCATTGACCTGTTTCCCTGCCCTCAGGACTCTTTCAAACAGCTGTGAGAAAGAGGAGGAGGAGGAGGAAGGAGGTAATTTAGCAGTTCATATCCAGATGTTCATTTCAAACACACCCTGAACAACTTTTGCATGGTTTATTTCATTTTCTGAAACCATTTTTCACAAGCCTGTTTTCTCAGCTGGGAAACTTCTGGTGTAGTCTTTTCAAACAAATATTGCATTTGGCATTACAAGAAAAAAAAAAAGAGCTTTTGAGACATTCAAAGGACAATCTGTTTGCCTTGGTCCGGAGAAGCAGGACTGCAGGAATGGGGGCATTTTGTACCACCCAAAGTATAGGTAGGAAAGTTCCATGCTCACATTCCATTTACATGGAAATTGGAGAGCTCCTTTAGCTTGATCATTGTAATACTTTGCCATGTTTTAGGTTGACCTGAAGTGCTAGAGAAGAGAAACCTGGCTGCAGAAAAACAGGGTCCGTGGAAGAATCCTCTAGGATGAACACTAAACTAGAACCTTCCACATGGCACTCCATACACAGTAGTCCATTAAAAACAAAACAAAATAAAACTGTGTGCTGTTCTACTTCCACCTATCTTCTTAAGTAAAATGGGAAGAACTAGAAGCAAAATATTTCTGAATGCCAATGAATCTCTTAGGCAGAACCCCATAGTACGTCATTCCCATGGTCCCATCCACCTAAAGTTCTGGGTTCTGGCAGCAGACTGCTCTACTAGAGTCATGGGAGTTGGGGTCCAGGACATCCCTACTCCCACTACAGACTGAAGCTGGTCTCCTGGCCAACTGTAGAATAAAGCCACTCCCTCTTCAGAGTTGAACCAAACCTGGAAATAGCCTCAGAAAAGAATGGACAGCCTAAAAGAATGAGTCCAAAGGGAAAGACTTAGATATGTCTCTTTAAAGAAACGAAACCAAGCCATGAAGATAATCAGAAGAAACAATAGAGAAAAGTTTTGATGTTGATGAAATAGAAAATTCAAGCATTTAAACCCAAAACTGGGTCTTGGACAAGTTTCTTAACCTTCCCAAGACTCTTCCAAGACTCTTTTTGAATTAGACATGTGCGTCATCAGACCAGTGTTAAAATGGGGATTGAGTGTAAAAATGCTGCATGCGGACCCAGGCATATAATAGGTCTTCATTATTGGTTAGCTCTCTGCACCACGTTCTCTTGACTTGAGAATGTGAGCAGTCTGTATTTCTGTAATTGTTTCTTTTGAAAATCTTTGTGTGTCTCTGAGATATTAAAGAAGATATCCAAGAAAGGTGGCCCAAGATGGTGACATAGGAAGACCTTGACTTCACCTCCTCCCAGGACACATGAAATCTGCAGACATAGGCTGAGATGGTAGCCTCTGGAAAAGACCTGACAGCTTGGAGAGCATTCCTTCTCATGGAGAAAACATGAAAGGGGCCACATCTGAGGTAGGCAGGAGAGGCTGAAATTCTGTCTTGCCATACCCCACAACCCTGGGGAGACCCACAACTGGGAAGGAACTCAAAAACCTGGAGCATCGACCTCAGGCGTGAAGGGTTTGTACACTGCATCAGGCACCCCAACTTTTAAGACTTGCATCTGAGAAATAAGCCCCCAAAACATCTGGCTTTGAAAGCCAATGGGGCTTTCAATGACAGAAGATTCCAAAGTGAAGCAAGCAGTGCTAAGGGAGTCATTAAAAATAGCATCTGGAGGATACTGAGGAAGCTAGGCCTATGCAAGTCTCCTGTTTCTATGTGGTTTCAATTTTTGGAACACCATGGACTTTTGACTTTTGTCCGTTGTAACTTGTCAGTTGCACCTGGACCACCTTCTGGAACACACCCTTCCAACTTTGGACTGAAATAAAGATAATGTAACACCTGTTAGCTATATAGCCAATGGTGTGTTAGAGAGTCAGTTTAACTCTGTCAGCACCAATCATAATTCCTTCAAAACAAGTTACGTAACCTTGTGGTCTCTGCCCTTATAAGCCTGCACTCCCTACTTGCAATTCAGAACACACTTTCGATTTCGGTCGACTCTGTGTCTCCCAGATTGCAATCCCTAAAACCCCAAATAAACACTTTGGGTTGCTTTACAGCCTTGTCGTCTTTTCGGTCAACAGCCTGTATATATTTGCATACTTTAAGAGCTGCTGCCCGAGGATCTGGCTTCCAATCAGCCTAAATCTAAGTACTGACTGAAATTGCCCTCTTTGGGGACACCATCAGGTCTTGGCTCCCCTCAATAACCGCAAGCTGTTAGAAGTAAAATATGCTGCTCAGACAATCACCGAGTTTCAGAAGACAACCAAGAGTCAGGACACAGCTGAATGGTTAAGTTTCACTTCTGACATGAAGGCAACCCTTCAAGATTGGGAAAAGAGATCCAGCGAGCTGTTGGGTCCACCAATCTCAATGTCAGGAGAGAAATCGGCCTGGAGGACAGAGATTCAAGAGTCACAAGCACAGATGTGATGATCAGATGCCTGAGAGTATCTGAGACCCCTAGAGGCTACAGAGATCAGGAAGAAGAAGGCACAGAACAGAGACCCCGGGCCATCGGCCTCTGAAGAGCTGCCACACCAAGGACCTAGCAGAGACAAGGGAAAAGTAAACTGAACAAGAATATTGAAAATGGAAATTAATGAGAATGAGGCCAAGAACGTTTCTGAAAGAAATGAGGGGGGTTCTAAATTTTAAAGTAAATATTTATAACTTAAAACGTAAGATATTTTAGAAATAATAACAGTTGCCTAAAATCACATATGGTACCATGAAATACCGGGAAATGGGAGAAGGGATGAAAAAATAAAATGTGCTAAATTTCTCGACCAAAATAGGATTGAGTCAAAGGCTATTGTTTCTTCTTGACCTTGATAATTAGAGGAATATCAGATCAAGTATGTTATTTTGCAAAATTTAGTAGAAACAAAAACAGGATGATTCCTCCCAAATTACTGCAGGAGGTTAAAGAAATCAAAGCAGAGTTCAACTAGCAAAAGACAGGAAATAGGCGAAAATGGTAGGAAAGCATGAAATACAGAAAACATAGGATCACAGAAGGAAGTGGGAATTTATCTCTTATGACAATAAATGTAAGTGATTGTAACACCACAATATTTAGAAACCACTGGTTCAGGTGAGAAATAAAAATATACCTTTTGGAAGATAGAATTTTTCTAAAAATGTCTCAGATACAATTTTTAAAAAAATTTTAAACACAGTATTTGGAAAAAGCATATCAGGAAAATGCAAATAAGAATAACATAGATGTGTCAGTATTAATATCAGATAGAGCAGATTTCTGGGTGGAAAAACACACAAATAGGACAAGAGTTGATTTACTAGGAGTTATATTCCTTTTTGAATGAGTAACTAATATTCTCTGCTAGTCTCAATAGCTCAGTATTAAATAAACATGTCAAATTTTAGAAATTCAAAGGGAATTTTTTGTTTGCAATATATACATTACTCTCTACTAGACACATCATACAGACAAAATAAGTAAAGATAGGTAAGGCTTTATTAATGTGATAAGAACACATAAACTTGTATACCACACCTAGAGAATGAATACTCATTTGGCCAGCTATGTTTCAGATATTTTCCCCTCCGAATTTCAAGGAACTCTTCCTAGGACCAATTTAATTTCCCTTAGGGCATGGTTTTCATAAGAAGATGAAATTATTTCTCCATTTTGTCCTACCATAAGGTCACACTTCTCTGACGACATTCGGTCCTCAGCACTATCGGTGTATTCCCATATGTGCAACAGGATCTTTGCTAAAAAGATCCTAAACTCTTTTTCTACAAATAAGGGCAAACTCTTCTGAGATGCACAGAGTCTCTGGGTTCCCATTTTACAAGTAAACTCTTGGAAATAATCACTTAATCTATCTTCATAGAAAGCTCTAGGAAAACTGCCTTTTAATGTCTCCTTTTATTGAACACCTTTCCAAGACTTAACTCCTGCACAGACTTTTAGAGGAACTCATTCACATCACCCATGCTAGAAGAAATATGTGAAGACACACAGTCGACTCTTACACCAGTGAACTATCTGGTGCATTGCTCACAAAGGAGGAGTTGGCTCTACTATCGGGAGAAGAAATTGGCTGATGGTCCAGATGGGCACTTGCTAAATACATCTGGGTAAGTCCTCAAAATTGCAATCCTTATTTTTAATCCTGACCACAACAGTCTTAAAATACCTTTGAATTGTCAGAATAGTTATAAAACAGTCCTTCTCTAGCTCATTACTCACATGCCAGAACTGGGAAAACTCACTCAAGACTTCCCTACCCTGATCAGAATGGAGTATTTCTGATAAGCTTTGCAACATGATCTCATCAACTGTCATTACCCTCCTCCTCCTCAGCATTGTTCTCCTCTTCATCAGGCTGACTAAATTATCACACACTGGAATTATCATCCGTACAGAACACTGTGTATTTTTATATAATTTAATCTTATAATAATACCATTAAAACTTCTAGTTTAGTGATGAATAAACTGGGGTTCATGCCCAAAGCCACAGAATAAGGGCATTAACAGAGCTAGTACTATTGATGTCTCCTTTCTCCAGTCACCCTGCCCCTGGATTCTTTTTTTTTTTTTAAAGATTTTATTTATTCATTCGACAGAGAGAGATCACAAGTAGGCAGAGAGGCAGACAGAGAGAGAGAGAGGAGGAAGCAGGCTCCCCACCAAGGAGAGAGCCCGATGCGGGGCTCGATCCCAGGACCCTGGGATCATGACCTGAGTCGAAGGCAGAGGCTTTAACCCTCTGAGCCACCCAGGCACCCCCTGCCCCTGGATTCTTATTCAATCTCTAATTACAAGGACTCCCAGGTCATTTCAGGGATGTCACCCTCTCCGATGGCTTCCAAAATGTTTGTTAACTTCCCCATACTTCTGTTTTTCAATGTTCTCCAGTGGTCAAGCACCAGGGAGAGAAATTATCCAGGCCCTCTCATTACATGTTCTTGGGAAATAGACCTAAAGCCAGAATGTTCGGTGTTGTCCTCAATTAGAGAGATTGGTGGGAATTTGTTTCACTTGAAATTGCTTTCTTACAGTATATTGCCACTAGTTCTTAGGGACAGGGGTAGCCAAATTCCATATGAAAACCTTACCATGCTATGTTTTCTTCAAAATGTCCTCTCCTGTAATAAAGAAAACCATTTTCCTTGGGTCAGACTTAAGAGTTTTAGTTCTTTGTCATTCATGCACTCATTTATTCCATACCTGTGTAGTGTGGGTGTGTTCTGTGGGTCAGGTCCTCTGTTGGGTGCTGGATGAATATTACTAAATTAGACATTCTTGAAGACCTCAGTGAATTTGGCATTTAGGAAAGAACCAACAGGCAAGCTAAGACCTGAAACAGAACACTACAGTTGCTCTAACAGGGCTATGACTGGGTAGGGAGAGAATCATAGGTTGGAATCCCACCCACAAGACCCCTTGGCTAATATCCTACTTGCCTGGCTAACCCTCCAGGCATTCCTGGATGTGTCTGAAGCTTCAAGATATACATACTTCAGGCTCCCACTGTGGAGTCCTGTCAGACTGGGAACAGTCCCAGGCTCCACTTGGTCGGTATTGTGGTTCAATAGAGGGTGGAAAAAGAGGAAGTTATATATATGGCAGAATAGAGGTTTTATCCCTATCCCCTTCCTTTTTCCCTGGGACAGAGTGCTTATCTGTCCACCTTTTAAGGCTAGCAACCATGCAAGCCAGAATTAGAGAAGACTGTTATTGAAAAACACACACACACACACACACACACACAGAGAGAGAGGAGAAAGGGAAGCAATTGTGTTAGGGGAAAAATGCAGGGAAATATAGTCTGAGAAGAGGTAAATGTTAGCAAGTACAGGATTTGTTAGTCTTGTAAGATATGTCTTCAGGAGATTGGTAAGGAAGATTCAGTACCTTTAAAAGATCAACCCTTTGATCTTTGTTTTACTTGGCCTCTTTACCTCCCAGTGTGATATTGGTCCCTGGAGTGGAAAATAATGACAATCATAGCTAATTTGGGGGTTTGATGCTGGATTGAGCACTTATGTTCCAGGCCATACTAAGCATTTGCTCTGTATTATTTCATTGCATCCTAAAAATAACACTATAGGGAAGGTAGTATTAGCACGCTCATTCCACAGGGCAAAGGAGAAGAGAAAAGAAAAGCAGCTTGCCCGAGGGCCCACAGCGAGTAAGAGGGGAAGGAGAACTGGGATTCCAGAGCTCTTCTGCTCTTATGTACTGCATAACACTGAATGGACAGAATTCTGCACTATTGGTTACCAAATTTTATTTTAAAATTTCTAGTAACAGAGCATAGTGTACCTTTGTGTAATTCTAAGGGATTAACTAAAATGTCAACTAGAAACAAGGTGTTGGGATTGAGGACTTCAACCGCCAGACATGTGATTGAAGATGCATTTACCAAGGGTTTTGCTTCAGAGAAAACTAAGAATTACGTACAAGATGAATAACTGGTATCACAAAAAGGCAAGGATGTGTAAGTGTTGAGGTTTATTTCTTGTACTTAGGATGGAGCCTCATCCCCATGAAAGAATTTATACCTCCATGGCATTGGCCATTCCTTAAGTCTAAAGAAAGTCACACAATATGCCCTGTGCTGTGGCAGGTGCACAGCAGTGGAATGTAATGGTTCAGCACATATGATCTGGAGCGGAGCTGGCTGGATCTGCATCCTGGAACTACCACCGACTCACTGACTTTGTGAAATTGGGCAACTTGTTTAAATGTTCCATACTATCAAATGGAGGGCGTGCCAGTATTTGCAGGGTGGTGATAATTAAGAATAAGACTGTTTTTCACGATTACTAAGCACGTCTTATTTACTGGGACATCGTGCCAGCTATTAGATGGGACCGCAATGTGAACAGGCAGATAGAAGAGAGAAGGAGGGTTTTGACACAGCCACCTGCAAAGGTTAAAGAAAGGTCTCAGAGAGGGAGGGAGTATGGCACTGAGTCCTTGAAGCTGTGCAGGTGTGTTCCTGAGAGCAAAGTGGAGAAGGGGACTGCCTTCAAGGGGCGTGGCAGCGAAAATGGGAGCATAGTCAAGCATGGGCAGATTGGGGAACTGCAAAAGGAGGGGTATGCCTGGGTTTAGAGTCCTAGTAGGGGCCTTGTTGGAAAGTGAGCCTGGAGAAGAAGTGAGCCTGGAGAAGAAGATGGTACCATGGATGAGGGTCTTCAGGCCACACTAAGTTGTTCAGACTTCACTCCATGGGCAACAGGGATCCACAGAAGGTTTTAAACATAATGAATCATATTTTGGTCTGTCTCCGTTTTTTGCTCCAAATATTTTAACTTGACTTTTTAAAGAAGAAAACTTTTAAAAATGTCATTCCAGCCAGTGAAATACTGTATAATTACTGTAAGCATACTAATCTACAGAAAAAATATAAATAATATTTTTAAATTATCTAAAATCTCACAACCTTCAGGAAACAAGCACTAACATTTCACTGAAGAGCTCTCTGAAAGCACACAATTTCAAGGAACTGATTAACAATGTTTTATAAGTGTTTGAATCAATACCCTGTGACGAGCTTTCCATGTCAATAAATAAAGTCATACGTTAGCATTTTAATGATGACAAAGGTTTCTATTTTTTGGAGATAATGCAGTTTATTTACCCAGTCCTTTCTGATGAAAAAGTCTCTCCAATTTCTGAACATTACAAACTGTGCTTTGACAAACAGTTCAGAATGCAATGCAACAAAACCATAAAGGAATGGAGAGACTAGAAAACATACCAGATTCCTGAAAATTAAAACAAACAAACCAAACTCCTTTAACCTGCTATAGAATGAGAAGGGAAGGCCATGTCCAGCACCTTGTCTGGAGGTTTGTTTTATTTAATAATTAAATTCTTCATCTCTTATTTATCGGGCATCCATAAAGTGTCTGGTTCTGTTCTAATAATGGGATACAATAGTGAACAAGTCGGAGAATGTTACTTTTATTACAACACACATGCTAGCAGGGGAGACAGGTTATAAAGTGATAAATAAACGAGAATATAGGAGCTATCCAGGAGCGCTACGCAAGGAATTAACACAGGATGGTAGGACAGCGCAGGGGACCACTGTAGGTGGATCATCTAGGAAGGCTTCTCCAAAGAGTGGTCATTAAGGCAGAGCAATGAATGGTCAAAGGGAGGGAGACATGTGAAGATCAGAAAAGGGAAATTCAAGGATGCAGCTGATGTAAAGACCCAAAGTGGGGGATGAGCTTAGCAGGTTCAAGGCAGAAAAAGATCAAAAGGCCAACGTAGCTTGTGTATTTTCAATACACAAGGAATGTAGCATGAGGTAGGAAGCACACAGAGGATGAGGGAGCATCTTGTAGGCCACGTAAGAGTTCAGATGTTACTCTTACTTAAAATGGGAAGACACTGGAGAGTCTTAACCAGACCAGAAAGTTAATCTATGATTTTAAAAGACCACTTTGGCTCTCTAAAATTTTAAGCTTTTTTTTTTTTTTAAATATTTTATTTATTTGAGAGAGAGAGCACGAGTGAGGGAAGGGGCAGAGGAGAAGCAGACTCTCCTCCTGACATGGGGCTCGATCCCAGAACTCTGAGATCATGACTTGAGCCAAAGTTAGATGCTTAACCAACTGAGCCTCCCAGGTGCCGCAAGACTATAGGCTTCTAAAGGATAGGTTGTTACCTTGTTTGGCTCTACATTCACAAGATCAAGGAAACACTTGGCACATAGTAGGTGTTCCATCAACTTTATAAAGAATCAACAAACGTGTACAGAATCCAGTGTAGGGATTCATTTATTGGTCTCACAATATTTATTAAGTGTTTAAATGTACTGTACTAGGCACATGGATATAGTGAAAAATGAGACTTAGTCCTACCCTCAAGTCCAAACAGACCTGAAATGAATAAACACTTATGTGATTATTTTATTTCAGTTCTAAGTTGGAAATTTACTGGAAGAAAGGGAAGGCCTTTTCTGATACTCTAGTCTATGATGTATTCATTTTCAGGCTGGAGACAGGCCATTGCTGGTAGTCTCTATTTCCTTTTCAAGGAGAAATCTAAGTCTTCTGCCTGACCAGAAAGCGTAAGAGGAAAGAGAGATTTAGAGGAGAGGATAATTAGTCTATGTGGGGATGTGCTGGCTTCTTGGTGGCTTTGGCCCTGGGGGTACAGATGAGCAATGGGACATCGGACAGGGTAAGTGAAGCTCAGACAAGAGAGGGGAGCTGCGGTCATGACTTTGTGGAGGCCAAATAATGCACAGAGGAAAATGCAGTGTGTGAGATAATTATCATAATTTGCCCTCTCTGTCCCAGTCAGATACATTGTACCTTCACCAGTTTCCCCAGAGAACTGTGACAGTGTTTAAGAAGCATGCGCTCTGGAGTTGGGTGCCTGGAGGAGCACCAGAGCAGCGTCACCAGTAGAATAATTGTGAGCAAATTACCCAATCTCTTGGACCTTCAGTTTCCTCATCAGTAAAATGTGGATAATAACAGCACCTATCTCAGACAGTTGATGAAATGCTTTAATATATTTACAGCCCCTGAGTCATATTAAAGGCTTAATAGATATAATCTAATAGCTGTGTTATATTCAGTTGAAAGTATTGGTTTATTACAAGGCTGTAACTCCTTGTAGACCATCGTTCATTGTGATCATCTGCATATTACCCATGACAAGCACAGTATTTTGTTAAAAAAAAATGTGCTTGATAAAATGTTCTTTGAATTAATCTTATTGGATTAATCATTGCTTATCTAAAATCTAGGAGAGCCCTTCATTATTGAGGACATTATGCACCAAAAGAGCATACAGGTATGGATGGTATGTTCTTTGGTCTTGTTTCATACCATCAGTGATGTTGGGATCCAAGATAGCCCTTCAACAGGGGGGTTCAAGTCAAGGTTTGGAGGATTTCGTTGAATCAGGTGTCATCTGTGGGCTCAGGGCTAGATGGAGTCCGTCGCGCAAAGGGTTCCAAATCAGACCTATGCACCATCTGTATCCTGGCCCTGTGGGTCAGAAGCTTATTAAAAATGAGGCTCCTTGACCTCAGCCCTGACTTACTAATTCGCGGCTTATTACTGGTGCGGGGCAAGGCGGAAAACAGCTTGCCTGGAACTACCGCAACAGTGGCTCCCAGTATGAGCCATGAAATTGCAAAAACAAAGGAAATCAAAGAGAGAGAGAAAAAAATATTTATATTCTTGCTGATGGAAATTATTTCTAGAGGTCATGACATAGGCCGGGTCTGAGATCCTGGAATCAATGTTTGTCTTCATGTAGCAGAGTGTTTCTTTTTTGAGAGGACATGGGAAGTAGGAAGCAGACAATGCCTCTTGGTGGCAATCCGAGCTGGCAGGGAGCCCCTTCTTCGGGGCAAAACTTCTTTGGGGGCCTACAGAGCCTTCGTCTCTCAGCCTCGACCAACCCACCCATGAGATAGGTTCTGTCTCTTGCTTTCTCTGGAGAGGAGCCTACGATTGTTCTGACCCTTGGTCTCAGCCAATTATAAGGGGACACAGTTGGGTTGAATTAAAAAAGAGTGACTTCTCTTTTCTATTTTTTTTTCCCCTCTTCCTCTCATTTCCTAACTGAGTTTCTGCCAAGCAAACTGGTACAAACGGACGCTATCAGGAAATCTCAAGATGGAGCCCAGTTCTCCCGAACACTTCATACCCAACTGTGTTCTTTCCCTACATCTGTATCCAACACTTAGTCGAGCATGGATTCCTGTAAAAGCCTTGTGCAAAGAAAACATGGATCAAAGACACCTTCAGAGTGTTGTCGTGCCACGCTGAAAGTCTCTGCGTGAAGAGCCAGTCCCAACCACCAGCTCGAGGTCAGAACTTTCCCTGAGACCCTCCCCACAGGGCCCTCCCATAGGATCCTTCCACCAAGGCACAGCCTCCGCCACCTCCCCAGCCTTGTGTTCTCCCGTGAGAAAGGACAAGAACGGCCCCGCCAGAGGCCCTTTTCCTTGGCAGCGCCATGTGTCAGCAAAGCGTCTGCAGCATGCGTTTCCGTGGGAAGGTCTTCCATCTGGAGCTTGGCAGAGAGGGGAAATTTCCTTTGAGGTTCTGCCACCCTTTCCGTTCAGTTCCCCATAAGGTGCAGCCTGCAGAGGCCTTGTCTGACTGCAGGGATGGTGCTGGTGTGCTTCATGGAGTCAGAGCGGCTCTTCCGATGTTCCCCGGCAAGGCTGAGAGGCGCTGAGAGAAAGAATGTTGTTTGTTCTACCACTACCTCCCATCTCAGTGTGCAACAGGTCACAAGATGTGACAAGTTCATGTGCTAATTCCTTCCTTTTCAGTTAATAGAATAACACAGATGGGAACACTTACCCTGGGATCGGACGTAAATTGGAGCAGCAATAGGAGGAGGATAGAGGCAGCCTGGCCCCTGCTCAGGATTCTGCTCAACAGAAATTGTTTTTAACAGCATCACCACCCGCAGCTGGGTAGCCCCAAGAAGCTACGCTCTGACAGGAAGGCACAGGCCTCTGGCGTGGGCCCTTGTCTCGATCCACCCATCCCACAAAATGCTCACAGCATGTGAAAGAAATAACACCACCAGACAGCAGCTCCACTGCTTCCCAGGAGCCTCTGGGCAGCAAAGCCCTGGCAGCAGTTCCAAAACCACCCTGCAGACTGTCTGTGGGATGATTAATGGAACATTACAGAAAGAGGGATGTTGAGACAGCAAGAGTGGAGCCATGCACAGTCCCACAGGGATTCCTGCCATCCATCCGGGCCACAGCACACCCCGGATATTCAGGTACAGAACCAGCTTTAAATGTTTGGTCCCTTACCAGATTATGGCCTGAATTTTGGTTCAAAAACAAAAGACAGAAACCCTTTGGTGATCAGAT
Source organism: Enhydra lutris kenyoni (assembly GCF_002288905.1). Taxonomy (NCBI): domain Eukaryota; kingdom Metazoa; phylum Chordata; class Mammalia; order Carnivora; family Mustelidae; genus Enhydra; species Enhydra lutris. The sequence continues at coordinate 19,479,923 of NW_019154090.1, read as the reverse complement.
GGTTAAGGCTTTGAAGTCTAAGAGATACTTTCAAATCCCAGGCTGCCACTCACAAGTTACAAGTGTTTAAGCAAATAATCCAGCTCTTTCCTGAGCCTCTGTTTTCTCACCTGTGAGATAAGTTAGGAAAGACGCTCCCCTTGATCAACTGTTGAGGATCAAATAAAACGTCCAGAGCTGTGGCTGGAAATACAAATAATAGCTAGGGTTGACTGATATATTTCATACATGCCAAGCATTGTGTGTAACACTCTTATGGGCACATTTCTCATTAAATTTCACTGAAGTGCTCTAAGGCAAATGCTACCATCAGCCTTTCCACCATATTGCCAATAAGGAAACGAGCTCAGTGACAAGCTCCTACAATTTGCAAGTGATGAGATGGCTTGAAACCACTTTTATGTATTTATGACTTCAGAGTCCAGACTCATCACCACATCGTAGACACTTGGTAAAGTGTTTCTATAGCCATTTTCATCATTATTATTATGACCACTAGCCAAGCTGTGAGGGGTCTCTGTGCCTTGCTAGACAGTTTGCACATCAATGTTTTAGTATCAGCTATAAGAAGAGGATGTTAGAATAAATTATAAGGATTAATTCCAAAGGAAGAGAACTAAAATTTTTGGAAATCAAGGAAGAAGAGAAGGACACACATGTCTGGGAACTTAGGTGAGGTTAGGTCAACATGAATCTTTGTGGTCATTTGTCAATTACTTTCTGCTTTTAACCCCTTCATCCTTTTTTATGGTAATAGCCTACCCTCCCTCCTGAGAAATAACCATTCTTCTATTCCATATGGCTCTGATGGGGATAACAAGTCACATTTTCCCACTGCCTTAGACCACAAGAGTGGGCTGCCAATCAATCATAGACCTTGTCCATAGAGATCAATACTTGGGGTGAGCCTGTGATCCAAAAGGATCCATCAAGATAATACCAGAAGAGTTCACGTATTGATGATAGAAGAATGAAATGTCTCCATCTTCGTAAGTCTGGAGCATTATAGCCATTTTGGTTGCTCTCTTTTCCAAATAAATGAAGGAAATTAGCTCCAGGAGGGAATGCAACCAGTACAGGGAAAAGCAAAGGAGGTAGAAAGAAGAAGGAGAGGATGAAGATGAAGAGGAAAACAGGAGGGAAGGGAGGCAGAAGAAACAAAAGAGGAAGGAAGGAAAAGGAAAATGAAGAGGGTGAGGAGATAGTTATTTTTGTCTCAGGATCACTTTGTGTCAAGATCAGTTCTAATCCTAGACTCCCATGTCAAGTTTCCATTATGTTACGTGGGAGAATACTGGTTCTCACAGTACGCGTTGGCTATGTCAACAGTGACATCATGAGCCTATGAAAAACAAGTTCAGTCATCTAGGACAATCAATGTTTTCAGGACTTTCAGAATTTCTAAGTCCCTTTCTCCAGGATAGTCTTTGTCTCTACGTGGTCACGTGGAAGCCCATCCCAATTAAATTCCACTTGGCTCTTTATTTTTAGTTGCATGGTGTGATGGAAAGAGAATGAGCTTCGAAAGCAGATAGACCTAGTTTCAAATACCAGCTTCGCCAGAACAAATTATTTATTATCCCCGTTCTCATTTTCAAATTGGATCTGGGCACTTGAGTGTGAGAAAAGTGTTCTTGGGCAAGTCCGATGATCTAGGGTAGGAAAAGAAAAAGGGGGGTGGAGGGCCTTTGGCATAGTGTCCAGCTCCTAAAATGGACTCTGAAAATAGTTATTCCATGTAGCTCCAATAGCTCAAATCCACTCTTCCCTCCTGAAGACAGTGCATGGGAACTTAGGATAGGTACCTAAAGTCTTCCCGGGGACCTAAGGACCTTCTGTAATTCAGAATAATGACGCTTCTCTGTACGATGGGAGTTGTTTTATGGTCATGCTATGTAAACTGCCCACAAAACTTCTCAGTCTCAACTCTGAGAATAAGTTGCAAAAATTAACAAAATACATGAAGTGTCTAATTTGTTCCCTAAATGCACAATTACACTTCATACATCATTATCACTTCTCGCGGCTGCTTTCTCCCTGAAGTAACAGGCTAAAAGCTCTCACTGCCCCTGTTGCTGGGGTGGAGGAGGTGGTGATGAGCTGTGGGCCTCCCCTGACCTTGGGATATGTCTAGTGACAAGGACAGCAGGGCAGTCCTTGGCTTTACTAGTGACAGTCTCCCTGTAGCTGATTTGCTTAAAGAAGGGAAGCAGCACATTGCTGGAGGTTTAGGGAATTTCATAGTTGAGGTTGTTTTTTGCCTTTCTTACTTTCATATCCTCTATTGTGGCATGTTCTATAGGGCTTTTCTCTGTCTCTGTCTCTGTCTCCCTCCCTCTCTTCCTTAACCTCCACCTCCTCTTTCTTCTCTCCTTCCCCCTCCTCCCTGCTGCCTCCTTCCTCTCTCTTCCTCCCCCTTTCTCTGTCTCTCTGTATCTTCTCTCTCTCTCTCTCTCTCTCTCATCTTTAGTCCTTGTGCCTAGTTCTAGGTAATGGGGACAAGACCAATGAACACAACTGAGTAAGATACAGGCCTCTGCCTCAAAGAGCTCACAGTCTCTTTGAGGGCACAGACCAAGAGCAGTTTGTAATCACTCCTTCGTTAGCTTACAGCCAAGGAGGTGGAATCAAGACCTGCACCAGAGTGCAGAGCTGACTTCTCAGCCTGGGAGAGGTGACATTAAAGGGTGTCTATGCCTCACATGGTGCCCAGATGCCTCGCTTTGTACCCTGTGAGCCAGTTAAGAGGGAACTATCTTCCTATAAAGCAGAGAGCCTTAATGCCTGGCAGACCCTGGATGTGAATTTCAAACACTGTGATTTAAGTAAAACTTATTTAAAGTGAAAGTTGTGGTCACACTGAAGATACAACCCGTCTTTGTTTTTTGCCTTAGAAAAGTTTATATGGAATTCCTTTCTTTCCCATTCTTGATGCCCATTGGGTATAGGTATCCTTTTGGCTGACTCAGAACATTCATGGAGAAAATAAGAACCAGGACCTTGTCTCATCTCCTGAAAAGAGTTTCTCCTTTCAAATAAATCTGTGGATAAAATGTTTACAAGTGTGATATTTCACACGTGGAGAAAAGGATCCTGTTAATGGCATGAAAATAGGTATCTGCCAGCTCATTCAAGCAACAGGCCTCACACTTCTTCTGTGATTGGGAGTAGGAAACCTATGAACCCAGAAGAGGGAAGGACTGAGTATGATACAGGGTTCTAAGGATAACTGCAGCAAGAAAGAGCTTGGATCAGTTCTCCAACTGAGTCCCAGTCTTTTGTGGAAGACGATTATCCATATTGCCATTATGAACCTAAAGGTAGTTTCTCTCTCCCAAGCATCTAGAGAAAATAAATTAAAGTTCACTTAGCATCTATTGTGTTTTGCAGGAAGCGGGGGGAACATTCATTATTTATAGCACCCTAGATGAGAGCCTACAGTTCAAATTCCCTTGGCAAATTTGCTGTTGAGACTTCATCTCCATGAAGGGATTTTCCTTACTAAGCATTTCCCTGGTTTTGTGTTGTTTTTTTTTTTTTTTTCAGTTTCTGTTTTCTTAATTTTCTAATTTTACAAATTGTCCACCAGGGAATGGAGCCGAGAGGACAAAACCAACAGAGTGAGGCCGTGTGGGATTTGGTTGCCAAGACTCAAGAGGGTCTTGCTCTTACTGGAGCCTCAAGTTCAACAACAGTCTTACTAACAAAACACAAACAGTTCCCTTGACACTCATTTGAAGGGGGAGGGTGGACTGTGGAGCAAATGGCTTGTCTTCTAATAGGACTGAAAGCAAAACTCAAGTGAAGTCAATTAAGTCTACGAATAAAGTAATGTTCACAGGACTTATCCAGCAGAGAGGAGCAGTCATATCAAAGATTGAACAGGAGAAAAGGAAAGCATTTCCAACTAGACTCATCAGAACTCACAAGAGTGTTTTGAGATGGGATAGCTATGGTCTATTAAATGGAACTGATCTGTCCTAGGGATTCTGGGGCTATGGAAACTCCTTTCCCTGTTCACTGGTGAGCTTATTCAGAAGGCTTAGAGAGGCAGTGTGGCCAAGGCTTCATGGCACTTTGGGAGAAAAAAATGGATATAATACCTGGAAAGTGGAGTAAAGTAGTCTCTGTTATAGCCCCTGGTGTATGGGAGACAATAAAATATTCAGTTTAACCAGAGGGGTGATGGAGCTTGTCCAGTCGTGGATGATAAACAACAGCCCAGGTGAGCCGGGAGGAGAGGGGTCCAATTTGGATTGAAGGGGCTAGCCCACTGACCTTAGAGGAACAGAGGGAAGACAACAGGTACTCTGGCTGCTCAAGCAGAGGACCCCCCTAGAACTGAGGCAGAGAGAGCAGGAGCAAGGCCAGCAGAGGTTTTCAAAGAGAGGCAGCTGAATTTGGGGCTGGGATTCGCTATGGTATAGAGGACACATTGGATGATTCATGACTATTACCGATCACCCACATGTACTCAACACTATATCAGGGATACAGTGACAAGCTAAGCAACAATTCCAAGTAATGTAATAAGTAACATGAAAGAGGAGTATAGAGAATGCTAAGTGGATGTCTACTTAGGCTCTCCCAGTGGGAAAGGACTCCTTCCTGCCCCACTGACCACCCTAGTTTAGGGTCACCATCAGTTCTCCCCTGGGCACCATGACAGTTCCATACTGGCCTCTCCACATGCACTCATTCTCCTGCCCAGAACACCTGATTCTGTCTGACTACACCCCACAGTACATGCCTACCTGACAGCCTTTCAGGGCATCCCACTACCACATAGGTGCAGTCAAGGTTCTGTGCTATGGCCAGCATTGCTCTGCTATTTCTGCCTTGTCTCTCCAAAGTCATTTCATTCTACTCTACCACGTCTCTGAAATGAGAACACACTGACATCGAGACACCTGTAGGATATCTAGGCAAAGAAGTATAGAAAACCACTACATACAAGAGAAAACTCAGGAAAGCAGTTAACATGTTCTCTCTGAAATGCACATTTTTGAATGTGCTAAGAAGGAGTGGTGGGCAGAATTTTATGATAGCCCCCCAAGATCTCTGGTCCCTGGTTTATACACACCAAGTCATTTCATCAAACACTAATTTAGGTGTGACTGTGAAACAATTTTGCAGATTTTGCAGATGGGGTAATCAAGATCCCAAATCAATTGTTGGAGAAATGATCCAAGGAACCTAACCTCATCACAGGAGCTCTTTAAAAACGGAGTGTTTCCTCCAGCATTACAGGACAGGAAGCTGGAGATCTAAAGCACAAGAAACTTTCAGGACAGGGGCTCCTGGGTGGCTCAGTTGAAGCATCTGCTTTGGCTGGAGTAGAGATTCTGGGGTCCTGGGTTGGAGCCCCACCTTGGGCTTCCCACTCAGTGGGGAGTCTGCTTCTCCCTCATCCCCTCCCCCTCCCTCTACTCCTGTGCTCTTGCTCTTGCACATGCACTCTCTCTCTCACAATGCACTTTCTCATTCTCTCAAATAAATAAACAAAATCTTAAAAAAAAAAAAAAGAAGTATTCAATGCAGCATTGCTAGTTTAAAGGGGGAAGGATCCATGCAGCAGGGAATATGGGCAGCCGTTAGGAGCAGAGAGTGGTTCTGGCTCACGGCCAGTAAGGAAACAGGGATTTCAGTCCAACGACCACAAGGAAACAAATTCTACCAACCCCTGGTGACTTGGAAGAGGACTCGGAGCACCAAAGGAGAACAGCAGCCCTGCTGACTCGGATTTTAGCCTGGTGAAAACCTGAGCTGAGAATCCACTGAAGCCACACCAGCCTTCTGACCTGTAGCCACTATGAGATAATACGTTTGGGTCATTTTAAGCTGCTACACAAGAATACAAAACGAACACCTGAGGCACAAAGAAAACTGAGCTTTCAAAAGGCTCAGCTATATCGGACTGAAGTGAGCAAACTCCTGATCATTTACCGGTACCTTGCTGTGAAGAATTAATCCAGATCACTGCTTTGCACAGATATACATAACCTACACTCTCAGGGAAAGGGCGGGGATTATTTCCACCCTCAGCTGCAACTTGCAGTTGAAAGTCTGATCTCTTGAAATACCGAGACTCTAGCTCTTCTTGACTCTGGAATAGAGAGAGAAGGGCTGGCAGACATTTTCGTCATCTTTCCGAACAGCTAGGATTGGGTAAATGGTAGGAGTGGATTGAAAGCTAGTGTCAGAAGCATGCCTACTTGTTACGTATAGAATAAGTAACTAAATGATTAACTTAATAAATCAAACAAATAACTCTTCGGGTCATTTCCAGATCACCAGTTCTACAAGTCTGTGAAAGGAATTTGAAAATACTGGCATATGTTAAGTCCCAAAGTGCTGTAGAGATTGGAGTGAGAGACAGGGGGACGTCCAAGGCTGTCTCTTGGCAGATAGCACACATGAAAGGCCTACATTCTCATTAGAAGGGAACTGGGCTAATGTTGACACTTGACCCGTGGCATTGTTCTCCCAGTATACACAGTCTGAGTCAAGAAAACTTCTTGCCAAATGAGAATTGCTGGCCCCTTGCCCAATCACCAGGCCCTGCTTGTTTTAGAAAAATTTATTACCATAAAAAAGAGACAAATTGTAAAACTCAGACTTCAGTGTTGAAAAATTAATTAGGCCTTTGGCTCTCTCTTCTCAGCATTTGTAGAGAATTTCTTTGTATACTTAGCTGGTTCAGTGATGGGGGTTAAATATGTGTACCCTGGAGATTAACACTCTTGTTGGAGCTATTTCAAGAGAGAAAGTGTGTTAGAACCGGGAGCCCATTTAGTATATCCAAAGAACATATCAGGAGAAGTCAACTAAGTCAGCTTGGTGGTTGTCAGGAATGGCTTCTTATTGGAGACAGCTTTGGGATCGGGGGGACGAAAGGCCCATGTGTCAGGCTGGGGAGAGGTAGGGCAATCTAGCCAGAGGTTATAGAGGGTATAAAGATGGTGGCATGAGTGAGTCTGATGGACCCAACAAACTGAAAACCAGATTCAGCACTCTTGGAGAAAAAAATCTAGCTAATGGCAGGAAAAGAAGATATGATTCTGGAGAAGAAAACAGAACTGTAGGTCTAAATCAGGGTAGTATTGATCCTGAGGCCTTCCTCAGGGGTCTGGGCTTTATCCTACAAGTACCAGTGAGTTTTTACCAAGTACATAGCATGATCACTCTCATTTCAGAATATTATCTCTGAGGGTAGCATTGTGGAGAATCAGCCAATCCAGTATGATACCCCATTTTCTGGCTTTGCCAATATCATGAACTGGATAAAGAATGAAATTAGGGATAGGGAGTACACTTAGTTAGCTTTTGGGTATGTTGAATTGTAGTTGCCTGCATTGCGCACATGGATATGTCCTATTTCTGTTACTTGGGAGCTGGATTACAACTGGAGATCCAGACCAAAGAGCTGTTGCCCTGAGCAGTGTGGAAACAGGAGCTTGCTGAGGGGAGCAGGTAGCAGCGTTGTTTATTACCTCTGCAAATCAGGACACTCCTCGAGCCCATGTTGCATTGGCCAATCACTCCTGAATTTTGTTAATAAAGTAATTCACTCATTCATTCATCAGTCATCAAATTTTTAATGAGATCCTTCTATGAGGGGTGCCATTCCAGCACCAAGACAAGATGGATTTCAAAGTCCTTAACCTCATAGAGATTCAATCTTCAGAGAGATGAAGACAAGTAACAAATTATTGAATCAGCAAATGTCAGAAAGTATAAGTGTTCTGTGGAAAAAATAAAATGGGTTAAGGAGCTCAAACGTTGTTGAGGTGATGGCAGTTCTATTTTGGGTAGATTGGCCAGGGAAATTTTCTGTGAGGAGATGATATTTGAGCAAAGACCTGCAGGAGTTAAGGGGTGATTCAAGTCAAGGTCTAAAGTAAACTAGTACAAGGTTTAAAAGACCCAAATCAGGAACAGGACATTCAAGGAGAAGAAAGAAGGTTATGTGTAGCTAGAGTCAAGTGAATGAGAGGCAGAGGAGTTGAAGATGAGAGTCAAGTAGTTAACAGGTCAAGAAGGAGTTGGGGCCAGAACTGATGAGTGTGGATGACATGGGAAGCCACCAGCAGCTTCCAAACAAGCCAGTAGTGGGATCACATGTGTACTGGGAACAAATATCACTGAAAGATCAAAGTTTTATTATTATTGTTGCTATTACTGTTATTATCATGGTTCAGTTGATTCACTCACTCACTCATAAATTCTAGAAACACATTCTGAATGCTTTCTCCATGCCAAGCATGGTGGTACGCATAGGCTAGTAGGACACGACTCCTTCCATCACTGGTTTGCAGTATGACAGGCACATGTGCGTGTATCACACTTAGCACGAAAGTTTCTTCAGTGCACTTCTGACCCTACCCCTTATACCTCAGGTACAGATGAGAGAATGATTCCAATGTCATGGATCTTGGCATGTGTTCATCATGTCACGTGAGATCTCTCACTTCATTTATTATTTGGTTTTAGTCCCATTCCTCACTCTCATTCTCCTCTAAGATCCTTCATGTATATATTTCAGGTTCTATAAATTCCTTCAAAATGTGCTTTCCAGTTTTTCTTTTCCTTCCAAAATACACATGCCAGGTATGGAGTAGAGAGTATGATGCACTGAATCTTGTGTGGAGACCAAGAATTTGTAACTAAATATATGTATATAGTTTAAGCATATAACATACATACCCCCCAAGTATTGCTGAGACCTATCCCAGTGGAGGACTTTTTGAAATGGGAGACAGTAAAGTTCAGAGATATGCTGATAAACTGACACTTCCAGGGAAGAGAAAGGCCCAGACCTGTAGTATCTGCTGATGTCTGTGGTGTAAATATTCTCACCATGACCAATTTCAAGCTCAGGTTCAACGGTCAGGTTGCAAAAGGCCCAGTATTTAACAGCTGTGTGGAGGCAGGTGCAGCACACTGTCTTCCAGATCCTTGCCTCCACCTGAAGACAAGCACATGGTTCAGCTCGTGAAGGTCGGCCATCCTGGCTCAGTGTGTTGTCCTTCCCAGGTATCAGGAAACTTCAATGTCCTTCCATAAAGAGAAAGTTAGATGGGTGTTCCAGAAACCCTGATAAGTCCATCCAGAAGTGAGTTAGAGGACTGCATTTTCTTTTCAAGAGTGGGTGAAGAAAGTTTGTTGTTAGGTCAGGGGCAGTCCTGTTGTTGGAGTACCTTGTGTGCACATGGTGTAAGCCAACTGTTAAATCCTGACATCGTGGATGCGTCTTAGCCAGATTAGAGGGACGGCGTGTGGCCATTCTCAATATTGCCTTAGAAATGTTTACGGTCCTTAGGTGACAGTGTTTACTGGAGCCACACCTGCTGTTGGTGACAGAAGAGTGCGGCAGGGCAGACAAGAGAACTCGAAAATATAGAGGGTGCTTGGATTTAGAGAGTCTGTAAAAAGAGAAGATGAATCATTTCTAGAAGGTCGAAAGATGGCTTCCTTTGACGTATGCTTCCATGTGAGTCCTGACATCTGTGAAAAAAGGCATCTTGTTCCTCTTAAGGATCTAAATGATGAAACGTAGTTGCTGAAAAGCAGAAATAATAAATAATGCCTTGGACTGAATTGTGTCCCTCCAAAATTCTATGTTGGAATCCTCAGCCCCAATATGATGGTATTTGAAGATGGGGCATTTGGGAGGTCATCAGGGTTAGATGGGGTCATGAGGGTGGAGCCCTGAGCTGATGCAGTTAGTGCCCTCATGAGAAGAGACCTCAGAGAGCTTGTTCACTCTCTCTCTACCAGCTGAGAACATGGCAGAAGGCAGCCATCTACACGCCATGAAGAGAACTCACCAGAAACCTTAATGTTGCGGACTTTGATCTTGGACTTCCCAGCCTCCAGAACTGGGAGAAAATAAATTTCTGTTGTTTAAGCCACCAGCCTGAGGTATTATGTGATGCCAGCCTGAGCAGACTAATACAACTTCTACCACTACTATTACTGCTAATAATAACATAAACATAGTACACATATGCTCTCCTGTAATCCGTGCAATTCTCTGTGACGTTGGTTTTAAGTGAAGAAATAAGAGAAGTTAAGGAAGCCGGGCAAGGTCATACAAGATGGCATATGACATCTGGGGTGGAACCCAGACTATGTGTGTCCACAGTACCCAGTCTCCACTGCTAAGCCACAATGCTTCCCAAAGGGCACCATAGTGCCTGGCCTAGGGGCGGTACTCAAAATACCTTTGTGGAATGATTAAAAATAAATGAATGATGGTGAAACTTCCAGCACAAAAAACTGACTGGGGAACACACAGAGTTTTTCAAGCTTTTAATGTAGTGGAAGATCATGCTTATGAAGTCACAGCAAAAGTCTCTGCTATGAACCTTGAAAATTTAGTTCTTTCTTGGAAATCTGGGGGAAAAAAAGAGCGTAAGCCTAAGGTAATTGTCCTTTTATACTGTTACACTTGTCATGGTGCCAGTATCCACATAGTTCCCCCAAGGATGAAATTAAAATGCTGAATTTTCATGATTGTGTGATGATTACAGACTAAGTGCTGAGGGAAGAATCATAAAGTGAAAAGACGTCTGCATGCCTTCCCAGCTGGCTAAAGGCAGCCTTGATGCTTTCCGTTATTTGCAGGAGACTTACTGCTTATGGGTTTTCTTCATATTCCTGCTGTATGGAATATTTATCTCCTGATCATCACACAGTTCCTGACTAGTCATGACCTGTGCTTTTACGAAGAAACACTTGCCAGTGCATCAGCACCATACAAAATGCAGAATATCCCACTTGCATTGAAAATAGTAGGAAAGTTTCACACTGAAGATCAGTTAGCTCTGGTATAATACATTAGTGTTTGGGATTTTAAAAAAAATACACATTTCTCACTACCAAGAACTCTTCCCCAGTGATTAGAGTGCGTTCTGCACTAGTAAATTTTGGACAGTGTACAAATGAGCTTCGCACTATACATATAAAGGCAATTCTCAGGTGAAGCTTAACTGTCCACCTTATTTATTCGTTCATGACATGTAAAAGAGAAGGCAATAATGGGAGAGAAAATCAGGTTCTGACTGCATCAGTTTAATTCAGAGATCTTCTGTTTGATTAAGGAAAAAAAGCAACAGAAAGAGAATTATGGACATAGAATTTATCTCTGTTCTTTCATTTCCCATTTTAGGGGGAGGCAGCCACACCTGTGAGGAGTGCTGCCAAAGCCAGCAAGACAGACCCAGGGCTCACTCCTGGGGCTGAGCGATTTTGCCCTTGCTGACCACGGTGGAAGCAGATGAAAAGGAGCAGCGCATTGTGATGGAGTTCTCTGTTAGTTCTCCCTCTGGGCTTGGTGGGAGGGGGCACATCCATTTGTCCCGTTTTACAACTGCAATGCCTTTTCCCTCTTAAAAGGAAGAGATTGCCACATGCCATCTGCCCCACCATTAGTCAAGCAGTGGAAAGAACTCAATAAGGGCTAAGAAGTACAATGCCCAAAGGGACACCATCAATCCCTTATTACCACAACTTCCTCATTCTTGAGTTGTTTATATTGATTTATCTTTTGCTCAGGTAGAGTGACTTAGAGTAATTTTCTCAGCAAGAGAACACGGATTGCCTCTGTTCAGAGCCCATGCCTGTCTGAGAATGTTTTCCAGCTGCCCTCACACAGGAATTGGGTGTAGGATATCGGGGCCATTATCTTTCCCCCACTCGAAACTCTGGTTTGTTTATTCAGACACTTGTGTGGTGGGTATCAAAGGACGAAGCTACCAGGATTGGGGGTCTATTTAAATGAAGCTACCTTGTATTCCCACGTCCATGGAAGATGCATGCTTTGTATTTAAATGGCCAGTATTATTACCTGGATAAATCTCAACTTTTACTCTTGTCTTTCATTTTTTACAAGGATTAATGAATTATTTTAGCCAGCAATTTTCTTTTATTCAAGAATGTCTTCTTCTAATATTCCTTTAAGTATTACTTCTGATATGTCTGACATGTCTATATTTATGATATATGACTATATACGTATATTCATGTACACACACATATATAAAGTATGCACATATCTCTCACGTATGTATATTTTCTTATGTGTGTATGTGTGTGTGTGTGTGTGTGTGTGTGTGTGTGTGTATACACACATATATGCCCTATACTACTCTAGGCTTCTTATTGGTTGTTTGCTTCTAAATTTCAAAGTTCTTTTTCCCTTTTCTCTCTTCCAATATACATTATTATTATTGTAAAATCTGTCATTTGCCACTTTGACCATGGGTACTTATGCAAAAATCAAGCAAATGATTCATCTTTTAATCTTCCTGCTTATCTATCTTTCCTGCCTTTTGATTATTTGACTTAATGTGGGCTTATTTTCATTTCATAGATTTTACAATTTATAGACATTAAACAGAAATATTCTAAACATTTCTATTTTGGAGAGTTTTTATCTAATTCCCAGAGATCACTAAAGTGTGGAGGCTTGTTCTTGAGCCCATCCCCTCTGGAGATTTTTTTTTTCCCAAGCTTGAATTTGCTTTCACAGGAGACTGGGAGAGAAACCGCACCTCTTTACCATGTCCTTATCTCTGGTATATTTTCCCCTGGGCTCTTTCTTGATACTTGTACAATTTCTGAGTTTTTATATAACCAATAAAATGTTGTTAGCATAGAAAAGGCAAAGACTCAAATCATTCCTCTAAGGGTTTGTTATGTTTTATTTTCCAGTTGGAAATATAATCTTGGACTCGCTTCAAAGAAATTTACTAACAAGAAGAAGCCCTGTGTTCCAGGGTATGAACCCCAGAAACAATCTTTCGGAGAAGAGATGTTTTCTATAATAGAATACACTAAGTAGTAAGCCATTCAAGATGCTGAGTGTGTCTACTTATCATTACAGGCATAAACCTGCCTTGTGAAAAAAACAACAACAACAACAACAACAAAAAAAAAAACGGTGCCTTCTATTGAGCTGCATTCCTTGGTCTGGGCCCCTGTGGCTATTGGCATAGAAAATAAGACTGAGATTATCAAATGTTTGTTGATTTGTCTCAGTCTTGTCTGATGCTGATCTACATGCTATATAAATGAATATGCACGAGATAGAAATAGCAGGTTAGAATGTGGTTTTATTAACTGTGTGACTTGCAGTGGTATTTGCCTCCTACTTTTTATGCAGATAATGGCTCTACAATGCTTTCTTGTTTTGTTTGAATAGTTGGGAAATTCACCCAATCTGTCCTTCACCTGTAAGTTTGATCATCCGCCTATGTCATGCCTCTTATCATGCTCCACCCAACATATGGCGAACAGTAATCTCACAATCAAAAGCCTGTGTTATATTTTTAAATGGATTTTCTACAGCCATCAGCACCTATTGCCTTCTGAGTACCTACTTGGTGCAAAGCTTGAGAATTTAGATCTTCCGACATCCAACCAAGAAAGCTTTTGTTAAATCGTGCCTAAGGAGAAGTTAGGACGTACCGTGTTTTTTGTTTCTGGAAAACCAGGTGTTATTTGGTCAGAGATTTTTAAATTGATCTAAGTTTCTTTATATAATTTTTAAAGACTTTATTACAAAGAGAACACACGAATGCCTACTTAGCTCTTGGAAGCTTGGGGTCCAGGAGAAAACGCTGCTTTCTCTCTTGTTGCAATTCAAGGCGGGGTACGGTGATGGCCAGAGGGGATCTGGCAGCAGCCCAAACCCATTCCTCTGACTTTAAATGCCGAGAGGACACACTCAACTTCCAATGGCCCATCCGACAACGATGGGACCATGGCTGACGGGAATTATCTCAAATTTGTCAGGAATGAGCACACACTTGCTAATGGCCTATTTCCTTCCCCCGCATGCATCCCTGCAGAGGAAGAAGGCAAGAGAGAGCGGGACCCTTGGCTCAGCTTCTGCCTTTTCTCCTCTTTCCTTTCCCAAACACCCTCTCCTCTCGCCCCAGGATCATTCTTGATTCTTGAATTCCCATCAGGTTTCAGGGGAAGGGGAAATACTATTTCTTGTGCTTTTTGTTGGCGAAGTAATTGATGCTATCTCCCATTGTTCTGCCCACCATCCGGTTTGGACCAGACTGGGGGCAGGAATGAAGGTGTGCGTCCAGTTGTGTCCCATGTCCTTTGAACAACTCTGTCGTTGCAAAGAGATGCCATTTCAGAGACTGTTCCCATTTACTTGGAATACTGCTGGCAAACTCAGTGCAGCACTCAAATGAGAATCACTGAATGTATTCAAAGAGCTACTAAAAAGAAAATATCAAGAAAAAGTCCTCAATATCTTGATTAAACATTCAGATAGCTATAGACAAAGAAGATAGAAGATCAGCAGAAAGAAACATGATACGACTGGTGATGTTAACCTTCATCACTTGGTTAAGGTCACGCCAGCTATCTCCACTACAGAATTGCTATTTTTCCCTTATAGGGGACCAATTTTAGTGGTGATTTATTATCATTCCATTTTGCAAAGCTTTGGGTATCCATCGGGAAATGGTTGTTTATTGTGAAATGAAAGGAAGGTGGTTCAGTCAGTAACAGAAAGATCTTGCTGGAATCCTGAAGAAAGTTTAATCAGTAATGGACTTATAACAAAATAATCCAACACTTGCTAACTTGAAGGACATGAGAGTTGGAGCTATGAGGCTGATCCACTCGGCTTTTCTCTGAGATCTTTCCATGGGCACAGAGTCTGAGTACTGCCTCCTGTGTGTGTGCTGGGCAGCAGGGAAACCCCATTCACCTGGACCTCATCTGTGTTGCTATTCACTCTTCCCAACGGTCCTGACTCAGCCTCAGGCTCCCTTCCTGCACCCAAGGCCCCACCGAATCACATCCTGGCCTCTGGTGTACCCTTTCAGTTACTACCACATCTAGTTCCCAAGCTAAGTGAAGGACAGAAGTGGTGGAGGGGGGGTGGTTATCCGATGCTGATATTGTGGAAGGTAGAGGAAGGTAGCCTTCTTTTATGTCTGGTGTCTGGGTGAGGGCCCAACAACATCATTAGATCTTTCAGAGTGGAAATTAAAACTTCCACTTGCAGATCTCCTATATCTCATGATGGTTCAGGAGGATCTGACTCCTAACCTCTCCTGAATTATTGTATAAAATGTTTATTTCTACTACCCCAGTGTTGTGAAACTACTTATCAGAAATTGAGTACAGAGGTTTTAGGAATTAAAATGAATCCCTCTATCCATTTTAAATAATAGATTTTATCTATAAGGAAAAAAAAAATCTAAGCAGGGGTCTGAGTTTCTGCTTAAACTTAGTGGGATTCTGTGAAGTTTAGATACTCTGGGGTCTGTCAGTCCAACTGTGGGAGTGGCTCCCTCAAGTCTTCCTTTTTATGAGGGGTCCATTTCATTCCAGGTTTGGCGAAGGGGTGTTTAGTCTAGGGAAGAATTCTCAAGGAGATAAAATTAGGGAAAAATAATTTCAGCAGGTAATGATTCTGTAGTTTCAAAAGTCAATAAATTATAAAACAGTATGACCTTGCCATGATTTGACAGCTGAAGTTGATGAAAGGTGTCTTAGACCAATGCAGAAACACAGACCTACAGATTCAAGAGGAAAAATAAGAGTTTTGAGGACAGAACCAGGATATCTAATTGGAATCACCCATCGGATTAACAGGAGGGGAAAAGGAAAGAGAGGGGAAGTAATAATTTTAAAAGAAACACAAGAGAATTTTCTTTGAGTTAAAGGAAGACAAATTTGCAGCTTTAATTTTCTCACTGAGTCTCAAGAAAAAAAAATAGGGAAGAAAAATTGAGACCTTACAAATTCCTAAATTCTAAGTCAGATAGAAATCCTTAATGTTTTCCAGTTATAAACAGCAGATTACTTTTACATAGCAGAGTAAACCTGCCTAATATCAGATTTCTTTTTAACATGGGAAACTCTTCTGCAACATTACAGACTTCTGAGAGGAGGAGCAGGAAGTCTGGTAACCTACATATGGGGAAATGTACATGTGTTTGCAGAAAAGACCCATGAGGAAAGGCCTTCAAGAGAACTACCCACCCGTGTGAGAGTATGATCCATGTCCATTGTCTGAGGAAATAACAGTGTACTCTGTATGTCATCACAGTAAGACCAGAGATTTCAACATATTGGAAAGTATGAAAAAGAAAGAGACAGGGATGGGCAATGAGTAAGTGTATAGCAGGTAAAGATACACGAACATGATACATATGTTTATATGAACAAGACATGTGTATGCATAAAATGATACAAAGTTGGATGATGATAATACTAAAATGAATTTGTAGCATAGGTATTAAGTACTCTTGGAAAAGATGACATGAGTAGCAAGGGAAGACATTTTAATAGACTGCTCCCCAAAACCAAAACCCAATTCTTAGCAAAACTCTGTAGTGGAGGGAGGGGGAGAAGGGAGCAGCAAAGAGCAGGTAATTAAAATATGATAAAATTCCACCATAATGGGAGAAGAGAGGTCCCAATAATTCAACTATTGTAAAATGCAGGCTCATGGTATTATTAATTTGATGGAACATATCATACAATGTTATCTGTAGATCTGTACTTCAAAAATCATAAAAGGAAAGCTAGTGAGAAGTACATTGTATCCAACTGAAAGGTGCCTGCATTGGTAATGTCCCAAATGTTCACAAAGTTGTTATATTCTAACAGTGACCTACCCTGATAAAGCGTAAAAACTTTAACCCGTCCCAGTTGGAGAACTGGATCTGGGCAGAGGTCAGGCACCATTGGTTCAAACCTGATCTCCAGATTCGTGTTTGGCAGGGTTTACTGCAATTCCAAAGATTTCATAGTAAGGTAAAAAGTGACACTGTCTAAAGCATTCACATCTATGGGAGTGAGAGAGTATATGTGCGTGGGTCAGTGGGAGAAATACTAGTTTCATTGTGATGATTGTGTGAAGGGGGAATCACTTGCCGACTTAAAAATATAATAGAGCTTCTAAATTACCGAGAGAATGGAGAAAAAAATAATTATTGTGTGTTGTGAGACAAATACAAATGTAATGAAGGATTAGAGAAAATACTGATGTCAGGGCAAAGAGAAATCAAGGTCATATTCATTCAACAGGATAAAGAAAGATACTGTATAATAATCAAATATAACAGTCCATAAAAGAGACCTACAAAGGATGTACATTCTTACATTACAAAAAACTTTGCAGAAAAATGTGAACATTAAGTTAGGATTCTCAAAACATGATAATTTGTTAAAATAAATTTGGGAAAGTTCTGTGTAACTACTTTAGAATATAAAAATTCATGTGGGTAAAAATAGACTATTTGAAGAATATAATCAATAAGCACAATTTATTTATATAGAATGTGTTATCTTAACCAAATGTAAAAAAAAAATATGTCCTTTTTATGTCCTTGGAACACTGCAAGAAAAATAATACACCTAGTTACAAAAAAACCTTAATAAATTTCCAAAGGACAGACTTTACAGGACCCATTTTCTGATACTTTCCTCCCTGCACGCCCAAAACAGAAATCAATAGTAAATTATATTTACCCCTGAAATATGTAACTAGTTTATTTCTATTTAAAAAAATTTTTCTCATATACCACTTCATTAAAGAGGGGGAAAATGTAAGTCACAAATTATTTTTAAAAGAATGAATTGGGGGAACCCCTCAAAATAAAACTGTGGGTCACAGCTAAAGCTAGACTTTTTTTTTTTTTTTTTCAGGGAAAACAGACAGCCTGAACTGAATTTTTCAAATTATTATTAAAAAAGAGGGAGCATGAAAATAAACTTTGATTTCAATGCATGCCATATAAAAATGGGCAGCCAGCATTTAGTGTTATATAAAGTCAATGCAAAGAGTTAGGAAATGACTCGTGGTGGGGCCAGTGGATAAAATGGTCAGGAAAATCCTATCTGATGAGCTAACCTTAAGCAGAAAACTCAGGAAAAGAGAAAGTAACTCAGGTGACAAAATGTTAGGACACACTGATGTGAACCTGGATCTGTACAGGGATTTCTCTTCCAAGTATCAGTGGTTTCTTATTTTTGGTTCACATTGAGGTGGCCAAGAAGGTTTATGGAGACAACTGGAAGAAACAAAATAACTTTCTTTCTCCCTTATTTTTCAACAGTGAAACTAGCTTCAGTTTCTTATGATTATGCAGATACATTTTATTGTAAAAACAAAGTGAAATAAAAAGACATTTAATGGTCCCTTGAACTCCTGCTGTACCAAGATAACCAAAATCAATGTTATTGATCATCTTTTCATGAACCTCTTTGTATATGTGTATATACATATATAAAAATACTAAGTTGCTTCTTAATTTAGATACTCTTTAGTACAGATTTTTTTCAGCTTTTGATGTCGGCCTCCTGCTCTTCCTTTCCTGTCCCCTCATCCTGCTCCAGAGAGGTAATAGTGAAGTTTACATATCACATACTTTCCATAGCCTATTCGATGATCACATTACCCAGTGCCTACAGTTGTAGCTTGAACTGTTAATAAAGATTTAAGTATTACTATGGATATAGATAGCAAATGCTTTGCTCTTATTTTAAAAAATGGCCACGTACATCATGCTTCTCTACATCTTGATTTTTTTTCCCTTGCATAGTTTATGGTAATTTTTTGAAATCGTTTGGTCTGAATCTAAGGCATTATTTAGGGATAATATAATATTCCCTATTGTGAATGTACCATAATCTCTTTAAGCTGTATATTTCTATGTTCTCTTCCTCACCCCCATTTTTATTAAGGTTAAAAATCCTGTAATAAATATTTATTTCCATGTATAGATCCTAACATGTTGGTATTTTTATTTCTATAACTTGGATTCTCAGGAGTGGGATTATTGGGTCAACAGATACATATATTTTTAATTTTTAAAGATCCTTGGAAATTGCTGTCCAAAAATACTGTACTACTGATTCATGCTGACATCAACAATGAATGAACTCCACATAGTCTACATCCCTATTAGCAATAAATAAACATTTTTTTCTTAGCTGATGGGTATAAAGGACCACCTTGTTAATTTTATTTGCATTGTCCTAATAAAGACATTGAGTACCCACTCTTTCATTTCCATTGGCCATTTGTTTGCAATTATCTGTTCATACATTTTGACTGCTTTTTCCCTGTTGATTTGTATGTATTTTGGTTATCAACTTATCATCTATTTTTAACATATTCTAATCTTTAATCTAGCACATGTGTAGAATTTATTTTCTTTGATTTGCTTTAGTATTGATTTAAAAATATTTTAAAAGATTTAATATTTATACAGTCAAATGCCTGTCTTTTCTTTAATGCTTTTGGGATTTGTTTTAATTATAAGGGTTTCTCAAACCCTTAGGTTTTAACATAGTGTCTCCTAACTTTTCATTACACTTAAACTCATTTGTTCTTACCTCAACTAGAATTTTTTAAAAATGTAACATGAAGTGAATATCTAATTTTTTCTTTTTGGTGGAAAAACAGTTGTGTGGGCATCATTTACTAAATTTCCACTGGACTGAAATATTACTGTAATTTACTAAGTGGTCATATAGGCTGGAATTGTTTTGGGCACGCTATTCTGCTTCTCTGATCTTCTAGACTTTTGTTATGTTAATATCAACCTGGTTTTATTACAGTTGTATTATAGTATATTTTAATATCTGGCAAGATAATTCCTTCTTCACTATTCTGAACCCAAAGCTGAAAGTCAGTGTTGCTCTCCATCCTGATTTTACATTCTTCAGCTTTTCCAGGGGTTTTATGAGCCAGCTACAAAATCAGTTTTGCTTGAAATCCTGGAGTGGTTTATGTATTCCTGACTGAACCCAGTGGATGCAATACAAGTATATAGCAAGAGAGTTGACCATTCAGTTAATATATAAAAAAGCTGGCATCCTTCTAACTGGCAAGAGATATTTACAATAATTAATTTTTAGGGACATCATTTTCAATAGCAATAAAAAATAAAAGATGTCTAAGAATATACCTAAACCCCCCTCCCCCGAAAAAAAACATGTAAAAGACAATTATGGCAGATTTTCTTAACTAACCCTCATGATATGTTAAAACACTAAAATGGACATAGATTATACAGAATATGAAGCATGAAAATTAAGAAATGACAGCCACAGACTTGGACAATGAGCTCAATCAGTTAAATTAGCCTACAGAGTTTTAGTGTCTATACTGGTTTGTTATAAAGGGTATTACCAAGAATACAGATGAGCAGCCTGATTAAGAAGAACACAAGGTGAGGTCCAGAAAGGTCCTGAGTGCAGGAGATCCTGTTCCTGCGTACTTGGGGTGCACATGGATGTGTGTACCCTGGCACATGGATGTGTTCACCAACCCTGAAGCTCTCCAAGGCCCATCATTATGGGATTTTTTTTTAAGATTTTATTTATTTGACAGAGAAAGATCACAAGTAGGCAGAGAGGCAGGCAGAGAGAGAGAGGGGGAAGCAGGCTCACTGAGCAGGGAGCCCAATGCGGGGCTCAATCCCAGCACCCTGAGATCACGACCTGTACCGAAGAAAGAGGCTTAACTGAGCCACCCAGGTGCCCCTCATTATGGGATTTTTATGGGGTTTTCATTACATAGGCATAACTGATTATAAATTCAATCTCCCTTCCCCCAAAGGACAGAAAATAGGGCTGAAAATTCCAAGGCTCTAAACATGTTTGGTTTTTTTCTGGTGGCCAGCCGCCATCCAGAAGCCTACCACGAGTCACCTCATTAGAACAAAGGACACTCTTATCATCCAGGAAATTGCAAGGGATTTGGGAGCTCTGTCAGGAACTAGGGTCAAAGACCAAATATTAGAACAAAAGATGCACCCAGTACCCCTATCACTCTAGAAATTACCAGGGTTTTAAGAGCTATGTGTCAAGAACCATGGGGCAGAGACCAAATATATATTTCTTATTATGTCACAGTTAGCCAGGGTATAATGAACATGGCAACCGTCACTCAAAATAATCTCAAACCAGACATGATGGGTCATTTGATATTTCACTGTATTTCAAAGTGAGGAAAAAAAAAGCCTGTATAGTTCCTTAGAGGTGACTGTTCTACCTCAGAAGGAAGTGACTTCATGCAGAGGGCAGGAATGCATTTTCTTTCATCAGATCTTTTGGATTTACTTCCTAATTGTGTCCCTTTCTCAAGATGACCCTGAACAAGTTAGTTGACCTTTCTTTTTTTTCTTTTTAGTTAGTTGACCTTTTTACAGCTCAGTGTTCACATCTCTAAAATGGAGAAATACATGACTAATTTGATGAAAATAAAATGCTTAATGGAGTGACTGACGTATAACAAGACATGACAAGTATCAGCTAGTAGTATTAGTATCTCTTACATGCTGCCAATACGTAGGGAAATGCAAAAGCTTCACGTTCCTGAGTTGGCTGCAAAACCAAAGCACACTTTTTGACAAGGCTTCAAGTTCCTGTCTTGCTCTTCATTGCTGTCACAGAGCCTGGTTCCCAGAAGCAAATGCGGGGTGTCTGCAATGACTGGGACCGGCTTGTGGTCTCATTGGCGGCAGCTCACAGCTCACGCCTTCTATGGCTGCAGCACACATGTATGCCTCACCTTTCCACCCGAGGCTCCTTCCTGGGCGAGAGAAGGTCCTCTACCGCCCACCCCAAGCCAGCAGTCCCCAGAGTTTGTCTGGCGGCATCGCCCGTTGCTCTCTGTAGTACTGCAAGTGAGATTTCTGTGAATGCCAGCGCCACTTTGACACGACAGACTGGGATTCGTGGTAGGTTTGTACACTGGTCCTGCCCTTGCCCCAACATAACGGCAATTGCTCCAGTGGAGAAGGTGTTGGGAGGTGCCTCATTAACTCTCCATTTTTAGGGGGCCTCTGACCTGGCAGCCAGCTGAAGATGAATATGGTGATGTCTACAGTGTGTGGGAGGAAGATGCAAATTGCGCAACTGGCTGCCACTCAGACTGGAGGCTGGGGATGGACTCAGAGTCAGGTGAGGGGAGGGAGGAAGGATCTTAGCTGTGGATGAAACTATCTCTTCCTCCTCTGCGGGATGTGGCCATCAGGGCCTTCTAAGCTTCGGCAGTCAGGGCAGGAGAACCCGGCCAAGGGGAAGGGTAGCCAGGACATGCTCTGAGCCTCCACATACTTCTTGCTTCTCCCACATCTGAGCCCCACCCCATCCCTCTTCATGCTCTTAGAGAACATTGTGATGACCATTCATTCGATCAAGTCCCCTCAATCTTCTTCGATCTGACCTCTTGTTTCCGTCATCTCTTACCTCCCTCTCCTCTGTGAGGCCGTCTCCCTGATCAGCTCAGACCTCCGTGCTATGCTCTGTGCCATTTCCTTTTCCCCATCTCTGTCCTGCACATCCCCCCTCACTTCCAGGAGAGCCAGTTTCTTTACTGTCTCCATAATTTCTGGGATCCCCACTTCTCCGGGGACCCAATGCCTAATGGCCTTGTCCCAGTGTATCTTTTTTTTAAAAAATATTTTATTTATTTATTTGACAGACAGAGAGACCACAAGTAGGCAGAGCAGCAGACCGAGAGAGAGGGGGAAGCAGGCTCCCCGCTGAGCAGAGAGCCCAATGCGGGGCTCAATCCCAGGACCCTGGAATCATGACCTGAGCCGAAGGCAGAGGCTTAACCCACTGAGTCACCCAGGTGCCCGCCCCCAGTGTATCTTTTATAATGAAATTCTTCTGAATTTCAAGTCTTCCCTCTCAAGGTCTGTGTGGTTTCTCAAGACTTTTCCCTGTTGTCCTAAAAGTTTATAATCTTACCTTACTCAGAACTCCCATTGAACTGCTCCCGTTACATTTGGGGATATGAGATATTTATCTGCATTAACACATCAGAAAGTTCCTGAGAGGAGACACTGAGATTTATTTATCTGTGCATCTCTAGCACTGTCCAGAGGAGACTAAACTCATATTGGAATATTTGAATAACGAGACTTAACATTATATAATGCATCATATGTGGAAGGAGCACAAGCAAAGATGCTCAACATCAATTTATTAGGAAAATGCAAATTAAAATCAAAATAAGATACTCACTAGAATAGCTACAATGAAAAAAAAAATAAAACTGACACTATCTCGTGCTGGCAATTTCACAGATTAACGGGAACTCTTGTTAATTGCTTGTGGAAAGGCAAAAAGTACAGCCATTTTAGAAAATAGTTTGACAGTTTCTTATGAAATTGAACATACATACTTAAAGCAATTTTTCTCTTAGGTATTTACCCAAGAGAAGTGAAACTTTACATTGATCAAAAAACAAAAAGCTATTATGAACATTATAGTGGCTTTATTCATAATCATCAAAAACTGGAAATAAGCCAAATGTCTTTGAACTGAAGAACTGGTAAACTGGTATATCCATACATTGACATATATTCAGCGTTAAAAAAGAAACCAACTGCTGATACAAACAGACTTGTATTACATGATTTTGTGTAGATGATGTTATGGACGGAATATGTCCTCCAAATGCAAATACTGAAACCTAATCCCCAACGTCATGGTATATGGAGGCAAGGCCTTTGGGGGTTGATTAGTCCATAAAGATGGAACCCTTGTGAATGGGATTAGCGCCCCTCTATAAGAGACCTGGGGGAGCCCTCGGCCCCTTCTGCCTTGTGAAGACACAGTAAGAGATGGTCATCAGTGAACCAGGAAGCAGGCATTCCCCAACACTGAATCTGCCAGCCGTCGTCTTGCACTCCCCAGCTCCCAGAACTTTGAGAAATAAATGTATTTTATATAAGCCACACAGTCTACAGTATTTTTGCTATAATAGCCCAAATAGACCAAGACAGATGATATGTTGGGAATGATGAAAACTACAGGAACAGAAAACAGATCAGACTCTGAAGTTGGAGGTGGGTGGAGGGCTTGGGGGAGGGTGGTTGTTAATGTTCTATGTCTTGATTTGGGTGGTAGTTAGGTGTTACTCGTTTTTCAAAACTCCTACAACTGTATAACCAGAAAAGGTGATCTTTATTGTAGGTAGTATTAGACTTCAATTAAAAAAAAAAAGTAAAGGAAGAAGATATTTTGGAAGTAGTACAACCTCTCTCTCATCCCCAGTGGTCCACAGAGAGGGCACGAGTATCCCCTGAACCCAGCTGGCTTCCAGAGTTCCCAGTTTTAACCAGAGGTCACTGAGCAGGTGAAACTAGAGTGTGACTACCATAGTCTATCCCAGGGTGCAAGGTTGGAGGCGGTAATGACTTAGGCTATTTCACAAATGTGAAAGAAGCAGAAGTGAGCCGTCCGGAGTTATCAAACAATTTTATGTTGAGAACATGAATGCAAACATTTGACTGACATAAATTTTATTGAGCTTTTACACATTAATCCAACCCAATGGACCAATGGATAGAATTCAATAAAAATAATGTCTGTCAAAAGACTGACATATTTAATTTTAAAATAGCTAATCATTCTTTCCTTTGGACTCTCATAGCCCCCATGTATACCCCTTGATTGCAATATTTATCAAAATGTATTTTAATTATTTGTTTGTCACCCAGGCTTCCCCACTAGGACTTTGGGTTCCTTGGGGTCAGGGATTTTAACATACTGATTTTTTTTTAATTAAAGAAATTATTTTTATTTGAATACAGCTGACACGGACTGTTCAATTAACTTACTGATTTTTGCATGGTAGGTACATAGTAAAGTAAGGGCTCAATACATTTCTTTGGAAAGAATGACAGGATGAAAGAGAACTCGTGAGTTCTACCAGCAGATGCCACCTTGTCCTCTGCTTCTCTGCAATTCACCCATTCTGTACATCTCTAACTTCCAGAGACCTTCTCATGCCTGCAGCAATTGCATCCTGCTGCCCACTCCTGTCCTCTGTACAATGCCATATCCATGTACCAGAAAGATTGATCGTTCTGAAACACTAATCAGATCTCACCACTCCCAGGCTTCTCTTAACCAA
Source organism: Enhydra lutris kenyoni (assembly GCF_002288905.1). NCBI lineage: Eukaryota > Metazoa > Chordata > Mammalia > Carnivora > Mustelidae > Enhydra > Enhydra lutris. The sequence continues at coordinate 19,454,995 of NW_019154090.1, read as the reverse complement.
TGGCCTCCAATCAGGTTTAGAACAAAAGTCTGATTCCTTAGTTGAGCTTTTAACACCCAACAATCCTGCTCCTTTCTACCTCTCTGACTTCACATCTAAATACTCTATCTTTGCCCATTATGCTGCAGACCATCAACTTTCTTTCAATGCTGCAAATATGGCTGGTAGGGTCTGTCTCAGAGCCTTTGTGCAGGTAGCTCTCTGGCTTATAGTGCTTTTGCTCTGCTCTTCACATTACTGGCTTTTCTCATCATGTGGATCTTTGCTTCAATATCTCCTCATCAGAGAGGTCTTTCCTGACCACATAATCTAACCTCACTCTCAGTCACATGGCCAAGCTTAATTTCTCTGTATAGTACACATGCCAATGGGATGCTTGTATTGTCTATTACATATTTGACAACAATGGTACCTCCCCTCCTGTAGTTTATGCTCTGAGAGATCAAGAATCTATGTAAAACCTGGTATCTCCCCATCGCCTACATATAATAAATGTTTAATGAATGAGAATGGATGAATTCATGAATGAATGGCATCTTTCACCAAATCACCATTATTTTCTTTTTTTTAAAGATTTTATTTGTTAGAGAGAGAGAGAGAGAGAGAGAGAGAGAGAGCATGAGCACAGGCAGACAGAGTGGTAGGCAGAGGCAGAGGGAGAAGCAGGCTCCCTGCCGAGCAAGGAGCCCGATGTGGGACTCGATCCCAGGACGCTGGGATCATGACCTGAGCTGAAGGCAGCCTCTTAACCAACTGAGCCACCCAGGCGTCCCTCACCATTATTTTCTAACAGAACATCCATATCAACCTTATCCATACAAGTTTTCCCTACTCTGTGCTACCCTGAAATATGTGCCAGAAAACCCCACTGATGCCTGTCTCTATCTGATGTATATTATTGATTAAGTTCATGAAGGAGGAGGAAGGAATCAGACATAGCCTTCAGCAGAGTGGGGAGAAAAAAATTTATGATAGGGACAAATTCAGGGTGTTACATACTTTATAATCTATACAGTTCCTAATTCCCTCTTAGATGGTAATTGGAGGCATCCGTTTTTCTTTTAACCTTGTGAGACTGATGCTCACCCATCTTCCCAGTCTGTCCAGACCACAGTTACCTTAGAGAAGGTCATAAAGGCCTTCACTTCACTATCCCTGCATGAAAGTTGTGATTAGGCCTGGCCTGAAGCTACTGCAGACAAATCAGTGCCATCTTGTTTCCAAACTATGATTTGCCTTCCTGAGGCCTCTAGAACTTAATGTGGTCTCTTTGGCTCTGCCCTGTCCAGAGATCATTTCTAGATGTTTCATTGTAACTTTAAAAAATCGAAGCAGACATATGTTTATTTTGTAAAACTGTCTGTCAACAATTCAACTGAAAAAAGCAAAAAACCAAAAAACAAACCCAAGCCTCTGCATCTAACATGAATAGCAAGTGTATCTTGGCAACTTTAAAATGAGAAATTCTCCAAAGCCAAAGTCAGACTGAACAGGTGACCAGATGCCAGTTTTTCAGAATGTGTTTCTAGAATCAGACTGCCTGAGTTCAAATCTTACCAGCTAAAATTGGGCAAACCACATGACATCTCTGCATCTCACTCTCCATATCCACACTGAGTGTTCTGGTCTCTCTCTCAAGCTGGTGTTGAGGATTCCATGAGTAAATGTATGCAAGGCTCTTTGCACAGTGACAGGCATATAGAATATGCTTTCTGCTTTGTACCTGGCAGGTCTACTAAAAATAATTATTGTTGAGTGAATTCATTGATTATTTTACTTTTTCTTCCACAAAATAACACTAACCTTACTCTCCACTTTGAAGCACTGATTACTGAAATTATAAATGCAATTTCTTTCATTGATGGCTCTACATCCTCCCTGTCCGGTTTGTTTGTTTGTTTGTTTCCCAGAGCCTGGAGATGGCAGAGTGTGGGTAGAATGGGAAGACTCTTTGCCTCATCCACTGGCAGCTGGAGTGAAATTCTAGCAGTCACTCCAAATCCATAGCTGGTACGCATCCAGCAGTGGAGCCTGCAGGAAGTAAACAAGTTCCACCCACTTCTACTTCCCTCTGGTCCACATCTGGGGACTCACAGCCACCCCAGACTCCAGAACACCCTCATCTTATACCAGGGGTCAATGGACAGAAAAAACCACTGCTACAGAGGAGAAGGTACTTGCTACAGACAAGAAAGAAGAAAGAAAGAAAGAAAGAAAGAAAGAAAGAAAGAAAGAAAGAAAGAAAGAAAGAAAGAAAATGTCCAAGGTTGCAACTTTTCATGGTAGTTTGAGAAATCTAATTCTATAGAGCCCTTGGGAGAAGCCAGGGTCTTCCTCGAGGGAAAAGATGGCAAACTGTATCATTTCAATTCACACCCATGAATGATGTCTCTGCAGCTGTTTGAATTAATTCTGAAATACAAGCAATCTCAGTAGGAGTCTGAATTTTTATAAAAGAATTCCCTGCTGAGTTGGTTCAGCTAGTTCCACCCTAGCCCCTCCATACACCTCAGAGATGAGGACATTAAGAGTCATTTTTGCTTATTTAAACATTCACAGAGTCGAGATATCCAACTCTCAAGGCTAATGCATTTTTGGATATTTTGCCCCTGCCTGAAATAACACACAGATCTATGACAGCATTGGAAAACATGGGGAGGGGCTGCACATTGAGGAATAGAGTCCTGGCCCCAATTGGGTAAGTTTCCTGTTTCTAAACCTCTTTAACTGAAGGTCCTCAATTCAAAGTCTGGTTGCCTCAGACCCCCAAGTCCATCCAAGGTGAATGGTTGGCCCATGTATACCCACTGAACTGTCATCTTCTCTGGTGTTTCCAAAGGAAGTAGAGCAAATGTGTCAGGTGTTCCTCCAAGGCAGTTGCTATGCACTTAGGGGTCTTCAATGACAGACCCCTTAGCTCAATCTGACTCCTTCATTCACTATTATGATCTTGTCTCTGGGACCAGGATGATGTGCTCTGCCATTTTAAAAAAACTTGCTTTTTTAAAAAAATTATGGTACAATACAAAAAACATAATATTTACCATCTTAACCAGCTTTAAGTACACAGTTCAGTGGTATTAAGTACACTCATATTGTGCAACCATCACCAACATCCATCTCCAGAACTCATATCATCTCATAAAATGGAAATGCTATATCCAATAGACAGGAACTTCCCATTCTCCCCTCTCCCCAGCCTCTGACAACCAACGTTCCATTTTCTGTATAAATCTGACTACTCTGGGATCCTCATGTAAGTGGAATCACACAGTACTAAGCTTTAATGACTGGCTTATTTCCCTCAGCATAATGTACTTGAAGTTCATCCAGGTTATAGCAAATGTGAAAATTTCCTCCTTTTTTTTTAAGCCTTATAGTCCATTTTATGTATATGCTGCATTTTGTTTATCCATTCTCCTGTAAACAGACACCTGGGTTGCTCTCATGTTTTAGCTATCAGAAATAATGCTGCCATCAACATGGATATAGGAATGACTCTGAGATGCTGTTTTCAGTTCTTTGAACTATATACCTGGAAGTGGAATTGCTGGCTCATATGGTTTTTATTTTTTGGAGGAAATATATTTTCCACAGTGGCTGCACCATCTTGCATTCCTGCCAAATGTACATGATTCCCATTTCTTTACCACCTCACTAACACTTGTTATTTTGTTTTGTTTGGATGGTAGCCATCCTAATGGGTATGAGGTGGTATCTAACTGTAGTTCAGATTTGCATTTCCCTAATGATTAGTGACGTTGAGTATCTTCTCATATGCTTAAATGATATTTGTATGTCCTTTTGGGAGAACTTTCTATGCAAATCCTTAGTCATTTAATTGATTTGTTTGTATTTTTGTTGTTGAATTTCAGGAGTTCTCTATATATTATGGATACTAATCCCTTATCAGATAGATTCTACAAATACTTTCTCCTATTATGTGGGATGCCTTTTCACTTTGTTCATAGTGTCCTTTGACACACATAAGTTTTTCATTTTCATGAAATCCAGTTTGTCTACTTTTTTCTTTTGTTGCCTGTGCCTTTGATATCATACCCAAGAAATTATTGTCAAATCCAATGCTGTGAGTATTTTTCCCTGTGTTTTCTCCTAAGAGGTTTAGGGTTTTAGCTCTTTCATCTAGGTCTCTGAATCACTTTGAATTCATTTTTGTATGTAGTACAACATAAGAGTCCTGGTATGTTTTCTGGTTGCTGGTCTCTATTTTCTAATTTCTCTTGTGATTTCTTTGATCTACTGGCTGTTTAAGAGTGCTTATTTCCTCAAATTTACAAATTTTCCTGTTTTCCTTCTGCTATTCGTTTCCAACTTCATCCTACAGCAGTCACAGAAGATACCTTGTATGATACCTATCTTTGAAAATCTACTGAAACTTAATTTGTGACTTAACATATCATTGATCATGGATAATGTCTCAAGACTTAAAATTGAGAACAATGTGCAATGTGTTCCTGTTGGGTATCTAGTTGGTTTATTGTGTTGCTCAGGTCCTGTCTTTACTTACTCTTTTTCTGTCTGGTTGTTCTATCCATTATTGAGTGTGGGGTATTAGAGTCTGAGACTATTACTGTAGAACTATTTCTCCCTTCTGTTCACTCAATTTCTGCCCCTTTTTTGATGGCTGGTTATTGTTTACAATTGATGTATCATCTAGTTACATTGAAACTTTTATTACTATAGAATGTCCTTCTTTGTCTAACTTTTTTGGTTTAAGGCCTATTTGTCTGATATTGGTATAGCCACCCCTGCTCTCTTCTGGTTGCTATTTGTATGGAATGTCTTTTCTGACCTTTCACTTTCAACCATTTGTGTCTTTGGATCTCAGGTGAGTCTCTTACAGAAAGCATACAGTTGGACCATCTTTTTCATTCTGTTGAGTTTTGTCTTTTGATTGGAGAGTTTAATACATCTACATTTAAATTAAGTACTGATAAGAAGGGACTTCTATAATTCTGCTATTTGTTTTTGATATTCTATAACATTCTGTCCCTCATTACTGATATTATTTTCTCTTTCTGTATTTAGCTGATTTTTTATAGTGAAATGTCTTAATTCCATTCTAATTTCCTTTTGTGTATTTTGTAACTATTTCCTTTGTGGTTACCATGGGGATTACACTAAACAACCTATAGTTCTAATACTCTAATTTGAGTTTACACCAACTTAACTTCAATAACATACCAACACTGCTTTCTCAGCTCTATCCTTACCCATTACAGTTATTGATACCACAAAATTACACCTAAAGCAAAAACTAAAAAGAGAAAGATGGCTAAGAGTTTCCTCCAAAACAGAAAAAGCACCTCTGACTCATAGCCCCATCCCTGATGGTTTGGGCAACTAAGCTGTCCTTGCTTCAGGACTCAAGCTATAATGTACTTCTGAGAAATTATCTGATAAAATAATTGAAAGAACTATGGCAGAATTGGGCTTTCCCAAATTGGTTATATGGAAGCTGCTGTATGGGGTCAGGTACCAAATGCTATTTCTCCAGGCATCTCCAAAACAGCAGTGGTATGGACAACTAACCACATGATGTCATGCCCATAACAAAACTGGATTCTTAGGATACATAGCTAGAGTTTTCACTTTATGACCTGGAAATGAGGACTCAGTGGTCTTAGATGCTTCTACAACATCACTTTCCCTTGCCATTAGACTAATAAGAAGGTATCATTTGTTCTATTATAACTCTGGTGTCCTTCCCATGTTGTTACTGGCATACTCTGTGCTTTAAACAACAGGAACATGAAACATCCCCTGAGAAACCCAGGTTAAGTTTATTTGAATTTCTTAAAAAAAAATGAATAAAGCCAGAAATGAAGTGGAACTGTGTACAGGCATGTTTTCCTGGCTGAGTTTGGGGATGCAGGCTTTGGGGAGACCAAAGATGGGCAGGGCTGGCTACCAGTAGGAAAACCCATCTGATGGCTTCTCTCCCCATATCTGTATGAAAATGGGCTCATCTGGTCTGGCCTTGGGGCTTGGAGTGTCTCTTCATTCTGAGGAAATGCAGGTTTCTGGCACCTAGCAAACTCTCAACACTATGTGTCTTTGAGCTGAAGAGAACATATTTGATTGTGATGACTGCTAGATCTCATGAAAGGAAGACAGACTGGGGAGACATCCTGGATTTGACTGGTTATTAATACCAGTCTGTACCAGGAAAAGGTAGCTCATCAAAGCAAGCCAGAACACTGATTCCCTGGGAATTTACCCATTCTTGAATCTTCACCCCTTCCAGCATAGTTCAATATAACAGAAGGGGTATCTCCTGGAGGTGAGGAAAAGAAAGTATTGGGGAGGCAGTGTGGGGACAATGATTATGAGACAATTCAAGACAGAGGCAACTTGGGTACCTGATGTCTGTCTCATTAGGCTGTTCTACTTAGCAAACAGAATCTCCTACCTGGGTGGGGGCATCAGGGCTGAACTATATAAATAGAAAATTGGATGGGTTACAGTCAAATGGTAAGACAGAAGCAAAATGTACCAGTTCTGAAAGGAGAAAAACTTTGAGCCATGTAAACAAGGGGGTCAACTTTTTGAATTTACTAAGTATAGGCTTTATGCCTAAAAGTCTTTGATGGTAGATCTCAAAAACTGGGCATTCTGAATTCTGATTACAACTATACCCTGTCATAGTAAACAAATGGAGACTGGAATCTGGAAAGGAAAGAGAAGATCATTGGATTGCTTAGCTTTTGCTGCATAGCAGACCACCCCAAAACCTCTATAACTGTAAACATTCATCATTTCTTATGATTTCCTGAGATTCATGAGATTCATGACTCTCTGGCAGGGGTGGGGGAGGGCTCTGCTGGTCAGGGTTGGCTTGGCAGAGGCTGGGTGGTCTAGGATGGCCTCACTGACACATCTAGTGGTTGGCACAAAATCAGTTGGGGCTGTGGAGTTGATTTGGCCACATGTTTCTCATGGACCAATAGGCTAACTCAGGCTCATTTATGTGGCCTTGGTAATAAGGTTCCATGTGTGACCAGAGAGAACCTAATGTGCATTCACTTTCCAAGCATTGCTTGGGTGACATTGGCCAAGTCAAGTCATGAAGGCAGTCTAGAGACAGTGTGGGAAGGCACCACCAAGGCTGTGGAGAGAGGAAGGGAAATCATGTGCAGCCATTTTTACAATCAAGCCCAAGTGTTTTCTCCCTTCCACTCATCCTGTTTCCTCCTGACAGAATTACCTCCTCCTTCCATTAACAATGACTGACCTGAATTACATTCACTAAACAGGAATCTCTCCAACATGCTTGTTGAGTATCCAGAGATTTCAGTGTGATTCGTTAATAAGGTTCTCTCATGTATCAGAGGCTGGATGAAATGCGATTGGTCAGCATGTTTCCAACATAGAAAGGATACACCAGCTCTGGAGTTAAGTCACAAATTCAACAGTAAATTTATTTTCCATGGGGTAATTGCCTAAGCCACTGCTTTTCCAAGAAGAATCTTTCTGGAGGCTTTTGTTCTTTTGATTGAAACTTAATCAGCTTCTTGTTTGACAAAAATGACAGGCTGCGTGAAAGGGGAAACAGAGTTTGGGTTTTACCAATCCTAATTCCTATCAAACATCAGAAGAAAATAAGCACTTTCTACATAATGCACTCCACTTCATCTTGTAGACTCAAATTTATCACTTAAAGAGAGGGGGAATAAAAGAAAACGTAACTGTTTATACTTTCAGAGGGAAGAAAAAGGAAGGGAGATAGTTAACTCCTTCTTTCTGGGGTTTGTCATATCAAGTCTTTTTTAAAGAGCAAGACTTCTTAACTTTGCCATTTGGCTTGATGGAGTAGAGACCCAGGAAGTAGAAGTTCAGGAGAGCACTTTCAGGTAATGTGTCCTGTAATCTGTTTGCCTTCTGGCACATAGGACCTACTCAGGTGTCAAAATTTACTGTCAATCAAGTCTCACACAGACCATGAATTCTGACCCCAAGTCCTAGTACTGAATTTAAGAGAGCAAGAATTCTTAATTCTGTGACTATGAAAGCACTGGATTTGGAACTGGAAGACATCCTCTTCTTGGCCAGATTATCAATAGCTCTGTGATCTCGGACAGATTAGGCACATTCTCTGTGATTCTATTTCTGCATCTACATGATTTCTCTATTTGAAAGGTGCTTGGCTGGGAGGTTTAGACAATGAGCATCTATGTACAAATATGGAATCCAAAACTTAGTATGTACTTAGCAAATGTTAATTTTACACTATCTACTTTCTTTCCTTTCTTTCCCCCTCCATACAGTTCCTATTTTCCTGTTCTAGGGAAAATGCAAGACAGTAAATTACCTTTGAATGAAAATAGAGATAATGATGATGGTGATAATGATAATACTACTACTAATAACAACAACAATAAAGATATACTGTGTGTCTCTGTGATAAAGAATACAGCAGACACTCAAAACAGAGGCAGTTTAGACCAGTTTCATGAATTTGCTAGTGATTGGTCATAGGTAGGCAGGTGGCTCCAACCCTGCCAATGACACAGAGGAGAAGCCCACTTATCCAGGATCCCATGACAAGCAAGTGGCAGAGTCTTGGTTTGAGCACTGGCAGTCCAATTTCAGAATCCGTGTGCTTTTCTACTAACCTATAACTCCTCCCTAATATAAACTAATTCATTTATTCATTCACTGTTCAAAAATATGTTGTCTATGAATGCCACACACCATGGTGATCATTAAAACAAAGCAAAGCTGTGAAGGGATCACAGAGGAAGCAGCAGTGAATTTTGTCTGGGAGAGGGAGGCAGAGCTGGATGCAAGGCCTGGTCTCATCACCTATATGGATGTGATGTTCTGCATGTCAGTTGGACTCTATGAATTCAGCCTATACTTTCTTTTAATGGGTGGTGGGGGCCTGCCTTCTGGTCTATCTCTCAAGTTTCGCATGAGGACTAAAGCCAAGCCACATGTGAAAACACCTACCCCAGAGTCTAGCAAGTGGTAGTTACTCAATGAATGTTCAAGGAGAGACCTCATAAAAGGGCAAGGTTATGCAATGGGACATTTTTGGAAGATTGAGGCGGGAAAGGGGGTGGGGTAGAGAACTCAGGCTGAGGAATGGAGACAGGGAGAGGACAAGGGTAATCAGAGGATGCAACCAGAAGTAAATAGCTTAGATGCAAGAGAAAATGGCAAGCAGCCCCAAGAAATACTGCCTGGCTTTTAGTAACCCAAGAGCTGAATCCTCACCCCTGACACTGATGACTCTGAGGCCAAGTTGTTGAATATCTATGAACCTGTTTCCTCATCCATATCACAGAGATGAGAAGATCTCCTAAAAAGATTAAATGAGGTCATGGATACAAGTACACTCTTGATGATACCACACATGTGATGTATGCTCAATTAACTGTGGGCAATATGTTTATTGGCAGCAAGGAGCATGATGAATGGGAGGTGGGCAGATGGGTCATACTCTGTAGGACTTTAGAATCTCCATCCAAAGCCCAGGATACTTCCATTGTCCAGCTCACTGTGGTAATTCGGACTTTTCCCATGGCCTCAAGCAAGACCTTTAGGCCTCCAAGCCAAGGATCAAACCACCAGCACCTCTGTCTCCGGATCTCTGGCTCTAATTTGACTGGATCTGTTTGATGCCCGGGGTACCCTTATAAATATCCCTTCCCTCTTATCCACACAGGAAATCATGCTTTGCCAGCTTGAAATAGAAACCCATCTCACAGAAGTCCAGCTCAGATTGAGAATTTAAAGCCGTAGATGCTAAGGAAACATGGTGTTGAAAAAGTTTCATTAACATTTCTTTCTCCAGTGTTCCTCAGAAAGTCCTATTCCCGGGTTTGACTTGAAGGCAAATGGTTTCCAAATCAAGGCTGGACTGACACTTCCAAGCACAGCCGGTCACACCTGCCCCACCCCAGTCCACCCTCCATTCTGACTCTTGGCATGATGTAATGGCTTTAATTATTTATGGCTGTTTGTCCCCAGCTAATGGGAGTTCTTAAACCGCAGCTATGCTGTTTAATTCACCTGTGGATTCCAAGCCCCAACAGAGTCTCCTTTCTTTAGACCATGCCTGAACAAATAAGTTAATTAATATAAACAATCATCCCCAGAGCACTACTTTTAGGAGACACTCCCAGGGAGAGTTGTGTCCCAGGGTACAGGCCCCAGGACATAGGTGCTCATGCAGAAGGGAGAGATGATACATGTGCAAGGAGGGGGAGAGCCCAGGAGCTGGATATCCCCACCAAATAAAAATGGGCAAAGTCATAAAGCTTCTGGCCAATACCAGAGGAAGAATGGTGGTCTTTCTAAAGAGCTGGGCTCCACCCAGCGACCACAATCCATTGTTTCTTGCTCTGCTGGCTGCTCCACAAAGCAAGGGGACAGCAAGCCAGGAGTTCTGGGCAGCCCAACATGAGCAGAGTGGGCAACACAGGAGTGTGTAACCATGGGTGTGTCTCTGTCTACAACCATGTTGTAAACAGGAGAGCAGGAGAGAGGAGGAAACTGACACAGGAGAATTCGGGGATACGATACAAAGACCCTTGGACAAATGATGCTGAATTCCAAGTGGAAACTTTTCTCATGTACCAAAGAGTCAGAGTCGTTTTTGCTTCTAACAGAGATCTTATTCCCTTAGGTGAGAGGTCAGATCCCAAAATTTCCACTTATGCTTAGATGATCAAGAAAGAGGAGAAGTGGGGGAAGGGAGAAGAGAAAGGGAGGAGGGAAGGAGGGGACGAAGGAGAGAGTAGGGAAAAGAGAAGGAGAGAATTTCCACGAAGACCAGAGGGAAAGAAAGAAATCACAGCAACTGAACTCTTCCATTTTTCCTTTTTAATCTTAGTTTAGATGTTCTCCTGGTAAAATCATTACAAAGGCTGTTTATTTTTAAAATTGAAAGATTGGGAAGAGTCATAATGAGATATTATGTGTAAAAGTTGCACATAAATTTCCTCTTGTCATATTTTGGGCTTCACTAACGTATCCCCTTGGCAGGATGGAGGGAAGCTGATCGCTTTAGTATAGATTGTGTGCGCCTCAGAAATATTGCCCTAGGAGAGAGCTCCTGGGTGGCTGACTTGGCTCCATGCTGATTTAGAAATTAGCTGGGCTTTTATTGGCCACACTAAATTGTTCTCGGAAAAAAAAATACATTTTTATTACAGAACAAGGGGCAGATGATTGAAACAAGCCTTCCTTCCCCGTTTTGAACTGTGTGTTAGACTGTCAAGTATACGTTCTTCTCTGGGGTTCTTGCTGTTGTTTAATAGGGGCACGCAATATCCACCAGTGAAGAAATGACCTTGTTTCCCTCATGTCCCCAGGGAATTCCTTATCCCTTAATAATGTTCTGTTTGAGCTCTTCGGAGTGCCTGAGTGGGCAAGTTGAGGGAAATGGAGGCTCTGTACAATGTTCGTATTGCAAGGTTCCGGAATGAGAGGGAACTGGGAGTTGTCCTTACAGAGGGGATTAGGGAGACTGCATCTGGCCACCAGCCAGTGACTGCAGATCCTGGGCCATGGTAATACCACACAGATGCAGAGTTGCAATGCTCTACCGGAAGCTCGGAAGCTCATGGCCAGCGCTGTGCAAGCCACTTGCACATAAAACCAAGCCAATCAGAAGTGACTCTGGGAGCAAAGGAATTGTTTGTAGACCTCACCCAAACCAACGCTTCTATGGTTCCTCTTTCTTGATGAGCAGCCTGACTCCTCTGACTTCCACCTCCGATTTGCCATGGGACATCAGGTTCTTCCTCAATTCTGGCAAGCCCTTGAAGCATGGCTGTGTCCACCACTGCCCTCCCCTCCCATTCCGCTGCCCTCCTGATTTCAGAACAAGGATCTTGCTCATAATCTTGTCCAGCCCTGGGCCCCTTATCCCTTCAGGAGAAATGCTATGTTTATATGAATGGGAACTAGCTGTTTTCTGGAAACTTTCTAAAAATTAGTTTCATTTATTAAAACCTCAAAGCCAAAAATTGTATCCAAAGTAAATTAGTAGAGTAATACAGAGTAATGAGAGTATTTGAGGGATGGATTGCTCAGCCAATTGAACCAACTTATTAACCCTTCAAATATAACTCCTGATTTTATTTTTTTTTAAAGTCTAAGATGTATAAGTGTACTTCCCTGAGCGAATAAACAGTATGATGAATCTGTTGCGATCTTAGACTTGAGGTTACACCAAAACTGAATATGACATGGGTGCTCTCACATTCCAGATTTTGGTCCCTGGAAAAACCACATGCCATCATTACTGATTCTGTTTCCTCACCAATACCATGGGGTTAATCACTGCCCTATCCATGAGGGATACACACACACACACACACACACACACACACACACGCACACACACATATATATGTGTGTGTGCGTGTGTGTGTGTATGCACATATGTATATGTATATATATGCATATATATATATATATATAATATTATATATATATTAATATATATGTATATCATGTATATCATATATGTTTTGTATGCATATATTATATGTGTATTATATGTATACACATATATGTAAATGTAGTATATATGTATTTTATATATAAAATATACATAAACAATAAGCACCACACCTGGTACTTACCAGTAATAACTCATTAAATGTTACTGCTGTCATTGCCCACCATCAGCACTTCTTAGCTGAAAGGTAGATTTATTTTCCCCACAAGCGAAATCCTACAACAGAGCCAAGTCTCACAAGAAGTTAGTGGTTGAGTTAAGACAGAAAACATAACTTTTGATTGCTTATCCTCCTCCACTAAACTTCAGACCACACTGCCTCCTATTAAAATTAATTTCTGTTCCCTTCGGGTGGAGATTTAAATTTGTCATGCCTCCCTAAGCCACTGGACCCCAAGCCCCATCACTGATTGTTCCTTAGGGAAGCCAGAACTGCTTGAGGTAATTAATCCACTACAGGCTCCCCTACCAAGACTGGGAAGGAAACACCAAATTCTACTTGGTTTCTTTCTAATTAGTAACAGAGAGAGGGAGTGAGGGAGATAGACTAAGGACAAAAAGGGGCTGAGCTACACGGGGTGTGGTTCACATGTGTTCCCAATCATGACCACACAATGAAAATGTTTTCTTTCTGGGGCAATCAGGCAAAATCTTGGAAAAATGAACTTTTTTCCCCCCTGTATGTACAACAATAACAATATCCCAAATTTGAAACCCCTTTTTCTCCTCAATCTTGGCACAATTTGGCTTCCAAAAGATTTGGAAAACTTCCAAGCTCTGATGGCCTGTGCATGACCCTTTCTCCAAGGACCAAAGCATTTATTTTATAATAATAAGCAAACATGTATATGATGCATATTAATGGACCAGGCTCTGTTCTAAGTGTTTTACATATATTGACTAAAATTCACTCTCCTTTAACAGCCTTAAAATGAGGCAATGTTCCTATGTCCACTGAACAGATGAGGAGACTGAGAAATAGAGAGGTTCAGTGACCTGGCTAAAGTTGGTTGGTTCGTACAGGGCAGAGGCAGGATTCGCACTCGGGCCCTCTGGGTTCCAAGCCTGTGCTCATCACAATTGACCAACCTTCCACATGTGGCCTCCGTGGTGGAGTAGTTAAGGCCAACCCAGAGGGCCAGGACATGATGGAGAGAGTTAAAGAGGATCCATAGAATGAAAATGAGGGCTCCCATGAAAGGCCATACCACCAGACAATTGGGCATCAGTCTCTCTCTTGCCCTGGGGCTCTGCCTTTCGGTTCTGTTTTTCCAGCTCATGCACAAGACAACTGTCACCACTGCCCTTGCTCACTCTGCTTCCCTATGCTCTTCACTTTGATTGACATCTAGACTCCATTTTCTTACACTCTTGACCTTGAATTCCATTTCTAGCCTGTGCTTCCCCCAGGTCCTGACCTCCATATCTCCAGCCCTGCCCAAGTATCCTGATCCTGGCTCCTAATTGCTCCCTTTGCTTAACTGCCTAGTTTAACGTCCAGACCCTGAACTGGCCCTTGGCTCTGATTAATTGCAGCCTGGGATTCAGCAGCAGGGGTCTGAAACCCTTCCCAGCCACTAGAGTAGGTAGGCTTGACCTCTGCTGGCTAAGTGATGAAGGATGCCATGCCCACCTGTTGAATATAGAGGCTGCCATGAAACTGATTTCAGGAGTTGGTGCGCATGTCACAGACACCACTCTGCCAGCAGAAAGACCGTCAGGGGCTGGCTGCCATCTGCTAAAAAGCAAACGTGGATGGATGGATAGATGGATGCATGGTCTCTGACCTCCCCTGATTCCTTCCAGGATTAGAATTCTTGGGTAGTGGTGTTCAGGGGCCTGGGGAAACCACCATTCCAGGAACAGCTGGCAGAGCTTGCACTGCTGGGGCAATTGATGGTTTTCAGGGGCAGAGATTAAGTTTAGGCCAGGAAGAGAGGCACAGGTCTAGGATACAGAGCCGTGATTCAAAGATAATGGGTCTGGGCTGGCGGAGGAAAAGGAAAAGAAGTATTTAATCTGTGAGGGATATTGATGGTAGAGACAGTCCAGCATGTGGTTCCCAAGAAATGCACACAGTTCAACTGAGAGGCCTGATCTTTCCTGTAATATTGGAAGGTACTGGGAGACATATTAATCTCTCAGAGCAGCAGGGATCAGGGGCCTTGCTCCCTGGAATCTCCAGGCATACGCTCTGGTGTAAACTCATTAGAACCAACATGAAGAGAGCACAGAGGGAGAGAAGGCAGGCATCTTATATATATGCTTACATATGCTGACTTCCTGCTGGATGGGCTCAGCTGCTTTGGAGATATTCACTGGCTTCCTAGACGGGGCTTCTAAAAATCATGTACTTTCATACATCTGTCTATATTCTAAATCACTCAATAAAACATCAGCTCATTTAATTTTACAACTAGCCTATGAGGTTATGGTTATTAGAATCATTATCCGGTGTTACAAATGAGGGAATTGAAGTACAAATAGTCGAGTGGCCTAGCTGAGGTCAGTGGCAAAACCAACACGTAAAGCTAGTCTGGGTTCTCAAGTACTGTGCTATATACTGCCATCCTGATGGCCAGGCCACTCATTGCCTTCCATGTGTCCATGTTCTGTCACTTATCCCTCAACAGCCCAATGTAAGGGGAAGCTTACATATGAGCAGCTCTTCCCGAATGAGATAGTGATGGACAACTGACCCAGCAAGGTCAACCATATGCTCTTTCCTGGAATTCTGAATTGATTCATGGAGTGGGCAAATAATGGGGGATGTGATGTAGAGTTAGGGTAAAAGTTGACATGTGCACCTCACATTCCTGGAGAAGAGGGAGTGGAGAAGCTTCCCCCAAAAGCAAAAGGATGGGCACACACCCAGAGCAGAGGCCAAAGGCATCTTGCAGCGCCCAGAAAATAAAAAAATCAGCTTTATTCTCCGATCCCCAGTCGGAGAACCTTGTGGCCTAGCTGAAATTTGCTTCCTGTTCATTGAAGGTCATGTAATTGATCGAGTAAGCAATCAATGTTGACTAATTAAAACAATCCTTGACTAAAAGAAGAGCTATTTTATAAATGTATGACTGGTATGACTAGTATGACTGAGTATAATATAGTATGACTGAGATTAATAATAATTTCTTGAATGTTTATCATGTAACAAAACTGTGCTCATACTTTCTAAAATCTCACCTAATTCTCCTGATAATTCCATAAGTTACTATTAATACTCTTATTTTAAAGAAGAGGTTGTTGGGGGGCACCTGGGTGGCTCAGTGTGTTAAGCCTCTGCCTTCGGCTCAGGTCGTGATCTCAGGGTCCTGGGATCGAGTTCCGCATCAGGCTCTCTGCTCAGCGGAGAACCTGCTTCCTCCTCTATCTCTCTCTCTGCCTGCCTCTCTGCCTACTTGTGATCTCTCTCTGTGAAATGAATAAATAAAATCTTTAAAAAAGAAAAGAAGAGGATGTTGGGACTTACAGAGGTTAAGGAATTCATTTGTTCACATCACAAACATTTGAATGTCTGCTTTGTACCATTTTTCTAGGACTTAGAATCTATCGACAAATGAAATAAAGATTGCTTTGCCCTCATGGAACGGAGATCAGAAAACAATCATAACAAGGTAAGTTAGGATATTAGATGATGAGAAGCACTAAGGGCAGCGAAGAAGAGCTGAATGAAGGTTACCTGGAGTCAGGGTGGAGGTGGGTTCTGCCTTATAGGTTTTTTTTGTTTGTTTGTTTTTAAGATTTTATTTATTTATTTGACAGACAGAGATCACAAGTAGGCAGGGAGGCAGGCAGAGATGCGGGGGGGGGGGACAGACTCCCTGTGGAGCAGAGAGCCCAATGCGCGACTCGATCCCAGGACCCTGAGATCATGACCTGAGCCAAAGGCAGAGGCTTTAACCCACTGAGCCACCCAGGTGCCCCCCGCCTTGTAGTTTTAAACAGAAGGATCAGAGTGTACTTCATTGGGATGGCGATACCCGACCAGAGGCTTAAAGGAGGTGAAGGAAAGAACCATGTGGGTATCTGGGAGAAAAACAGTCCAGGCAGAGGGAAAAGGAAATGCAAAGGCCCTGAGGCAGGATCAGCCCTACAGAAGCCAAGTGTGGGTGGAATGAGTGACAGGGAAAGGAAGGAGGCCAGAGAAATTATGAGGCTGGATCAAGGACCTTGCAACTGTCATAAGGACTTTTTATTCTGAGTGAAATGATGACCTATCAGAGAGTTTGGCCACATGAGGGCCTTCTGACTTCTCGAAAGGACTACTATGGACAGTACTATAAGAGTCAAGACCCTACCTCTAGGGTTATACAAGCGAGTGTATTTTACTCCTAAGCATTACACTCTATTTCTTCTTAAATTATAAATGTTCTAAAGCAATGAAGAGCTGTTTCAAATTATTTCCCCCTTGCTGAGGTCTAGTGCCTCTCTGCCTTTGCTCTGACGGGAAAAGCCTCTGCAGATCTCTTATGCCATTGAATGGCGATCAAAATATCAGTTAGTACTGATGATATAAAGATTCTTACTATTTGCCTGACACCAAACTAAGTTTATAACATACAGTCTTATTTGAGCCCCACAACAAGTCTATGAGACAATGGCATAGTTCTGATCCCACTGTGCAAACGAGGACCTAAGTCTTGGAGAGTTTCTCTTCTCACCCTGGCTCCCACCTAAAAAGATTTACCAGCTCACCTGCCTTGGAACAGGAATGGCCTTTCAAGCAACTTCTCACTGAGAAGTCTGCCAGCTCCTTAGGACCATAAACTAAGTCATATGCTTCTCTTTATTAATCTGTTCCCAGGACAGTAGTATCCTGCACATAGAAAAAAAAAATCTAAGATTTATTTTGGATGATTGCCTTATGTTAACAACAACTTTTAGCTGAGTTAAAATAGATCTTGGTGTTTCTAAGTATTTCCACAGAAGGTAATTTTAATGCCATTAGAAGCCACAAAGGAGTATGTTCAATATGGAGTTCTTGGATGTCATGGGCTCATCTCATGAAACTTCAAGTGGGTAATGAATTTCTATTTGCTGACCCAATGGTACACAGTCAGGAGCCACCCTGTCATGCAGCATACTCTGCCACCCCCTTCAGTAAGTTATTTACCCAATCTGGGTCTCGTTTTCCTCCCTTGTAAAATGGAAACGCTACTAAGGTTGCCATAATCATTAAATAATCTAATGCATACAAAGCATTTACACATCGCCTGGTTTATAACAGGTGCCTGAGAAATGTTTCCTTTTATTCTAATATAAGCTTAGAATTCATTTTCTTACACTAGGGATGCCTGGGTAGATCTTGGCCAGATAGAACTAAAATCTGCTGAGACAGTACTCTGATACTGTTTGGGCCTTAGAAATATGTGCCATGAAGATAGTGGTACGCTGGTAAAATGTTTAACAAAGGCTCCTTATTTTTTTTCAGATTTATTTATTTATTTGAGAGAGAGAGAGAGAGAGAGAGAGAGAACAAGCAGAGGGAGCAGCAGGCAAAGGGAGAGGGAGAAGCAGATTGTTCTGCTGAGCAGGCAGCCCGAGGTGGGGCTCGTCAGGCCCCTGATCATGACCTGCGTCAAAGGCAGATGCTTAACTGACTGAGCCACCCAGGAACCCAACAACTGGTTCTTTAGAACAAAACAGCAGTGACTGCAGGATTTTCCCATTTCTTGGTGTAAATACTTCCCAACATGGTTGATTTCAAGTTATTGAGGTGATGTCACTGAACACGGAATTGGGAAGATAAATGTACGTGGTGATGGTTGGCTCTTACCAACCCGATTCCAGCTGCATACCACTGTAGCTCTTTTTCCCACCATGGGAGGCCTTTCTCTTGCCAGTTCAGAATATACAAGGAGCCCAAGAGGAGCAGACTCAGCCTGTCCTTGGCTCCAACAGAGGGACATATCTTTACTGCTTGTGTAGACAAGGAGATTTTTACTTTAAGCACTTACAGGGGAATTCCAGTCTAAGTACATTGCACACCTTAACTCGTGTAATCACTACATGTGACTTTTACCCTCACTTCATGGATGAAGAAATGAATGATGAAGATGGAGAGATTAAGAAAATTTGCTAGGATCACACAAGCTAGTAAATGGCAGAGCCAACCTCAAATTAAGTGGCCTGGCTCCAAGTCTGTTCTTGTCTCTTCACTGCTGGCCCAAGGCCAGGACTGGTAGGTCTGATCCCAATCACTGCCCAGAAAGCAAGTGCAGAAAATCCTATCGGTCACTCTCAAACCTGTTTGCTGGGCTAGGACCAGCCTAAGAGCTTTGCTGTTAAGTTTCCTGCTTCTGTAAAACCCATCCTATTCTGAGCTGATTGCAAGCCAGTGCACGCTGACAGGAGCCTAGAAAATGCCTGGCTCACTTCTCCCTCTGATGCCAGCAACCTAGGGGTTGCACCACGACAAAGCGGTCTAGGGGTCTGGGACTAAGGTTTTTTGAAATACTGCTCTGGCATCTCCCGTGGGAGGCGCAATTCTGAAGTCTTCCTTAACTCGCCTTCCATGGCCTGAACAGAAACCCCTGCTACTTCTGGAAGTATGTTTCCAAAGGTTGTTCTGGCAGCCGGAGTATAACAGCTGCTCGGCAATGCCGTGATCCAGCAGCCCCAGAAGAGGAGGGTGCAGTGAGGCCGATGCCCTGTGCCAAGCCCAGCACCCACCAGCTGCCTCCCTCCCCCTTCCATCAGAGCAGGAACAGCATTAACTCTATCAGCACGGGTGGGCTCAGCCGCAGGGAAGGAGCTGGGTTTCCTGGAGGGCATGTTGCCCCTAAACACAGAGCTAGTGACCTCAACTCATCCACACTCTTTATCTCCATAGTGGTTTTCTATTGTACTGTCTTCCCATGAAGACACTGGTCTTGAAGGCACTCTGCTGAGCATTCCTTTCTCCTTTCGTTCCTGTACCAGTCCTGCCTCCCTCTCCACCGGCAGCCCATAGCCATTCTCTATCACAGTCTAGCCCGTGGGTTATAATAGAGAGAAAACACACATTATAGCAAGTTAAGTGCGTTCTAATATTTAGAGGAATCTATAATGATTAGAAAGCCCCTTATGCCATTTCTCTCTCTTTGCGCAATCATTAGCATTCTTGGATACCACAAAGTATGAGCAAAAACACAGCAAGATTCCCACTCCTTGGTGGGCAGAGAGGGGAATGTCTCATTCCAGATATTGATGCCACACCAGAAAGATGGAATGAAGACTTCTGGATTCCTACCCCTAGGGCTCAACCCTATGTAAGTCATTTGGGGTGGGGCCTGGATCCCCAAGGACAAGAAGCTCTTAAGCCAGGCAGAAAACAAACAAAACAACACAGACGCAGACGTGAATAAATAAAGCAGACAAATACACATATGGGAAGGCTCCCCCTCCCGCTCCCAGGAGGCAGACTCCCTGAAGCCTTACAGATGTCAGAGCAGAATCCACTCGCAGGCTCCAAGTTGTGCAAACCCAGTGTCTAATGTTACTCTAGGAAAAATGGGAGTGGAGAGACACAGGAACATTTTTTTTTTTTTTAAAAGAGAAGACGACCCCTCCCCACCACCATCACACACATACCCCTTAACACAATCATGGTTCTCCCATCATTTCACTGAAATTTGCCTCCCATGGGGCTTTTTATGACTATGTTGGTGAGTTGACAATTTGGCATGGCCTCCATGGAGATGACATAGGACTGGCCTAGGACCTGGTCCATAAAGAGAAGGATGTGGACTGAATTACCTGGGGGGTGGAGAGGAGGTGTGTGGGGAGGGAAGGAAAGACAGACAGAAAATTAGAGACCGAGATTTCTTCACAGAGTTCTGTTTCTGCTCTCATGAACGCCATGTGAACACCATCTTGGTGAACACACATTCAAGATGGTGAACTCACACCATTGCCAGCTTAGCTTTCTAAAATTCTTTGCTGCCTTCAACATCAAAAAATAAGGTTTATTTGGTGTCAAAGGGGAATTTTAAAAAACAGAAAAAATATATCATTACTGTCCTGGCAAAATGACTTGGTATCTGTGTTTTCCATTGAGTTACATACATGAACACATTTTAAATCATAAAAATCTGTGTTGTTTTTTATTTCCTTTTTCTTTCACTCACCTTACATATTTTTCATGTTTACAAGAGACTTCTGAGTGACCAGTTTTTAATGGATATATACAATCAGGGGAAATTCCACTATGGCCTTAACCATTCTCTTATTGTCAATTTTTTTGGGTTGTGTCTATGATGCATGTGTTTGTTGTGAAGCCGAGTGTTACTTGTGGTGGCTCATCTCCTTGGGATAAATTCCACTGAGAAGAATGACTGAATAAAGGAAAACTAATATTCTGCGGCTTCTGTTATATATGGTCAGGTTGTTTTCCAGAAACATTTACATTTGTTTTCAAAAAATCATCACCCCAAGAATGGGTCAAGCTTACAAAAATGTTGCCAGCTCTGGGAATTGCTGATTAAAAAAAAACCAAAAAAACAAACTTAAGCACATTTAAAATCATCTCTAATCCTTCCCCTTTATGATATCCTATATAATAATTACAAGACCAACGATAGGGGAACCCCAGCATTCATTGTGTAGACTCTAGGAAAACCACTCCATTTCACTCCACAAATTCCAAAGAACCCCAGCCAGAATGCAATGTGGACCAACATGGGAGGGGAAGCTTGGAGGTGAAGAGTATCTTGCCTGTCAGAATGGGGGATAATGCTGCTCACTGAAGACAATGGCAATGCTGCTGAATGGGGGGTAGGCGGTTCTGAAAAACTCTTCTAATACCCCCCACCCCCATCAGAAGGGGTAAGGTTTGGTGTTCTAAACACAGAAACTCTTCCTCTCCCCAAATCAACAGAGAAACATTCCTCCAGCTGCTCAGGCTGCTTTCTTGGAAGTGG
Source organism: Enhydra lutris kenyoni (assembly GCF_002288905.1). Lineage (NCBI taxonomy): Eukaryota > Metazoa > Chordata > Mammalia > Carnivora > Mustelidae > Enhydra > Enhydra lutris. The sequence goes on along the minus strand of NW_019154090.1, from coordinate 19,433,596 downwards.
ACTAGGAGTCTGGCAAGATAGTGATGCTTAGGACTTCAAGGACTCCTCTGAAGGATACCCTATAGAACCATTAATGCTATTATTAATGTCCTACTGTATTATATTAATAGCATAGCACCATTAATGCTGCTAATAAGAATAACTAATATTTATTGCATTCTAGTATATATGATCTCATTTAGTCCTCACAATATTATCTACTCACTTGACACATTAAGAAACAGAAGCATACCAGGCTTAAAAGATTTGCTCAGGGCCATGCAGCTCATCTGTAGACACGAAGCCAGGCCATCCGAATCCAGAGCCTCTGCTCCCTTAACCATACTGTCGATCACCTCCTTTCAGTAAACTCACTGCTTGCATTACTTTCATTTTAACCTCTCTTTTCCAGAAACCTCTACAAATCTTTGTTGGTCAGAATACATATTAGGCGTGGCATGAGGGGATGCAATGATATAAGCGAGCTCCCTCTTTATCAACCAACTGTGAATTTAGCACCAACCCTCGACATCTCAGATTTGTCTCCTCTCAAGATGAGACTCCATCCACTTGGGTGCCCCTTCACTCTCTGGTGGGTTTTATCTTCTTTATTTGAGGTTATTTGAAGTGGGAGCCAAGCTTAAAGCTTTCACAGTCTCTTCCAGAAAAAAAAATCACTGGATCTGTTTTCAAAAGAAACACTTCTAGTGTCCCACTTGGCCACAGCTGATTTCTTCCCAAGGACATGCCCATGAGACTGTCTCCCAAGACACTCACAACAGGTACTGTCACTGAATAGTAGCCGAGACCAGAGCTCCAGCCCAAATTGCACAGTTTTGTCAATAGCTCCTGTTAGATATAACCTTTACAGCAAACATGTGTCCAACTCTCCCTGGACCTCCTGGCCATCCGAGTATGAAAAACAACGCTGTATTTTCAGGAAATGTTAAAAGCATTGATCAGACTAAGAAAAGTAGTGAATAAAGCCATCACAACTGTTTTTAAATTTAAAAAAAAATAAGGAAAATGTGTCTAATATACCACATGTCCCACATTTTTAGTTTTGTTCACTTTCCAAATGAATGAAAATTTAGAAGTTTCGAACATCGGGGTTGCAACTCGAAAGCCTCTGAAAAACATGAATTTGTTCCCCTGACTGCTTATCTCATCAAATTTACATGGAAAGAATCTTTTAAAAAACCGACTAGGTAATACTCTGGTTAATTTCCTTTTATGAGTACTTTTCCACACAGGGTCAGAGTACCAGAAATGCCTGGGTAGTTGGTTAAATGCCAATCACTGGCTTTATTCCAGGACTACTAAAACAGAATTTCTGGAATCAGCGCACGGGAATTACAGTTTTTAATTTTTTTCTCTTATATTTTTTATTCCAAAATTTATTTAATTTCATTTATTTAAAAATCTTTTAAATTTCTTTTATTCTTATTTACCCCGAAGTTTGAGAACTGGTGCTCTAACATATCTGTCTCACAGTGCCAGGCTCTGATGAGCCAGATGGAGACTAAAGTGCTGGAAACAGAAGCTGACCTGTCATAGGCCGCCCTCCTAAACTCTGGGCAGATTTCTGACCCACTCCAAGTCTCCCCACCTTCCACCCTCCCTCTAGAATTCACCTAAGTCAAGAGACTATTGAATAGATAAGTAGGACACAAAAGACTTCTGAATGTCTGAACTGATCCCTGAATAAAGATGGTATGAACGGTCTAGAAATACCTATGATGATCTCCTCCTTCCAGGATGGAAAATGTAGGGATAATGAACACTTAGCCACAGAGGCTCGGGGGAACCACTGCTGAGAGGGGGACCCAGAAGGGCAGAGGAGAAATCAAATAGAATTTTAAGACCCTGGCTGACTCTCTGGTAAAGGTGACGAGTCCCTTCTAATTTCTGGAGGTGTGCCTCCATAGGGAAGTAGTGTTAGACTTGAAATAAAACTTCTACGAGTCATCCTTGATCTCAAATATTCTATAATATGAACCCTTCTTAGTATTCAGGCCTATTAGGCCACAAGCACTGATTATTCAGAAAATGTGACCACAGTAACAGATCTCTGAGCTCTTTGATTTGTGTAGCCTTTGTTTCAGAGGCATGCCAGGGAACAATTATAATTTTGATCCCTTAACACGGGCAATCCTATCTACCTTGCATGCATCCGGCTTCTAATTCCATGCGAAGAATATTAGATAAACATACTCAACAGCAACTGTGGTTAATTACTCACTCATCCTTGTATTATTCATTCACTTGGGATTTGCCAAATTTGTATGGCGAACTTGCTGTATGCAACGTATCCTTCTAGTTGCTGGGGAAAAGAGTGGTAAACCACCCAACATGGTCCATGTGGGCATAGAGTTTTTGTTCTAATGGGGAGAGTTCATAAGGAAAAAGGCAACTCTGATAAGGAAGGACAGGATTACATAGTCTCAGTGGGAAGAAGGCAATCACGGGAGCAAAGACAGCAAGGACTGGAGCAAGGGTGTTGGCAACCATCCATGTGAAAGAGTGGGACCAGTGAGCATGGAGAACCCTTGATCTCCTTTGAGGTGTTTTGATCATTTTTTCTTTCTAAGTATTGAAGGTTAGGAGGAACCTAATCACTCACTTCTGTTAATGGATTCTCACAAATTAATCAATGGACATAAGGCCAAATGTGAACCAAAATATATTATGAGCTAGTGAAGCTGGGCCTCCTCTCTTGTTCCAGTGTGAACTTGTCTACTCAGTCCAAGGACAGCGTCTTAGCCTCCCCAGGCTGCAATAACAAAGTATCATAGATTGGGGTGGCTCATCAACAATAGAAATTTACTGCTCACAGTTCCGGAAGCCAGAAATCTGAGACTGGGTGAGGGCTCTCCCCTGGGTGCAGACTACTAGCATCTCATTGTCTCTTGGCTCTCTCATGACTCCTATCAGGCCATCAGTCCTATTCATGAGGGCTCCACCTTCATGACCTCATGTAACTATAATTACCTTCCAAAGGCCCCATCTCCTAATTCACCACACTAGGGGATAAGGGTTCAATATATAAATTTTAAAGCAATACAGTCTGCCCATGATAGGCAGGAAATAGAAAATAAGATTCTTCAAAAGTAGCATCACAACCAACTTTACAAGTTCAGGCAGTGTTGCAACGATTATTTTTCATGTTCACCTACATCTATGTCCTTCAGATGTGGTTTCCTATAAGACTCTGGGCTTGGTCTTATGTTGTTAATGTGTGACCAAGAGAAAATTCTGGAAGTGACAGTATGCCAGATCTGCGGCTCAGCCTCAAGAACTATTAGATTCTAAAAAAAAAAAAAAAAAGAACTATTAGATTCTTCAACACTCTCTCAAAAATGCTGCTACCTTGTGAAGAAGCCTAGGCAACGTTGCTGGTGGATGAGGCCAGAAGAACCCAGCTGTCCTATCCAAAGTCCTTCTAGACCAACTTCAGCCAGCTGCACTCCCAAACAGGTGTAACAGTCCAGCCAGGATGAGCAGCATTGCCTACCTGACCCATTGCTGACCATGATGTACCAGTGAGCACAGATGATGCCAGAACCACCTGGTGCCCCACAGACTGGTGAATGATAATGCTATTGTTTTAAGCCACTGAGTTTCTGAGTAGTTTGTTATACTGCAATAGATAACTGGTACACTCCCTGAGATCTAACAGGCCCAAGAGATAGAGATGGGGCAGAGAAAGACAGATATTGTCACTTTTATCGCTGTGACTTTATAGTTTATCTCTACAGCCCAGTTCACATCAGATTCTCTCTACTTTAATCAACCATCAAAGGGAACTAAAGACATTGCAGGTAGGGGTCAAATATCCCCTCTTACACTTGTTTTTTTTTTTTTTAAGATTTTATTTATTTATTTTGAGAGAGAGAGAGAGAGAAAGGGGGAGAGGAGGGGAGCCTGATGCAGGGCTCTGTCTTAGGACCCCGGGACCATGACCTGAGCCAAAGGCAGCCCTTTAACCAACTAAGCCACCCAGGAATCCCCCTCTTACACTTCTTGAGTCAGGGTCTGAGAAAAAGCTCAGAGGAAGAACTTCTTTTGGGTACCAAGGTCAGTCACCATGCCCTCTAATCCTCTCTATGGACTACTCAGATAAGCCACTAGGATAATATAAGAAAGTCACCTGATGGCTATGCATTGGCTAGGACTGAAAAAAATAATTGCAGAAAGAATCACAAAGCAAAGCAAACTTCCAGACTTTTCATCTTATTTCTTCTTTCTCCTCTAAAACTATACCCATGCTGAAGTGTAACAAAATATATATATAAACAAGCTGTCAGGCTTCTGACACAGTGGATGCCTAGAGGCAAATGTTTCTGCTAACCTTTTGATGGAGCCCCAGGGAGAGTCGAAAGGGTTCCACACTGGGAGGGGTTGGCATCTGGGCTGGGAACGCAACTTGACCCTCCCTTCCCGTTTCACAAAGAAGGTTTTGTTGGGATCTTGGGGCATGGTGAGTGACTCCTCTAGAGCCATGGGGATAAGCTGTGTTCTGAGGGAACATCTGGGCTGCCAGCTCAAGCCAAGCTGAAACCCTATCCTGGCCAGGGTTGCTCCAATGAATCAGGTGTAGTTGTATTTTTCCAGGATGTTCAAAACCACATCTTACCCTGAGTAAAAGGGTTTTGTCCATAGAAGCTTTATTCCAAAGGGCAAATGATCCCCCTAGGTTTGCATGAAGCGTATGTTTACTAAGGCTTCATGCCCAAAGAATCAAACTCAAAGACTGAAAAGGATAGCCTCCACATATCCTTCTTCAAAGTGTGTTAGGAATCCTCGCCAGTACAATCTCTATTCTCATCAGCAGACTCACCCCATGCCATTACCACCTTGTGTTGATAATGCAGTCTAAAAGATGGATCACTTTGAGCTGAAAGGTTGCCTTTTTAAGTCACTGTTTTTTCCTCTTCCAAGGAAATTTACCAAACCATTGTCAGATTCTTTACTTCTTATCCTACCTTCCTATTGTGCTATTGCTAATAGTAATATTTCTTTTTTTTTAAGCCTTTACTTATTTATTTGACAGAAAGAGAGACAGAGTACAATACAAGCATGGGGAACAGCAAAGGGAGAGGGAGAGGCAGGCTCCCCATTAAGCAGGACACCAGGATCATGACCTGAGCTGAAGGCAGATGTTTAGCCAACTGAGCCACCCAGGCGCCCCTAATACTAACATTTCTGTTTTCAATACTCTTTTAATACCTACCACAGACTCCGGGGATATAGTGATGTTATATTATAAATATTAATACTTGCCTTTAGAGAATTCTAATTCCACATGGATCAGTGTAACTTCGTATTATTAACAAATCAGAGTCTTAAATACCATTTCTCTCTCTTATGGCACCCTAACGAGGTTGAAAGAAATATTTCCTATTATAAGTGAGGTAACTGAGTCATGGATAGTTAGAGATGGATGTGGGACTACACTCCAGGGTATCAATGTGAATCCTTAATGATAGGTCATTGGTGGCTAGGAGATGGTCAGGCAAGAGTGCCAGGGCCAGGATCCAATCAGAGGAGCAGAGCAACAGAGAGGCTGAAGAGGAGGAGATCATGCAGGACAGGGGGCTGCACTTGTCAGCTAAGAGTGTTCTGAGGTAGAATACCAGGCTAAATGCAGACCAGAGACAAGCTAAGTGAGCACAGCCTTCTTGCACATTATAATAACTGATGTAAACTTGTTTAGGAACAGTAATTTAAGGGAAATACCTACATAAAACTAAGTTTTATGAAATGAGAAAATGGAGGTCAGAGTATAGCAGTGTTGGGCATGCTGATTTCAACTGGTGGCAAAATCAGATGCTCTTGGGGCATGCAAACCTGAGTGTGTCTATTAGCATCACACAGCTCTTGTAACTCACTATTCTGATAGCTGCTATTTGCCTCCTCAGGATCTAGTTCTCTCCAATTACTTATAGTGTCATGATTCTACTCCAGGGCATTAGCCTCTTTTCTCTTCTCACCTTTGTCATTAGATATGGACGTCCCCAACCTCAACTGTAGATATAGGCCTAGATGAGCTTAAATCATTAAGTTGTTCTCTTTGTTATCACTGATTGCTTCAGTGATGGACATAAAACCAAGTGATGTTCAAGGGTATAAAATCAAGGAGATATTTTGTGGGACTTCTGGCCTAAGGTCCTGCACTCTTCCAACAAACTTTTTTTTTTTTTTTTTTTAATAAACCAAGTGCCTGGTCATCTGCTAGGCTTCAGATACTGATTGAGAGAAAACATGCTTTCTACCCTCATCACGTTCACAGTGAAGGAAACTGTATTGTGAATAAATGATTGGAATAACTAGCTCTGCTTTAGAGATATTGATGAATTTCAATGAAAGCAGAGTGGGGAGAACCACCCTTAATGTCTATGTTGGAAGAAGTGAGGAGAGAAGATACTTGGGCAATCACTTCAGTTGTAGATAGCAGAGTCCTCTCCAAAAGGATGGTGGGAGAGACCCTCAAGGTTTTCTGACTTCCCAGTGACTTCAGCTACTTCTTCATCGGATCTTCCGATGTACTGGGGAATCTGGGTCTCTCCTTGAAATATATCCATCTCTGATTAGACCAAATGATTTATTTCCCAGACCTTGATTCGCCGATAGATGATGCGTGGGGACCTAAGTGAGACATCTCATTATCTGACCAAATAATGTCTGTCCAAGAGATGAATACCAGGGAGGGTATTTTCACCTCAAATGCAGATTTACTAATCAGAGAGAACATAATGGGATAAAAATAGAAATGGATTTAAAAAGAAAAACATGAATATGGAAATCTCAAATATGAAAAATCTTCTGGAAAGATTACAGAGAGGACTTTAAACTTCAAGGAATATGGACTATGATGGCAATAAAATACAACCTAAGTCAAAAGTGACAATACTAATGGCTTTGAAAGCACAGATACTAGATATTAGAACCTGAACCACAAGAAAGTAAGTAGATATTAGAACCTAACACAGTTTGAGTTAATCAAACCCTACATGGATGCTTGTGTATTAGCAAGTATTTATGGAATGTCTACTGGCTGCCATGAAGGAATAACAGATTCTTGAACTGGTACCCATAAACTGAGCTGGAGAGTAGACCAGCTTTTAATGGAAAATGAAGGCTCAGGCCAAGATATTTACATTGAACCATACATTTCCAAGGAACCTTTGCTAACTATTTGACTCATGTATCAATTATGAATTTTTGGTAATTTTCTGTAAGCATTTGTTTTATTTATTTATTTGTTTGTTTGTAATCATTTGTTAATAACAAAATATCTCTTAAACATGAGCACCCCTGAGTACTGGCAAACATTCATGGCTATAGAGGGGCCTGGGTATTCTCTCGATTTTACACAAGACACATTTTATGTGACAGAGTACATATGTACATAATGTAACCTTAAGCTCTTTTTCCAGCTTATAATTAAAACTCAGGTTGTAAAGACAGCAATATCTACACTAGTATCCTGGGTAGGTTAGTTGCTAAGTAAGTTATTTGAACTTCCTAAACCTTCATTTCTTTATCTCTAAAATGGAGAAATACCTAAATTTCAGTTTAAAATGATCAAGTAAAACAACTTTGTTAATACATATAGTATATTACTTGGCACCTAGTGGGGGATCAATGAGAATTGAATGAACAGATGAATAAATAAATGATAGAAAGAAACAAGACCGAAATGATATACAATTGGATTTATCTCTTTATTCTTTCTGGGAAACCATTTTTCACCATGGAAAAATGTTGGGTACATTACAGCCCTGAATAGAGGTCTCAAAATTCATGGTATATCCTTAATTCTGGGCAATTTATTCTGTCTAATAAAAGTTATACATTAGAATTATCACAAAATGTGATTTAAATTGTGTGTCATGGTACACTTTTTCATACTAATGAATTTTCAGGGTATAGTATCTGTATGCATATAGCTTATTTACATCTTTAGATATATTTCCTACATATAATCAGAATTTGAATTACTGTGTCAGTTTTTAGCTGAATAGTTTATAGCAAAATTGCATCTTGATAAGTTTGCTATTTTCTTTTCTTTCTTTTTTCTTTCTTCTTCTTTTTTTTTTAAATCTATGAGGGGGCCAATTTGCTTACATCCACTTTAAATTATTTCTTAGACCAAAGGGTAGATCTTTGTTTTAACAAAAGTTTTTTTAATAGTTTACATAAAATATACTAAGACTATTTATTATGGCTTATGAAACTGTTTTACTAATTTGTAACCATACTTCAAATAACTTTTTTATAAAACTTGAATTAAATTATTAAACAGGGAATATATAATATTGCCAGCAAAGTTTTAAAGCAGTCGGCCTTGATGTACCAGCTGGCACCTTATTGCATAGGAACCTTTAATATCTACTTTTATGTTAAGTTTTAAGCAAGGAGGCAAGGGAGAGAGAAGATAGAATATTTCAGTGGTTCTTCACACTTTTACAAAGGGCTCTTAGGTCATCCTTTAAGTCCATAAGCCACAGGTTTGTGCCTCATAGATCATCCTTGGGGGCTTTTAGTGACCTTAGTTCCACAGAGTCACTTATTCTTAAGATGTTGTGCTTTGTCCATCCCTACCTCATGGGAAGACAAACTTCAAGGTTTGGAAAAGAGTGGGACTCAAGTCTCAGCTTTACCTTGTCTAGAAATAGGACCCAAGATGACAAGCGAAGTGAACTGTGAACTGGTCTTTCTCAAAGGAAGTGGAGTCATTTTTTGTCTAATATGGTGGAAAAAATGTTTTCATTATATTAGCAGTTATCAGCACAATTTCTCTCCTAGAGGAAGTTGCCCTTGTAAAAAGGTCTTCAAGAACCAGCCTGGAGTAGAGGACACAGAGTTGGCAGTTTGATTGTAAACATAGTCCGAACTTCCCCTTCCTGTATCCTCTCCCTTTGCCATGGGACCTTAATGTTCCTCCCTCAAGAGGTAGAGTCTAATTGTCCACCCTTAAATCTGAACAGGTCTTCAATTCACTCTGCCCAATAGGATGTGGGAGAAGGGAGCTCTACCAGTCCTGAGGCTAGGTCTCAAGAGATTTTGTACATATGTTCTCATTCTCTTGAAACCCTGCTCCATTGTTTGAATGGGCCCAGATTAGCATTCTGGAGGATGTCAGACCCATGGCCCAAACACCTTCATGACTATAGCTACCATTCAGTCATGCAGCTGAGGCTGCGTCAAGCAACCCCTCCATGACCAACCAGCCAAATGTAATGCATGAACAGGGCCAGCCAAGATCAGTGGAGTCTAGACTAGATCAGTAGAACCACCTGGCTGATAAAGACTAGTGACAAGAATGTTTATTTTTCAGTCATTGGCTTTTGGAATGATTTATTATTCAACAATAACTCACAGGTATATCCACAAGCAGGACTATCAGCCAATGCCAGGATCCTAAAGGCTGTGGGAAGCTGTTCTGCAGAGGCAAGAGGGAAATCATGTCATTTCCACCACTGACAGTGAGCTCCAAGGACAAGTGGTGTGAAGGACAGAGAGGAAGGGTACTAGGGGAGGAGGTCCAGCAAAATGTAGAGCATCTGTGACCATATGTGGGAGGGCCTGGGACGCTCTGTGGTGACAGCGTGGGCAGAGTACTTAAGAACAGGGAGTTCCTGTTTTTCCAGGAATCGAGTTTCCAATCCATTTTGATGCCTCCATTTTCCAAGTGATGCATGTAACTCATTAAAGCAGTGTATGAGCAGGTAAAGGTCCTGTTGTGTTGTTTGTGAAAGCAGCAGAGGTTGAGCATTTCTATCAGGTAAAGTGGTATGATTTAAAGACTGCATGCTTGGAGGTCGGAGCCGGGATGCTGAGCCAGCCACAGGAACAGACTCTGCATTTCTGCCCCTTTATGCGGAGTTTGCAAAAATAAAAATAATAATAATAATAAATTAAAAAAATACTAACGTACCTTAGGACCTCCGGGGACTATTGGATCTGTAAGGTAGGAAGGAAGGCAGTTGAGCTGTGTTCACCTTCCTTCTAGTACAACAGAGAACAACAGCTGACATCTGAATAGCATTCCCTTCCTGTGAAGGGTTGAAGGGAACTTAACAACACGAATTGAACACCTAAGCCTTATCTCCTGTGATTTTCCCAACAACCAGAAAGAGGTAACCGGTTATCCTTGCTATATTTAAAAGGAAACAAACTTTCAGGGACATTAGAAATGTACTGAATTTCACACCACTGGTGAGTGATAACTGGTATTTAAGTCCAGGGTTGCTTGACCATGGCCCAATAATCCCTCAGTCCACCAGAAACATTTACACATCAGCTGTGGTATATCTGCCAGCTGTTTTGTTTGTTGTTGCTGGAATTTAAATATAACCCCACCCTTAGCAACTGAAGAGGCCCTTAGCTACCCATGACGTTTAACAACTACCTTCCAAGTAAATAGCTTCTGAGGTTTCATCTTACACCATAGTGGGTTCGGGGAAAGCTTTCATCTGAGTTGAGACAATGGGAGGAATGCCCAGGCCACCATCTGGGGTGGGGGGACACCTAAGAGTGGTTGGTCAGGTATTGACCCCACAGAAGTACTAGACACACTCACTAACTACACAAATGGTTGAGACATTTCTTTCACTACAGAAGGAAGAGAAGAATGAACCAAACACCCAACCTCCACGTGCCAAAGGCAGACATTCTGAAGCCCTGGTTTCCAATGATTATTTTTGGATCTGTAGGGGTCAGTGGAGGTTCCCTAAAGGCAACTGAGAGTGGCCAGGCCTGAGAAACTTCATAATAACCATAGCTAATATGTGGGTAGTACCAGGCACTATTGTAAACTTTTGTGTATATTAGCACATTGAATTCTTTCCTTTTTTTTTTTTTCCGATTTTGTGGGGGTTAGCACCACAATTTCTCTGAATAGTTTATAGCAAAATAAACTATTGGGGGGTGCTGTATATACTATACCCATATAACGTTAGCTCTATTTTTACAGATAGGGAAACACTGGTTAAGGAACTCAAGGTGATATAGTAAGTGATCCGCCAGAATTTTTATACAGGGAGTTGGGTCCATATATCCTTTTTTGGCAAAGAATTTTTTTTTAACTATAGACATTGTATACTGCACTAGCAAGACTCAAGGAGTGTAATCACAAAGCAACTTAAAAATTTTCCCCTACGACTGCCCTTCCAAACCTGTCCTGTGAGGCCAGGCTATCTGCTGAATGGATGAAACCCCCGGTAGACCACACAGCTCCCCTGTGATAAGGAAAGGAACATCAGGCACTTTGGCTGCCCAGAACGGTCTCTCAGAGGTGAATATGTCCAGGGCAGTGTAATAATCACATTTGTAAACTTCACTCAAAAAGCCTCTCACCTTGACCTTGCAGAAATCTTGGAAATCCTCTGCAGGGAAAGAGGGATGTCTTACTTCCTTACTTTGCCAGCTTCCTTCATCTAATCACTGTTTACCACTCACTGAAGTTGACTGCTGAACCACCTGGTTGGGGCAGAGGAGGGAAGAGAAGTGAGAAGCTTGAAAATGACTTTGGTGAAGAGCACCCAAAAATCCCTGGTTTCCTCTAGTCTTGGTGGGGGCTTAAATTTAACTCTGTCTCTTAGGGGTTTTTCACCAGCAGGTCCTTATATAGAGTTACCTACCCAAGGGTCCTTCAACTTGGATGGAATAAAAATATTCGGGGCACCTGAGTGGCTCAGTGGGGTTAAAGCCTCTGCCTTTGGCTCGGGTCATGATCTCAGGGTCCTGGGATCAAGCCTCGTATCGGGCTCTTTGCTCAGCAGGGAGCCTGCTTCTCCCTCTCTCTCTGCCTGCCTCTCTGCCTACTTGTGATCTCTGTTTGTCAAATAAATAAATAAATAAATTAATTAATTAATAATATTCATGTGTTTATTTTCCCTAATCCCTAACTGATATTTGCCATGTACACTGGTCATACATATGGTGCACATGGTAATGAAAATTTAGCACTTGTGACTGTCACCAATGAAATTATAGAGAGCTTCCAGTTACATCACGATTGCGAAGATACTTCAAAATGTTGTTGATAGTTGTTACTGTTTCCCTATATAGGGAAATATAGGATGGAGATATATATATATATGAGATAGATAGATCGATCTATATCTATATCTATAGAGCTATCTATCTCTCTATCTATCTATATATATATATCAGTCCTAACAACCAATATATATGTATATTTATTGGTTGTTAGAACTGATACCAGCTCTGGCTATTTAATGTGTTACAATTTTTTAAAAATATTTTGATAACTCTACATAGATATAATTGGTTTCCTTAGCAATACTATGAATGCAATTTATGCACTTAAAAACAGTAAGTAATGTAAGAAGGGGTCATCCCCAGACACAGCCTGCCAAAAGGGTTTGTAGCACAAAAACATCAATTTTTTGTTTGTTTGTTTGTTTGTTTCCCCTCTATCCTCCATTGTGCACTCTCTCTACTGGGGTCTGGTTCCCTGGTCCCTGGGCCAGTTCTCATTCTCCACGCACGTGACTGCCACGTCCTCCATGGAAAACCCGCACATGTCTGAGTGCTCAGCAGAAGTTCAGGGGCTTCCTAACTACATACCCCCTCCCCTACACCTCCCATCGGGGTCTGCCAGTTAGCTGGCATGCACAGATAGGGCATACTGGCTGTGGCTTATTGAAATGCTCCCACAAGTGATATATAGCTTCTGCTCTGAGCACCTCCCAAACCCTCTGCTCATGCCCTCACCTGCCAGCCCTACATGAGGCCCCCAGATCTCCCACTATTCAGGAACCTGAGAGTCAACACTTGGCCAAACCGGATCCTACAGAAGCCAACTCCAGATGCATGGCTGATACTGCTGCTGCTTTGTCAGTAGGCGTGCCTCTCTGGTTGTTGGAATCCTTTGAAATACCAACCCTGTTCACTGTGTCCGGGGGAGATAATCCAGTTCCCTTACTGGGTCTTTCTGACCTCTCACTAGTCTTAAGGCAAGGGGGACACATTCCCCTCCCCATGTAGGGAATGTCTAGAGGGAAAACCCCCATCCATTTTCCTAAAGGCATTCTCTCTTTAACCTCCCATCTCACTCTTTTGATACTTTCAGGTGGCTTTTGAACCATATACATTGAGGGTCCATATTAAATTTTTATTCATCAAAATGACTCCTACCAACCCATCCCCCCTCCCTCACCCAGCCACCCACCCACCCACCCACCCACCCACACGTGTCCCCCTGCCTCCGCTTACTGAGGACTTTACCTAGGGTTAGACTATAGAACTATGGATTTTTCAACAGTGGTATTTGGAAGAGCCACCAACCTGAAGGCAGAGAAAACCAATCACCCAAAACCACCAATCTAAAGATAGAGTCCACTAATCCCAGACTGGCCAGAGGGCATAGCTCTGCGGCATTTCCTCCTCACGGGGCTACCCTCCTTCCTGCCTCTCCTGTTTCCAGCTTCCCTGCTACCTGGCTGCTGTCCTGCTGGCCTCCAAGGCTCTGCCTGACCCATGTAACAAACCAGACATGAGGAAGCAGGCCACAGGGCAGGGTGCAAATTTCATTGGTGGCCAGTCTCTCTCTCTCTGACACTCAAGTGCCATTTTAAAGAAAGGGGGTCTGCAGCACAGAGTAAGCAGAGGGAAGCCCTCTGCTTTAACTGTTGTTAATGCATCTATGTTGTGTTTTGTAGGTTTCATTCTTGGGCGGGGGGCGCAGGGCATTGTCTCAAAGCCCCAATCATCATGATTCCCTGGCATTAACAGAGTCGGCTTTCAGTGACTCAACCAGGGTTTTCTCAGACAGTAAACAGCCACCAAGGAAATGAGATTACTTCTTGAGGAGATGGGCAGCTCTGGGCTGCTGTGGAAAGGGCGCTTTGCCTGTTTGTTTGGCTGTAAGGCACCACACTGGCCTAAGCTTGTTTAAAATTAGCTTCCCCCATAAATCACCAGCACAATGAAGTGCTTGCCTCTGCCCTCTGACATACTGTGTCTCTGTTTATTTTTAATGATGACATGGCTTTTTCTGTCTCCACTTGGTTCTTTATCCTTCACGCTCCTGAATACTAAATTCTATGACAAAGGTACAAAATCTAAGAAGTCGCAAGGCACATTTCCCTTTCTACCATCACACAAAGTTAATGGGGAGACTGAGTTATTCTGGGGTTCTTTCTGATGGAAGCTGCCCCCACTCTACTTTGACCTGATTATTATGTCCTAAAAATGATCCCTTGTTCAGGCGCAAGAGGGTACTTCTTTGTGCACATTTGCAAAAACTCAGTGAATGTATATGTACTTGATTTCCATGTTCCATTATATGGATTTTTTACATAAGAAAAAGAATGGTAAACAAATAATGAACTCTTCCTGATAATACACATGCTGAAGTATGTGGTAGGAAGTATACTAGTGTGCACAATCTACTTTGAAATGCATCCAAAACTGTGATGACTTAATTGATGGATAGAGGGACAGATGTGGGATAAAGTTAGTAAAGTGTTAATGGCAAAAGAGGTGGTAGGCATAACACTGCTCACCGTGCAATTCTTTCAACTTTGCTGCATGGTTGAAATTTTGCATAATAAAGTGTTGGAAAAGATGCTCCCTTGGAAAAGGGAGCCGAATCCTTGGGAGCACAAGAGGGTTGCAGCTTCCAAAATCCTGTCTTTACCCAAATTTCATTTTTAAAATCTATGTTTACAAAAAGAGTTAGAATTCAACAACTGACAAAAACAAGAAAAAAGGGAACATTGATCCAATGAGAAGTCTAAAATATAGAATAAGAAGTGTAAAATACAGGCACATTTTACTAGTTAAACATAGAGGCACCATCTTGATTTTAAAATGGCATCTGATTGGGGAAAGTTCTTGACTCAGTTCTCCCAGTGCGTCGCCAGAAACACAGGTGCAGGTGTAGAACAACCAGGTTCACAATAGGACTGAAACTCAGAGAAGAGAGATTCAAGGGTCTTTAATTCCAGTGAACCTGGGGTGAGAAATGCCAACAATGGCAGACTCTTAGCTTACTACTGGTAACAGAAAATATACCCAGAAAAATCTGAGTCAAGAGAAAAATTAGGGAATTCTTCTCTAGTTTATGACTCCTAGATTTTTGAGGCAAACAGAATATTTTTATTTTCTTATCATAACTTTTGAAGAGTTTGACTTCGACAGAACAGTTGGAAAATTAGGACAAAGGAGAGCTATTAGCATGCATTGCTGGGGTGTGCTGCAGAAGTATGCTGCTTTGGCAAGAAGTAGACAGGAAGACACGTGGAAGCAATACATAATGGAGACGGTGGTTGGTCAAGCATTTATCTTTTAGAGTATCCACTGGAGTTGAAGAAGCCACCTCCTCTGCAGCAGTGCCCAATTATTTGAATGCTGATGAGATGTTGAAAATTGGTCCAGATGTTGTGCAATTAACTTGCCCTCTGGGGCAGGGAAGTATACTGCTCCCTCAAAAGAGGATGGGGGACTGAGCAATAAGTTAATCTACCACAATATAAATATCCAAAAATAAAATTTTTCTACAAATGGGGATTATATACCCCACTTGTTGACAATTCCCAGGTCCTGATAAATTTCTTCTCATTCAGGAATGAGTAAACTGAAAAACACTTTTAAAGCATTTAATTGGATATAAGGATATGTCTACAAAACAATCTGTCAGGAAACATATAACAAAATGAGATGGGGGGAAACAGAAGGAAAAGGAAAGATTTCAAAGAATATGACAACACAGTCTGCATTCAAGGCAGCAAGTAGCAGAATCAAAACAGTTTGAACTTCAGATGTGGACAGGAAGTACAACTTGAGAAGTTTTCTAAGAAAGAAGATGGAAAGGACAAAGGGAGAGAGAAGGAAACAGGATACAATTTGTAGACTTAAACATATTCCTGAGGAAGTACCCGAACTGTTGGAAAGGAAACAACAATAAAAATAAAGTCAAGGAAAATAACTTAGAGTGCATTGCCAAGGAGTGCATAACATTTCAGGGAAGTTAATGAAAGGGATCCAAACGTGGTTTTATGCACACTAACCACGATGCAAAATGGGTGAAAGATAAAGAAAATAAAGATTAGAGAGTGTAGGTAACTTGATTAAAGCCAAAAGCTGGAATGGACTCTCTGGAATTGACTCCAGAAATCTTTATTGTAATAAAGAATCAAATTTCAGAAATATCAAGTATATGTTAGTATTTGAAAATGTTCATGTGCCACGAGTGATGACTTTGAAACTCAACTACTCAGTTGTCACTCTCTGTGAAGCTCATTGCTTTTTAATATCCTTGCCACATTACCAGGGAACAAGGAAATAACTGAATTTGCTCCATTCATTCATCCATTTGTCTTCACAACAAACATTAATGCTGTGTAGCCTCATTAGACACTTTAATAATAAAGTTTCTGACCAAAAACAGTAAGAAGTCCAGTAGCACTGGTGAACAATTTCAACATAAAATGTGAAGTGCAACAGTAAGTTGTTGAGAGAGAGAGAAGATGGAGAGAAAGAAAAAGAGCCCGCAATAAATTCTTGTTTGTATTTTATATAGTATTTTTTCTTATAATTTACCTACATATTTATTATTTTCTTTGTTCTTGTTGCTTCTTTCATGTTTTACCTCCCATCTGGGACCATTTTATAATTTCCACTGGCAGCATCTGTTAGTGCTAAACTGTTCTTTGCTTTTTCAGGTCTTAAAATGGCTACATTTTACCTTCATTTCTTTGAACGTTACTTTCTCTGGGTATGGAGTTCTAGGATAGGAGTTATTTTCTTACAGCACCTTGAATATATCCTTTCACTTTTTTCTGGATTCCATTGTAGCTGTTGGATGTCAACTCAGTCTAAATGTTCTTTATTTGAAGGGAATCTTTTTTTTTTTTTTCCTCTGCCTCCTCTTTTTTTTTCTCTCTCTCTCTCTTTGTATTTGGTTTTCTTCAGAATCAGAATCACTATGGCATGCCTTAAAAAAGTTTTTTTTTTAATTCCTCATTGAGATTTTATAGTTTCTTGAATTTTTGGATTAGTGTCTTTGATCAGTTCTGAACACTTTTGAACCATTACCTCTTCAAATATTACCTCTACTTCATTTTCTCTCTCCTTTGTTTCTGGTACTCATCTTACATATATGTTAAACTTTCTATATGCATGCTCTATATCAGCACTATTCCATATACTAGCCTCTAGCCTGGGTGGCTATATAAATTTAAACTGAACTAAAATTAAATTGAAAAGTCAGCTCTTCAGCCTCAGTAGCCACATTTCAAGTACTCAAGATCCACAGGTGTCTAGTGGTTACTGTTTTGAACAAATATAGAATTTTATCATTGCATAAGTATCTGTTGGACACCACTGCTCTATATTTACTGGCTGTTATTCTATATTTTCTATCTTTTGTCTTCTATTTTGCAAAGGCTTTGTCTTATTTTGTCTTATTTGTTCTTTTGTCTTATTTTGCAAAGGTTTCTGACCTATTTTCTTGTTTAATGATTCTCTATTCAACTCTAAGCATCTGTTAAACTTATTCATTCAGCTTTTTTTCCTTTTTTAAATTCTAGAATGCATATTTCATTCTTTTTTAAATCTATAGTATTAGTTTTTATGGTTTCTAGTTCTCTGCTAACATTTTGAAGCTTGATTTTTATCTCACTGATCACAGTGAGCAGAATTGTTGTATATAGTTTGTCTAGTTGTCCAGTAATTCTATTATTTGGGTTCTATTGTGTCTGCTCCTAAGCTGCATTATTTTTACAATGTCTTTCTCTTATGGTATTTCATTCCTTGCATGTCTAATTATCTCTGATTGTGTGCTGGGCATTGTTTTTGAAAACTGAATTTTAGTTACAATTTGAGACTTGATTAAATTATCTTCCTGAGATGAAGATTTTCATTTACTTTTGCCAGAATCCTGTGTATACTATTTGGGGCCATTTTAATCCAGTTTAATGCTGAGTAAAATAATATAAAACTATCACTCTTACTACCAGATTAGAGCTTTTAGAATTTCAGCCCAGAGGGGTAAGAGGTTTACTAAGTCGTGGCTTTTGGTAGAATTTGCATTCAGACTTTTTATATCCTTCAGCTCACAGTCCAAGCTATCTGTTAATTTCCTCAATCTGCATATGATGGGGCAAAAAGTAGCCTCTACTGCTAGACTCCATCCCTGTATTCCCAAACTCTTACAGACCTCTCCCAAGTAATTACTCACTATCTTCTTAGCTCTTCAGTGCTTTTAAAAGGTGGTATTTATACCTCACTCAGCTATTTTATTTTTCCTGAGGGGGTGGAAAAAGTTTGTTCAGAGGCTTAGTCCATCATTACTGGAAATGAAATTACCCATCATTGTCTTTGTACTTGGGGTATAATGATCAATACCAGAAGTCTCATCTACGTTTCTCCAATTTAGATCAGGGATGTCACCTAAATATAACACCCCGTGTTTTGTCAGATATTCCCCTGAGATCATCTCTACTCATTAAAGTTCTATTGGAGATTTTTGTATTCATTTATTTAAGCCCCTAGCTTCTACTGAATACCTATTATGACCAGAACCATGTATGCACTGGACCTAGACATGAAATATATATCTTAATGGGAAAGACAGATGAATATAGAAACTGGTTAATAAACAAAATAATTCTACATGGAATGTTGTGAGGAAGAAGTAAAACAATTGTAAAATGAAGGGAGAGAATAAGGGAGAGTAGGTGTGCAGCCCACTGTAGATGATATTGTCAGGAGAGCTGTCCCTGACACTTAAGGTTAAACCTGATGAAGAAGAAAGATAAGCAATTAGTATAGTGAAAGAGAATCAGGTAAAAGGGACACAAATTTTTGAAAAGGTAGAAGACAAAATTGCATGGGTCAGCAGGAGTTGTCTCCGTAAGGCTGCTGTATGTGTGCTTTTCCAACAAATGGAGTCAATGTCCATGACTATTTTCTGTAATTCTGTCACTGGATCTTGTAGCTTACCAACCCCATCTGTAAAGAAAGAAACACATAGTGACATTAAAGAATTTTCTGTGCAAACCTGTTGATTCTCATTTCTGAAGACAGAAGGCAGGAAGAAATATGGTATAAAATTAATAATTACAACAAGGAAACAACTACACAGGACTATTTAATCCTGCATCTCCAACCAATTATTTTGTGAAACTGAAAAAGACTTTCAGTCTCTCTGAGACTCAATCTGCCAATGTAAAATGAAGCATGGTCTATGAGATCCATGAGATCCTTTCCACTTTTATACATCACAGAAGCATTTCACC
This sequence comes from Enhydra lutris kenyoni, assembly GCF_002288905.1. Classification (NCBI taxonomy): domain Eukaryota; kingdom Metazoa; phylum Chordata; class Mammalia; order Carnivora; family Mustelidae; genus Enhydra; species Enhydra lutris. The sequence goes on along the minus strand of NW_019154090.1, from coordinate 19,414,340 downwards.
TCTGTTTCCTCTGGAGCCACTTCCTGTTAGCTAGCACATTTTCATGGTGGTTCTCTATGTTGGTTGTCTAGGAAAGTTTTATAATTATATATGGTGCCTTTCTATGTTGCAGAGCATTTTGTTGGCTAGGGATTTTATCTTACTAAGTTATATAGGAAATGTCCTCAAATTCTGAAATTTTTATACTCAATGGAATTTGGAAATGTCACATGTCAATGAAATGAAAATGGGATAAGGCTCTGGGCAAAGACTATAAAAAATACCTGAGAAAAATCTTATCAGGTATGATTAGGGAGTCTGCCTCTTAAAAGCACTAGTATAATAACCAAAATATAGTACATCAAAACTTGTAGGATGAAGATAAATTGGTGCTCAGAGGAAAATTCATAACTGTAATGCATATTTTTGAATACAAGAAAAATGACATATTAATAACCTTAGCATTGTACTCAAAAAGTTGAAAAGAAAGCAGACTAAATCTTCCCTCAAGATGTACAGAAGCTACTAATAACAGAAGAGCAGAAAATTAGGAAATGAGAAATAACAAACAATGGAAAGAAGTACCAAAATCCAAGCTCATTCTTTGGAATTACTAATAAAACAGACAATGCTGTGGAAGACTGTGCAAGTTAAAAAAAAAAAATGAAAGAAAGAAAGAAAGAAAGAAAAGAGAAAGCACAAATAAGAAACATAAGGAATTTCACAAATACAAAATACTGGAAAATCTATTTGAAATATGACATAACCAGAGAAATGTGATAAACTGAAAATATATAAGAATTTTTTGGTAATATGTGAACACTAGCATTGACAAGAAATATAAGCTATAAAATAGCAATGATCAATTAATTTGTACTTTTCTACCCCACCAAAATGGTTTTATAAGTGGCTAACTAAAAAGAACAAAAACCCTTGTTTTCTAAAACTATTATAACCTTCTTTTATATGAAAAATAGAAAAAAGATAGCACAAGAAAGAATACATAAATATATGTATATTTAGGTATTCATCAGTCAATATCATGTAGAAACATAATTGTTAATATTCTAAATAAATAATGAGTTATTTTCACACCCTTCAAATTCGCATAAATTAGATTTCTAGCACCACCAAGTGCCATGAAGTTATAAGGGACCTGGAACATTCATACATTGGCATTTGGGTGTAATGAGTACAACCATTTTGGGGAACGATTTGGCAATATCTAGTAAAGTAGAAGATTCACCTATCCTGTGAATCAGCAAACTTACTTGTAGGTATATGACATAGAAAATTCACATAAAGATATGTTCATCGAAACATTCAGGTAATAGAGAATAATTGAAAACAATCTAAATGCCCAGTAATAGTAGAATGGATTGACAAATTGTGTGGATTAATGCAATAAAAGACTGCCTAACTGTTATAATTAATGTGCAATTTCTATATGACTCAGCATCCATAAATTTTAAAAATGCAATATTAAGTGAATAAACCAAGATGAAAGAAAATTATACCCCTGGCACAAATTTTGAAAACATGCAAGACAGTACAACACACTGTTTATATGTAGATATATACAGCACATTTATTTTGGAAAAAAAAAGATAGGAAAGATATACATTTCCTAGAGAAGTGCAACTGCCTTCTTGGATGAAGAGTAGAAATCAAGGTCAAAAAGGAGTCAGATGGGCACCCGAAGTCTGTCCGAAAATATTTAGACCTTTAAAAATCATTTGAAGGAACCAAGGTTCAATATAAGTATTTTAATGTCTGGGTGGAAGGTGTCTATTAGATATGGTATTAGACTCCATTTCAGACTAACTGTAAAGACTGAGTGAGTTAATAACACACATAAAGGGCTTAGTTATTCTTAGAGAATACAGTATGTTCTCTATGTACTCACTATGTGTTGGTTTTAGGTGTTATTCACTAGAGACTGTGAATTTCTAGATAGTAAAACTCACTTATTTATCACCATGTCCCTTAGGCACACCACAGTCTCCAGCACGAAGGATATGTTCACTGATTTGGTTGATTAAATACACACATCTTAGACTCCTCGCTTCATCCCTGATTCTTGAATAGTTCTGACTACATGCATGGATGTAGGTGAATGGGACATGGGAACCGACTGGCATAAACCACTGGTAGAAATTTTAAGTATTAGTATTTGACTCTTACAACCAGTTCCATATGTGACCTGGTTAATGGTTTCAGGGCAAGTGATTACTTTTAAGTAACCAACCAGCAGAGTTTATATATGTTTTGAGACTCTTGGAAGTTTGATTACATAAATGCCAGCTATATTAGTATTGATTTCTCAAAGAATAGAAAAAAAGTCAGCTAAATTGACTATTTATTATTCCTTCTATTCCTTATTATTGCAAGAATTTCATAGGAACGGGGGATTTCAAAGCTATTTCAAAAATCATCATATATAAAGCATTCCTTAGTATATAAGGCTGTAAGGAGGAGAAATGGGCCTTGGCTGACTTCGCCCACATGCTGAACTCCATAAATATTGTGTAGTTAACACACGATCCAGATACTTTAACTTCACAGAGTTCAGGAAAGAACAGATTTTGTTTATGGTGAGTTTTCCTATGTGTTGAATATAAAGTACCAATTAAAGTGTACTCGGAATAGCTGTTTGAGTTTTTGGCAGCAAATCAGAAGGAGTTACGGAAAGCCAGGCCTTTCCAATGATAGATATGATTTTGCAGAGGTCATGCTATGGTCTGGACAGGGCACGCCTGGCATGATTTCAAACCATAAATGCACGCGAATCTACTGTAATGAGTCATATTCCAGGGCCCAGATCCTCATTGCCTTGGGAATGGTTTCCCCATTCCCAAGGCAATTCTGGCTTTCAGAATCCTTTGCCTAGAACCCACTCTCTACATGCTAAGGATATTCACTCAGCTCTAGAGTGGCTAAGATGTTGGGGCATTTTATTATACTATTGCTGCTGTCCATTTCTCTATAGATTTGATTTGGAAAATTGTTCAACCCATCAAAAACTCAACCTGTCTCCCTTCCCTCCCTGGATTAACTTCTCCTGTCATTGGTTTCCAAAGAAGTGAATTCCTCATCTTCCAAGCTTTTGTCAGTTTTTAAATATGAGCCCAGGGTATGCTTGCAGGCCTCAGTATTCATGGCAGGGAGGGCATTATTCAGTATAAAAACAAGAAATGGTCAGCAAGTGGAAAAAGAGAAAACAATGAGGCAAGAAAGCATGGGTGACATAAACATGAGGCAGGAACTACAGCAATATAGAGCAGCTGAATGGGACCAACAGTCCCTTTAGAATCTCAGTTAAAATCCAAAGAGAGAAACCTGACCCAGGCTAAAGGTATAGTCAGTGACTAGCTTAAGTTGTAACAGCTTCCAAAACCCAAAAACATGTGATTGACCTTGTAACTAGGATTGCATATGGCACCCAGCCAAAACCCACCAGCCTCTCCAGGGCAAAGAGTGACAGCTTTGCTGCCCTGCAGCTGAAATAGGTTGGAACCCATATTAAGCTGTGCCAAGTAGGGTCTGCCACTAAGCTGAACACCTGTAATTCACCCATCTGTGTCCCTCAAGTCCTCACCCTAAAGTAAATTGATTCTGAGCTCTAACAGCTGTCTGGGGGACTCTGATGGGCTGTTCACAGCAGGAAAGGCTTTGGGAGATGACAAAAGCTGTGGGATATGTTTTCAAGGTCAGAACCCAAAGAGGGAAGTTCCTTTGATTCTTTCGTGTGTGGAGATGACAAAGGTGGCACTGGGTGGGATGGATAATTTTCAGATCATTGGAGTAACTACTAGACATTATTCATCCTATAATCTGATTTGAAAATAAATCTGGTTCATGAAAAAGGAAAAAGTCTGGGCAGTGATAGTACCTTTCATTAAGGAATATCAAGTAAAGAGTAGGGGGATTGCAGTACAAACTTGGGAAATGAAAGTCATATGCTGTATATCTCTGAAGGTAAGAGAGTGGTGGGAAGGTTATACATATTCACTAATGACCTACTAGGCTCATAGCAATGACAGAAAATAGATATGCATACCCTGGTAGCAATAAAGATTGTTTGGAAGAGAGGAAAGGAAAACAGATGTACTGATCACCTACTATGGGCATGTACAATCTTAGATGTCAAGTCCTTACAATAACAGACTCTTGCCAACAACAACAGCCATTGGTAGATATTATTACAAACAAGTGAAATAATCATATTCTATATAGGTTATATTTTAAAGTAAACAGAATCTTAAATGCTGAATGGCCAAACCTCCTTTGTGACTGAAGCTATAATCACATTTTTTTTTGAACTTGGCAAGCTTATATACTTTTTTGTTTCTTGATTTTTTTTCTTAGGTACTCTGACTACAGGCCCTTATTGATTTACTGATTCCTACTTATTTTTCAGATAAAATTTTATCTACTGTTACTACAGTAAGAAATCTTCATTCATTTATTCTTTCGTTGACCAGTCATATATTTATTAATTTAGTTAACAAATGTTTACTGTCAAATACTGGGAATATAGTGATAAGACAAACGGTCTGAGCCTGCATGCTGGACCTCAAGAAGAGGTGACTCTCAATTAATTGCCCACATGAGAAAACTAGGAGCAACAGATATGATATTGCTAAAGGAAAGCTTTAAGAAATTAGCTTTTTACTGAAGGCACATCTATAAGGAGATGTCTGAGTCTAGCTCATTGCCATTATTGCAAGCACTTACTGAATAAAGACCTGTGTGGGCCATGCTGACTGACAAGGACACTGAGATTCATACCTAGGGCCCCATTCTAACAGAGATCTGCCCAGTTGGACAAAAGACTACAGTCCTGTTTACATGAGCTATGAATCTTTCCATCCTCTGAATACAACTGAGTTAGTACACACATCTGATTGCCCATAATATATTAGATACTTTGCTAGACACTGGGCAAAAAGAGTCCTGTTGGCATCTATCTGCTCATGCAGCTAGCCGTCCTTCCATCCATTCATCCAACTCAGTACATTTACTGGAAGCTGGTGATGTACAGATGCTTATACTGGACTGTGGAAATATAGTAGCTGAGAACAAATGGTAGCAAATCAAAACAGTAATATTTACAAGAGCAATAAGAAAAATGTGACACTTATGGAAAAATTAACAAAACACAGGAAAGCCTTACATACTGAAAACCACTAAATAAATGGAGAAATACCATACAGCATATAACATTTTCCTGGATTTTAAAGCTAATTTTTTTATACTGTTAATTTTCCCCAACTTAATCTATAGAGTCAACAAAATCCCATTCAAAATCTCTGCATGTCTTTTCTAAAAATAAAATTTTACAAGTTTAGTTTAAAATGTAGAGGCAAATTCCAAGAGTGGCCAAAGCAATTCTGCAAAAGAAAAAAAAGTTAGAGGGCTGTTTCACACTACTTGATTTCAAGATTTACTATAAAGTCATGATACGGGATGGTATTGGTATAAGTTCAGATACACAGATCAATAGAGAGCCTAAAACAGTATCCACCCATACGTGGTCAATTGATTTTTGGCAAAGCTATCAAGGTAATGGGGAAGTGATGGTCATTCAAGAAATGGCACTGAGATATAATCCACATGGAAAAATTCCAAACCTTCTTTCACTATATGCATAAACACTCATTCAAAAGGGAATTGTAGATCTATGCAGAACCTAAATCAACAAAAGTTCTAGAAGAAAACATATAAAAAATACTTAAGCCCTTACACTTGGCAAACATTTTTTTTTTAAGATTTTATTTATTTATTTGACAAACAGAGATCACAAGTAGGCAGAGAAGCAGGCAGAGAGAGAGGAAGAAGCAGGCTCCCTGCCGAGCAGAGAGCCCGATTTGGGGCTCCATCCCAGGACTCTGGGATCGTGACCTGAGCCGAAGGCAGAGGCTTTAACCCACTGGGCCACCCAGGCGCACCTCTTGGCAAACATTTCTTAAACAAAAAATGATATACACTAATCATAGGAGAAAATAAAATGATAAATTAGACTGCCTCAAAATTGAAGACTTCTTTTCAAAAAATGCCATTAAAACACCATGAAAAGGCAATGCTTCAGAGAGAAAGCAAAAACAAAAACAAAAATAAAAAGCCATGATACAGATATCTGACAAAGGTGGAGTTAGGAGTGCAAAACATTGCCACATCTCTATTTTAGCCTGAGATGTGACTCCCTAATAACGGGAGTCCAATCTGGTCCTTCTTCATACCTGCTACTCAAAGTGCGGGTCCAAGGACCTAGTAATGTCAGGATCACCTGGTAGCTTGTTAAAAATGAAGCTGCTCAGGGGGCGCCTGGGTGGCTCAGTGGGTTAAAGCCTCTGCCTTCAGCTCAGATCATGATCCCAGGGTCGTGGGATCCAGTCCTGTGTTGGGCTCTCTGCTCAGTGGGGAGCCTGCTTCCCTTCCTCTCTCTCTGCCTGCCTCTCTGCCTACTTGTGATCTCTGTCAAATTAAAAAAAAAAAAAAAAAAAATGAAGATGCTCAGGACCTACCCCAGACCCACTGCATCGGAATTCTTTTAGCTGGGTCTCAGGTGATTTGCATTCACATTAAAATCTGGGAATCCTGCTACTTTTGACCACACAGGAAGCTGGTTCCCTGCTCCTGGTACCTAGGAAGGTATGGAAGTGTATCCTGGGACTGTCCGGACTCTAGGCAGGAAGCCAGGCAGTGTCACTGAGAGAGGACGGGATCTGTCGGAGATGATACCTGGACTTGAATTCAGGCTCTACCACTTGCTAATCCTTTGGAAAACTTTAGGAAGATCATTAACCGTCCCTCACTTTCCCATCTGACTATGCCCTCTTTATAGGCTTGTTGTGAGCGTTCAGTAAAGAGCGTTTATAAAACCCCCAGGACGCTACCTGCCATGGTGATGGTTCTCAATATATTCCGTTCTTTCAAGTGGTCAACAAACAGTGATTCTATTTTGCATTAAGTAAATCACGAAAGTCTGTGCCTGGAAGCCAGTTCAGACCTCTGATATCTCTCCACTCAAAGAGCGGGATCATTTGCATCTCTCCACACGTGCATTTTTTTCTTGTTGTGTGGACTCAGTGGATGAGGGAGGGCAGGCAGTGTTAGGAAGAGCCCTCACCGCTGGATGGTGGCCCTCCTCCCATCCACGTCCCTAACAGCCTAATAACAAGAAAAAATGGGGTTCATTATGCATGCAGCTTGGCAATCATTGCTGAAGAGAAAATTAGTTTGGTGCCCTGAGCAACAGTTGAACTCTAGAAACCGCCTAAGTAAAAGACAACATGCATATAATAAGGAACGCAAGGAGAAAAGTTATGAAGACGCAGGTCACAAAACTTTCTCTTCTGATCCTTCTAGACTCTCCAGAAAAGGTTCTGCAGTTACTAAGAAGTCTATTAATCAAGGGTTGGCATTCTCTGTGGCAGTGGGTGGGACAGCAGGAGGTCTGGGAGGCTCAAGCATGTGTAAATACATTTTACATTGTGTTTGTAAATCAAGCATGTGTAAATACATGTACATTGATGTATATTACATGTACATCACACATTTTAAACTTTTTTTTTGCCATAATTTTAGGCTTACAGGAGAGTAAAGAAAATGCAGGGTTTCCATATAACCTTCATTTAACTCTCTCTAATAGCAGTATCTTATGTAATTGTGATACATTTATCCAAAATAAGAAATCTAATGTTCACATATAATATTAACTACAGGCTTCCTTTGCATTCCCCCTCTTTTTGTTTTTCTGTTCCTGGATGGAGTCCAGGATACCATGTTGCATTTAGTCCTCATGTCTCCCGACTCATCTCTGATCTATGAGAGTTTCTATCTTTCCTGATCTTTCATGACCTTGATACTTTCAAAGAGTACCGGTTTGGTATTTTGCAGGCTGTTCCTCAATTTGCGTTGGTGTGATGTCCTCTCATGACTAGACAGAGGTTATTGCTATTTGGGGAGAATATCACAAAGGCAATATACTTACTTCTAGTCACATCCTATCAGGGGATGTAATATCGATATTTCTTATTCCTGGCGATGCTAACCTTGATTAGTTGATTAACGTGATGTCTCTGAATTTCTCCACTGTAAAGTTATTTTCCCTTTTCTGTAGTCGTTTCTTTAGATGCAAGCAACTACATCCAGCCATACTCAAGGGAAGAGGAATCAAGCTCCACTTCTTGGAAATAAGAGTATCAAAGAATCTATGGTCCAATGTTAAAACCACCACAAGAATTAGCAAATCTGGGGAGGGATATTCTGAGGCAATGTAAATATCCTGTTCTTCCTGAAAGTTATGCATGCTGATTTTAGCATTTGTCAATAGATTGTGCCTAGAGCAATTATTACCATGGTGTTTCAATGGTGATTTTTATTTCCCTCATCCTCCTATATTTATTAATTAGGATTCTTTTGTAAGGAAATTTTGTTCCTTTTCCATTTCATTAAATGCTCAATCATTGATTTATATTTATATGAACTCATGGGTTTTCCTTTAATCTATTTCATTTTGAGGGTTATAATTCAATACCATCATAATGTATTTTGTTGCTCAAATTGTTCCAGCACTGGCTATCAGGAGGTCTTTCAGGTTGGCTCCTACATCTTTTTGATACAATTCTGTCCTTTTGTTCTTTGAGGGATTTCTTACTTTCTGGTACTGCAAGGCCCTCTAGACTTAACTTGTAATTTCCTCTTGCCAATCCCAGAATCAGCAGCTTCTCCAAGGGGTTCTGGTGCCTTTTACTAGAGAATAATATTTGGAAACCAAGACCTGGGAGCTAGGTGAACATTTCAATTGTACAGTTATTGAGTTTATACTTGGATTTGGGTATTCTGCTAGATGTTTACATACCCATGGCCTTGTGAAATTCCCACCCCAGTCCTCAGAGCAGAAGGTGGACAGGTACTCCTTCCTTCTCCCACTGAACCTTTTTCTTGTCACAGAACCCTAGTCTGTCCAAGCTCTAGGCTGGTCCCTCAGCATAGCACCCTTCATATTCTATGCAGGAACTTCTGTGTCTCCCCAGATTTGCACATGCTCTCCCCCTTCTGACTGCAATATCCTTTCTACCACTGCTTCTTCTTTCTCCCCTCCTCCCTTCAAAAGGAACAGATACATACATGCATGCACACACACATGTTCATACACACAAATGCATATATAACACATTGCAACATGTGTTTATGTTTATGTTTCTAGTTCAACTCTTACCATCTGATAACCTTCCAAAGATGAGGAGCACATATCTGATATTCTTGGTAACTTTTGAGAGGGCCATTTAAGTGGGTAAAAAAAATACCAGACTACCATAAAAGGGATAAGGGTTTGGAACAGGGGCTTCTGAGTGGAGTATGTGCTTAAGGAATTTGCTCAGTAAATTTTTCAAGTTTATTAGGAACCTGATGGGTATATCAGAAACACTGAAGTTATTCATGAATTCATTTATTCTCCTCCAAATTACAAAGGGCTTAAAAGGCACTAGACATTCCACTTGGGCTGGGATTACAAAGATGTATACAGTAGCTTCCATTCTTTTTTTTTTAATTTTTTTAATTTATTTTCAGCATAACAGTATTCATTGTTTTTGCACCACACCCAGTGCTCCATGCAATCCGTGCCCTCTCCAATACCCACCACCTGGTTCCCCCAACCTCCCACCCCCCGCCCCTTCAAAACCCTCAGATTGTTTTTCAGAGTCCATAGTAGCTTCCATTCTCCAAGGGGCTTATAGTCAAAGAGAAGGAAGCCTGAAAGGCACTGAGTGACCCAGGTGTCTTCCAGCAGCTTGCAGAGATTTCCAGAAAGACTTACGTACTTGAGGGTGGGATGCGTGGTAAAACACGGCCTTTTATAAAGGCAAGATGCATGTTTAAAAGACCACCAGTTCACTAAGAAGGCATGACAGAATGAGCTTTCTAATCAGCAGGAGGGAGAGAAATAAAGTCCTGATGGTGACAAGCTTTCCATGTAGGCGATATTGTTGCTCTCAAATGACAATGCTGCTCTTCTCCCTTTTTCTAATATTTTCTGGTTGTTGTTTTGACCTTCTGGTGAATTATCATGGTGATAGCAGTATATTTTGCTTGAGTTTTGCCTTGTTAAATGCTTTGTTATAACACACACGCGCGCACACGCGCACACACGCTTAAAAACACACTCCTATGCATAATCCTCTTGCTTGATTTTTCTAATTTTTTCTTGTTCTTTAAAAACCATATGCTTTTCCAACATTGTCCTGCTTTTGATACTGAACTATCTTAGACATTGCAATATGATCATTTAACCTCTCTCACCCTAAATGTCATTTTAGAAGAAAGAGTACCTACTGGTGCTCTGCTGATACAAGGTAGGCAGTTCACTTTTAGTTTTCTTTCTGCGCACACACACACACACACACACACACACACATATTTCTAGGTTTTGACAAGTAAAGGTTTATTTGTTTATTTATTTTAAAGGGAAAAAAAGAGAGAGAGGCCAACCAAGAAACAGACTCTTCAATGATAGAGAACAAACTGATGGTCACTGGAGGGGACATGGTAGGGGGATGGGTGAAACAGGTGATGGGGATAAAGGAATGCACCTGTTGTGAAGCACTGGCTGTTGTATGGAAGTGATGAATCAATACATTGTATACCTGAAACTAATATAACACTGTATGTAACTACCTGGAATTTAAATAGAAACTTTTTTTTAAGTAACATGTTTTATATTATTTATTTTTTATTTAAATTCTATTAGTCAACATAAAAAAGAGAAGAGAAACTTAAAGAGAAAGAAAATTAAAGGTTTAGAACCAGATTTGTGTTATTACAATATTAATTTTACATTCTGCATCTTCTTTTCAAAATGCTGAAATCTGTTTATTTTAAACAGATGGAAAGCAGGTAGGTCTGGATTTTTTTTAACTGTTTCTAGTGCTCTATTGAGAGTTTTTTATATTCATCATTACATGATGTGAAATTTTGTGTCTTGTGTGAACCAATAGAAACACAATTTCAAGATTTCTTCATTTTCCCCTCCTCCTACATGTCTGCTCCCTGCCTAAGAGGCAGACATACAGGACCTAATATTCTGTATTTCTGAATTTCACAAAGAATATATGTTCTTTCTTAAGTGTAACAACTTGTTATTTATAAAATAACACCCATACACACACACATACAGACACACACGAGTACACAGCCTATTCCATAGTAACTGTACAGGAGAGGGTACCTATTCTTCTAGCATTTCATGTTTTAGACATAGTCTTGAAATTGGTGGGTTTTTCTTCCTTCCTAGGTATGACTATATTTGTATTTATATTGCTTAAAATTTATTTATTTTAATTATTTTTATCCAAATGATTTTAGCATTTGAGAATTCTTATGATTAAACTAAAGGTCCAGGAATGTACCTGTGTCTTTCACTCTAAATTTTTACCTGATTCTCAGTAAACCTTCTCAATTTTCAAATGCAGTTTCTCTCCCCTTTTATAGAATTTTCTTTTATTACAAATACGATTGTCTCTTTTTTTCATTTTCCTGGTCTTTTCCAGTCTCTTTCCTAAATAGAACTTATTACTTCTATTGTGGTTCTCCATTCTTTGTCCACTCTATAATTTTCCTTCTTGCCATTTTTATCTTTTTGTCTTTTTTATTTTCAGATGTTTTCAAAATATCCTCCACAGTACAGATTCAACATCCCTACATCATTACATATACTCTTCTCTGTATCCAATGCAGATTTTACTGATTTTTAACAAAATTTCTACTAATCCTTGTTTTATTTACTAGTTAACCTTTCTTCTTCTTCTTCTTCTCCTCCTCCTCCTCCTCCTCCTCCTCCTCCTCCCCCTCCCCCTCCCCCTCCCCCTCCTCCTCCTCCTTCTTCCTCTTCTTCTTCTTCTCCGTTGTTGTTGTTGAGAGAGAGAGAGAACGATATAGGGGAAGGTCAAAGGGAGAAGCAGACTCCCTACTGAGCAGGGAGCCCAACACGGGACTCAATTCTGGGACTCCAGGATCATGATGTAAGCTGAAGACAGCCATTTAACCAACTGAGCCACTCAGGTACCCTACCAGTTTCCCTTTAAAAATGTCCTCATGTTCTAATCTGGCAAGCGTGATGTCTTAATTGTTCCTTTCCCCAATGTTGAAGGATTATAACTTTCTGCATATTTGAGTTATGATAATTTCTGAAAATTTTCTTCTGAACACTGCAGTAGAGAATCTGTAGTAGTTTACTTTCAAGATTTCTGAAACTTTCCTTCCTTCCCATATGCTCAAATCCATTAATCTCTTCCTCTATCCTTAGAAAATCTTTTTACAACCCCAGATAAATTCCCGTTTTAAGGAATAATATTGAAGATCTGGACCAAGATAGTAGCAATGGAGGAAGACTGAAGGCCAGCAGGGTGGTGGGTGTTCAGGGGGTAGAATCAACAGTACATAGTGCTTGATTACAAATAGAGTAAATCATGGTGAGAAGTCAGATGATGTTCAGGTTTCTACCTTGAATATGTAGGTAGATGGTGGTAATATTCACCAAACAAAAAGGCTGAACAATTTTGGAAACTAAAAAATATATTTCCAATGGGAAATCCTGACTTCAGGTTAGAAAGCAACATTTTTTTTTAAGATTTTATTTATTTATTTGACAGACAGAGATCACAAGTAGGCAAAGAGAGAGGAAGGGAAGCAGGCTCCCTGCTGAGCAGAGAGCCCGATGTGGGGCTCGATCCCAGGACCCTGGGATCATGACCTGGGCCGAAGGCAGAGACTTTAACCCACTGAGCCACCCAGGTGCCCCAGAAAGCAACATTTTAAGGTATAGGATGGCCAGGCACATTTACAGACAGAAAGAGAGAAAAAAAAAATCAGAAGTGAGGGTAGGAAGAGAAGCTTAAGAATAAGAATATGCAAACGTTAGTTGAGGTTTGAGCTGGAAGAGGTCATAATGAGATTCAGATGCTGGGGGAATCAGGACAAGGATACGGTCTAGAGGTCAACTGGAGGGAGAAGGAAATTGGTGAATATTTCTTAAGGGCCAGGCTCTATGCTGAGAAATGTTACGTACATGCCAATCGTTTTGCCCAAAAAAAAAAAAAAAAAAAAAAAAAAAGCTGTCATTATCTTATTTTCAATCAAGTTTAGAGAGGCCAAGTCGGTTATCCAAAACCACAAAGACTGTGGCATTTATTAAGACTCGGTCTCTCTGTCTCTAGCACTATTGCTCCTGTCATACTACCTCTCAGTAGGATTTCCGCTTCCTGTGAGACCCACCACTATGCAGCAGGTAAATATGAACCCCTCCTGAATTCATATCTGCCATCCATTCTCTCTGCATGGGAGGTTGGCATCCGAACATTGACAAGAGTCCTGTTATCTTTAGGTTAAAGTGGATATGTTATCATTACCCTGTGCAAAGGAATCTGATCATTGCCCTGAGACAGTTATGTTATCTCTCATTGCATATGTGATCATTACCCCTAGGGCAGAGATGCAATCACTGCCCTGCAGGAATACCTGTCCTTATGGCTTGGCAAGTAGAAAAGCGATAATTAACTTGCACGAATAGATGGGATCATTGCACTACAGATAGAACCTTACTGTATTTCTCTGAGAAATGCAATCTTTAGTGTGCAAAAGACAATGTGTTAATTACATTTACGGTAGAGATATGCTGGTTATATTGCCCATAATGATGGTATCAATTGCATTTCAGATGGAAATTGGTATCATTGCATTGCTGATAAACCTGTTATAATTACATTGCAGGAAGAGATGCAATCATTCCTTTGTATATGGTGCATATGGAGATGAGATCATTACAGGACAGGTGGAGATGTAATCAATATGCTCTCTATAAACCCATTTTCATAGCATGACACAGCACATGCAATTGAGACCCTTTCTCTGCTGGAAGACCTATTTCTAGTTAGGTTGCAAATTATGTGCTTATTGCCCTAAATAAGAATTTGGATCCTCACAAATATTCTAAGTGTGTTGCACATGAAACTATAAACATTACACTGAGAATGTGTGGAAGTAATGTTGGCAATTTCCAAGCATATGCCTTAATCAGCCTTATAGCTTCCACTTTTATACTCCTTTTGCCTTGAGATGCCTCATGAGGAAATCTCATTCCTGAATTGTGATAGGCCATGTGGGTAGTGATGCTGAAGGATGAAAGACCCAACAGAGAAGAAAGAAATCCAAGCAAGACTTAGCTGTTCTCGCCATTCTAGTGGAGGTACCAGACCTGTGAATGAGGCCACCTTAGATCCTGGGGTCTTTTAGAGCCTCCAACAGACTGCAAACACAGGAGTGAGTCTAGCCAATCAACACCCAGAGCAGAGACAAGACGCCCAGCTGAGCCCAGTCCGGATTATAGCGTCATGAGCAAATAATTGGTTGTTATGTTAAATCATGAAGTTTTGGGGTGATTTGTTGCAGTCATAAATAACTGAAATAACTGTGTGTACTTTAATGATACATAATAAATCCACTGTTATGATAGGCTTTTTAACAGAATTAAAGTGATAGTCTCTCCATTTACAATGCAAAGCAATTTAACGGTAAGAGCTACAAGAGCCCTGAAATGATCGAAAGCCTCATGAAGTTGATTTAATATAGAGCTATCCAGAGTGCCTGGTCACATGCCCACCTAATGCATAATGACTGCATCTCCATAAGCAATATAATAATAACAATGGTTCTTTTTCTTTTACTCTGTTTCTTTGTTTCAGTTGAATGATCACATTTGCATTGTGAAAAAGTTCAAGTTGCTTGTCCTGCAGTTAGTCAAACCAAGGCTCAAATCTCAGCCCTAGTTCATGGTACCTGAGTGATTTTTGTTGGGTCCCTTGAACTCTTTAAGCCGCCTGTGTAAACTGAGGAAAATAATTCTAACTCACAGTGTTACTGAGAGCATTCTCTAGGATAACTTCTGCCAAGTCTGTAGCTTATAGTTGCTGGCCCCTGTACCAGCAGCACTCCAGCTGTGACTCTCTCCCAGGTTTCTGATGCCATGATCAGTGATCTTACTCTTCAAAGATTGATCTAATAGAATTTTGTTGGACGAAATGACTAGGACTTGTTCCTGGAGAAAATTCTGGCGACCCCTTGGTATAACTCAGTAGCATATGGTTTTGTTTGGTTTTGTTTGTTGTTAAGTCAAGATCCATTCAATTAGTGATTCATTTCTTCACTTATCAACCTTTGCATTAATAAAATGATTTTCTGCTTCATGCTATACTGTGGTTACAAAGATGGGTAAGTTACACTGGGATGAAAATAGTCAACTGCCACCCCCCCTCAAAAAAGGAAAAAGAAAAAGAAAAGAAAAACCACTGGAAATAAAAGCTATCTGTCAAGAAGGGAGAGGGCAGTAGTTTGGGATCTCCTCTGGCTTTGAAGAATATCTTGTAGAATTGCTAAAGTTAAAAGAGGTAGTATCAGGTGTTCCTGAAGCAGTCTGGATGCTCCTACATTGCTAATGGACTGTACATTGGTTTAACCACTTTGGAAAACTGTTTGGTCATATTTCTTAAAGTTAAATCTAATTCTACCTTATGCCCCAGGAATTCCTGATCTTAGTGTATACCCAAAAGAAACAAGAGCACATGTCCACCATGTACAAGATATGTACATGATGTACAAGAATGTTCATGGCAGCCATAGTTAGAATAGCTAAAAACTGGAAAAAACCCAAATGCCCATCGACAAGGGAATGGGAAAATATGATATGTACAAGAATGTTCATGGCAGCCATAGTTAGAATAGCTAAAAACTGGAAAAAACCCAAATGCCCATCGACAAGGGAATGGGAAAGTAATTTATGAACTATCAGGCAATGGGCTGATCTGCAGCACTGAGATGAACAGACTACTGGTATATGTACAACATAGATGAATCTCACAGCCATTATACTGAGTAAAATAAGCCACATTTAAAAAAATTACATGGTGTATTATCTTATTTAGACAAAGTTGAAAAACAAATTATTTATGATGATAGATATCACGATAGCTGTTATCCCTGGTGATGGGAAGGGTATTGACTAGGAAGGAACATGAGGAAAACTGATGAGAACATTTTATGGCTTGATCTGGGTTACTAGGTTACATGCATATGTAAACATTCGTCCATCCATACACTTAAGGTTTGTGCCCTTTACTATCTGTGTGTTATGCATCCATTATAAATAAATTGACAGATGAAATGTAAAGTCTTTTAGGTTCAGTCTGGGGAGGATTTGTGAAGTGAACTTTAAGGGTCCTGGGGATGTGGGTTAAGATGGTACCCACTGAGGCAGAGAGACCCAGGCACCAGAGGTAGAGACACCTACCTCTATTTTGTCCTTCAATCCAGCTTAGTGAACAGAGCTCTCTCTGCCCTTTCCTGTCAGAACCAGCACCAGGCTGGGGAACTCAACAATCCTTTAACTGAAAGCTAGATTTCCTCATGTTCTCACAAAGAGGTTACCTCACCCGGACCTCCCCACTCTGGTCTGTCCGCTTTGCTTCTTATTCAGGCTTGGAGAACTTTCAGGACCGAACATCACTCAAGCCAAAAGACAAGAAGCATAACCTGCTATTAGACTTTTGTCCCTTACTGGGTAAGGGCTGCTGTGCTACTGTTGTATGTCCCCACTCAGGTCCTCTGGCATGCCTTGGGGCTAGGCCAAGCCCTAGTGGTTAGCTCCTTCAGGTTGGCCTTACAGAGAACTCAGAGATGTCTGGACGGGACCCTGGAGACAGTGTCCTGGGCCAGAGACTTCTGATCTCTGGGCCAGCAGAGTCACCATGAAGGCAGATTTATGACCATAGGCAAAAAAAGCTGGCATTCTTGTGGCCATCTTCCTACCCCATCCTCTCCACATGACCATATCCTTGGCCAGATCCTCATGTCCTTGGATGGCTGTTGCCTTTTGGTAAATTAGCAATTAAGAAAAACAAGCGCATTCATCATGGCCTTGTGGGTGCCCATCCTGAATCCCTAAGGGCAGAAGCTCCTTGGCATCCTCCAAGTCTGAATTTAGTAGCAATGACACAGAGAGATCATCCTCCCCTAACCAGCTGAAATTTCCTCTCTAGGGACTTACTTCTAGGATTAATATGCTGAGAAGCCTATAATTTGGTTTTCAGGGAGGATGGTATGTTTTAAAGGTGGAATGTAGCTTGTTTTGAGTCTTAAATTCAGATTAGCCTGTGTTGAATCTATTATCTCCCATTTGCTGGCATTCTAAATTTGGGCAAGCAACTTCACCTCCCTGAGTCTCATGATCCATATTTTCAAGATTAAGTAAAATAATATATATAAAGTCCTTTTCGGGCTACTACAAAGTTTCAGTAAAAAGAAGAAAGAAAGAAAGATAGATAGAAAGAAAGAAAGAAAGAATTGAAATTATGATTCTATTCAACATGTGTCAGCTTATCATCTTATTTTCTTTCCTTCTGCATATTCTAGTTGTACTTTTGACTTCATATCTTCATCATTCCCCTTTAAGTAGGTGCTTGTTGTGTTTTTGAGACCATGTCTTCAACGGCTCATGCTTAGTTTGAATGTTATTCTTAACTCTTCAATTTTATTAAGACCACCCCATTTTCAATGTCTTACTGTTTGTGTCTTTGAATATAAGAAACACGTTCTTGGCTGCCTTTTACAAATTCATGACTGAAGAGATAGACTAAAGGAGGCCAATGACTTATTCTAAGAGACACCAATTGCTCTATCCCCCTACCTGATAATGAGCCCTCACTCAGAGGGAATCAGCCAAAGTTAAATCTCATAATGACAAACAGAAATGTGCAGTATCGTTATCACTAAGCCAACACCATTAAAGGCAGTGTTTATTGACACTTCAGGTGACTGGATGATGCCTCTCCAGGCCAAGCTAATGAGGGGAACCTCTCCATTACCTCTTATCGAGATTTAGCAGCAACCACAGCTACCCAGTGAAGTTGGAAATTACTGGGCAAGCATTGACATTAGCCAGATGCTGGCCTTCAGTCATAATGCATGCACTCACAAACAGATCTGTAGACTCAGAAAACTAGCCCATAGAGCTTTTGGTTTCAGCCTTTTGTTTGCCAAAGCCTGTGGCCCCAAACATTCTGCTGTTCTCCACAGTCCGGTAAGGGAGGTTCTCCCCTTTCTTACTTTTAGAATAGGGAGTTTAGAACCAATAAGCTAAAAGAGCAGTGATTTTTATGGTGAAAGGTGTGAGAACACTATCTTCCTCTTCTTTTGCCATCCCAAAGGGTGGACATCTAAGCATGTAAAGTCCTTGCTCAATGATAGGTAATGAAAATTCTTTGAAAGATACTATAAATAATGAGAACATAACATACATAACAACAGCAGCTACTATTTACTGGACTTGCTCAATATACTCAGTGTATACTCATTTAACTTTTAAACAACCCTATGAGATCACTGTTGTCATTATTATCATCTCTATTTTATATTTAAGGAAATAGAGTCTTAGAGAAATAAAATCCCTTGCCCAGGATCACACAGTGAGTAGCAGGAAGAAGTAAAATTATTCTCTGTGTGAATCTAAAGCCAGAGCTTTTAACCATAGCCATCACTGATGGATTTGACTATAAAAACATCCTGACATCTTTGTATGTTGGCTAATTTCTATGAATTATTTATACTTAAATTATTATAAAATATTGATGTATATTCATATTTTATATTAATTCAATAAAACCCTTAATAATCCCTTAATAACATGAACCAATTAACTTACTGACCCTGGGTAAGTTATTTATTTATATTTATTTATATTTAATTAACACATATGGCCTTAACTATGTACCAGGCACTGTCCTAAGGACTCTACAAGTATTACCCATTTAATTCAGATTTCAATTCAATGTACCAAGTACTCTGCTTACAAAAGAGGAAACTGAGGCATAGAGAGTTATATAACTTCCCCCAAATTGTGCAACTAGTAACAGACTCAAAGCCAATGCCCTCACCTACAAAATAAGAAGATCACTGTGGACAATCTCCACTGGCGTTCTACAAACTATGAATTTTGCATTTCTAGTTTTATTGATGATTGGTTGGTTGGTTGATCACAGGACTAAAAAGCTGCTACAGCGTATAACTGGTTTTACCAGTCCTTTCCACCATGAATATTTTTTCCAGTTTAGAAAAAGGCAGCCCTTTTTCCCTCTACGTAGTTCTGAAAGTTCAGCTTGTAATCAGTGAGAGTGTAGTTGGCAAATAAGTTAAAAGAATCACTTCCCAAATACAGACTTGTGACAAAATGGTCTCTTCCTGGATACTGGAGAACATCCTCTTGGGGTGTCTCTAACAGGCCAGCAAACATCTTTCGGCCCACAAGACTCAAGGCACAATAAGAGAAGTCAGATGGCCTAACATTGTGCTGACCATAAGCTGAGCTAGAACCTGGCCCTTGGTCAGCTTTGGGAATTCAAGTGTGAATGTTTCAAGCACCTATCTTTAGGAAGATTGGCAGCTTCTCTATACATGGGACGTTACAAGTCATTTCCTGGCAGAGATGGTATTGGACCCTCCCCATGTATAGAGATATTCCCCATCTGAACTCTGCAAATGGTAAGATGCTATCCTATGGGGCAAACAACTGTGTTAGTTATTATTGATATTTGCTTAGATCCTTGTGGCTCTGATGAACTCCCTAGCAGTCCCACGATGTTCCATTGTGTGAATTCACTCTGCTCAGGTTATTTTAGCAACACGTTACTGTGACAGGCGGTGTTGGCTCTCTACCTACTTCACCCTACTTGACTGGTGGCCTTCTCTTTTATCTACTGGGATTTTGGGTTCTAATGACTCACACTTACAGCCTCTTCTGGAGAATTTTCCTTGGCTAATCGGGCTGCCTTGTCCAGATGCCTGGGAAATTATACTCCTTTCCCTGGAGGTGATCCATTGTCAATAACTGATGTTAGTTGTACAACAGTCTAACTTCCTTTGCTTGGGCCTGAGGATGGGAATAGAGGAGGGGCAGTGTGTATAATTCATCGTCCAGAACACTCTGTAGGATTAGAGTAAGGTGAGACTTCTGAATCCTCTCTTGTCTATCCAGTTCCTCCACTGCCTTATAAGTTTATCTTGAAAGCAGTCTCTCAATAAATCACTTAACACAAGGTTCATTGAATCTATCAAAATAAGAGGACTAAGCCAAAATTTGTAGTGTTCTTGTCTTTAACTGCTGATTTCCACCTCCTCTTGGATTAAATGTGCCCATCTAAAATGGCAGAGCCCTTTGACTGCCTCCTGACTAAACACTTTTAATTTTTTTTCCTTTTTCCTAATATCCTTTTCAAACAAGAGAAATTCCAGTCATTGAACTTAACTAGCCAGCACTGCCATTCCTACAGAAGGAGGGACAGAAGTGCAATCCCCGAAGAGAAAATATTCTGCATTCACTGGAGAACCAGTGACCAGTGGAGGTGGTATTTATTTTAACCAGAAGCACGCAACAGATAATAATCCACACTATTTCACAGCAAGAGTCAACTCCAGAACAAGGAAATCAAATAGGCTTTAATTGGAAGATACTTGCTACATTTGAAAAGGAAGGATAGATGGGGAGAAAATGGATTTCTGGGGAAGAAAAACCATTTTCCTAGATACCACTGAACATGACATACTTCATTCCTAAACACCTAAGGAATGCGTGGTACAAAGGGAAGTGACATAAGTGCATTCATTTAAAAACTGACCAAGAGGCTTCCTGCCTCTAACCATCTTGGAATTTAAAGATTTGGAACATTGAACTCAACTCTTTTAACTAAATGTTTTGCTACTGTTTAGACATGAAATTTGTCTCCTCTCATTTGTCACCTTCACTGTACATTTTATTTTATGAAAGAAGCAAAGTGATTATTAGCAGTTAGTCTGTTCTACATGGAAAGAGAAGATGAAATAAAGAGAGTCTCATGGAAGGTATTTGTCCTGTGTCTCTAAACGAAAGTAAGTTTCACCCTCAAAAAAGTCAAGGAAAGAATATTATGTGCTGATGTTTCAAAACTTTTTAATATAATGAATTATGATTTGTTTATCTGTGATCTTGAAATTCAGCTCATAAAAACTTTTTGGCCGAGATTAGCTCCTCTAGAAAGTGGAAAAATAAAAAGCAAATCATGTCACAAATGAATTTAATTCTAATCACTTTCAACAAATATTTACCAAAGGCTCATTCAAGGCCAAAAAGATATTAAAACAAACAAACAAACAAACAAACAGAAAAGAAACAGGAAAGCAGATGCAAAGAGTAGTGAGCATGTTGCCAAGGGGCACAGATCACTCTCTGCTGAAGAATATGAAGATGTCATGGAGGAAGCAACAGAGGATGCAGCCCATTCGGAATAGGTAGGATGGAGACAGGTATAAATAGATGTTAAAAGGAAGATACACCAGTGACAAGAAATAGCAGGGCCATATGTTCATAGGAAGGAAAGTGTAGATCATGTTCAAAGAAGAGGAAAAACATTTTATCTGGCACTTAGGATACTGTACAGGAGTACAGAGAGAGAATCCTGAAAGGTATGTTTGGAACTATGCAAAAAATTATGGGATGGAGTGGTTTCGTGAATGCCAGGATCTGTGAGTCCATGTCTGTTGCATTAGGAGGAAGGGACCTTAAAGGTAGAACAGCAGGCGGTCATAGGGCAATGATGTCCAGTGAACAAAGGCATTAACACACAAGAATACAGTGGAAGTCAAGGAACTGGGGTTTAAATAGAAAAAGATCAGTGCAGCCAACCATTGCAGAAAGAATGGACAAGGTCAAACTCAAAGCAAAGTGACTGCATCTGGCAAATAGGAAGTCATTTGGTCAACCAAAAGCCAGTTCTTATTCTTTATTTTCATAGTTTGAATTCCTCCAAAAGCCAACCTCAGCACCAGGGCATGAGTTTGGGAGGTAATCCCTCTGAAGGGACCTGCAGAATGATCTAGAACTGCCCATGGAAGAAGTAAAGCTGAGGTATTTATCCAATGACTTCAGCCCCTAATTGGTTGGGTATTGTCCCTGGGAACATGAACTCCTAGGTGGACTGTGAACTGCCCTGCCTAGGGAGAGTAAACTCCTATGGTCTTTTTCAGGTAGAGAAGCGGAGAAATTCGAGCACTTGAATTATGCAAGGAATAACCCACAGGAGCCTAGGATAAACTTAGAAATAGGGAAAAGGATTTGGAATAGGATTATAAATAGCAACCATCTGAAGTGTCTATAAGGGCTAAGTTCTTGTGGCTTCCAATTTCAAAGTCACCTCATAGCCCACGATGGCTTCTAGAACTCAGCTGTCATGTCTACTTCGTGGGCATCAGCACACAAAAAGGAGCCATTTTTAGAAGAGTTACTTAATTTAATCACCCTTCTTATTAATATTGCTTAACATCTCATCTACCAGATCTCAGTCATATGATCAAATCTTGGTATGAAGGAGGCTGGGAAATGTAACATTTTAGCTGGACACGTTATTGTTTCACATAAAAATACGATCTTGTTGTTAAGAAAGGGTGAATAGACGTTGGGTGGCAAGCCAACAGTCCCTGTCATACTACTGAAAAGCATATTCAAGTAAGAGTTTTAATTTCCTTTTTATTTGTCAGTCTTGTGTCCCACCCACTAGATTTCTATTTCCTTGAAGATGGGAACTGGGTTAGGTTTACTGTGTTATGATTCATTGTGACTCACACATTAGACTACTTTATCCCTTTTGGTTTTTTAAGTAAGGAAACCAGTATCATTATTCCAATTAAAGGGAAGAGTGAGAATGCCCAGTAGTCTGTCATAATGAAAAGTTAGGAAATCTCAAGCCTTAATTTGGGGCTTCATCAAAGCAGCAGGTGGACCTAGAGATAGAAATTGTGGGTTATTTGACATATTTAATTTTTCAAAATAGTAGACAAAGAACCTTTTAGAATAGAATCTCTTCATTTCCCCATCATACACGGCTCCACATACAAACCTACACAATTCTCCTCTTGCCTTGGTCAGGTCTGAAGGTATTTTAAAAATTCCTCCCATGATACTGGAAATATCTCTCCAATAACAATGGACTTGAACTCAGTAGACAGGGATTTGAGATTCCATTCTCTTGATTACCAGCAAGCAAGCATTGACAAGCCTTTACCATTTCCAAGCCTTAGTTCCCTCATTTTTGAAATGAGCATAATCACACAGCAAGGGTTATTTGAAGGGAGGGAATTTTTGAAAAGCTCCTGCATAGCTACTGGCATAGCAGACAATCAGAATGTGACATTTAACCTGAATCTCTTCTCTTGTGTCCAGGACTACAAAGGATTCTGACTTTATCTTTGGCTCTTTGGGCATGGGGGATCATCACTGCCACCAATCATACTATGAGGACCCTGTGAGGGTTCCTGTGGGCCTTCCATTCAGACCTGTAGGCATCTGCCCTTGACTTTCCCCCAGAATGCAAAGGAAGCCTCTAAATGAGAGATCCCAGAGGGAGCATTTCTAAAGGCTTCTTCCAAGCACAGGGAATCAATTCCTTCTCCTTGCATATTATGAGAATTAGCAGAGAGCACATACATATTTCAGAGTTACTTCTTAATACAATTATAGTTCATTTAGCCAGCAATTACAGTAATAGAAAGATTGGCAACCACCACAAATCAGTTTTAAAGGGATTGATAGCCTGAGCTGCTAAAAATTTATTTTGTCCAGCTCTCATGGTAGACATGGTAGGCCCATAACCCTACATGGGGATGCAGGGTGGGTGAGACTGGACACTCCCAGTGGGGTAGGCTGACTAATCACAGTGGCCATGTTAGGTACTGACAAGTAAGTCCTTCTGAAAGCCTTCACCTCCTGTGGCTTTTAACTACATACCAGCCAAGAGGTCTGAACTGTTTGGTTTTCAAAAACTACCATGAAGAAACACATGTGCACAGAGCACTACAATAAAATGGTGATTTCATTAAGGGGGATGTGCTGTAGTGTGTAAGTAAGCCCCCTACCATTGTTGATCCCCAAATAAAGTTTCACCAGACTTCATGTAAGCCTTTGAAGCCAACTATTTCCAGCTATGTCTCCTTCTTTTAAACTAAAATCCATGCCTCATTCATCTCTTAAGTACTTATGCCCAGATATCTAAATTCACATGGCATCTGGCTAGAAGATCTCAATACACTTTGTTTCTTACCAGTATACTTACAAAGAAAATGATTTTTAAAAAGCAACAAAGACTAAAGTACTGAAGACAAAAACCTAAAAATGAAAAGACAAAATAGTGTCAGAAAAATGCAAGATTGAGTAGCATTTATAAATAGACATACCTGAGTAAAAGAGAAAGAAAGAAAGAAAGAAAGAAAGAGGGAAGGAGAGAAGGGTGGAAGGGAGGAATGGAGTACAGAATGAAGGAGGGAGGAAAGAAAGAAAGAAAGAAAAAAGAAAGAAAGAAAGAAAGAAATCAATCCTTCCCTGCACTAAAAAAAAAAAAAAAAAAAAAAATCAGTGCCTGCAGGTGAAAATATAGTCATAAAATTGATGAAATATAAGGAAAAAAAAAAGAACAATTTTTCCAGTCACTGAGGCAGACAAATATGTGCATATTTCACCAACTACTTCACTGTTCATCATAACTCACTGTTGCAACATTGTCTTTCCTTCATCTCCTCCCCCTGCCCCCTGCCGCCAAACAGTTCTTCCATAATATGGTCAGAGTGGGCTTCTGCAGTTATCTGGGTAAGAGATGATGGTGGACCAAGTTGATGGCAATGAGGAAAAGGAAAGTGGCGTGCATATTTTAAATGTCAAGTGAACAGGGTTTTCTGGTGGACTGCATGTGAGTTGGTCCTAAAGGGACCATCCACTGTGAGAGACAAGGAGGGGCAGAGCAAAGAAGAGCAGAGATAATGGAAGTGAAGGCAATTCTGTATCATCCTAAAAATTCTACCAAAAATAAAAGGGGCAGAGGTTGATGTCACTTCCTGGACTATGGAACTGGAAAAATCAAAGACCCAGTGAGATAGTGGAAAGAGGAGAGACCAAGTCTGCAGTTCCTGATGCTATGCCAGAGAAGGTCCTCCTATGGTGCAACCTTAGGATCAAACGGATCAGGAAAGAAGAGGTCATCTTGAGAAGACATCTGGAAAGAGTAGAGCTGACATACTCCAGCATCTTAAAAATGTCTAGTACCTTTATCTTTAAACATCAAGAAACAAAATTATAATTTCCAAGACTCAGAATATATTGGTAAAGGTAGCCTCATAAGGTGGCCCAGTTTCACCACTGATACAAGAAGATGAATCTGGCAGCTGAAACTAAACAGAGCTGAAATCACAGCAGTTAAGTCAAGGCCAGGGTCCTTCTTCAACCCGACTTTCTGGACCCTGCTCCTCTCCCTTTGTCCCACTATCCCTCACTGACACCATGCTAAATTGCCGAGACCAGCTGAGCCCTAGGCCATCTGGGTCTCTCCTACCCCAAGGGGATGCAGTCCACCTTCTTTGCAAATCTCCTCCAGCCCAAGCCTGGAGCCTCGAGGCAACTGCATGTCCAGTTACTTACCAGTTTCCTCTCCTTCAGACACAAGCTCAATGGAGTCAATCCAGAGAACTGAATCCACCTTATACATCACCTCCCATCTTTGGCGCATGGATCTCACTGTCTCAGGTGGAAATCCCCTGCTCTTGTTCTCAGCTCTTTAGAGCTTCATTCCCTGGGAAATCCTAAGTCAACTCAAATGTGAAGGAAACATTTAGATTGCTATAAACCCAAACTTCATTTTTTTAAAGATTTGATTTGACGGAGAGAAAGAGCAGCAGAGAGAGAGAGAGAAACAGAGGGAGAGAGAGAAGCAGAGGACGAGGGAGAAGCAGACTTCCCACTGAGCAGAAGCCTGATGCGGGCCTCTATCCCACCACCATAGGATCATGACCTGAGCTGAAGGCAGATGCTTAACCTACTGAGCCACCCAGACGCCCTTCATTTTTAGGAATAAAATTGAATATTCCCAGATGTCTGATCTGGTATTGTACAAACTGTATTACAACAAAGCTCCTTCAGGTCTTTGGGCCAGGAAACTCTATATACATATATATGTAATACATAAATAATATGTACTATATGTATATAGTTTAATTATATGATTACTCCCATTAAATGAGACAATTTCATCATGTTTCAAATAATGGAACATGAAACAAATGTGAAATCATGTTACTACTGAAAGACAATAAGTTTCCAGATATTTTTAGTCTTTCAAAACAATCTTATCTGACTGCTGAGATTTCTTGACATTTGCCATATGCAAGCCCTGAACTAACTTTATCTATTATCTCCCAGAAATTTTATCTTGTTCTCACATCAATCCTGCAGGTTTGATGATAATATGATGTACATTTTATAGATGAGGATGCTGAAGATTTTTCAGAAGTTGTAAGGATTCAGCTGGAATCAAACGTAGATTTAAGGGCAGATCCAGAGATCTTACAGACTTTACTGTGGATTATTATCTTCTAGTAAATGTATTTAAAATATCTTCTTGGGGGTGCCTGGTTGCTCAGTGGAAGAGTGTGTGACTTTTGATCTTGGGGTCATATATTCGAGTCCCATTTTGGGAGTAAAGATTACTAAAAAGATAAACTTTTAAAAATCAATCAACCAATCAATCAATAAAACATTCTCTTGGGACTGGGCATAAGATAGCTCAACTATATTTACATTTATTTCCAAACTGAATGTATTTAAATTTGAAACTCTACACAAAGGAGCCATTCAGAGTTGGCCTAAGTCTTTGATAAACTGTCTCTGAATGTGGTCTGGAAAACAAAGAATCTGAAAACCCCCTTCTTTCCAATGACAGAAGTGGTTCTCATACTTTCTTCTTTTACAGGAGTATTTGTATATGCAGTCAGAACTCTGTGATTACAACATGCAATGGACCCAATGCCAATGGTCTTTCTAAGGGAAGAAAATGAGGACTAGATTGTTCATTTTACTGAAGAAGAAAAAAAATCTCCAAATACTCCTGCCTCTGTAAGCAACCTACTTTGACAAAGAGATAAATGATCTATTGATAAGGAACCAGATTTCTGCTACATAAGACTGACTTTGCATTGAAGTGTTGGTCCAGATAATTTTCATGAACTTTTTTCCTGACCTATTTATCCAAAGTTGAGATCTGGGGACTGTGTTTTGGTAGAGAAGCTTGTCTTAGTGATGGATCACATGCTCAGAGACTCTGTCCTCCCTATGGGTAACACACAATAGCCACTGCTATGCGTTACCAGGGTAAGAACTTTTTAAATTCTTCTGCTGAGACCTTGCTGAGTGAAATGTTTGTTACTGAAATCCCTGGTAAGAGAACTCAGTGGCCAAGCACCAAACCACAAACCGCTGTATCCTACTCTTTAAATGTGTTGAAAAGAGAATGCTCTTGGAAATATATCGAAAGGAGAAAGAAAATGGGTATTTGGTACCATTCTCGTCACAGAGCTTACCAGAAAGACATTTTAGCTTAGAGATGGGACTTGTACCAACATTCATTCATTCAGCAAACATTTTGAAGGCAATTTTACCAACCGCTAATTCCTTATGAATCCTGGGTTTGCTGGAGCTCTTTCTGGGCAAAATTGCTGACTAATACCTATAATCATTGTTCTATGACCTCTCATTCACGCCTCAACCCAGGTTCATCTGGCTTTTGTCATCACAATGAAAAATGAGCTTTGTGATTTGTGGCTTCTTACCATGACAATCTCATTGTGCTTTGATAACCATTACCCTAATTTGGGGCTGAAAGATAGGCACCTTGAATAAAATTTACTACATTTCCCATCCTTCACTGTAGTTAGGGAAAACCATGTGACTAATTTCTGGCCAATGAGAGGTAGGCCACGATTTTGTGATGATGGTGGTGCTGGTGGTGGTGGTGGTGGTGATGGTTGTTGTTGTTGTTGTTATTGTTGTTCTAGAACGTCTGGGAAGGCTGTATAGTCAGCTGATACTTCTGGGAATGTTTCATTGTGTCCTTTTATACTTAGCCCAACTTTTGGTCTTTAGCAAACACTATTGCTGGAAATCCAGCAACTGTCTTTGACAACAAGTTAACAAGAAGCGTAACTATGATAACAATGGAGAAAGATAGGATCCTGGGTCCCTGATGTGTAAGTCTAGAATAGGCAAAACTATTTTAAAGTGGAAAAAAAAAAGGCACATTAGTTGTTACCTGGATCTGGAGTAGAGTAAGTTTGAGTGGAAAGGTGTATGAGGAAACTTTTTAGGTTAATAAAAAGCACTATCTAAAGTGTGGTGGTGGTTATTAGGATTCATATATTTAACAAAATTCATTTAATTATATACTTATAGATGGATTCATTTTATTTTATGTAAATTATACCCCAATATAGCTTGTTAATGAGAAACTTCACAGGAAACATTATACTTGATTTTTTAATATTAGAACTTTTCGTCTTAATTTGGGGCAAGAAAAGAATGGCCACCACCATCAGTTTTTACTGTTAATATTGGAGATCCTTTCAGCGGTGGAAAAGAAAAAAAGTAATTAAAATTTAAGGCTCTTAAGGAAGAAACAAAATAATATTAATCATAGGCTTGATTCAAATTGTAGTCTTAGGTACATTGACAGCTGTATTTTCTGTAATTTGCAGTATGCTTATGCTATTAATAAAATCCAAGGATGTTACACAAGATTGTAAGGATAGTCAATATCAGGCAATAGATTGTTATCTAGTGCTTTAAGAGATGGTAGTTAAGAAACTATATGGACATTTTAACATCTGGCAAAAAAGTTCCTTGGTAAAGTATAGCACCTACTTCTGAAAAAATTTTTAAAAAATCAAACACAACATATTTTAATAAAGTAGAAATACATAAAAACCCTTAACTTGTTCAAAGACATCATTTGAAAGTCAAAAGCACTCATCATATAATTTTAAATCTGTCATCCATTGTTACTAAAAGTAAATACAGTAGTTGTCTTGAGATCCTCAACATTCCAATGGAATATGAAAAACAATTAAAAATACAAATATTTGTAGTGAATGCATGACTAATTATTTTAGGAAGTAAGTACATTTTTTTAATATATCCAGAGAAATCAATCTTAGAGCTCTTAAAACTAAATATACTGGAAACCATTTGATACTATGTGATTACACAGAAGTCAACTGTTTTCTGATATCTAAGCATTAACCTGTGAGAAACTTCAAATAGGAAAAAAAGTCCCATTTACAAGAAACAAACAGCACACAGGTATGACATACAAAGAGAGCAAATAAGCTATAAAACACCTGAAGATAATAGAAATCATATGTTCAAGATTAAAGAGAAATACTTTAACTTTTTATTATCCCAATGTTTGTTGTGTATTAGGTGCTCAATAACTATCGAATGAATGAATGAATGAATGTAAAAGAAACATCCAAATATGTGTAGAATTTGATTGGTCTTTCATTAGTAGACCCAATATTAAGTGACATGTATTATCTCCCAAATTATGTATAAATTCAACACAACGAGATTCCACTGAATCTGTGAGCTATATGCAACTTAATATATGGCAATGAGACATTTAAAGTCTGTTGATAATATATTAAGATTTCGATTCACACTTAGAAAAAATGCCTTTTAGTGGAGACATCAACTGTCAATAATGTTGCTTTGGATCTTTATTTTTGATATTCATAATGCATTTATCATACTAATGATGTAATAATACCAAGGAAAAAAATAGATTTTTATTAGCCATTTTTTAATTAATGTATTAAATAGAATTCAGATGTAAGACAAGAAATCGTAAAAAATAATATAGATGTTTGGCTTCATTTTCTTTTTTGTTATTTATTTTTTTCTTTTTCATTATTTTCATAGGAAAGCCAGTAGTGTTTCAACCTTAACTATAACATTGGTCATTGGCAGAGGAAAACCTTATTTTAATAATTAGATTAATTATTTTTCTATTTCAATTTTGCTACTAG
The DNA here is from genome assembly GCF_002288905.1 of Enhydra lutris kenyoni. Classification (NCBI taxonomy): domain Eukaryota; kingdom Metazoa; phylum Chordata; class Mammalia; order Carnivora; family Mustelidae; genus Enhydra; species Enhydra lutris. The sequence continues at coordinate 19,384,385 of NW_019154090.1, read as the reverse complement.
TAGTTTTTGTTAGTGTTTGTTAATAAAAGATTTTCCCTTTAATCAAGTACCTTTTGACATCTCCTAATAAGATCTTTTTCTTCTTTCTTATTTTCAGAAACCAAAGTGTCATTATTTTCTGTTTTCTGTCAGTGTTTGAAGCAGAATTATATCAGCTTTATTAAGTTAATTGAAAAGTCTATGTTGTATGGTTGAAATAATTTATATCATTTAGAAATTATCTGTTCCTTTCAAGTTTAAAATTCTTTATTAAAAAACAGTAGTGATTATACTAAAATCAGGTAGAACTGAATTAAGGCAACAGAAACATTAAAGAGAAAATGCCTATTTTATAAAAATAACAAATGTAATTCCCAGTGATATGATAGTTATGAAATTTTATGTCCCAAATGATGTATTATCAAACTATATAAAGCAAAACCTAAAAGCAATAAAATCAGATGATGGGCAATAAAATTATACTAACAAACTTAAATACAATATTCCATATTTAAGAAACACCAAGTCGATGGAAATAATTTCACATATAAGAATGTTTCTAACATCACTATTTATGACAGTGATAAATTTAAAATGTATAATAGAAGAGTCCTAAAATCATTATGATAAATCAATAACACAGGATACTACATGGTCTTTAAAAATCATATCCTAGATAACACTTAGAAATATGAAAATATGACTGCAATATTTTTTTCTAATTACAGTCTCTGAGAGATTCTAAAGCTACAGAAAACTATGAATAAAATGAACAGCACAAAACCACCCATAAATGATGACTATAACAATTTCTCACACAGATCTCATTTTTACATGAATGGAATACCACACACATCACACACACCACATGCATCACACACATGCACACACACATCACAGACACACACACATGTACACACATCACACACACACGGTCTCTGTACCAGCTCCATTTTCTTCTTTCCCTCCATTCGGATAGTCACTTTATTAAAATATAAAATTTTAGTGTAGATATTTTTAATCCATTTTATATATTCAAATGTAAATATTACTCTAATGGACACATAGTATTTGAGGTTTTTATTCACATTAATGGTAGCATACTATAGTAGTATCAACTATTAATTTTTTTTGTTTTTTATAATCACATTTCTGAAATCTCATCACATGGGAATATAGTACTAACCATAGCTGTAGATTCACACAGAGATGAATACTAATATTTTGTGCTATTGCCTTGTACCACACTAAAATCACAGCATTTTGCTTTTATTCTTTTCTGTTAAAAGTCATCCCTGAACATATATTTTTGAGCATGTATTCCAGAATTCTCTAAGATATATACTTAGCAACAAAACAGCTAGTCTCTAAGGGATATCTGTTTTCCATTTTCTACATACTGCCAAATTATCTTTCAAAATGGTTGTACCAACTCTCACAACAGAGTATGAAAGGTCCCTTTGCTCACAGCCAGGTTAAATTTGAATGTGTCACACTTTCTGATTTTTTCTCCCAACTGGATGGGAGTAAATGTGCTTCAGTGCTGCACTAATTTTCTTTTTACTAATTTCTAATAAATTTGTACACTTAACTATTTTTGGTCCTAAAGCTCACAACTCAAAATCCCAAACCCCATGAACTGAAGGGACAAGAGTACCATTTTCTTATTAATTTAAATCTATTTTAGAAGTTCTTGGTATACGTACACAAAGATAAACTCGAAATGGATAAAAGACCTCAATGTGAGACAGGAATCCATCAGAATCCTACAGGAGAACATAGGCAGTAACCTCTTCGATATCAGCCACAACAACTTCTTTCAAGATATGTCTCCAAAGGCAAAGGAAACAAAAGTGAAAATGAACTTTTTGGACTTCATCAAAATCAAAAGCTTCTGCACAGCAAAGGAAATAGTCAACAAAACAAAGAGGCAACCCACAGAATGGGAGAAGATATTTGCAAATGATAGTAGAGACAAAAGGTTGATATCCAGGATCTACAAAGAACTTCTCAAACTCAACACACACAAAACAGATAATCATGTCAAAAAATGGGCAGAAGACATGAACAGACACTTCTCCAATGAAGACATACAAATGGCTATCAGACACATGAAAAAATGTTCATCATCACTAGCCATCAGGGAGATTCAAATTAAAACCATATTGAGATACCACCTTACACATGTTAGAATGGCCAAAATTAGCAAGACAGGAAACAACGTGTGTTGGAGAGGATGTGGAGAAAGGGGAACCCTCTTACATTGTTGGTGGGAATGCAAGTTGGTGCAGCCACTTTGGAGAACAGTGTGGAGATTCCTTAAGAAATTAAAAATAGAGCTTCCCTATGACCCTGCAATTGCACTACTGGGTATTTTCCACAAAGATACAGATGTAGTGAAAAGAAGGGCCATCTGTACCCCAATGTTTATAGCAGCAATGGCCACAGTCACCAAACTGTGGAAAGAACCAAGATGCCCTTCAATGGACGAATGGATAAGTAAGATGTGGTCCATAGACACTATGGAATATTATGCCTCCATCAGAAAGGATGAATACCCAACTTTTGTAGCAACATGGATGGGACTGGAAGAGATTATGCTGAGTGAAATAAGTCAAGCAGAGAGAGTCAATTATCATATGGCTTCACTTATTTGTGGAGCATAACAAATAACATGGAGGACATGGGGAGATGGAGATGAGAAGGGAGTTGAGGGAAACTGGAAGGGGAGATGAACCATGAGAGACTACGGACTCTGAAAAACAATCTGAGGGTTTTGAAGGGGCAGGGGGTGGGAGGTTGGGGGAGCCAAGTGGTGGGTATTATGAAGGGCACGTATTGCATGGAGCACTGGGTGTGGTACATAAACAATGAATTCTGTTATGCTGAAAAGAAATTAAAAAAAAAAGTACTGTACCATAATGCTTAAAAAATTAAGAGGGTAGATCTCATGTTATCTGTACTTAGCACAATAAAAAAATGTAGACAGCAAAAAAAAAAAAAAAAGTTTTTGGTATAGCATGGATCATTGTTTTTCTTTTATGTACTAGGCAAATATTTTCTCCCATATAGTGGAGCTTTTGTTTTCTTTACCTTGTTTATAGTTTTATTTTTCAATCCGTTAAGTTTCTCATTTTGATGTAGTCAGATGTTTTAATGTAGTCAGATCTACTCTTTTGTAGCTTATGCTTTCCCTTGCTAAAAGGTCCTTCCCTACCTTGATATCACAAAGGCCTTCCCATCTAAAATATTTAAGTTATTTTTTTGCTTTTCATAGGTAAGTTTTAGTTGCTGTGGAATAATATATTTTGTATTAACTATTTGAGTCACTTTATATATATGGAGAACAATTACCACAACCTAATGTACTGCGTATTTCATTATTTTTCCAACTTTGAAATAACACCTTACTCATTTAAACATTGGGATATACTATTTTATTTAGTATAGTTTTATGATGTCTTAACAGTTGACCAAACCAAGTCCCCTCTGCTTTTCTTTTACTATTTTTAGTTCAGAATTATCTTGATTTTATGAACATTATTTTACATAAATTTTAGAAGTAATATGTCACATATCTTGTAATTTGAATTGGCATCATACTGAACCTAGTGATTAGTTAGGACACAACTTATATTTATCATGATTCCTTTTCTAAATTATTCCAGGATGACCTTACAAAAATAATTTTCAAAGATGTATTTCTTCTTACATGTATAATTGATTTATTGTAATCAGAATGAGACTTTAAAAATGTATTTCCTTACTGTTATTGTGATATATAGGATTTTTTTAAAATAGGTATTCAGTGTCCAGGTACCTCTCTGGACTAGCTTAGTACTTTTAAGAAAATATACATACGCCTGGATTTTCAATGTAGACAATTATGGTCTGCAAAAAATGAAAATATTTTAAACTTTGTTTCTTTCTGATCCTTTTTACTTTTTGCTGATCTTATTACATTGGCTAGGAATTATATTAACATGTGTAGCAGAACTGGTGACAGTAGTCATTTATGTCTTTTTTTCTGATTTAATGGACGTGCTCTAAATGTCTACAATTGCATGCACTAAAATCTAAAGTATTTAAGGTTAATATGCTTTACCAGGTTGAGAAAATTTCTATTTCATTTTGTTAAACTACACAAACTCATAAGTGGAAAGTGACTTTTTCTTTTGCTTCATTTTATCTATTCAAATAAACGCATTTCTGGTTTCTCTTAATCTACTAAAATATTTGGATATTTGTTAATGTCGACCCATTATTATTTATCTGAGAAATCTGAGATGTCCAAGTCTGGGATAAGGTGTATTTATGATTTTAAATGATATTTATTTTGAATTTTGAATTGTTGAGATGGGGTGTTGTTGGGTGTTTTGCATGACTATTGATAAGCCTTTCTGACCTATAATTTTGCCTTCCTGAACTGCCTATGCCTGGGTCTTATCAATGCTATACTATTCTCTCAGAAAGAGTTTGAGCTTTTCTTGTTTTTCCATTTTCTGAAACAGTTTGTAAAAGAGAGGGATTATATTTTCCTTCAATTGTAGAAAATCCAGGGGTCTAGGAGCTTCTAAATTTTATGCTACAAATTTCAAATTTTATTATTATTTTGATGTCTTTATTGTTACTCTTTCAGTAATGATTTTCTTTTTTCCTGATTCAGTTTTAGGAATTTACTTTTCTGTATTTCCAATTTTACCCTTTTTCTTATTTATTGCCACAAAGCTGTTCTGTTATTATTTTAACCTCTCTTGACCTATTGTTATTTATTACTCTCCATTCCTTTTAATAGTTAATTTATGATTTCCTATTTTTCTTGATTTGTGTTATTTTTCATGTCTTTTCTACAAAACTGTGGTTTTATTAATCATACCTAATATAGATGTATATTTAACACTTTTGTTTATATCTACTTTTCTATTTATGATTTCCTTCCTTCAGCTTTATTTTCTATTCACTTTAAAAAATCTTTTCTAGTATTTCTTTAGTTGCATGCTTAATTCCTTAATTTTGAACATTCTTATTCCTAAAAGAATTTCATTGAAGTTCTATATTTCCCTTTAGATATCAGTTTAGGGGGTGCCTGGGTGGCTCAGTTAATTAAGTGTCTGCCTTTGGCTGAGGTCATGATTCCAGGGTCCTGGGATCGAGGCAGATGTTGGGCTCTCTGCTCAGGGAGGGGCCTGCTTCTCCCTTTCCCTCTGCCCCTCCCCTCCAGCTCGTGTGCTCTCTCTCTCAAATAAATAAATAAAATCTTTTTTTAAAAAATGTCAGTATAGCTGCAATCCAAAACGTTTTCGTATGTAATAATTTCACTTTCACTAATTCCTAAATACTTCCCTAATTATGGCATTTCCTTTTTTTTTTTTTTAATTTGGGATGCCAGTGCAAAGTCACTGCAAAGTAATGATATTTTGATCTTTCAATTCTCTTCATCAATTGATTCATGCCTATTTGCTTAGTCTACAAGTTCCGCAATGGCAGAAGTTATCTTCTTTTAATCTCCTGCCTCAGGCCCTGGCATAGTTCTGGGCAAACACCATAAGAGCAGATAAATAATGTGTCAGTTCCTCAGAACCACAGATACACTGGTTCATTCATAAATATGCCCTCATTCATTTAACAGATATTTCTTGAATGCCTGGGAAGGAGGTAATGAGAAGGTTCTAAGACACTCAGGTTGGTTTTACTCTACTCTGAATATTGTCATCTAGCAGTCAAGGACATGAGCTCATCTGTTTAACAGGGGAATTGAGATATAGACCATTATGCAGATGATATTTTTTCTATGATTACTTTTACTTAACCCTTCTTTTTGTTATTTAGGCTACCTGTTGGCAGAATCAAAGTCCAAGTTATAAATTAATGATAAAATGTTGTGTTGGGAAGATTAAAAGGAGGGCCAGTGGATCCTTTCAGATTTTCCTTTTGTTTAGGTACACATATTAGACAATTTGATTTCAGTTGAGGTCTACTTTTTGCTCTTTTGCCAGTAGGATGACCTAGAATGCTTTTCAAAACACTGCTATCTAGACACAAACACAGATTAAAAGAGAAAAAAATACAAGCCAATTGTGGGCTCGGGCATCAATGTTTTGTCGAAGGCTCCCCCAAATTCCCAAATGATTCCCAGTGTGCTCAGGGCTACAACAATCAGAACATACATATTGTTTAACCTATAGTTTCGTGCCTCTTTCTGCTCTTCTTGTCTGCTCTTATTAGGTTTTGTTTACCATTTCTCATGTGATTTCTGAGGGATTAAAACAGGGTAGGATTTGGAAGTTGGGTAACTGACTAGGTAGGCATTTGGTGAATGGTTCTCATTTTGCTTTAAAGTAAGCAGGTTTGTTATACATTGGCTTTATACACACTGGCTGTCTTTACACATCTAAAGAACTGGACAGTCTTGGGCTCTCCTCGATTATCAGAACAAAGAAGCAATGTCCTGGAACCCGAAAGCCTCCCTAGCAGATAGCAGGTAAAATTACTATGGTGGATGTCTCAGGAAGGTTCCAGAGACTTCAGACACCAAAACTAGCCCTTCAGGGCCTTCCTTGAGCACCTGGAATCCTGTAACTGTGGTCAGTCAGTGAGGATCAATACAAGAAGGATGCTTTTTCATATTTCTGCTCTTTTCAGGACTGGAGAGAACCAAACTTTAGAACTTGGGGTATTCATGAGTACTCTAACATGGGGCCACATGGGGAGGTGAGAGCAGGGCTATGTTATCTTTGCTATTGGGCCATCAAACCTTAATAAATGAGCTCCTGTGATACAGAAAATAAAAAGGAATGGTGTAATAGCTTCTTACCATACTAGTTCAGCTATACTTTTATAACTACTTTTATCAGTAAGGTACTGAATGTCCACATTTTACAAAACAAAACAAAACAAAACAAAAAGGGGAAGCAGCCACTGGCACGGTCTGCAAGTCAGCTGCCCCCTTCCCCCAACCCCATAAGTCACTGCATGGATAGTTTTCCTGCAACATTCAATATACCTGTACTATTAGGGGTTCTCTTCCTTCAATGACGTTATTCCTGCTGTATATCCTTTGTAATAAACTGCCATATCTTTAAGTAACCTCATTTTCTCCTGACAACAGGCATTTCCATAACCCAAACCAAATGTCACAGAGAGAGGGTGCATTTTATTGAGAAAATTAATAAATTTTTGAACAATCAAATTAGTGTTAACAAATGCAGAGCTTTACCTGGAAGGAATCATCTGGAAGGTGTTTCATTTCTCCCAAATGATAAATACAATCTCTTTGCACTCACACTTTGGAAAAATATATAAACAATATCTTTTGAGAATCAAATGAGGTCAATTAAAAATATTAGAATCATACCTACATAATTTGTTGTAGCTGTGATTAAGACCCTCAGTTGAATATTCTGCCCTTTTTCTAAAATAAAAACAGCATTTTCCTATACAGATGTGGCAACTTGAGGAAATTCTCCCATGTAGCTAATGTAAACACATTCTGTGTCATTGTTGAGTCTGGAAGACTGGATTCCCCAAATTATCCCTCTTGTAGAAATTTATTTGTTAAGTAAACTGCAGTCCACGCCACTTCCTCAGCCTTGCCCAAAGAAACATATTGCTTGAACAATCAGAGAATTACAAACTTGAAAGGCAAATTAAAGTTCATCTAACTGAACCAACCACCAACAGAAGCCACCCTTTCTTCTAAAAAGCATTCTTGTTTCCAAAGGACTGTTTTGCAAGTAGCAGTTTGGAGACATATATAAATCTGGTCTCATTTTAACTATGTTTGTTGGCATTATTTCTGCACCCAGAGTTCTTATTTTCTTTTTTTTTCCCTCTGTATTTCAAGAAGGCTTTGATCTTTTATCAATGAATGTATTCCTAAGGGCAAGCAGGAAACATGCTCAAAGAAAAATATTACCAAAGATACATATCATTAGTGCACAAATGGATAATTTTCCCATCTGTAACCATTATAATCCAAGGTTCTCAAACTTTATAAACTGAAAAACTTAATTTTATCCACTGCCAAATCAAGCCTATTTGGCTGGAAAAAAAATCTGAGGCTAGATTTTTAACCTTCTGCAACCCTCTCAGCTGCAATGAGTGATGGTAATAGAAATTGGGTAACTAGGGGTGGGTTGGGGGGACAGAGCCTGACAAATTTAGAGACACTAGTTCTGAGGAATGGGAAGTTGACTGATATCTAGCTGGGGACTTCCAGCTCTGTTCTAAAATGAAGCTTCAACCCACCATCCCTGCTTTAGTTCACTCTGCACTGAGGACCACTCAACCCTTCTTCCTGTCAGGTAGGTTTTCAAAGAAAATGTCTGAGGTCATATCCAAAAACTAACATATCTATAATATCCAATAAAAGTTTGAAAACTCCTCTGTTAGTTTGTTTTGAGAACTTACATCTTAAATTTTGGATTTTAATAATAGGAGATAAACACATCAAATCTGACAAAATATCCATTCCCAGAAGAAATTGCAAAAGATTTATGATCCTTATCTTCACTAGTTATTGAAATTCATGTTTGTTTTGTCCTTTGGGTATGGAGTTATTTGAACTAAGAATAATTTATTAATTTAAAGGATGCCAATTATCAGTTTTTAGAACATACCTACTCTATAATTTATTAACTTTGATGATTGATATGTCTCCCCCAAACCTGCCTTAATAATGATTATTTAAGCCAAAACTTTGGCATTGCTAAAGGAAGGAGCAAAATGTATTTTTTAGTAATTATGATTTCTTTAAAAATATTACGCTTTTAAAAAATATTTATTTTTTTGAACTCAATAGATGAAAAACTATATACAAGATGTTCATCTCAATATTGTAAAAAGTTTGTATGTTTTTGTGTGTGGGTATGTGTACATCTTCAGTAACTATGGAAACAAACAAAATAGGTCCTAAAATTGGGGAAATCTTCATTTTCCCAGCAGGGAAGGGAGGAGGAACTCACCATAAATAAGGAAGCCACAAATGAAACAGTAAAGATGTTTTCAAGAAGACCAAAACTGAGTCAGAAGGCTCAGAAAGCTAAGTAACTAAAACATAAATCATACATATAAATCACGTAATTAGAAAAGCACATGCAGTCATGACTTTAATTTTCTAGGCTTTTAAGGAAACCAATTTTCCTCTTTGTTTTGTCCTCTAGGAAGCTCAGAACCAAACTGACAGCCCACCTATTGCAATTGCCAATACTTTACGATAAACAGACCCAAGTGTGAACTTTCCAATCTCTAACCCATACCTTCTATCTGTCCCAACTCATTGAGTTATTGTGTTTTATTGTCTCCTTTACAATAACTGACACAACAAGTTTTTTAAGAAAAAGTGAAGATTATAAGTTAGCAAATAATGTCATAGGCCTTTATGGGCACCTCGCTAAATATAATGCATAGGACTTTCAATGATCAGTAGAAAAATCCACTTGCCTTCTCTGCACATACGTATATCCTGATACTTTACCTTGCTGTCCCTTTCTAGTTTGAAGAAGGGCAACCCGATCCATGTACTACTTTGATCTCAGGATCTTAACAGCCCCTGGTTTCTCTCTGAGGCCTACAATAAGCTGAGACAGGCAGAGCCCCAGGATGGTTTCCCAAGAATAGACACTGAGTGAAGGATGTGTCTTTGGAAGTAGCTTCTTTGGGAGATGATCCCAGGAAGCACAGTGAGAGAGTGGGAAGGAAGAGAAGTCAGTCAATACACGGTCATAAATGAGTTGACTCCTCCTAGGAGTACTAGGGCTCAACCTCATAAGATGATGGTTACAATATACCTGAGAGAGATCCTACTACAAGGCCAAGGTAGCTGGGCTACTTTCCCACCAACTCCCACCTCTCATTGGTAGAGGGCTCCTACGAAGGGTACAGACTCCCCAGCACTGGCAGACTGCCCTGGGTGTGGGTTGAGCCCACTCATGCATGCTGTCTGTGGACTTGCAGGTGTTTGCAGGGGAAGCCTTTGGCAAGAGGAATGAGTACCCAGGGCACATGGGTAAGTCACCACCAAGGACTGCTAGAGGGAGCAAGACAAAGGACTACAGACAAAGGTATCTTCTCTCTTAAGCCTCCTTTGCATAATTTGGTAACTGGCATTTCTCAGTTTATTCTGGAGAATAGGCAGGGGGTGAAGAGTGGTTCAAAGTTAGGATAATCGTATCCTGTTTTAACTCTTTTAGACATCAATGTAAGAACGTGTTTCAAAGTCAAATGTAAATGCATCTTGGACCTGCCTTTGTGATATTTTACTGCTACCTATTTTAATAGTGTGACTTTTGGAGAGCCAGCTACTATCAACAGTCTTGGCAACTATGGGTTCAATGGAGAGCATCAGGAATGAGCCCTGTGCTTAGCCGTCCTACAGTTGCTTTGTTCAGGACCTGCTATGGGACACGGTCTGCCAAATTCCACCTGCTTCCCGTGCATTATAATGTTTGCAGTGATTGCCCAGACTTGTCCCGAGATAAACTCATGGCTAACTTTTCCTAAGGCCTTCTGTCCTGATCCTTTTACATCTCCAACAGTCAGCTTCTGTCAAACTTGTGGGAAATAAAGGATTTTACAGAGGCTGAGAAAAGATCAGAGGCACAAACCTAGTTAAAAATTCCAAAATCGATATTTAAAAAAAGGAATGAAGCCCCCCAGGAAGCCCCTGCGTTGTCTAAGAAGTCCTCAGTTCAAAGCTAGTAATTCAGGGATGAATCTGAGGATCTGAGTGTCAATAGGATCTTGGTTTGATAGGAAAAGAACGATCTTTTTAGGGTGCCATGGGACTGTTTGACTTTATGACCACTGTACAAGGTGAAAGGAAACCAGAGCATTGGGTGGAAGATGGAAGAGTGGGCAGAGGAAAATCAGGCACCCTGCCTCCCTCCAACGCCCACTTTTTAACTTTTCTGGAGGATGAAAAGCAAATGAGAGAATAAAGGCGTTAGCAGTTTATCCAAAGATTCCATTTTAATACATAGCTGAACTGGTAGAGTCAAAATGACCAACTGAATCAAGTCATTTTATATCTGCCTCTCTTGACTGCCTATTTTGAGGATATTTGCAGGTGGTCCTCAGGGTTCTGCAGAAAGAGTAGGCTTCGGATGCAGTTTTTTTGAAATCTTCTGGAACCTAGATTGCATGTCTCTCCTAAGCAAATGCCCTAGTAACTTCACCATTGGAGTCTGCCTGTGTTTATCTTGGGCCAGGCAAAGCAATCAGACTATTACAGGACACTTGTGGTGAATATGCCTCTGTTGAGACAGCTCTGAATCCCAGAACCTCAGTCTATACAACATGCTAGTCCTGCTTGTAGAATGGATCTCAGACTCCATTTTCCAACCAAACTCTCCTATTCTGTAGATCCAAAACCCCAACCTGAACATCCGCTCTTTCGTCTTTGCTTTCTAGCTCTTTTTCTGGGACTCCAAACCCCAAATCTATGTCTGAATGGGACACTTGCCCAGATATCAAACTCAATATCTGTCTGACTTGGAGTTTTTCCTGATATCGGAGCTTTCCTAGAGACAATTCTCAGCACACTGGGGTGCCCTGGCTCAGAGTGCTCCCCATGCGTAGAGTCTGTGCAAAGCAGGCCCTCACTCTCCAATTTGTCCACACGTGACTGGCCAGCTGCCCATAGGGGAGTAATCCCTACAAACCACTAGCCCAGAATTCTTGGCTGCCTGTGTCCTTCAAATTTCAGTAGACTCAATGCATCACCCCAGTTTGTTTATGCCAGAACTCCTTATGATGGGGAGATGGGAGACACTGGAAGAGCCCAGGCTATGGGTGGCAAAAACTTGGCACTCAGGACATCACTCCTTGTCTCCACGTGGGACTCCAAGCAAACTTTTCTCATCAATTGGTATGCACTTTCACATTGAGGCCAGACAAAGCTACAGGATTTTCTTACTTTATTATTTTATATAACTAGTGCCAATAGATCACAATTAAATGAAACCCACACTCCATCCCTGGTGTAAGTCTTGCTGAAAAGTGGGTGGGGGTACAGTGAGTGAGAGGACTTTGGGGCTGAGTTTAGAGAAGGACAAAGTCCCTGAGGACAGAAGAAAAAGTTAGTTGGACCACACTGAGGGCTCGTGAGGAAGGGGATCTTTATTGTGGTAATGGCCCAGTGGCACACAAATTCTTGGTTTTGGCTACATTCAATTGTTTACCAATTCTGGTTCAGCAGACCAGTGTCAAAGAAAGCAGTGTGATGAACTGATCCAGATCTGGGAAGTCTCAGAATATCAATATGAGGGGCCACAAGGGCATATGTGGGTAGGAATCTCATCCTTCCTACTGAGTATGGGATAACCAGATTGGGTGGTCATGATGGTGAGCAGAGCTTATTGAGAGTTCTATTATTTTCAGAGAAGCCCTTTTACCAAGTTTCAGAAGTGTCATCCTTTTATTGTGTAGAGGAGAAACATTCTGGTACATAATTAAAATTCAGACAAGATCGTTTTAATGCCACACTAATGAAGACCAAGGGGATCTTACTGTGATCTGCAAATCCACCATATTTGCAATTTTTTTTTCATACAAAGTCTACCTGATTATCCCAAGATCTTCTCCTCCTAATGCTTTGGAGGGGTCAGTAATGTCCCAACACCAGAAGACTGTATTCTTCAGCTCCTGAGGCAATATTGATCCTTTGGCACTTTTAGCAGCAATCACAGTCCCAACATCTGCCTGGACTTAGAATAAAGTTAATATCTTTCTTGGATAAGAGAGACACACTCCACTCTTCATATTCATAATTTTACCTGTGGGGTTGGGAAACACTCATCTGAAATCTGTCCCTTTCTCTACCCTATACTATCACTCCTCCACCCCCAATAAGAAGAAGACCCTCTAACTGCATGCTCAGAGCCCACAATACTCTTTGGGCCATGTTTTCCAAAAGCTGGTGATACAGTGCCTTAAAGAGTCAAAGGCAAGAAAAATCTTCATCTTTATACCTTCTATGTGGTGAACAGACCCCAGAGGTGCTATGTTACTATGCCCAGTTCTCTGCTTTGCCTGTGACTGGGTAAGACTGGCACAGACATGGATGCTTAGCCATTTAGGATTTAGCAGGGGGAAACAGGAGGCCCCACTTATGCCTGCCAGCCTGAGGAAAGTTTGTAAATTCATCTTTGTAAAAAGAAATTCTGCATTGTAAGAGGGGGGAAGTTTCAAGCATTTGCTTAGCTTTAAATAAACTGTAATCTGGTTCCCATTTTGCTTTTGATCCTTTGCCCCACTGCTAAATTTCTTGCTGTAACCCTCCTTGTTGACATACATGCTGGTTACCAGAATGGGGAGTTGTGGCTGAGCTGACTGAACCATGTCGGATACTCTCCGGTTCATCCAGCTCTAATTACAAAAAAAAAAAAAAAAAAAAAAAGGAGAGAGAGGCTCTGTCAATCTTAACATTTGCCAACAACAACAACAACAAATCCTAGCCATCATACACCATAGTAAATTCAGTATAGCAAGTTCAATCTTCAGGGCTAAGCCCAATAAAATTATTGGTTAGTTGGAGAGCTAGGTTGAAAAAGAGTCTGATACCAACCCAGAGATCAATGTGAAAGAATATGATTAATGAAATGCATGCTATGAATACAGGAAAGGGAGGTATTATCATCAGAGCTGCGTATTTGTCATTTCAAGCCTAGAATACAAACTTCCATGGGGTGCAGCAAATATATGGCCAGAAGGTAGATGTATCCAGAAATAATATTTAATTCCCTTAGTGCTCACAATAGGAGGTGATCACACGTCATTTTTCTGCCTAAGACAGATGGGTTTACACTTATAGTCCTCAGGTGACCATAACTTCTTTTACTCTCAAGTGTCCCAGTTTGGACAGCACATGATATGGTCACCCTATGAGATTAGGTCTACTGTGTCATAAGTGTAAGCCCTAACATCTTAAGACAGGTAGATAAGACTCTTCTTCTTTTTTTCTTTAATCATTTTATTTATTTGTTTATTTTTTAATCATTTTTAAAATTTATTTTCAGCATAACAGTATTCATTGTTTTTGTACCACACCAGGTAAGACTCTTCTTAACCTAGTCTAAACTTGCTTATTATTCTCCTTTGTCTCAATAAACATTATCTAATCTTGTCAAAAGTTGACCCAAAAATTCAAATATATGGATGCTAAACTTGGTATACACACATACAGAATAAAACCAGATTTTCTTCTAGATATTTTCACAGTATAGTTCAATATTTTATTGCACTGTAAGGTTCAAGAATGCAAGGCATTATGATTTTGGCACACGATCCAGCCTGAGGACACAAATAGCTGCTTTTACAGACGTGTGACTCAGGACACAACACTAAACTGCTAGCTTGCATATGGAAGTGTCAAAATATCTGCAAAAACTTATGAAAACACCACCCAACTCAGAGTCTGCACATGCATACACACAAACACACATTGTTTTAGCCGAACTATTAGGTTTAACATTTATACCTGAAGCAATAAAACTGATGCATATAGAATCTATTTCTGAGACAAGTTCAGCAATGTCTCCTCCAAAATCCATTTTGAGGTTCCAGAATAAATGCCTTTTTCATGTTGCAGCTGAAGCCCTGGCCAATTCTGCAAATGGTCTTGGAAAATTGCCTTCAGAATTGACTATCCCAGGGGAAGGTTTACTGGTAGAGGAAGCAGAGACACAGGAGGAGTTTCCTAGACCCAGAAAGAGACAGAGGCAGAGGTGAAAGGGTAACTTGGTGCAGGTGGCTTCAATTTCTCTTTGACCAGTAGTCCTGTTCACTATTAACAGCAACAGTTTCCACTTGTGTGAACAATTTTGCATTAATCTGTTTTAACTGGCAAAATCCACCCAGTCCAGGGTCTATACCGCAGGCACTACACTGTGGGGAAGTTATTCCCGTTTAGGAACAAAGATATTCTATTTTGGAATCTGAACTCTATTGAATCTGACTCATCAAATATCTGAAGGCCTATTACGTAACACCTCCCACTCTATTGTATTTTATGCTGCCCGCACTAACACTTAAATTCACCAAGTCAAAATGTGTACAATAAGACAAAGTAGGTATCATGATCGGATTTAGTAACTAAGAAATGACTCAGATGTGAGATTTTATTCAACTGGCACAATCAGGAAAGAATTGAAGAAAACTCCACTTTATATTGACCCAAACAGATGGGTAGTTTTTAGTGGGAAGAGATAGAGACTAGATTCTTGGAGAAATTCACCAGCATAAGAAAAGACACAGAAACAGAGGCTGAGAGGCTTGTATTGAGAGAGCAAGAATACTTCTTTAGATGAAGATGATTTGGGGATATATATATAAGGTACCAGAAAATTATAACATTTTGATAAATTTGAGTCCAATCTACTTTTTAAGTAAGTTGTCCAAAAGTCATGTCAGATTTTTCTGATCACACTATAATATAAATGATTCTCTTTGGTACAATGAGAATTTAAACAATGTGCCATTAAAATAGAAAGTAACTCTGAAGAAAGAGAAGGCAAACACTGGAAAATGATAAGAGAGGGCGGTGCTAATTCAAGGTTATGGTCTACAGCCAAAACTATCCTACCAGGTGAAATCACATCTATGTGTGGTTTTACTGAACAAAAAAAAAGAATGAAAATGTATGGTATAGGTATTTAAGTAAAAAAAAAAAAAAAAATACAGGAGTGGTTTGATCTCTGGTCTTAGATTCAAGCCCCAGGTTGGGCATAGAACTTACTTAAAATAAAGTAAATAAATAAATAAATAAATACACCTAAAACTGAACACTAATGAATTAAAATGAAAACAAAGCAAACAAGCCAAATGCATATATCCTCTACCTGAGAGAGAGAGAAGAAGAGAAGAAAACAGTGCAAATATATGAAATAAAATTGACAAGGTATATAATCTCAGATACTAGATTAAATAAATCATAAGAATCTCATGTATCCCTAGATGTAAACAAATTTTAACGTCAAAGAAAAGAGTATTTTTCATGAAAAATATTGATTACCAGAATATGCTTAAGAAAATTTTAAAGTCGGGGAGGGGATAAAAAAAAATAAAGAAAATTTTAAAAGCCTAATCAGACCAATATCCCTGGGAAAATAATGGCAGGACTAAGGATGGAGTGGGAGGGTTAAAAATTCACCTAGGATCACTGTGTTTTCCGTGGAATAATTAGAAATTTCAGGGAAATAAAATACTCATGATATAGAAGTAGTCGTATTCCATGAAATATGCAAAAGATCCCAACTAAATTCAATCATTTGGAAGAAACCAAATAATGATAAAAGATATAGAAGAATCAAATGTGCATATAGAGAGCATTATACCCAATAGTTCAAGAATATACTTTCCTGGGTGGCTCAGTGGGTTAAGACTCTGCTTTAGGCTCCGGTCGGAGCCTAATCTCCTAAACCCTGATCTCAGGGTCCTGGGATTGAGCCCCGCATCATCATCATCATCGGGTTCTCTGCTCAGCAGGGAGCCTGCTTCCCCCTCTCCCTCTGCCTGCCTCTCTGCCTACTTGCAATCTCTCTCTGTCAAATAAATAAATAAAATATTTAAAAAGAATATACTTTTCCTTTCACAAACACTTGAACCATTTATAAAATCTGACTGTGGGCTAGGTCACAGATGAAGGTTCTGTCTTACCTACACTGTTTTCCTATTGGCCTGCACAGGGGTCATATCCTCACCTCAAATTACCTACTAGCCTGGACTGAAATACCTATGACTGAATTCTTATAATTCAAAATAAGAAGGTAGAAGAGTGGGAAGAGATTTGGAATACTATAAAAATCTTATTTCCATCTAACTAAGGGTTTCCTCTTAAACAAAACCAATCACAAGGTATTTTCATGTTATTGAACAGCATTAATTATTAAATAATTTCAATGTTGATTCAAAAGGAAGGAAGGACTGTTATTTGGGGGAAGTACCTTCTGCCCAGTGTATACTCCAGTTTGGACATCAGTGCAGGCAGTGTTTGGGTAAGCTCGTGGGCTATTTGTATATTCATTCCTGAGGCTAAATGGAAGTATATCAGGAGAATAATTCTACTTGAGAAAAAAAAGCTCTTAAACACTGGACATTTCATTTACTATGTGACCTTAGGCAAATCACCTATTTCACATCTATGTCAGCAGGTTTCTTTTGGTATGTTACAGAAAACCCAAACCAAAATGGATTGAACTGGAAAGGGAATGTGATTCCTGATTATACCAAATATTTTACAATTAGTGACTTGCACATGACCATAGCAATGAACTCAAGCAATATGACAGCATTCTGTTCCCTCTCCCCTCCCTCTTTGGTCTCAGCTTTCTTTTCTGTTAGTGTATTATTGATGGTAAGATGGTTGTCATCACCTCCCCACTCATATTTAGTCTCTCAAATACCCCAAGGGAAAATGAAGTTCTTGTTTATTATCAGTTCCAACAGAAGTTCCAGAATTCCTCTCATTAATACCCAATAAAGAGACTGATGACTAATTCTACAAACAACACAAAGGAACAAGATGGGGGGGGGGGCAGGTACTGTTGCCTCAAATACGTTGTTGGAGAACATCCCTGGGATCCAGCATACCTTGATATCTAGACCATTATAGTCACAGACTGGGGCTCCTGGACATTACCTAGGGCCTTAGCTTTCTCATCTGTAAATTAAAGGGGTTAAATGAGATAAGGTTAAGGCCCAGCCTCCATGAGTCTGTGACTCTGATTTCCTCAGAAATCTTTGTTTCCAGTGGTTTTGTGTTTCTGGCCCATGCACACTCCTGAAGCCAAGATCCTATAAAATAAGCTGAACCCCAAAGAATGGAGCCTGTCCCCAATCACCTTGGAGGCCCACAGGAAAAGCCAAAACTTTATTCTATTTATTTTCTTAAATTTTCAATTAGATAAACTCTTAACCTTTAGCAGTAGGGTATTGATTTTCCTGGCCTGCCTGTTGAACTCCAGTAACGTAAGACTCCTGGTCCCTGGGGAACTGCCTTGCACGGCAAGCCTAAAATGCAGCTCGGGGCAGCATAAACCCAAGTGGGGCCTTCCATTTTCAGACCAGAAAATTTCTGATGGTCTCCTACATTCGTCTGCTCAATACCAACCCCTCTTTCACCCACCAAAGATCAAGGAAATGACATATAGAAATTGCTTGGGTCTGGCTGCCAACATTCCAAAAGCCTCAGAGGAAACGTGACCACTCTGGGTGCCTAACTTTACTTGGAAATTTCATGGGCAAACGCGGGCTGTAAATGTCCTGGTATTAAAACTCATCTGCTACCCTTGTCCAGAACACCTAGCACTTAGACAGCTTTACAAAATCTCCATGGGCTTAGCTTTCCTGGCTTTACAATTTCAAGTCAGATCCTTGGGCTATATGAAGGTATGGGCAGGGTGGCAGGACATTACATGTAGTGTTTGTATACATACTAGGTCATGATGTATGGTCACTCATAATTTTATGCCCATTTTTCCTGTTTGCAGATGTTAATGGAACCATCTTTTATTCTTGAAAGCGCCATGGTTAGGGCGGTAAATTATATGGTCATCCTAGACATAAAAGGCTTGCTCAACGTGGCACAGCTAATTAAACTCATACTGAAAATTCAGATCACCCAATTTCAGTACAGTGTTCCTTTTCCAAGCACTACCCTTGTCCCTTGAAGGGCCTGAAGGCCCAACCTTCTATCTACAAATGCCTAAGATACAACCTTATGTCTTCCTGTCTCTAGCAGGGAAGGTGAAGGGCTTTCTCAAGGTTATATCATTAGCACCTGAAAATCATTAGTTCTACTGAAATGGAAACATCCAAATTTTAGCACATGCTAACGATTTCCCTACTGTAATGGAACCTGATTTTTATCTTTCACCCAGAAATGTGATTGCTGGTTGGCAAAGGAAGGAAACCTGATGCTTTCGTTGAGGGCAAAGGGGAAAAAAGCAGACCTTGGTTTTAGCTTGTAACTTTGGAAGAATGTAATCAGAATCTTGCAGGTATACAGGAGTGCACACACATACATATACCTAAAACACACACCTGTTTTATCTCAGCAGCTGGGTTCATAGGAGCTGCCAGAGGTGAATAATCCATTAATCTCCCTTAAGAAAATTAGCCAATAAATTAAAGCTAATTAGCTGCATTTGGGTTGAATCAAGAGAGTAGTTTGTTGGATCATAGAGGCAAAGTTAGAAAGAGGTGTAGTAATGAAGCCAGGGTGGATGGATTGGAGACTCTAAGTTCTATCAAGTTGCTACACAGAGCTCTTTCGAGAGATGCCCCAATCTCTAGGAGCAGACTAAATGACCAATTTTTACTGTCCTTTGTATTCTGGGACCAATTCCAACATTGGGGGGGGGCTCCCCACCCACAAGCAAGTCTCCAAACACCAGTTGGGTGTCCTAAAATTCTACTCAGTTCTGACTCTATTTAGCTGGAGACAGCATCAGACTCCACATGTTAAGGGTTACCTCCTGCAGGACTGCTCCCCTCTCCATGCACTGCAGATGCTATTTGCAACCCCAGGTTAATCGCTTGCTGCTTCTGACCAACGGGCTGTAAATCGGAGGTTCCCAAGTCTGATAAATTTGCTAGAGTGGCTCACAGAACTCAGAAAAACACTTTACTTACCAGATCACCAGTTAATTATAAAAGGATAGAACTCAGGAACTGCCAGATGCAAGAGATGCAAAGGGCTAGGTATGGGGAAGGAGTGCAGAGCTTCCACGCCCTCTCCAGGAGCACTACTTTTCCCATGTCTCCATGTGTTTGCCAGCCCAGGTCTCCAAACCCTGGCCTCTAGAGTTTTTATGGATACCTCATTACATAGTCATGATTGATTAAATCATTGGCCTTTGGGAACCAATTCACCTGGCTCTCCCCTCCCTGGAGGTTGGGAGAGCAGGAGGGGCTGAAAGTTCCAGCCCTCTAATCACCTGGCTGGTTCCCAGCCCCAACCTTTAGCTACCTAAGGGCTTTTCAAAAGACACCTCATTAACGTAACAGAGGCAACTTTATCACACTTATCATAAGAAATTCTGTGTGTTTTAGGTGGGTTGAAGACCAAATACATATATTTCTTATTACAAATCACAGTATCACAACCTCAAAGACTTTTGGTTTGCAGAGTACTATCGTATTCCTTGTCTTTGTTGTACATTCTTCCCTGGTGGCTTTGAGGAAGGGCACAGAGTGGAAGGACTTCCCAATTAACCCAGGCTAGGAAAGAAGGAAGAAAATCGTGCTCTGTTCTAAGAAAAGGAGATTTGGATACCTAATACATGTCAGCCATTCATTCCTTGTAAACAGATAGGAAAACTGAGTCAAAGAAGAAAAATGACAGCCCAAGATCCCTAGAGTAGTTAGGATCAGATCCAGAAGGTTGCAGCCTCGTCCTACTACAGCCCACTCTCAGAAAGCATCCTTCCTAGACTCTGTGCGACATCCAACCTGCTAGCTCCCAGGCAAGTCCTGGGATGTGTAAGGACAGAATGAAAGGATACTGAATTCACTCAAGAGTCAGCTCATCAAGAGTCAGCTCATGGATTAACCACGTGGCTTTGGGTAAGTCATTTTAGCTCTCTCAGTCTCAGTTTCTTCTTTTGTCAAATAGATAGAACTTACCCCTCCCTCATAGAGCCATTGTCAAGTCTGGATGAACCAGAATGATAATAAACACTCCTCTGTGCCAAGAACTGTTCTGTATACTTTACATAAAATAACTCATGGGACCTTCACAATATATCCACCACCAGTTTTTTTTTTCTTTTTCTTTTTCTTTTTCTTTTTCTTAAAGCCAGTGACTGCTTTTGAAAGCTTTGAAAAGATGAAATTCAGCTTTTCCTTTAGATACTCCAGGCCCCAAGCTCTGGGCTGTAGAAAGTGTAGAAAATGTAGATGACGTAGTGGTCATCAAACCTCTCCCCACTACACCCTCAGGGCCCAGGGACATCCAGACCTCTCCTCTAACCCTTCAACCACCCCACTGCCCCAAGGGGCTGAGAGACACCCAGCCTGTCTTCTAGCCCATCAGCCACCACCCCTCTAGGGCTGAGGGACACCCAGCCCTGTCCTCTAATCCAGCTTGCCAGCACCCCTCCTTACCACCAACAATTTATAGAGGAGAAAATGAAGACATGTGAAATTTAAGTCAAGCATCTATTTAATGACTCAAAGGGAATTCAAGCCTGGACAGTCTGATTTTGGAGTCTGTATTCTTCTTTTGCCTTTTCTACCCAGCACACTGACATTCAGATGAAATCTAATAAATGCTCCTTCATCCACAGATTTTTTTTTTCATTCAGCTTATTGAAACCCAGACAAGAAAATACACAATCTTGGACACTTAGTATCTATCCCTTTTTTGGAATTCAAGATGAAGCAACTCTGTCCATGAGTCATGTCCCCTTCCCATCACCTGTGTTAGCAAGTATGGCTGTCAGTCTTCCTTGTGGAAACCTGGCATATACTTTAGTAAAGCTTCAGTGAACCAAAGAAAATGAAAAAAATCATCAAAATCTCATAGAGACCTTTTGATGTGGTTCCAGGCACCAAAAGACAGGAACATGTGGTAAGGCCTATCACAGACTTACAAACAGTCGGGGCTAAAATTATATTTGCTTAGATAAAATAAAACATACATGACTAATTCCAAGGGATTTCGGTTTTAGGATTATCTCTCTGTCTCTATTCATTTTAAAAAAAAAGCCTCCTTTTTTTCTAGATACTCTCAGATTAGGGGATGGGGAAATACCTCTTGGAGGGGTCGGGGAGACAGTGTATCTGCTGCTACTGGCCCCATCTCCAAATATCACTGTGTAAGTTTTGCAATTGGCCCAGCACTTATGAATAATCAATCCCAAGCAAAGAGGAAATAGCATGAGCTCTTTTTTAGGGAGGTGAGACAGGGGCTGGGGGAATGTGGAGGGAGGTCGCTTTCCTATGGTTTCCACCATGCCATATGAGATGGTTCCTAGTCCCTCTTAGTAGACACATCAACCTACAAGCTCAGCCAACATCCTAGCCAAACAAAATCCATTTGTAACCTCATACCAGCTAACCTGACCATAAGCAGAGCCCATCATAAGTATTCCCACTGCACAGAGGTAAATGTACTATGTGGGTTACCTTGTAAGATCCTCACCATGATCCTGTAATTCAGATTGGGTCATTATTTCCATTTTATAAGGGAAAAGACTTGTAATCACAGTATGACAGTAAATTGTTACAGGTGACACAGTGTAAATTGTGTGGCTGAGATGTGAGTTTACGTCAAACCCAAACTACGCATCTATCACTAAATGAGGTATCTGCCATTTCTCCTGCTGCCATTTCTATGCACCATGTTTAAATGTGAATGTCTTTGCTGTTTAAGACAAGCCAGGGGTCATTACTTTATCACATTTTCATTCTCCATGACATATTGGATGCAGAAGAACTTCAATATTACAGGATCTTGTTCTGAAGTGGGAAGGGAGATGGGAATGGGGAAAAGAGCAGTAAAGAAACAGGGAATCACCCCTGAATTTCTAACTTGATCTAAGCTAACCCTACTAAAGCTTGTACCCACTGTTAGGGAATCAGACAGATGGAAGAGTATGCAGTCAATCAATAAGGTGAAGATTCCAGATTCCAAGATTTTGGGTCTGTGGTTACTAGTGAAGATAACTACTAGCCATTTTTGCAAATCTTGTCGTTGTTCTGCATCCAATAAATGCAAAATACACATTTATATGAAGTGCAAATGGGACATCCACCAAAATGGAGCAGATGCTGGGCCATAAAGTGTCAATAAATTCCAAAGAACTGAAGTCACATCAAGTATGTTCTCTGACTACAGGAATTACACTAGAAATCAATTAAGCAAAGACGATAACCAATAAAAATCTCAAAATGCTTGGACAGGAGCCACTTTTAAAAATTGAGGTATAACTTACACACCATATAATTTATCCTTTTTAGTGTATAGTTTGCAAGTTTTGACAAATGCACACATGCAAGCATGGAACAGCACAATAATCTAGATGTGGGACAGCTTTGTCACTCCCAAAACACCCCCACACATATATTTTTGTAGACTACCTCTCCCTACAAGCCTAGCCCCTCTTAACCACTGACCTGATTTCTATCCTGACAATGGTGCACCTCAAACCTGGCTTAATCTGGCATGATGCATTTGAGGTCCACCCATAATGTTGAGTGTATCCACAGTATGTTTATTTTTGTTGACCAATAGTATTCCATTGTATGGATGTTTGTTTATCTATTCACTAACCAAAGGATGTTTTCAGTATTTATTTCTAGTATCTGATAGTTATAAATAAGGTCAATATGAACATTCTTATAGAGAATTATTGGATCTTATGGTAGTGTATGTTTAACTTAATAAGAAGCTACCAAATTCCCCAATGCTGCCTCTATTTTGCATTCCCACAAACCTTGTATGAGAATTCCCTTTGCTCTACATCCTCACCTACACATGTCTGTTATTAGCTTTTCCTAAAGCCTTTCTAATAAGTATGTAGCTGTATCTGGTTGTGGTTTTAATTTACATTTTAATTATTAATGGCCTTTTCACGCCTTTTATTTTCATTGTTAACATCTTCTTTGGTGGAATGGTTATTAAAATATTTTGCCCATTTTTAAATTGAGTGGTTTTCCTTATTCCTGAGTGTTGAGAGTCCTTTACATAGTATGAATATCCTCTATTAAACATGTATTTTTCCAATTTTTTCTCCCCGACAGTGGCTTATCTCATTTTGTTAACCCAAATGAGCAAAAAACCTTTCATTTTGATGAAGTCCTTTTTATAAATTAAAAAAAAAAATATTTTGTGATTTTTCTGTCCCACCAAGAAATCACTGTCTACCACAAGGGTGTAAAGAGTTTCTTTTAGTTTTCTTCATAATCTTACAAAATTATACTCCAAATTTCTCCTTTCCATTCTTTAAACAATTGGTGTCACACATTTTACTTTTTTACAAATAGTATGAAGACACAATGCATTGCTACCCCTTCTTGCTTTTAGATAGCCAATTATCCTTTTTCATGTAATCCAAATTTCTGATTATTATATTTCTTCTCTCTGAAGAACTTCTTAGCATTTCTTTTAGTGCAGTTTTGCTGATAATGGATTCTCTCAATTCTTGTTTGTCTGAAAAAGTATCTATCCTTTATTATTGAATTTTGGGGGATGGGAAATGAACTGGATGTGCTAGTCTAGGTTAAGAGTGGTTGCGTTTGTTTTTGTTTTGTTTTTTCTTAATCTTTGAACTTCAAAAATTTAAATGTTATGGTTTAAGGGTGTATGTGAGTGTGCATGTGTGTGCATGAGTAGACATACTACATAAGTATGGGTTTCCTAACTTATTCTACTTGGTATTCTCTGAGCACCTTGAGTTTCTGAATTAGTGTCTTCTTCTTCGTGATTCCAATTTCATCCATTGCATAAATTTTAGACAATACAATATTATCCCACACATATTGGATAATCTTTTTTGTTTGTTTGTTTGTTTGTTTGTTTTTGGCTTGTTTCTCTGTGTTTTCATTTGGATAAACTGTTCAACAGCCATTGATGATGTCCATTTTCACTTGCATCCAGCTTCATTTATATAACTTCTACTGACCTATCTTCCAGTTCACTACCTCTTTCCTTGACTGTGTCAAGTACACTAATAAACTTTATTATCTCTGCTCCCATGTTTTTGATTTCTAGCATGAAAGCGTCCTACACTCTGCTGAGATTCCTCATCTGTTCATGTAGGTCATTCATTTTTTTGCATTAAAGCCTTTGCTATATTAATACTATTTATTTTAAATTCCAGTTATTCCAACATCTAGGTGATATGCGTGTCTGCTTCTCTTGGTCGTCAGTTAGATGAATACTACAAGTCAAGCACTGCAAGAACCTCATAGATGCAGGGACTGAGGCTAAACGATGCTAGATGAATAGCTCAAAATCTCAGTGATGAGGATGATACAGTGAAGGAAAACATTTATTTTAAAAAAATTACTTCTTTATAGCAAGAGAGAGAGAGAGAGCGTGCAAGCAAGGGAAGGGGCAAGGGGAGAGGAAAAGACAGAATCTCAGGAAGATTCCACCCCCATTGCAGAGCCCAGGGCAGGGCTCAATCTCACAACCCTGAGATCATGATCTGAGCCAAAATCAAGAGTCAGACACTCAACCAACTGAGCCACCCAGGTGCCCCAAAGGCAAATGTATTTCTGATGCCATCCTCTATCCACCATAATAAAGACACAATGAAAAGCTGAATAGATGATTAAATGACCTAAAACTACTAAGCATGGAAAATCTGTTCATGATTAAATGACCTGAAACTACTAAGCATGGAAAATCTGTTCAAAGTCTTGTAATAGCGGTTATCTCAGACAGTGATGCAAACCTTGGGACAGAGCTGAATGGGAAGCCATGAGATACTTATGTCCATGTTCTGATGTTGTTGAACTACTGCAAAACCAGGCAAGGAGGCAGACTTTTAGTAGGTGGGTGTCACTGTGTATGTTTATATCTTGCTGGCATCCCAAGCTTGCTCACCTAGAGCAAACAAAGGACAGAGTAACATTTTACATAAGTCATGTAGACCCCTAGCTCACCATGATTCTTCATTAAGAAAATGCCATTTGTTTTTGCACTGAATGATCCTTTGTAGCTTACAAAATAAGCCCTGTGATTTGTCTCTTTCCTTATTAAAACAAACGAGAATTGCAGCCCTGCACCACCCTACAGCCAAGGAAATGCTGGCTGCAGGCCAACACTCTGGCCCTGCAAGTCCAGGCAGTGGAATAAGCTGGGATGGGGCCTGTGGGGTTTTCCCAGCTCCAGAGGCACAGCTGTCCACAGATTCCTCATGGATCAAGGAATTTGGGGAGGGGCTGAGCACAACACAATCAACAGACTTAACAAATACCTCCTCCCATTAAAGCCCGTAGACAGTGAAGAACATGGCAAAGCCTTTCACTTGAGGTCTCAGGGCCTAAATCAGGCACTGAATCAGATACACCTGCCAGATAGGTAGAGTAGGCAGAGTAGGGAAGAAAGGTTAACCTCAGAGGTGTCCATGGTCCACATTAACTTCCCTGACCACATCCTGTCTGCTTCTCCAGAAGAGCCTCTGGGGTTGTGTCTCTGTGGCTCAAATTCCATCAGTGATCAGTCACTGGCCCCAAACTTGCTTCTTCAGTTTAGAAGACCCTCTTCAAAGAGGGCTTCTCATACCAGAGGTGTCAAGCCAGTCTACATAAAAGCCTCCCAATCTTTGACCTAATAAATATTATTCCTGAGGAAATACTTCAAAAGAACAATATGCAAAGATGTTACTTAGAGCATCCTACATTTATAACATTGGGGCCATCGCTTATCTATCTAATGGACGGTCATGCAACTACTAATACGATTCTGCCCCATATTTAAAGTTCCAGAAAAAAAAAAGAAACAAGGAGTGAAAATATCAAAGTTTTAATATATGAGAATTTCCCAGAGAAATAAAGGTCATAAGCATTTATACTGAAATGATACATTAAGAGTCCAGTGTAAAAGGAAAGGAATGTACAAACCTAGGTACATTATTATGAAATCTCAAGCATTAAGAATGAAGAGGAGATCCAAAAACTTACAAGGTATAGAGCAGTTTCCTATAAAAGAGCGAGGATTAAACTGACCTAAAACATCTCATCACCAATATTGAATACTTAGGGTTATTTTATCCTTTAGACATTAAGACATAGGTTCTAGGGCCTATGAGTTTTTTAAGTTCTCTGAAAATGTTTTATGGAAGGGAACTTTATTATAGAGATATACATTATGTCTATAACTATATATGATATACATAAAGAAATGTATTATATAACACATGTGATATTATGTATTATATACAATGTGTATGATGTAATATATATAAACATTATATCCATATGCACTCAGTGTATGTACCTAAAATATATAAAAATCAAAAACAAGAGCCTAAATAAACATACATAAAACATAATGTTATATCATTATATGATGGTATTTTGTGTCATGTTTCATACAATGAGAATGGGACTTCCAACATTCAGAGTATCTGGGATCCATGAAATTCTAGAAGTATTACAAATTCTGTAACTCTAGTCCTAATAACCTAACAATTATAAGTATCCCCTCCCCCAGTAGATTTGTATCTCCAGCCAAACTATCAATTAATTGCAAGGATCTCATAAAGAGATTTTTAGATGTGACAGGACTTAAAAATTTTAAGTTAATTTAAAGTTGCTGTTGGGATTTGAGTAGTGAAAATTAATTACACCTTTCACCTCTCCCCAAGTTAGTAACCAATTAAGAAAAGGACACAAGAAGCTGAATGATATGTTTTAAAATTGTCTTTATTGCTGATAGTACTAAACTGGACCTATGTACAGCCAATTGGGTCCCTTAATAAACTCGAGATGGATTTGACACCTGGAGTTTAGGATCAACCCCCTGAGGGTTTTGGTGAGCATATAGTCTTATTAGAATCATGGCTCTGTCTCCCTTAAGTGTAGAAAGGACCTCCATATATACTTTAAAAGCTGGGCTTGGACTCTGAGCCAGGTGTGCTTATAGGTCCAGAATGCCAAACTAGTGTGGGCCAACTTGAAAGAGAAATCCTAGGACAGCTAAGCAATAGGTACTGATGAGTTCTTTCTCTCTGCATCATTTACCACAAAGTCATAACTTCTTCACCAGCAACAAAGAAGTGAATGGGAAAGAGAGAAGCCAGAAGTATTTCCTCCATTCATATTCTGTTTCTCCTAGTGCAGTAGTGATCCAAATGTAGTCCTCAAATGAGGAGCATCAGTATCACCTGAGAACTTGGCAGAAATGCATATCAGGCCCTACCCCAGATCTACCAAGTCAAAGACTCTGGAGGTGTGATCCAGCAATCTGTGTTTTCACAAGCCCTCCTGTGTGAATCTGATGAGTAATCATGTCTGAGAATCACTAGCCTGAAACATGAAATGGAAATTTGGGGTATGCATGTGTATACATATTATTGAGCCTTAAAAATGGAGATCTTGCCATTTGCAACAATATGGATAAACCCAGAGAACAGTACGCAAAGTGAAACAGGTCAGACACGCAAAGATTAATACTGCATTATGTCACTTACATAAGGAATCTCCAAAAGCCAAATTCGTAAAGGAAGCTGGTAGAACATTGGCTACCAGCGTGGGGAAGTGGCGGAAATGGGGAAATGTTGGTTAAGGGGTATAAGGTTGCAATAATGTAGAATGAAGAGGTCTAGAGACTTAATGTGTAGCATGACCATAGTAAATACTCATTGAATACTGGAAATCTGCTCTGAGTAAATTTCAGCTATTCTTATCACATAAAAAAGGTAACTACGTGAGAAGACATATTCATCAGCTTGACTATAGTAATCATTTAACTATGTATATTTATATCGAATCATGTTATACATCCTAAACATATACAATTTTTATTTAAAATATAAAGAAATATGGGGAAAGGCATATTCTTGATGATGTCTTCTGAGAAGCCATATTTTAAAGAGCTTTTTTCCATCCTATCTCTTCTCACTTATTCATAAAGGGGAGAACCAATTAACACCAAATAGCAAAATGGTTTTCAATCTTGACTGCTTGCTAGAATCACCTAGGAAGCTTTACAAATACTGATGCCTCTGTTCTATACCCACAAATTTGGATTTAATTTGTTTGGGGTGTGCTGTGGGCAACAGGATTTTTAAAAGCTCTCCACGCAATTCTATAATGGATAGCCAAGGTGGAAAACCATTGGTTCATTGATTCTGAAAATCTGGTTTCCAGATAAGCAGCGGGGGCATTACCTGCAAACTTATTAAGAATTCAAGTTCACAGATCCAACCTACATCTACCAAATCAAAAGCTCAGAGGGGGCCCACCCAGTGGTGTCCCAACAAGCCCTCCAGTTCATACTGATGCATGCTCTGATATAGAGAGATGGTTTCTTGATAGTTACACTGAGAACCTCTGATACAGAGAGATGATTTGATAGCTTTAGCCACTAACAGATTTTCTGCCATTGTCAGAAACACACTACCATGGAGACATGGGTCAAACATCATCAGCTCTGGCCATGCACTGGAGCTAGGGAAAAGTGAAGGGGCCGGTGGTGAGTTTCCTGCTGCCCTGCCAAGATGAGGGAGTATAACTTGAACAAGTCTATTTTAATCCAGGGCCAATTTTTTTTTTTTAAATCTCCATTTCAGAGCAAAGTAAGCATCACTTTGGTAATGGCAATGAGAAAACAGAGCTTAGAAGATGGCCAGTGGTAACAGTGGGCCACCCTAGAGAAGGTGTCTCCTCTGGCGTCTGTCTCCTCTGGGGTATAAGATGTAGAGGGATGAGGTGGTGCCTGCAGTGGGTACCAGTTAGACCAGAGGGAATTTGAAAAATCCTCTTGCCTTCAGCTGGGAAAGACAAAAGGTCAGTGTGGCTGTGAACTTGGGTTTTGGTGTCATTGTGACATTACTCACTGTATCCTCTTTACCCTCTACCTGACAGAGTATTACCTGCTAGGTAAGAAGTAACACATTAAAAGGAGAATATCGAAGAATGGGAACACTCGCAAACTCATTCTACAAAGCCGGTATTACCTTGATACCAAGACCAGACAAGGATACCACAAGAAAACTATAGACCAGTATCTCTGATGATATAGATGCAAAAATTCTAACCAAGATATTAGCAGTCAAATTCAAGAACATATGAAAAGGATTATATACCATGATCAAGTATGATTTATCCCTGGGATGCAAGGATGGTTTGATATGTACAAATCAGTACACGTAATTTATCACAGCCACTTTGGAAAACAGTGTGGAGATTCCTCAAGAAATTAAAAATAGAGCTTCCCTATGACCCTGCAATTGCACTACTGGGTATTTTCCACAAAGATACAGATGTAGTGAAAAGAAGGGCCATCTGTACCCCAATGTTTATAGTAGCAATGGCCACGGTCGCCAAACTGTGGAAAGAACCAAGATGCCCTTCAACAGACGAATGGATAAGGAAGATGTGGTCCATATACACTATGGAGTATTATGCCTCCATCAGAAAGGATGAATACCCAACTTTTGTAGCAACATGGATGGGACTGGAAGAGATTATGCTGAGTGAAATAAGTCAAGCAGAGAGAGTCAATTATCATATGGTTTCACTTATTTGTGGAGCATAACAAATAGCATGGAGGACAAGGGTAGATGGAGAGGAGAAGGGAGTTGAGGGTAATTGGAAGGGGAGGTGAACCATGAGAGACTATGGACTCTGAAAAACAATCTGAGGGTTTTGAAGGGGCGGGGGGGTGGGAGGTTGGGGAAACCAGGTGGTGGGTATTAGAGAGGGCACGGATTGCATGGAGCACTGGGTGTGGTGCAAAAACAATGAATACTGTTACACTGAAAAGAAATTTAAAAATAAATAAATAAATAAATAATAAAATGAGAGATAAAAACTACACGATCATTTCAATAGATGCAGAAAATGCATCTGATAAAATACAACATCCTTTCATAATAAAAATCCCCAGTAGATTGGGTATGGAAGAAACATACCTCAAGATAATAAAGGCCATATATGACAAACCCACAGCTAATATTATATTCTATAAAGAAAGGTTGAGAGGGTTTCCTCTGAGATTAGTACTGGAAGTCCTAGGTAGAGCCATTAGACAAGACAAATAAATAAATATGTCTAAATTGGGAAGAAGGAAGTAAAATTGTCACTATCTGCTGATGATATGATCTTATATATAGAAAATCTCACAGAGTCAGTAAAAAAATAAAATATAAAACTGTTGGAATTAATCAATGATCTAAGTAAGGTGGCAGTTTACAAAATCAACTTATAGATACCAGTAGCATTCCTTTACATTAATGATAAAGCATCAGAAAAAGAAATAGAGAAAACTATCACAATCACAATAGCATCAAAAACAATAAAATACTAAGGAATAAATTGAACCAAAGAGGTGAAAGATCTGTACAATGAAAACAAAAAGACTTTGCTTTGTAAAGGCATCCAGCGTTCATGGATCAGAAGGATAAATACTGTTAAAATGACCACACTACTTAAAACCATATACTGATTCAATGCAATTCCCACCAAAATACCAAAAGCATTCCTCACAGAAGAAACAATCTTAAAATCTGTGAGGGTCTACAAAAGACCCCGAGGAGCCAAAACAGTCCTGAGAAAAAAAGAACAAAGACAGAAGTATCACATGTCCTAACTTCAAACCATACCACAAAGCAAGAGTAATGCAACAGTATGGTGCTGGCACAAAAACAGGCACATAGACCAATGGAACAGATTAGAGCACTAAGAATTAAATTCCAGCATACAGTGGCAACTAATATCTGACAAAGGAGCCAAGAATACCCAATGGGGAAAGATAGTCTCTTCCTATGGCACTGGAAAACTGGAGAAACACATGCAGAACAATGAAATTGGACCCCCATCTCATGCCACTCACAAAAATTAATTCAAAATGGGTCAAAAACTTAAACAGAAGATCTGATACCATAAAACTGCTAGAAGAAAACATGGAGAAGAATCTCAATAGTAGTGGTCCTGACAATGATTTTTTTGGACATGTTGCCAAAAGCATAAACAACAAAAATAAAAATCAACAAATAGGACCACATCAAACTCAAAAGCTTTCACACAGCAAAAGAAACAATTAGCAAGAAGAAATGGCAGAATGGAGAAAAATTTTGGAAACCATAGATCACATAAGGGGTTACTATCCAAAACATATAAAGAACTAACACAGTAAAAACAACAACAGTAAATCTGATTTTAAAATGGGCAGAAGGACTAAATGGACATTTCTCCAAAGAGGACATGGAAATGGCCAACAGTGCTTAACATCACTGATTATCAGGGAAATGCAAATCAAAACCACAATGAGCTACCTCCTCCCACCCACCCGAGAAGACAAGAGATGACAAGCGTTGTTCAGGAGACAGGGAAAAGGGAGCCTGCACACACTGTTGGCGGGGAAGCAAATTAGTCCAGTCACAATGGAAAACAATATGGAAATTCCTTAAAAAGTTGAAAGTGTATCTACCACGCAACCCAGCAATTCCACCTCTGGGTGTGTATATCTGGGGGAAAATGAAAACAGGATTTCAATGAGATACATCCACATCCATTTTTATTGCAGCATTATCCACAATAGCAAAGATATGGAAACAACCCAAATGCCCATCAACAGATGCATGGATTAAAAAATGTGATGTATAGATACACAATGAAATATTATTCAGCCATGGGGGAAAAATGATATCCTGCCATTTGTGATAATATGGTTGTCCCTGGAACACACCGTGCTGAGCAAGACAAATCAAACAAAGACAAGTACTTCATGATATCACTTGAATATGGAATCTAAAAAAGTCAAATTTATAAAAAAAAAAAAAAAAGAGTAAAATGGCAGTTTCCAGGGAATGAGGGATGGGGGGGATCAGACCGATGATGTTCAGGGATACAAACTTACAAGGAGTAGTAAATAAGCCATTGGGATCTAATACACAGTATAATGAATATAGACAATAATAATGTACTATATTGATGTAATGTGATAAATATTGCTTCAATGGCAATCATATTACAATATATAAATGTATCAAAGTAACATGCTACATACGTTAAATTTATAAAATGTAACGTCAAATTTATTAAACTTGAAAAAGGAAAGGAGAGGCAGAATGTCATGGTAGAAGGGTAATGTAGTATCAAGCTGACCTGGGTTCAAACCCCAGGTCTGTCACTATTATCAATGCAGCCAACTTACAGAAGTCATCAAATTCAATTCTGCCGCTGTAAGTGGAGGGTTATGAAATCTACCATCTTGATTTGTGTCAGGATTAGAAACAGTGCTTGACAGGGCTGGCAGCTATCAGTCCCTTCATAAGCAGTAACTTCTAATATGATTATTGCTATTATTTAGTCTTTTGTGTTCTGAGCACCCACTCTCACTGTGGGGAGGGAGAAGGAGCCTTCTGCCCTCCATCAGGCAATGCTGTGACACCAACTGGGTACCATATAATTCAACTTTAATTCTAATACTATCTATCCAGAGATAATGTCAGATTCCCGGTTAAGGGCTCAATCCCACGGGACTGCCCCCCACTTCAGAAGACAGTCACCAGTCCCAAGCTGTAACCTGTGTTTCTCACTTACCTACTACAAATTGGAGATTCCAATGACCACTTCCTTGGGTTTGATCGATTTGCTATGGCAGCTCACAGAACTCAGAGAAACATTTTACTCCTTGGTTTATTAGGAGGGATATAACTTAGGAACAGCCAGGTGGCATTGCTGCACAGGGTATGTGGGAAGGAGTGTGGAGCTTCCCCCATCTCCAGGTACTCCCCAACATCGAAGTTCTCCAGAATCTCCCTCTGAGTTTTAGAGGAGGCTTCATTACTTAGGCATGATTGATTAAATAATTAGCCATTGGCAACAGATCTCAATCTATAGCCCCTTTCAGTTCTGTAGAGGCTGGGAGTGGGACTGAAAGTTCTAATCCTCTAATCACATGGTTAGTTCTCCGGGCCACCAGCCCTCATTCTTAAGGGCTTTCTAAAAGTCACTTCATTTGCATAACAAAATACACCTTCATGGCCCTCATCACTTACAAAAGTCCAAGAGTTTTAGCTCATTGCCAGAAAGAGGCTGAAGACCAAGTATGTTTTTCTTATTATAAATCGCAATACCACATGTAGCCACTTAGTTAACAAATAATTATTAGGTATGTAACTATGTGCCAGGTTCTGTCAAAAGCTCTAAAAATAAAATGGTGAAGGAAAGCAGACACAGTTATTTTCCTTGGACGGTGGTATCTCAGAGGCGCCCCAAATACTAATCAAATAATTATCACGCAAATAAATACAAGCATATCTATAGTAAGCATTACATATGGCAGGGCTACAAAACTATGAGTGTGGATGACAATCAGTATGGGCTAATTTGGGAGGAGGCAGTCAGATACCACAGATTTCCTGAGAAGGTGCCATTTGAACTGATGTCTCAAAGAAAACTGGAAGTTGGATAAACATCAAGAAAGCAAATCAAAATTTTTCCAAACAGTGCCACCAGCTTGTGCAAAGTCCTGTGGCACACGGGGACATGAAGGAAACAAAAATTATCAGTGGGTACTGAATTCAGAAATCAAAGGAGGATGCAGTTCAAAATTAATTTGGAGAGAAAGGTAAGGGACCAAAATACAAAAGCTCATTTTATCTCTGTTGTTGATAGTGGTGGTGGTGGTGGTGGTGTGTGTGTGGATGTGGATGTTGGCGGTGTGTGCTCACTGGCTAAGTATATTCCATTGCCAATTTCTGTCCCTGCCTTGATGAATTTTATCAAGATTTGTGTTCAGCCACATATGCTATGAAGACACACTGAGGGTCATGAGTTTGCCCTGGTGACACCCTGGGATTGTCCTGTCTACAGCGCTGTGGGAAGCTCAGTCTGTTTGTGGAGCAAAAGAGTGGACCCTGTGTGGTGGGGTCCATGGCCACGAAGTCATGCTTTCTCATTTTCTGTCTATTGATGGGCTTCAATAGTGCACATGGAGGTTGGATTAACAAATCACTTTGCTAGTCATTCTCTAGCTAGAGCTGTGTCCTGGAAAACTCTGAATCTGGTACCAAGACGAATTAAACCCCGATTGTTTTCCATAACAAAGTTCTGAAGGTATTTACACATTTGGCCCCCGGTCCTTCCGGTATTCGCAGTGACTGGTACTGGCTGGTATGTTTTTTCCCTAGATCATTTTTATTGCCAGTGTCCGCTGTTGCTGGAAGACTTTCCAGGATCCTGCATACATATGGCTTTTGATGGAAAAATGTCTCCCTTGGCACCTCCTCGAAGGAACCACATATATCAAAACCCAGCTCCCAGACCACCCTTCCAACCAAACATTCATAAATGTCCAGGAGGGAAAGAAGTTATGCAGGAAGACTATATCTCTTAATAAAATCTTGAAAGAGTTTCCATTTCATTTCTCATAAATCCTCTGTAAGTGAGTGCCGTACAATACTTTCTTAAGAGGCAAAATTGCCTCCAAATCTTTTCCTGGATCACGACTACAGAATCATTTGTCCCCATCCAACACATCATGATCCATCGTTGGCTTGACAGTAGGAGACACGATTTTTTATTTCATTTATTATATTATTATTCAAGCTCATTTTTAACAAATAGGCTTTCACTGAACACAGCTTCTTCTTAATATAAAAGTCTAATAAAGTTTAGCATAAATCTCACAACTTCCCCAGATAGGAGAACGTGTTTTAGGAGCCTCAGCTCTACACTTTTATACTCTAGAAAGAGGTAGGAGTTTGAGGGAGTTGGCATAGCACGGTGGGTTAGAATGTACACTCCAGAATTAAACAGACCCAGGTTCAGATCCCAACTTCTCTGTGTGACTTAGAGCAAGGTACTTAACTGTCTCGGCATGCTTTGTTCCCTCATCGATAGCATGGGGATAATAAGAGATGACAACAAAAATTAAAAGGAGAGTGACCTAAAAGCCTAACAGAGTACCCGGCATATCATGTACACTTGACAGATTGTATTTTATTATATCCTCATACCATCTAATCTACCAGGAGCCTCAAGCCTTTCTATTTAATTACAGCACGTGTTACCATTTTCTGAGCACCTACTATATGCTATGAAATGCCAAACACTTTACGTGAATTATCTCATTAAATGTTTTTAGTAACTCTTGTAAGATGGGTTTTGTTATCACTGCCATTTCACAGGTGGGGAAATTGAGAGGCAGAGATATTAAGTCCCTTAGGCAGGTCTCATGGCTGGCAAGCAGGAGAACTGCAGGACCCTTAAATGTCAGCTCCATGCTGTGGGGGAAGTCAGAGCAGTGAGGCTGTCCAAAGCTCCTCTGTTAAGAATGGAGCCAGATGGACCTCCTTATGATGCTCTGCCATCCCCCCACCCCAAGGGCATGCAGCATATCTCAGACATCAGAGCTTGGGTTTGGTCATTAGATCAGAGCTGCCCCTGGAGGGTCATTTCATGACCCATGACCCATTGGAAAGTGCCTGAAATCTTGACTTGGTCAAATCTGCACTCAGACGGGCTAGAGAGGAGCATGACCTTGCTCAACTGTTTGAAGTTTTCTGACCACTTTCTTTATGGAGAAAGGAATGGTAACCAGCTCTTGGAGACCTTCAGGGGAGGCTATACTGTGTTGCAGTTTAAGCCCACAGCTTCTGGGATCTGACTGCCTGAGGCTCACCATGGACTCCTTGTTAGCAGTTATGTGACCCTGAAGAAGTCACTAGACCTTTCTTAGCCTCCATTACCTCAGCAGGATGATGATCCTTACAGATACTGGATAATCAATGGCATTGTTACAATAACTTCAACAGAATCAATATGATTGAAACAAGGGTCAGGAACATATTCTGCCTCTCTTCCTTATGTGAGGAATTCTTCGCTCTGCCCCAATTGCATATTATCAGTCTCAAGGAATTTAATTTCACCAGCCAAATCCACCATTAGTTACATTAGCTAGTTATTAGTGGCCCTAAATGACAAATATTAGGTCATCCAAGTCTCCTGCATCACATTTGGCAGCCTTGGTTACATGGTAGGAGTGCCAGTGGGTGGTGATGTGAGAGAACTGGTTTTTAGGTCCATGAGTTCTGGCACAGCCCTGCCAGTGAAGCACTTTGGGATTCAGCCTATGATGCTTCTTAGAGAAACAAGAGCCTTACATTTATTCTCTCTGTAAACATTCCCTGTCAAGGGCCAGATAATACATGTTTTAGGCTTTATGGACTGAGAGGTAATGTCTTCAACTCTTGGAGTAGCTGTTCTTACCAAAGGGCCACCACCCAGGCTAACAAAAGCAGGCAACAGGCTGGATTGAGTGGGTGGATGTAGTTTGCAGACGGGTCTCAGAGTGTGCTGATTGAGAGCATGCATTCTGGAGACAGATCAGCCAGGCATGTGGTCTACATTTGTTAGTTTGTAGCCAGGTGATGGTGGGCAAGTTATTTAAGCTCTCTGTGCCTTGGTTTCCTCATCTGCAGAAGGGAATAAAGGAGTCCTGGGGATGCTGGGGGTTCAATGACTAAACACATGTATAGCACTTAGGGCAGTGTTTTCCATGCAGGAAGTGCTAAATATTTCTTATTATTGTTACTATCATCCTCCAGTTTTTCCTGTTTCTCCCAGTGTTGCAAATGCATCTAGCATCAGTCATTCCTCACTGTGGAGCATTCTGTTTCTCTGTAGTCCTATAACTAGGTCTATCTATATGTGCCTTCTTTACTCTCCTGCATTCAAACCACCTGGGAAGCTTGTTACAAATGCAGATTCCTGGACCTTGCCCCAGACCTTCTGGAGGTGAGTCCTGAGAATGAGCATTTAATACGCTTCATTGGTGGTTGTTATTCCCATAAAGTTTAGGGTTAACTGCCCTTGGAGTCCCCCACATCTTCCTTCTGATCAAGATGCCAGACTAGAAAATGAATGGAAAGGAGAACACCAACCACTGAGTTAACCTTAACTCCAATCCATTGGAAGGCTTGCTTGAGGCTCAAAACCCTGTGATTGAATACACATTTCCCAACTTCCTCCACAACCAGGAGGGAAAGAAGTAACTTATGTTTGGAAAAACCAAGCACTGTCCCTGTCCAGACTGTGGTTGGACCTGCATGCTAACTCCATACAGAAAATGGACTTAGTTGAACTTTGTGGATTTGGAAATCCGCATAAGAAAGCCAACCCTATAGTGGCCTAGGCCTTCTTCTAGAAACAGTAGATTTGGGAGACATATAAGTCCCTCTGGACTTCTAGAACCTTCACAGTGAAAAGCAAGTATACCCTTGGAATCATCTGCTCAGGAAAATTCCCTGAGTATCTTACTTTTACTAAGTACAACAGTTGTCATTTGTTTTTCAATTTATGCAATAAAGTAAACATATGTGGGAGGGGGTAGATGACTAGTTTCTGTTTTTCTAAGGTAAAAACTTCAAAAAGTAGCAATTTGTATAAAATAAAATTTAAAAGCACTCTTCTATCCTTGGTCTCTCTCACCAAAAATTACCCTATTATTATTTTCTTCTGTGCCCTTCTAGAAATGTCTTAAGCATATGCACAGAAACTTGCTGGATGTGTTTGCTAGAAATACATTTTGCTTGCGCTAATAGAGTCATACAATATTTACAGTAGGCAACTAGCTTTTTTGACTTAAATTACATTCTGGGCCAAATGTCTGCTTTTAATTCCAAATATCTACTTTTATAACTTTTATCCTTTCCAATATACCCATTTCCTTCTCCTTCCATTCTGTAAGGTCATTTCCCTGTATTGCTTAGAAATTAGACTAATGGACATCTTATGATCATCCAAGAAAGGATGAATGCCTATAGATAGAGGTATATTTCTTAAAACACAACAAATGCATAGGCAAAGCTCTCTGCCCACTCTCTAATTCAGTCTTATGTTTTCCTGGGCTTTATCAGCAAACATCATACTATTTCCCACTGCTTTTTCCCTCTTGCTCTAGGGATAGCTTCCAGAACAGGTAATGTGGCTATCACACCAGGAAGAGACAATGTGCTGGCTTAGAGATATACCCAGGCACCTTGTCACCTGGGGCTTCCCAGCTCACATTCTGCAGTTCATAATGAGATTTGAAAATCTAGGCAGGGTAGCAAAATAATGATTTGCTCACAAAATCTACTCCATCCTAAATGCCACCATTCATTTGGGAAATCAGTAAGGTGATCATCTCCAAAGGAGAACAGGAGGACTTCAGAGAACTGAGAACAAGCAAATGGAATCTGAATTTATTAAGTAAGAAAGGAAGAAAGAAAGAAAGAGAGGGAAAGAAGAAAAAAGAGGAGAGGAGAGGAAGCAGACACCCCAACCATGGACCAGATATCTGCTATAGCTTATCAGAAAAATTTGACAGTGGGCAAGCAAGATACAGCCTTGTGAGCACTTTAAAAGAGGAACCAGCATGAAGTCACTGAGATGTCACCATCCTTTGATACTCTGATAACCACATTCCCTTTTTTGGTGCTGTTGCCAGACTGGCAGACCAGGAAAATGTGCCATAAACATAGGGGATCAGGAGTTCAGCGAAGGGTTTTACAAAATCCTTTATAAGTATAGGATGGTATTTCATTTAGCTTTGCTTGTTCTCAGAATGTCTGACTGGCCATAGGTCATTAGTGGTGCACCTCAAGATTTTCTGAGATGCTTATGGGGCATCACAAGGAGATGGCTCTCTCAAGGAGAAGGCTATTGAGAATTCCACTCCTAGGTGGGAACAAAACAGCATCTGAAATAGGGTGAAGCAATGGGCTGTGGACTATAAGATGTGTGTTGGGGCTGATAGAAACAAGCAAAAATAAGCAAGGGTCAATGTCTTGCTTGGATGGAAAGACATGGAGACTTAGGGAAAAAAGAAAGAACAGGTGAGATCCTGTCTGTGTCAGGCAGGTGGTGTGGCAGAGACAATTTCCCTCAGTGTGTTTGATCTCCTCGTGTTCTTAACTCCGTGTGAGTATCATAGAGAAAAAAGGAAGAACTCCAGATACTGTAGAAGTAACACTATGCAGGCTCTTTAGGAATAAGAGCTTCTCAAGAGAAGGGGACAGATTTTAGAAAAAGGATTCTCGTGGATTTTCAAAACTCCTTCACAAAGAGTATTCCACACAACCGGACCCCAGAGAGTCAAGTGCAACTTTAGTACCTCCTAAAAATTTGACCTCTTGCCTCTCTTGAAATAATGTCTCTGAGTGAATGAGGTGAACTGTTGGGGTCAATTCATCCAATCCACTCACCACACACTATCTGCCTGGGACTCAGCCTTGTGACTTGTGCCAGGCAGATAAAAATGTGTGAGACATCTCTTAACTCAAAGAATCTCACCATGGAGACACTGTTTTCTAAGGAATGGTGCACAGATAACTTAAATCAGAGTTATCTGAATGCTTGTGTTAAAAATGCAGATTTCTGAAACCTACCCTTGTTTTGCGAAATCTGTATTTTAACAAGTCTCTTGGTCACAGTTATGAACAGAAAGGTTAGCAACCATTGCTCTACAGGAGGCGTGTGAAAAGAATCTGGCTCTACGTATAAGAGGAGCTGCCCATAGATGGAGGTGGATGAGGAATGTATTCATGCATTGTAAGGCCACAAGGATGTGTGGTGAGAGTCCAGGCATGAGCATCTGTGAGTACATGGTGCCTGGCCATGAGCACAGTTATACGTGTGCCCAGTTACCTAATCAGATGAGAGCAAAAGACCATACCCAGAGATTCTGAAACTGATAATAGCTCCCACTCCATCCCGACCAAGTTTGAGGATGAGAGGTATGAAGTAACCTGTCTTTACAATTTCATCTGTGATCCATGGGATAGAAAAGAAAGGAACATTTTTCCTACTGTCAGTGTGTTGTAGGAGCGATAGCCGTTTTCAAAGGCATGTGGATCTGGACTTGTGTTTGGATTGTAATGCTTACCACCTCTGTGATCTTGCTCAAGAAGCATGCTCTTGGAGCTTTAATGTCCCTGTCAGAAGAATAGCAGTAGTAGCGCCAATATTTGGGGGAACTATAATTCTGATGTTTCAGTGTGTGATTTGGCCCTGATGGCTGGATTCCAGAAGACCAGAAGCAGGGCAAAGCCACTTGGCTGGAGGAGTGAGATCCAGCAGGGGAGGACAGCTCTGAGGGTCTTGGGCACAAACTCACAAAGCCACAGTGAAGGTGGCTGCATTTTTCATCCTTCCTCTGATGAAAGCCTGGCTTTTCCGTATCCCTGACAAGAGTGATCCATCAAATTATGGATTTCCTTAAGGGATGCCGTGCCCCCTGTAAGTGTTTGAGGAGAAACTGGACGGCAGAGATGCATACCTCATCTGCCAGCGAATTTGGACTTCGGGCATCTGTCTTCTCCCCACACCAGGATCCCATAGTGTTGAGACCCTGGGACTCTCTAGTCTCCTAGCTTCTTATTTATCAGCTGAGGCATGATGACATGCCTGGCTTCCACAGCAGAGTCTAGTTCTTGACCACTGGCACCATGAAGAAGAGCTCTTAGGAGTTGATCAGAGGTTGCCAGGAGAAGGTCATACGGGCAAACGTGGGTTTACATCCAGCTCCCCTCCCCAGTGAACGTGCCACATCAGGTTGGAAGAGATGTGGTCCTCACCACAGGACCTTTCCCAAATGCACCCCAGAACAGGATGGGGGCAGCGCTCAGCTCTCCTTACCATGTTCCAATGGCTTCCTACCTACCAGGTTGCCATATGTTCAGGATCATTCTATTGCCAGATGTATGTCAAAGTTTTCCTTTTTAAAATGTAATTTTCCCCAGAATTTATTGGCATCCTACAACGTTGCTTCTTGGCTGCAGAAGCGGCTTTTCTGCCATTAGGGCCCAAAATAGAAACCACACGCAACCTTGACAGTAATCATGACCAAGGAGAGAGAACGCACATCTATTTATAAGGCACCTGAAGGTGAGTTCTTCTTTGTGCTACTGCTTTGAAGATAAGGTCAACAAAGCAGGGAATATCAGCTTTATTGACAGTGTAACTGTATTAAAAACAGATACAATCGCAAATACGTAATAAATACCAAAACATCAGATACTCTGGGTAAAGTTTATTACTTAGAGTTTTAAAGAATTCAAGGTGTTCATAAATTAGAGCTTTGTTGCGAAGTCTCCTGTTTTGTTCTTTGTCTTATCCTTTATTTTCTGCTGTTGATGTCACCTGCAGGGTGAGCCCTTGGCATCTCATGACTTTCTGTATGTGACAGTATCCAAACATAAGTTCATAGGGGTGAGTGTGCTGCACGGATAGAAGGAAGAACAACTCTAAAGAATTTTATCCAACTAAAGCACCAACATGTGTTTTTGGCATCCAGAAAGTACTTCTTGAAATGGAAATCACATTTGTGCTTAAAATTTCATAGTTACTTTCACTTGAAGAGTTTGGACAAATCATTGGCATTTTTATTTTACTTTTAACATCCTGGAAATTGAGATGGCAGCCTTAAGGGACCCAAGAGGTAACAGTCAACTCAACTCAGGAGACAAGAGTGTCCATATATCCAAGGATATTAATGTTCACCTCCACCTCCCTGCTTCTCAAAGCTGACTCTTCTTTCCTTTCTGCAACCAGCCTGAGGATGTCGCATTCCTGGGTTGTTTCTACTTGGCTTATTTGTTCATGTAGTTTTGGAAGGAAAAACATGCTACCTATTCAAAAAATAGGTAGCCTGTTGGGGCACCCTGGGGTAGCCACTGGAAAATGCACTATCCTGAGACGCCGTTAATGCCAAACTTGAGTGCATTTAAGGAAGAACATATCTATAGGGACATTTTGGACTTTAAGAAAATGTCAGCCCTGTTCACGCTTATGCTGTATCTGCTGAGGATGTTGCCGGAGACTAATTTGGGGGCTCTAGAGCAGGGTCTGGCTGCCAGCTGGTGTTGAGATGGAGTTTTCCCTCCTGAGTAATCAATTATCGTTTCCCAAGACGAGCCTATGGAATGCTGCCAGCACAGTGGGTTACAGAATCTTGAGCTGGAACACCTTTCCAGACAGAGGTCGCCATGTACGTGTTGTGGCAATGAAACAGAGAGTCGGGGAGAAGAAAGAGTGGCTACTGAAAGTAGGACTTATGCAAGGAAAAGTTCCAGAATAGGGAAGAGTGATATTACACACATAAGTTGTTGTCAGTTGGGTGATGCTGAAGATCACAGATAGATTTCTAGGGACCAGTGGAAAGAATAGATATTATGTATAATCTGCTCCAATTCCCTAATTAACAGACAAAGAGCTTTGGCAGAGAAATTCTAGTGGGTAGATGCAAAGGTGGCAACCCCAAATCTTCCCTCAAGGAATTGACGGTAACCTTCTTGAGTAACATTCTAAGAAACTATAACGTATTAACAAATAATAATAAACCAAGGTACTACATGATCATGACAATCTCTTTTTTCTTTTTTGAGCACTTACTATGGGTCAAGCAGTTTGCTAACACTGCGTGCATACAATTTCCTACTAGGCATACAATAGCCTATTGTCACCCATAAGCCTTACCAATAACATAAATAGGTGATTAACACATATTTTGTGTGTTCTATGTATTATATACTGTATTCTTACAGTAAAGTAATCAGGGGAGAAGAAAATGTTAGTTAGAAAAAAATCATAAGGAAAATCCATATACAGAATTGTACCGTGTTTATTGGGGAAAAAAAAAAATCCACGTGGAAGGAGGTCCACATACTTCAAACCTGTGTTGCTCAAGGGTCAACTGCAATTCCTTTTGTAAAAGCTGCAATTATTAAAAAAATATTTAAATCCAGGTAGACACTATTAAGATCCCCACTTTACAGAGGAAGAACCTGATATTCAGAGCAGCACTAGAACGAGGTAGAGCTCCTGAGGCACTTTGCTTTGGGTGGGAAATTAAAGGGGACCCCCTTCCCCACCTCAAAAAAAAAAAAAAAGCCACCTTAATTGTCAGGATTTTTAAAAATCAGAAGTAATGCAAAAAAAATTTGCAATGAGCAAAACCTCACCATTTTATTTTTTTTTTAATTTATTTGACAGAGATCACAGGTAGGCAGAGAGGCAGGCAGAGAGAGAGGAAGGAAAGCAGGCTCCTCGCTGAGCTGAGAGCCCAATGCGGGACTTGATCCCAGGACCCTGGGATCATGACCTGAGCCGAAAGCAGAGGCTTTAACCCACTGAGCCACCCAGGGGCCCCAAAACCTTACCATTTTAAAAAAGACAGGCTCAGTCTTGATTTTCTTTCCCCTTTGCCTCAGGCTTCAGTCTGGCGTGAGGCAGTGCTGGTTCAGGGCACTGGTTAGAAGACTTTCCAAAGCTCACAAGTCAGTATGTGGTGAATTTGGCCTAAGAGATTTGACTTTCCAGCTTGAACTTTTTAACCACCGTTCTTCAAATGGGAAGATCAAGTGTCTGACCCTGCTGATGTGGGTCCTGGGCAGGCGTTGTCAGGGGAAGGCTCTCTTGCCCAGATCTGCAAGTGGGCTAAGACAGAGCAGATGTGCGAAGCTAGAAGAAAAGTGGCCACAGCCGAGTCCCACCCACTGACGAGGAGAACCCAGCTGTCCTGGGGAAAGCTGGCTGTGAGACACTGAGACGAAAGGCCATTGTGGGGAACAGAACAGTGGCTGAGGACGCAAATGGGAGTGAGGACTGGACACATCCTGGAGTTAAGCAAAGGCTCCTAGAAACCCCAGGAAAAGTGATGTGCTGAGCAGCTCCATGAAAGGGCCCAAGGATGGAGTAAATGGGCATCTTGGACCAGAGAGCTTTGGCTCAAAATCACTCCAGATCTGCAATCATAAAACCAGGCCTTGCAACTCAACAGCCACACCACCCTCCCCCTCCTCCAGAGGAAGGGTGACTGCCTTATTCACTTACATAATTTTGCCCACACCCCTGCCCCCACAAATATGTGACCCCAGGAATGGGACAGGGTGTGTTGATAGCCCCCTGGGGACAGGGTGGACTCTGGTCTATAAACACAGAAAGACTCGTCTCTGCTAAGCGTCTGAGAGCTTGGTCAAGGCATTTCACTGCTTGAGGCTCCTGACCTACTGGTCTTAATCATCCACTGGTGCTCAACC
The DNA here is from genome assembly GCF_002288905.1 of Enhydra lutris kenyoni. NCBI lineage: Eukaryota > Metazoa > Chordata > Mammalia > Carnivora > Mustelidae > Enhydra > Enhydra lutris. Next base: position 19,339,704 of record NW_019154090.1, on the reverse strand, counting down.
AACAGCACTTGTCTTCCGAGGGGCCGATGTTATGGCTCTGAGTACAAGAGACAAACCCAGCAAGGGGTTGTAGGTGGGGAGGGAGGGTTGGAGATGGATTTCCAATCGAGGAAATATGGGATTTCACTTACAAACTAATGGAATGCAAAAGTTGTTGGAATTCCATACCAGACAGCACCCCAAGGAACCCCTCCCGAGTGTCCTCACATTACTGCCTGTTGTGGTAATATCCAGGTAAACACAAGAGATGTTTCCCCAGATGCCCAGGTAATCTAAAAAACATGTCATTCTGATTGCAAGGGGGAATCACCTAATAGGCCTGGAGACATGAGGCTCTAATTTTCTGTTTTTCTCACGAGTCCACTGACCTTCACAAAACAAGTGACTTCAATGAGGAATATCCCCTCCTATTTTGCATCACCAGACTTCACAGCCCTCACTGCTACATAAAGCACTGAGCCGCCCCCCTTCTCTGGCTCTGCCTCCCACACGAAAAAGCTTAGGCATGGAGCCAGCTCACTTGCTTGGCTATTGGCACCTTGAAATGGAAGTAAATCCCCAATCTTCTGATTTATTATTTCCTGTTCTTCAAAGAGAGGGGCAGGCAGCAATGCTTGAAGTATTTAGGCAGTTAGTCACTGTACAAATCCATCTCTTGTCTCACCCTCAATTCAGGGGAATATTTTTTTTTTCCCTTGAGTTACATAAGGCATGATAGAAAGCATATCTGAACACTCTCTAGCTCAGGACCTATTTCTTGCGGTAAATCTCTAGAAAATCTTTCATAGTTTCTAAAATAAGTGCCCGGGCTCACAGCGTGAGTGAGCTCTGGTTCTCTCATGTGTTAACCTTGCCACCACTTGCTCTCCTTCCATATTCCTCTGTCTTGAGTTCTAACGTAGGTCCATCCAAACCACAGGTGCAACTGCACGTTGCACCAATTGCAAGCAAATGGTTCATTTTTGCCTCTAAGTCTGGAGCCAAATTCCAAACTACTGAGACCCTGGGTTACCATTTGAACTTGATTCCAATTCAAGTTGTTCTTGAACCTCTCTTCATGCTCTGACCTTGAAATCAGCCTCCTAAGAGATGGCAGTCACCTCCTGCTGGCCTCTAACCTTGACTGACAGTTTGGAATTCCAGGTACACTCCATGGTACTTGTTATACCCCTGCCAGTAGCCTGGCTGCCTTTCTGGGTGCCTCTGACCCTGTGTGTTAATTTGACTTTCCACTTCTGTGCTTGGATATTACCAGTGTGGTCCTAGACCTGCTGAGGGCCAGTCGTTGTCAAGAAGTGACTTCTCTACGGCAGGTGGAGGAAGATTCTCATGTTCTCAGTCATGAAAGGAAGAGAGAGAAAAACAAAGAAGATACACTGGCACATGACCTAAGTAACCCGTCCTGAAACATCCTTCACACAACACTTTTCCAGGAAAACTTTGTTGTTCATGTTGTTTTCAGTTGTTTGCCTTTAAACCAATGCCCCAAAGTGGTAATACCACTCGGAGGAGGAGGAAGAGGAGAAGGAGGAGGATGACGAGGAGGAGGAGGAGGAGGACAAGGAGGAGGAGGAAGAAGAAGAAGAAGAAGAAGAAGAAAAATATTTGTCAAAGCAAAATATTAGTTCCTTCTGATCTCACGTTGTGCCTGAGGAGTCAGTATGGGGTCAGGGACTCTGTTCGAACAGAGAGAAACAAGCTCAAAATTTCACCAACAGAAGATGGAATTTTGCCAGGAGCTGCTAATGATTGAGATGGCTTAGCATTTGTTATGTGATGGAGAGAGTTCCAGAGAAGATTTCAGCTAAACTGTGGGAATACTCCATTTCTACTCAGCCTACTTGCTACTTGTGGCATGATAGCAAAGGACATACAGGTGGGTGGGCTTGTCCCCATGGAGGCTGATGCCTTTCCCAGACTTGTTAAGTCCGATGGTTTCTCCAGGACAAGCATATATGGGACTCAGGGATGGATCAGGGTGCTGACTAATCTGTAAAACCAGTGGCCCAAGAGGGGCAGAAGCTGAAACCATTTATTTATAATTAGAGATGAAATGGGCTATGTGACTTGAAATTTCATGATTCAACGTTCTTAGTGAAAATGCTCAATAATACTTCAAAAAACAATCACAAGCCTGGGCAAGAAATATTTGAATTTATATCAGGTATCCTCTTCTCAAGCAAGACCAATGCAGGTCTTCTGATAAGTCACCACTTTGAAGACTAAAATGAAACATAACCTTCAAACTCTCCCTTCAGGGTCCCCTCTGTTGCTAGAGTTGGTCCTATTTAGGAAAAGAGACCCTGAGGCTAGGGAGGGGTCCAGGGAGGCAGGTCTGACTTCTCTGGACTTCCTATCAGAATCCACCTTTGAAGAATGTGCCCCCTGTGATTCCAGAGTCTGGAAACAAATATAACCGATATTATCTGCAACAAGGAGAATTAGAGACCAACTCAGTGTTTACTTTTTGAAAGCATTTGGGGACCTTTGATCTAAAATTTTCATTGAAAACAAGAAACATGAAAGCATGCTTACAATATGATATTAAACGGGGAAAAAAAAGTCAGAATGTCTATCTCCTGATTTCAAATATAGATGCAAGTAGATAGGACCAGGACAGAATTTGCAAAGATAAAGACAGTTAATTTAGGGCTAAGGCATTTAAGACATTATGAGGAAATATTTTATCTACTGTCATTAGGCATTGCTGTTTTATTGATTTTGCATTTTTAAAAGTGGATCGAAAAACCATCCATTGTATAGAATTGAGTTATCATCAGTCGATCGGTTCTGAGAGAGCTTGGGTGTGATCTTCAGCCATTCCCATTCCCCAAAATTTGTTAGGAAGAGTAAGTTAACAATATACAGCAATTAGCATTGCTAGGCACTGAGTGGGCCACCTTGTTATCTTCATTGTCATTATTATTGGTACTCATCTCAAGTAGGGCCCAATGGGACAAACCTAAGCTTCTCTACCTGAGTTGGTGTCCCCAGTGGTAGCCAGCTTCACCGCTAGGATCTCCCCCTTTCGTTATGAAAATCCCACCCTAGTTTGCATAAGCCTACCCCAGTGAATTCCGACAAGCTTGATCAGTCCTGTTGCTGAGGTGTGACAGGATATAGGTAATACACACTAGGTGCCTTACTGAATGGCACCATGAATGTACTAAACAAGGAGAAAATATGCAGGAGATGCTCATCATGCCACTACCACGTTTGTTAAAAATATCTGACAGTGTTCTCAGTGCTGTCATCTGCAGCATCGGCTATTCTGGAGGTCCACTGGGCTAAAGGTAAGGGACACCCACAACCTTCATTTGCTGTCACTTCCAGGGGGTTCTTCCATGTCAAAAAGTCCTGAGTGGAGGGTCCACCTTCATTGGTAGGTATCTTCCATGCACCCTGAGCCTGCACTCTAGAAATCAGCTAGTGAAGTATTTTGTTCTCCCTCACCCTCTCCAGAGGCCGAGTGTTCCAAGAAAGACTGCTAGCAACCGGGAGGAGTCCGAGCACAGTCTGTGTGAGAAGAGTTTCCCAGTCCTGGGGACTGCCTTGGCAGGGGCTGAAAGCCATGCCAGATCCACACAGAAGCACAAGCCTAGCATCTCCCCAAGCCTTCCCATCACTAAGGTCCCACTTAGGATGCTGTAAATGCATTCAATCAGTGCCCTGATTCTGATGTCCTATGGGGGAATCTGCAGTGTGGGCTTCAAAATAGAAGCCTCATCAGCCTTTCACGAACACTCTGTGTCCAATCTGATCATGGCTGCATTGGATGGGCCCAAAGACTAACTGTTGCTGTGTTTCTTTCATATTTCAATCCTCTGAACTCAAGTGTGCAGAGAAGCCGGGCAGCTGACGGACACACCCACTTCTACTGTCCACACACGAACATCCACACATTCAGAATGTGTGTCTGTGGCCTGGAGGAAAATCCCAAGGACAGGAGTTGATCCCTCTTTTAAGAAATGTTTCTTACCCAATATACTTAAAAGCCTCGAAGACAATATTGTGTGAGAAAAACCTGAGCAACAGATTCTGAGCCAGAGAGTGATTCATTCACAAGACTCAGATTCAAATATAAAATGTTTTAAGAACACCTTAAACAATTTATTGGGCAATTATTTCCCTTTTTATATGTGCACAGGCATGACATATGGCAAAGATCTATACCTAAATAACTCTAAAAAGGGTACTTACACTAAATAAGAATTATGCTCTAAAAATAAGAATTGCCTAGTTTAAAAACAAGAAAACTGTTTTTAGAATACTATTCTATTATCCACCTATGGAATACAGTCTGTTCTCAAGTTTAAGGGCTACATAGGTCAACAGTCTGAAAACAAAACAACGTGTACATTACACGTGGTTAAATATCCAGAAGACACCCAATTAGCCAACACAGTGGTCTTCCTATAAACAGCCGTACAACTGATTGTGATTCCATGGTCTGATGAGTCTTCTACCTGATTTGAGAGTAGTAAGCTCCTCTGAAATGAATTTTGGAGAAACACAACCAGAAAAAAACACTCACAAAAATTCACTCAAAACGCACTAACTCAAAAAAAAAAAAAAAAGGAATAAGAAAATAGCACCTTTATTGAACATGTGCTAGACATTGTGCTAGGCATTTTGTATGTATTAGCTCATTCAATCCTCACAAGGAATCTGTGAGGCAGATACCAATCTCTATAAATTACAGATGAAAAAAAAATTGACCAGAAGAGTTTTCTACTCCAAGTTGCACAAATGGTAACATACAAATACGGAGTTTGAACTCCAAACACTATGTTCTTTATTATATATTCTTAATACGAAGTATTGAATTATCCCTCAATCAATCTACGCCAAGAATCATCCCACACACAAACACACAAACTAAATTGCGAAACCCACAAACTAAGAGCAAGTAATGAAATGTTTATATAAGTCAAAAGAAATATTGAGCCAAGTAATCACTTATTTCATCAGCAAATGCATTAAAACATAAAATGATTGATGATGATGTAAAAGAAAGTGATCAGTGGACCTCAGGATCTCGACATTGTGTGATACATGAGCCCCGCTTGTTATGGAAAGTCCTGAAATTGTTTAACCTGTGTGAGTGAGGGGTGGGAGGTCATGTTTTTCACGTTGGTGACAAATTTTTCTATTTAAGAGAAAAAAATACCTCCGTATATGTTATACTCTCCTCCTCAACATAAGCTCAAGGTTCATGAGGAAGGAAACACTTTCATGGTGTGTTCATTCAACCTCAGTGAGAATGCATTCTCATCATAAGCTCTCGGAACTTGAAATAAGCGTTAGGTACAACGGCTCCCATTTTAAACACCAGGTACAATGACACCATCATGAGAAGCTGATCTCAATCTCAATGTTAGACTCACGAGGCGAGAGAAAGAGTTTGAACAGAGAAATCACTCTAATAAGTGATGCTATTTTAAAAGAAATATTAAAAATACTAGCTTTGATGGCCTTCAACAAGGAGACATGAAGCTAGAGAAAGTGAAATCATTAATACACAGCATAGGTAAGAATGGGGCCAACCTTATATGCACCTATGTCATATGAAGGAATATAAATCACATTCTTTATAAATATTGATGTTCGGAGTTAAATCCAGACTTCCTAGTCCCACATCATCTCGGTCACAACAGACTGCCTCTCTGCAGCATGGAAGAACCTTCTTTTGCAGATGGACAAAGCCAAAAGATTACTATGTATTAAGTAAAAAAAGCATAACAAACTCAGGTTTTGTTCAAACTGGTGTAACGCAGAAGAAAAGGTCAAATCTCTAAAGGAGAAAACGTGGTATAGATCTAGGTAGATGCACATCACTGAAGTTAGCTGGAAAACAGCTCAGGAGACCCAGAGACAGATCCATGACACCACGATCTTATTTGATGTTTTCAGGTATAAACAAACTTGTGTGGATAGACTGTCTAAGAAGGAGGCTGTAAAGGAGCAGGCAGAGGGACGGGGGGTGGTTAAGTGGGCCTGGTGTCAAGAAATTCAGAAGGGAAATGGAGTGCTGATCAGGTAACATATTCAGAAGTCCAACTGCAGATTTGGCCAAAAAAAAAAAAAGAATATTTTAGAAAAAGACTGAGATAAGTCCACACATTTGCTTCCAGGCCAGTGGCAGATGGGCTCCCCCTAAAACTCTAGGTGCCCCTGCAAAGGTAAGCAGCCTATTGACCTGATGTTGCAGGAAGGGGCTTCAGCTATTCCAAGTGAGAAATACCTTGTTGGACTGTTCTGAATTAAGTTATCCTAAACATGTATGTATCTTCCGGAATGCACCCCTGCCCTTCTGTCCTTGGCTGATCTCTGGGGTATTAGAGGAAGACCATGCGGTGTGAAAGCAGAATGGGGGACTGCTGATGCCCTGTGCTTGAAGAAGGAAGGGAGACTTCCTTTTCCTTCAGATTCCTGCCACCAATATGCTAGTGTGTGGAATGTCATTCTCTCTTTGGGTTATTGTCACTGTCCAAAGATCTCATCTATCTTTCCTCTAGCTATTACTCTGTCCACCCACCTCTCGTCCTATCAGATCTAGCTTAACTTGCAATAATGTTCGAGAAGGATGACTCCTTTTGCCAATATCTATGATTCTCAGCTTCCACAGAAACAATTTATCACATGAGAAAAAATGGGCAGGTAGGTTTTTAAAATAGAAGAGGAATAGGTTGGAAAGCATGAGAATCCAGAATGAAAGAGGGGAGAGAGTCAGAGGGAGAGGGAGAGGAAGAAGGGGAGGGAGGGAGGGAGAAAAAGAGAGGGTTATGTTATTTGGGGCATGTGAAGATGCAGGAACAGTGGGGAAATAGAACAGCCTCTGTCCTTTCCAACAGGGCTGTTCTGTTCCAGGCACTGTGGAAACTACTTTCTATGTAGCATCCAGGACCAACCCCCTAAAGGGGTTGTGGTTTTCTTTATTTCAAAGATGAGGGACTTGATCTGAGAACGAACACTAGTTACTCATTGAATGAGAAACAGACAAAGTTCTCACCAAGTTCTATTTTCACTGTTCCAAACCCCCTTTCCTTCTCAATGTTGGTCTCTTTCCAAAACATCCCCAAAGTCTCACCCTGCCTCATAGAATCACACATGACAGCTCTAAAAGAAATGGATGGTCCCTACAGCCCAACCATCCCACTTTACAGATGAGAGGCCAAGGAAGTCTTATGAGCCCCATGCATACTGAGCAAGGCCCAAAGCTGGGCAAGAAACCAAGACAACTCCCTTCATGTCCACCCCCCAAGAGTGTTCTTACTGGGTCTCAAGGGAAGTGTCAGGACCACAACTGAGGGAGACTTGCAGCCCAACCCTGGGTTTTTCATGGCATCCCCCTGCAACGGCATGCACAGATTGGACTGTGCACTTTGAGAACAACCAAACATTTCTTAAGTTCTTTTGTTTTGCCATCTTTTTTTTTTTTTAACATTGTGCTCATTTGTAGAAAACTCATTTTCTTTTTTGTTTTACTTCTGTCCTTATAAATATTGGAAAAATATTGAAACCAGTGACAACAATATCCAAAGAAATCATTTAGCTCAATTCTCCTTCTGTTGTCTCCTTGCTTTTAGGTTTGCATTTGCTCTCCCAGTATTCTTGAACTAAAAAAAAAAAAAAAAAAAAAAAATTCAACTTGAAAAGTTTGCTCATAAGTGCTCCGAATATGTTTACTGGGAAAAAATTTTAAATAAAAATCATTGTTCAGATGTCATTCATGTCAATCATTTTTCTGCAACAGCAGGAGATTAGAAATAATTGCAATCATGTGCCCTGTACTTGAAGGATGTAAGGCAGGAAAAAAAAAAAAGATTATCTTAACAAGAGTCTAGAAGTGCCCAGCATTTCCAAAGACCATCTTCTACCCATCCATCTCTCCAGAAACACCAGTGACTATTACTCCAACAATGTTTCCAATTACACAACACTCACATTCCTGGTAATCATTCTCTCCCATCATCACCATAAGCATACCCACACAATCCCACTCATTGCTCATTTCACTAACTCTCTCCTCATGCCAGATACCTATCCTCACAGAAGGATCAGGCTGAATCAACAGTGCTTGAAGCTGCTGGAAAGCCAATCCAGTGTCAGATCTAAATTGCATCAAGGCCAGTGGGTCATGTGGGGTAACTCGCCATGACCACATGAAATGTGAAAGGTACTCCCGGTAACTTTCTCCCCACATAGGATTTGCCCATATGAACTGCAAGGTCCTTGAGAAGAAATTAACAAGGAGTATAAAGAAAATAGCTAAGGGGAAGATGGGGTTTATTGGGTCTTTGCTCCCGCTTGAAAAAGCTGACTTCTAGCCATCTAAAAGAATAAGCTTGAAACTCATGTTGGAGGACCCCATTACCTACCATGGCACTCAGAGCTGTAAAAACAATCTGACTACTAAGTTATTTTCTTGGCAAGCATTTTGCCCACCTACAAAAGAAGGGCTCACACTCCCTCCCCTCTTTCTCCTTCTCCTTCATGTCCCTAAGAACTTCCTAAAGCTCAAAATCCTTGTCCTTGTTTAGTTGCACTCTCCTTACAGAAGTGCTTTGTGGTGTTTGAGGAGGAATGGGGGAGGACTGATATTAGACTTGGCACTGGGGTCCATTTTTATATTCCATGATGCTGGCTGCAAAGAGATTTCAATATCAGAAGCTGTTACTTCTCTAACAGGACCAAAGTACCAGCCAACAATTTTTCACATACATTCACAAAAACTATTTTCACAACACCCCACTGTATAAATGAAGAAGTTGCCTCAGAGATCTTACTAAGGCTCATATAAAGTCTTTAATCATCTATTTGTTTGATGTTTACTACACACATGATGGTGCTCCACCTGGATCCCTCTTCAAGGAAAAACTTGCTGTCCAGCTGCACAGACTGTAGAGCTTCTTGCTGTTAGCTTCTTTAGCATCTGCTTTGCTACAGGAAGCTGACTTGCCCTATGAGCCCCCTTTCCCAGAGCAGTGTGAATCCAGGGACTGGATTCAGAAAGTAAAGACTTGGGCAGGGTCAGAAAGTAAAGACTTGGCCACTTTGGCCCAACACCTCATAAGCTGATGGACAACACTCACTCCAGAGCTCTCTGCCAGGTTGGCCAAGTCTTTGTAAGTCTACATGGCAGTTTGATTTCTACCTCTGCTCCTCCTGCTTTCCCTTTCTTCCTTCACAGGCATTAGGAACCTTTATCTTGATGTCTTCTTCTAGATGACCCAATGGCTTTCACCCACACAACTATTCAACCTCTCTCTCTTTATCCAGATCCGGCCTAGACTTTGGTACTCAGCTGTCCTGACAAGGACTATACAAACAGTGCATAGGGGAATCCTCATATCGAGCTGCCCCTGGTGCTACCCCAGTTCCATGGCCCCAAACCCCTGGGGGCAGGCTTCTATCCCAGAAAGTGAAAGCCAGCATTTCTCCCAAGTTTCCAGGGACTCTGCCCTACTGCTTCCATGTCTTCTAAACTCATACTGGATTGTCTCATACTGGATTGACCAATATCAACTTTCAGATGGTGCTGATGATGGTCTTCATCTTTTATTGGGTCTCAAACAAATGCCTGTTGAAAACTATCCAGTGAACTTAGTAGTTCAAGGTGGTCATGTACAAGACAATACACTTTTGCAATTAAGCATAACTTCCTGTCTGCATTCCTTAACAGAACACGATATGAGTGAAACCAAACACACCCCATGCACCACCATTGGTTTTATCCCTTGCTTTGATGTTTGCCAGATGGCTACTAATTGATAGCCTCAACCCTTTACTGAGTGGATCTCCACATTTCTCCTTTACCTTCCAGATGAACTGATCTTATAATGGCAGATGTTCTTTGAATACACCCTATGTACATACTCTTGGAATATCTAGTCCAGGCCTTTGTTCCCTGTCCTGTGACAGGGAGACATCGAACCTATAATGGTAAGTTTCCAGTAAATGGCTATGGTTGCCTAGTGATCAAGAAGGACTAGCCCAAGAGATAAAAATTGCTGAAAACTGGCCCAGATTAGAACTCTGAATGCAATATTTGTATTTGCTACATCTTTGCTGATAGCTGGGCTCAGGTCCCCTTGTTTTCTCAGCAGTACGATAGTCCCTCAGCATAAACGCCTCCTGAGTTGTTCTCTGTAGCTCACTTTTTATTTCCCCATAGATAGAATATAGTTGATGCCCATTCCCTGAGCATCATTCCCTATTTTCAAGTTTACTAATAACTATTGCCCAATGATTTATTCATTTGTTGTTGCATTTCTTTGACAAATATTACTTCATAACTAACTTACTTCCTCAAGTAGAGTTCTCTTAACTAAGCTACCCTCCATAGGATTCCATGCCACCCCCTCCCATGAAAATTCAGACTCAATAGATGTTTAACTTTCAACTGTTCTTCCCTGAAGCTTCTCCATTTCCCTAAGGACCACATTCACTTAGTTGCTCAGGCCAGACACGGGGCACTGATCCTTGATTGCTCCTTCTCCTCCATTATCCACATCTATCAATCCTTTTATCCATTCCAAGATCTTTCAATTATAATGTTTAAATCTCTCTTTAGTCCATATTCTTTTCTCTAGCCCTGCAGGGACCACCCAAGGGCAAGCCACAATATCTCTCTTTACTGCAATAAAATCCATTCTGAAATGTTTGCTTCTTCTCCTGTCCTGCTTAACTCCTTTCTCCACCAAGTGAGCAGACAGAGGGAGCAACTTAAAAGCTACAGTAATTTATATAACATTGCTGTTTTATTCGGATTGATAGCATCTAGAAGCACTTAGAGCAAAATCCAAAATCAGTGCAATTGTCTACACAAGTGTTGGAGTAATCCAACCACTTTCCTCCCTCTCCCATCCCTCCCTGCCCCCTTCATTCATTCCCAGGCAGCCATAATGACCTTCTCCTAGTTTCTCAAACCAGCCAAGCACTTGCCAGCTTCCATGCCTCTGTGTTTGCTCTTCTGTCTACCTGCAATGTCCTTCCCTTGGATACTTCTCATTCTTCAGATTTCTACTTACATGTCATCGCATCAGAGAGCTTTCTCCAACCACCTTATCCAAAACAGGCCACTGACCTCCACACCTGGCCATCCTTTATTATAGTACCCATTACTTTCTTTCATAGAATTTCTTCCAATTCATGATTAACAAATGTATTTGCTTCTTCATGCAATATCTGTCTCCTCCACCAGGCTGTGAGTTCCAGGGGGAAAACAACATCTTTCTTTTTCCTTTTTTTTTTTTTTTTAAGATTTTATTTATTTATTTGACAGACAAAGATCATAAGTAAGCAGAGAGGCAGGCCGGGGGTGGGGGCAGGGCAGGAAGCAGGCTTCCTGCTGAGCAGAGAGCCTGATGCAGGACTCTATCCCAGGACCCTGGGATCATGACCTGAGCAGAAGGCAGAGGCTTAAACCCACTGAGCCACACAAGCGCCCCAACACCTTTGTTTCTCAATGTATATTGTTAGCACCCAGCACGGGTCTCCCCCATAACTTGTTGAATGATTGAGCCTTCTTTCTCCTCAGACCCCCTTCTCCATGCTCCCATCAAATGCCCTGGTGCAGCCCTCATATTTAATGCTCTCCCCCAGTCAGTGCAATCTCATCTTCATAACCCTGTTGTCATCAGTCCCTTCTCTCCATCCCCCACACTGTGGCCTTAATTCAGACACTTGTCATTCCACACTTGGACAACTACAATACTCTCCTAGCAGATCTCTCTGGCTCTCCTTTCTCCCTCTCTATCCTCTGTACCCTGTCAGAGTGACCTTTCCAATATGCAAATCACACGGAGGCTAAAAACCTTCAAATGGCTCCCTGTGGCCTACAGGATAAAGTTCAAACTTCTTAGCATGACATGCAAGGCACTCTGCGATCTCCTGCCTCCTCGGGCTCATCTCTCAGTCTCCTCTGGCCACTCCCATGGCCACAATCCCCAAACATTCTTCCCTTCCTTCCTACCTTCTAGCCCTTGCTAACTCCTACATGCCTCCTAATTCATTCATTTCCCTGCCTCTCCACAGTTACCAGGCTCACTTCCTCTAGTCTGGATGACCACATCCTTCTCTCTAATAGCACATTGCCCTGAACAATCCTTCTTCTAAATTGCAGTGAGGGAGTTTTCACACCCCCAATTTAATCAGGGAAACATCTGCCAACTCTCCTCTTTGCTTAAATCCATGGACAGAGATGAACGGGTCCTGCAAGAAACAACCCCTGGGTATTCTTCCCACACTACCCCTCCTGATCTTTCTGTACTCAGAGCTGCTGTCATGCTCCTTCCTGCCGCAGGGCCCTTGCGCCTCCTTTCCTCACCTGTCTGAAATACTCAGGGACACCTTCTCCACATGGCTACTCCCCCTTCATCAGTTTGCTTCGTAGGCAATGCCAAGATTCCCTGAGTGTCCTCTTAAAGCTCACTGCATTTTTTTTTTCAAAGCTCTTATCCAACCATGGAGCCTTAGAATATGGGAGAAAGAGCAGGTTCTCCAAGAGGACACAAGGAGTTCCAGACTCTAAGTGTGGGGAAAGAGTACGAGGATGAGGGTTAGTGGATCCAACAAACCGGAGGCTTTTCTTCGGGCTGTGGGTGCTCTGTGTTCCAGCAAGAAACTGCAGAGGTCTTACAATCATTGTTATGTGTGTTTTCCAGAATTTCTAGGGGTTTGGTACAGAAGAGCGAGGCCACAGCACATGCTCGACTCAAAGTGGAAAGGATTTAAATCATCGCATTTTGTCCATTTGTTTAAGTTTTATTTTTGAAAGTTTTCAGAATATCTTTCTTCATCTTTTTATGGGGGGGTGACTATTAATAAAAGGGATTTTTGATCAGCTCCCTTAACCTATTCTTTCAATAATCATTCATCCAATCATTTATTCACTCAGCAAGCACTCACTGGATACCACATCCTTTCCTGGGGCAAGGAGGAGGAGAATAGTCTTCACTTTGGCAGGGGCATGTGGACGAAGGAAAAACCACATTTGTATCCTAGATTTCCAAGAGACTAGGAAGCTGGTGATGATCAAGTTATTGAAGTGCAGAGCAACAGGTAATAAAAAGAGCCATCTGAAGGGGACAGTGAGGCAGGTACAGAAAGGCAGAGTCAAGACTCCTAGAAGCAGGACAATTCAGCTGAAGAGAACCTCATGCTCCTTTAGCCAAGTCAGTGGTTGGAAAAGTATCTCTTTGAGGGCTTGGCAGGTTCCTATAAACAAATGCATGAGATCAAGTCCCACTAGGCAGTGTCATTTGGCTCCAGATAAATATTGTATTCCTAGCAGAATTAAAGTTGGTGGCCAAGAATCCTGAGTACTACAGCTATTGCTGAGAAGGAAAGCAGGCAAGGGCTGGTCAGAAGTTAGGATCCCTGCAAAATTATAGGAAGACAAAAGACTAGAGTATCAGACAAGGACACTGGACAGAGTCCCAACCCTTTGGATTTAGCCAGCAGGACAGGTGTGAAACAGGAATTTGTAAGACACATCTCCAAACTGGATCCATTATCATCTGTTGGTTAAGTCCCAAACACAAGCAAACTCAGACTGCGGGTTAGACACTCAGCTCTGAGCCAATCTGGCTGCAGCTGTGGCAAGGCAAGGCAAGGCAAGGCGGCCGATGGAAGAGCCAGGGAAATGGGGCTGACGTGGTGCCTGAGCCTCTGGCCCCTTGCTGGCCTGCCTTCCCACAGGAGCCCCTGGGAGGACAATCATCTCTGTGAATCAGGGCCTACTGCCTCCATTTGTTAAGACCTTCCCTCTGTCCTTTTTAAATATCACTATTAATACCCCCTTGTGGCACTGTCTTGGTCCTTTACCCTTTCATCCAGATATTATTAAAAACTAGTGTCAAAAATGGAATTCTCCAAAGACCTTGTAAAAGTCAGCTGTGAGGCCAGCTATATGGAAGCACAGCCCCCGGTGATAGGGGCGATCTACTTCCTTAGCTGTGATTTCTGCAGCACACACTTCTCCTTGCAGACCCTATGATGGAAAACCTAGAGCGAGCTCCCCTCCCATATCCTTCACTGCACCCTTCCTGGGCTTCAAACCATTCTTAGAATTCCACCATTTTTATCCAATCTTCTATAAGATTCAAACTCACTCCTTCCATTTTTTATGCATAATATCCTCCCAAGTTTCACCCCGCCCCCACTAACTCCCCGACCCGCCCTCCCGCAATATTCTTTTATACATTTTTGGAACATCGGGTGTGTGTCCTGCCCTAGGACTCCAATGAGTGGCCCCTTAAAGACTCACTGAGATATTTTGATGCACAAATCAGAACACTTTGAAGGAGTAGCTTTAATTCATCAGTTTTAATGTGGAAGCAAAATATATAAAATGGTGTTATATAGCTAGGTGTTGTCATGAATTTAATCAACAGTAGACAGGCACAAAAGATAATGATATTTATTTCCCCCCAATTAAATTAAACCTAGCTTCAATATGTTTAAAAGAAAAACCAATCTCTGTAAGTGACCCCTCCACCTCCAGTAGGTCATGAAGTAATGGTAATAATCATAATTATTATTTTATTATAATTAATGAAATACAATAAACACGTGACACTTGCTAAGTTTCAGGCAAGGGAAAGAATCAAGCATTATTTATTCTGCTTTTTCTATACAAACTGTTCCTCCTAGTAACCAAATAGTTGAGGATAGGCTATATCCCTCTGGAAAACTATCCTAAGTGCTTTGTCTCATTTACTACAACAATTTTATGGAGGTAAATACTAAGAATTTTTATCCATTTTTCAGATATTGAGGCACGAAAGACTTTCAGCTCAAGCCCACCAAAGGAAAACGTGGTGCTAGAGGATTGTTCTAGAATCTGCTCTTATCAACCATGGAGAACAAAAAGCCTTAGCCCTTAAAGATTATCTGGGAAAAGGAAGAAGGGCTTTACCCTTAATCCAAGGTGTCCACCATAATCAGCCTTAGTCTCCTGCTCCACAGGGTAGCTTCTGACCTCTAGCTCCTCATGGGGTCCTCCCCCTGACCACAGGCCCATCCACAGAGTCATGGTTAAAAGTTGCAGATCTTGGTGTCCAGCTTGCCCTATCTCCCACTAAGACTCCCTAACCAGGGCACTGTGGATAATTAGGGTATGGGTCTCTAGCTCCCAGGAAAATCCCCAGTGGCCAAATTTTCCCTAATTCACATACTGAGTAGCTAAGGCTTCTCCCATCCTTGACCCCAAGCACCAGCCTCCAGAGTCTCACCTTCTGTGCCAAACCAGAACAAACTCCCCAAGGGAGCTTGACACACAAAGACAATTTACTTCCCTCCTGCTAGTATGGATTTGGGAATGGGGGATGAGATCCCTCCTTCCTGAAGAAAACACCTGATTCATTCAACCATGGTGAATGTACAGTATTTTTTCCTTGTCCTTAAGACTAAGGAATGTGGGATAGTCCCCTTGGAACCACACCATATCCCTCACTCCCCCACTGAACCTGATTCTCTCCCCTCCATTCTACCCTATCCCATCACTTCCAAGCCTTCTGCACACCACAAATTAAAGAGTTGCAAAAAAAAAAAAAAAATGCACCTGCAATTTGAAAATGATAGATAAAGGGAAAGAATCAAGCATTATTTATTCTGCTTTTCCTATATAAACTGTTCCTCCTAGTACCAAATAGTTGAGGATGGGATATATCCCTCTGGAGAAGTATCATAAATAAATGCAGGTACAGTGACAAAGTAACACCACTTTGGAAACCCTAATGAATTAAAAGACCTAAAAAAGACCATGGATGGCTGCCAGCATCACCAAGCAGAGGCCATCAGGCATTCCTTCCTTCCTAGCAAAACAAAACTGAAAACAATCAACAAGCCTGCATCTATTTGATCAAGTCTGAAGTCTGTGCTCTTCTGCACAGAAGTCACTAGCCCCAG
This sequence comes from Enhydra lutris kenyoni, assembly GCF_002288905.1. Classification (NCBI taxonomy): domain Eukaryota; kingdom Metazoa; phylum Chordata; class Mammalia; order Carnivora; family Mustelidae; genus Enhydra; species Enhydra lutris. The sequence goes on along the minus strand of NW_019154090.1, from coordinate 19,323,789 downwards.
TGGGCCGGTGGGCACTCCCAGTGTGGCTAATCCTAATGGAGATGAGTTCTAAGTGTAAAATACACACCAGATCTGTAAGATTTAGTACAGAAAACAAAATGTAAACTATCTCAATAATTATATTGAATATATATTGAAATGATAACACGGGGTATATTGGGTTAAATAAATACATTAATAAAACACAAAAAGGGAGGGGGGGCACCTGGGTGGCTCAGTCGGTTAAGCGTCTGTTTTTGGTTCAGGTCATGATCTCAGGGTCCTGGAATCAAGCCCCACTTCAGGCTCCCTGATCAGTGGAGAGTCTGCTTCTCCCTCTCCCTCTCCCTCTGTCCTTGCCCCCCATGCTCTCTCTCTCTCTCTGTCTCAAATACATAATTAAATATTTTTTTTAAAAGATCAAAAAAAAATTCATCCGTCAACATTATCCCATGCCCTCCTTCTGTCTGAGCCTAGAGTCTAATTGTTTTTAAAAGCAAGGGTAATGCTCAAAGTAAGAAATAAAGGCCAGAATTGGGGTAAAACTTGGCAACAGGTAAAATTCAGCATTGGAGTCAGATCTGCTTTTTTTTAAATGGTAATAAGGTTTCAGGTTCTATCCAAATTCCCCTGCTTCAGAATGGGAATATACAAACACCATGTGTTCAGAGTAGTATGACTAAAACGAGGAGGTGGAGACAAGAGGAGAAATCTTCAAGGAAGGTCCCATGGCAATAAGAAAAGGCCAACAGGAATGGTCTTGACTTGGTTCAGGTTGCACTGCCAACTAGGCCTCCTGTTAGCTCCTACTGGCTTTGGCCTTGAATTCCTTGTTGGAGCTTCCTCTTCCCATCATCCAGCTGAGTTCTGAGCTCTGCCTCATCCCCACCTCTGCGATGGAGAATGCTACTTGGGTATTTGTCCCAAGACAATTGCAAATTCAGAAACGCCAATGCAAATTATTACTTGGCATGAACATTACACAAGCAGCTAAGTTCAGTGCTGGGCATAGATCTCTGTCCCATTCTTAGCAGGGGGAGCATGGCATGAGGGGTGTTTGCTACCGAGTCACCCAGACTGGTTCTGGATACCTGTCCCATCAGATTTTCCAAATCAAGTTTTCCTAGAAGTGTGCGGAGGGTGAGTAAAGATCATATCTAGAGTGCCTTCCACAGTACCTGGCTCTGAGGTGATGTTGCTGTAATGCTCATAGAGCTTGAGTTTCCAGGACCTTCACCAGCAGCAGCCCCTTCAAAGGGCCTGGGAGGAGCCTTAGGAAGAAGTTCATTAATAATTTTATTCTCCTTCTTCAAAGGATTAAAAAATTTACTTAAGCTCGGGTCCCACAAAACACGGATCTGCTCTACTTTGGCCCATTTTAGCTCCCAAAAAATGTGTCCATCTATCCTGTCCTCACATATTCCCTTCCATCTTCCCCTGGTATCTTTCCTTGTACTTCTACATGGTCAAATCATACCTCCTCGTCCCACTTTTCATCTTTCCTAGGCCCTGTTTATGTATGTGGCAGGCAGAATAATGGCCTCTCAGAGATGCCCACAGTCTAATCCCTGGAACCTGTGAATATGTCACTACGTGTAGCAAAGGGCTTTGTACATTTGCATAAGGTCTCGGACCTGGAGAGAGACCTTGGGTTGTAAAATTATCCTGGATTACCCAAGAGGACCCAATCTCATCACCTGGCTGAGGTCAAAAAGAGATGCACCCTTGTTGGCTTTGAAGATGGAGGACATGGCCACGAGCCAAGAAAGGAAGGCAAACCAGTAGAAGCTGGAAAGACAGGTGAGTGGGTTCCCTTCTGAAGCCTCTAGAAGGACCATAGCCCTGCTCACACATTAATGTTAGACCTCCAGAGCTATAAAATAATACATTTACTTTTTTCCTAAAGTAGCCAAGTTCATGGTAATCAGTTATGGCAGTCATAGAAAACAAATACAATGCACATATCTGTTTTCTGTTTACTCTCCCAGTGCCTTATCGCTTGTTTATCAACCTGTGCCTTCTAATACTTTTCTTCTCTTTGAGTTGCCCATGGTGGGAGTTGGGCTTACTCTCTTGAATCCAGCCCCCTGACATGATTTGTAAGAGTCCTCCTCTGAGACAGGTTTGCCTGAAGTCCAGTTTCGTCAGTGAGCACCCTGATACTTTAAAAATGTATCACCAAGAGGCAACCCTGGTGTAAGGAACAATGCTCTGGCATCAGTGAGAAGCTCAAAGGTTCAGTCTCCCATTTTCCACCTTCTACCCACGTGACCCTTGGTGACTTCACTAACCTGCCTGGGCCGTGTTCTCCCTCCCAAAACGGGAGAACCACGGGGCATTCCTTTCCATTGCCTTGAATGTGAGTCCTCTGAAGATACCCATCCACCCAGAGAAAACAGACATTTTACAAGACTCTGAATTTAAAATCTGTGTTATCTTCTTTATGTCTTGCTTGATACGCAGTCTTAAGTGTGTTTGCAAGGTTGGTGTTAATGCTGGCAGTGAGCAATGGAGGTCGCTGCTTCTTTAGTGCAGCCATTTCTCTAGAAGCCCTGAAAAAGATCTCTGATTAGAGTTTGAGGTCTCACCCTGGTGGTGACCTGAGGTTAAATAAGGATACCTGTGTCACCAAGTTGTTGCAAAACGAAGTGGGGTAAATCATGGAAATGACCCGCATGCGGGAGGCTTCCTCTGATGGAATCCCAAATCAAGGAGTAAGTGTGTTACTCTTTTGTCGGAAGCTTGAGTATATAGGAATGCGTAGAAAATCACCTCCTGGCCTTTGCATCTGCAAACTGAATTATCCGAATCCTCTTAGCGGCTCCTCTAAATGAGAGTCTATATGCAAAAGTGCTTTGGGAAGGTAACAAATGCTAGCTGTTACTGTAAATTCAATTTTCTAATTATCTGTTCATCCTTGTAAATCTTTTCTTCCCAGAAGAGAAGTGCCCTATTAGTGGAGCATGGTATGAGACGATACAGCCTGTTGGGAAGGAAATCTAAATTTTCATTTTTGCCAATTGGGTTTCTCCCCCCACGATGCCTGAAGTTCACGCCTGGAATGCTTCACGGAAAGTTTTAGGGAAAGGCAGAATGGAACTGGCTTTCCCTTCTGCCTCCCTAGACAGCAATGGGACAAACAGCGAGTTGCGAGTGTTTCTTTTTTGTCTTTAAAGCATCAGTCACTATTGAAGAGTCCGGGCTGTGCAGTTGCGGGTTTTGACATCAGGCTGACCTGAGATCAAACCCCAGGACTACCTCTTGGTTGATAATGGGAACACTGACTAACCACTCTCGAGGTAAACTTTCTCTAATATGAAATAGGAATTATAATCAAACTATGGTGTAAGAGCGAAATGAAGTCATTTCTGTGAAGGAGGGCTGCATGGAGCCTGCAGAGGAGAGTTCCATGGACATTATTTTCTTCTTTATTCGACCTCACCAATCAGATTATTCAAACCAAGGAAGTATTTACTAAGCATAGTGGAGACAGGTGAAGGGAGTGCAGAGAACACAATTCCTCCAGCCAGCACCATAACAAGTGCAACATCCAGGGGGGAAATGAATGAGTAAAGCAGCAATTATGATCTGCTTTCATAAATCCTGAGTCACTGTGATTGGAAAAATATTAAGCACCAAGGGAACACATAGGCAAGATACTCGATCTCATTGTAAGGTCTCCAAACAGACACCTAAATCTTGTGTCTGAGTCTCCCAGAGAAGAGAGGCAGGGTTCAGGGAGGTTTGGATGCCAGGCATAAGGACCATATATGGGTGTTCAGGGACCAGACACAAGAAGGCAAGGTGCTTTCAGAAAACCCGAGATCTTCACGTAAGACAGGGATGGAAGGGATACATTAGGGTATGGATGGATCGGTGATTTTGGGAAGGTACTAAAAAGTGAGGCTGCAGAGGTAAGGAGATCATGCATTATAATTACAAATTGTCATTATAATTAGGCTTTTTGGATTTATCCCTATGGGAGGTACTACACAACTGTAACTATGAGATGACATGATTAGATGTTCTCTTTAGAAGGTCACGTTGGCTGCCCTGGAGGGTGGACACTAGAAGAAGGGAGAGCAAAGAGGGGGCCAACGAAGGCATGAATCCAGGTGCAAAATGGCAGTGGTTAAATTAAGGCAATGACAACAGCGTTGGTAAAAAGTGAGTAGATTTGTGTGATAAGAAAGCTGAATCAACAGGATTTGATGACTGGATGTCACCTACGTGAGGAAGAAGTTGTCAGTGGCGATACTTGGGGTTCTCAACTGGAAAACTGGGTGAAAGGTGATGCTTTTTGCTGTGATGCTTTAAAGATGAACAACAGAAAATGTCTGGTATATGAGCTGAAGAGGAGATTAGTAGAGCCAAGGAGAACTGTAGAGAATGTTGGCTAGGTCTCTGAAATATACCAACATTTAAGGCACTATATGACAACGTCCAGATGAGGCTAAGAAGGAATGGACAGAAGAAGATGAGAAAAATCAGGGGTGTGGGGGTTTGGGAGCTTTGTTAGTCACTAATTTTATTTGCAAGCAAGAGAATCCAACTCCAGCTGATGTGAGAAAACAAAACCAAACCAAAGAGCTCACTGAAAAAACCACTGGGTAACTCAGGGAATTACTGGGAAATCCTGAAAAGTAGGCTGAGAAACACAGAATGGGGTTCAGATGCTGGGGAGACCCCAAAGAAATCTGTGTTATACAAAAGCTCAGAAGTCAAATTGTTGTAAAGAGGGTCAACATGAACAAATATTTTTGAAAGATCAAGAAAAGAAAGATCTGCTTTGGCACAAGACTCCTGCTGGGAGATTTGATGGTGGCCAAAGCCACATTTCAAATGGTTGAACCCTGGGCGTGTCACACATAGACAATAGACTCCCTAGGTTTTACTTAATTTTTGTGACATTTCCAAGCACTTATTCCTTTCATGATTTGATTTGAGGTTTTATTTGTTATATGCCCTCGGAGATGATTTCCCAGGGAGAAGGGAGAAAGGAATCAGCAGAGGGATCAGGGAATTGGATTCCTCTACAACAAACTATGATCAGGAAGAGCATCTATAGCCCCATTTCTCTCTGAAATTGATCTTTTTAGAAATGATCCTTTTAGAAAATTAAGAATCACTTGGAGAAAAGAGAGGCCAGTATTTTCTGCAAAATAGGCACCATTATCTGAAAAACAGCTTCTCCAATTTTGTTGTGCATTTGCTTATCTTAAGGGCTTGTGTTACAGACACACTTCTCTAGGTCCCAGTGATGAAGATCTGATTCAGTAGTTGGTGATGGTACCCTGGCACCTGTATTTTTAACATCCTTTCCAGGTGGTAGGGATGCCTACGGAAGTGTGAACGCCTCTCCCCTGGCGTGTGCAATGTGGATGTAGCAGACTCTTTTAGAAGGTGTACACAGAGAAATAATATCTGTGAGGAAGCCCCCTTTACTTTTGTCAAGCAGCCCCAGGATTACCTTTGTTGAGTAGCCTAATGATTTGCTCTTGACTATAAAGACGGCCAGCTTCCTTCACAGTTATTCAGATGTATAGACATTTCCCCATCTATGGCAAAGTTGGTGCGGGTCCATGGGACGTGACACAGATATGTGTAAGTTTCCCCTGTTGTCTGCAAAGTCCTGCAGGTGTGCTCAGCTTTCTCCAGGCATGGGTGAGGTTGCCCACAGTCAGAACAGGTCAGCTGGCCTCGCCCTTTCTCATCAGAAGTCCATGCACTTAGATTCACACACCCATGTCCAAGGGTTCCCACTTATTCTTGCTCAGTGGCCTACACCCGCATTTCTTTGCCTGGTGTGTGTCCGCTCCTCTTGCAAATAGCCATCATTCTCGCTAGTGTTCCCCAGCAAGTTAAAGTGAACCAACCCTGCCATGCCCTGTCTCCACTGTAGACAAATTCATCACTGAATTTCCCCGAGAATACCATTCCCAGATTGGTGTGTGCAAAAGAAAAAGGGGAGCTCTGAAATAGAGAAAAATCCTCCCCCAACCGTACTGTTCTGTTTGGGCTGGTCTCAACCTATAGCCAGAGAAAAATTAAAAGTTCTGCCTGGGTCTGAGATGCCTCTATTTACTGGCTTTAGAGAAAGCAGGATTACTCATACTGTCGCTAAACTAGAGGGGATTAGCCACGGAAGGGGACAATCTTCTTTAAAGAAGATCACAGGCCATTAATCTGGCAGTAGATTGGCAGCACTCTCTCTACCCCTCTGGCCTAGAGGACCAGAGCTTCATTAAGAACCACATAGCTTGCCAGTGGCTGAAATAGACTGTCTTTGAACTGGAGTGGGTGAGCATCTAGAATTAGGGAGAAAGAACAACTAAATATAATACACTAGAATCGGAATGAATGGGCAAATCCTCAGTAGGTGGGGATCTAATGTTGGAGCACAATTCCCTTGCCCGTAGGAGGACTCCTGGCTCCTTCAGTGAAGCAGACAAAGCCAAGCACTCTCCAAGGGGAATGAGAAGTTGTAGAGACAGGAGCACGGAAGAGGGATGCACTTGCCATCCTCAACAGTCAACTTTACAGAGCGTCACGCGACAAGGGCAGAGCAGCCTCCTGTGAGCTTGAGAATCCATAGAAACAGGGACCGGTTTAAATCATGTATGCCTTTTGGTTTTTGTTGGCAGAGCCTTTTGCTTTCATCCCTGGATTTCAAAGCCACTCATGGCCATTAATTAGTTGTAAGCAATTCAGGCCTGTCAACGTTTCCCACCTAATCAAGGGCTGATATATGTTACCCCAAGGGATCCCGATTGATAATTCCTCTGCACTCTCCACCGCCCTTTACCCTTCTCCCAGGTCAGTCTTTATTGCAAGGCTGGCCCCCTTTTTTCTCTCACAGTATCTGATCCCCTTGCCCTGTGTCTACCCTTCCTATTGTCTCCCCTGTCCCAAAGTTTCCCTTCCTTTTCATTTCCCTCAATGAGTTAACCGGAGAATTTGCAAACCTAGGGATTTGAAGCTGGGGTACCGAAGTCAGTGAGCCCCAGGTTTTCACAGCAAAAAGCCCAAATGAAAATGAGTTCACAATCAAGATTTTCCATTTCTCAAGGGAGGTGAGTAATATATGAATCCGACTCACCGGTCAGATGAACCACGGCCAATCCGCAGGCCTCCGTCGTGGAGATGTCTGTCCCTCTTCCCAGCATGTCCCTGATTAGGAATAGAGGTAACAAATACAGCTCTGTGTCTTTAAACTGGCTCAAGCCCTTCCCAGCCCCTCCATACAGGCAAAACTCCCTTCCATAGGGGTAAACCACTTAGACCAGCCATGATAAATCTACCACACGTGTTTTGTTACCCATCGCTACACCCATGCAGACATCACTAATGGAGGGTTGCACTTTCCCCTGAAACAACCTCAGACCCAGAATTCCTCTCCAAAGGAAATGTGAACCCTCTCTGCCGCCTCTGACCAGGATCCTCATACATGGCGGCTCACCCAGCTCACAGCCCAGTCCCTTTACTGATTTTAAGTTTAAACTGGATTATTTTTCAGACCCTTTTAGGGAAAAATAATTTTTTACTGTAGTGTATGCTGTCTTTTAATGTAATGCATAATACAAAATTCTAGCAGTTTGGGGCTCCCGGGAGGCTCAGTTGGTTAAGGATCTGCCTTCAGCTAAGGTCATGATCCCAGGATCCTGGGATTGAGTCCCGCATTGGGCTCCCTGCTCCATGAGAAGCCTGCTTCTCCCTCTTCCTCTACCTGAAGCTCCCCCTGCTTGTGTGCTCGCTCTCACTCTCTCTCTCACTCTCTCTGTCAAATAAATAAATAAAATCTTCTTTTTTAAGATTTTATTTATTTATTTGACAGAGATCACAGGTAGGCAGAGAAGCAGGGAAGAGAGAGAGAGCAGGAAGCAGGCTCCCTACTGAGCAGAGCCCGATGCGGGGCTTGATCCCTGGACCCCGAGCTCATGACCTAAGCTAAAGGCAGAGGCTTTAACCCACTGAACCACCCAGGCGCCCCTAAATAAAATCTTACAAAAATTCTAACAGTTTTGTAAGTTATGAAGCATAATCAGGAAATGAATACCCATTAACTTACTAACCTAAAATAAGAATTGAGTATGAGCAGTGATTTCTATCAAAGGTTTCCCCCCATTCCATACACTGCCTCCATCTCTGAATTAATGGTTCTCCTGAATTCTGTGTTTATCATACTCTTGCCGTTCAGTGCATTTTATATTTACTCTATGTATACAGGTTCCCCCCTTCTCCATCACTAGAACATTCCTACGAAACCCTGTAAGCTGAAAAGGCATACAGCGAAGAAGAAGTTATCATCATTCATATGGAAAAGTTTCTGAGCGTCCCCGGCCCTCCACGATACCCTCTCTTAGGCTTTTCTGATACCTTTGGCCACATCTTGCTGCTGGATACACAAAATAAATCCAGAGAGAACACAGATGCTCACAGACAAGCTCAGAGCTGGGCAGCGGAGGCTGAGATGCCCGTGTGGTTCCCGGGGAAGGCGCTGGGCGGCGCCACTCACGCTGCTCTGCCGGGAGCAGGAGGAGGGGGTGCGGCTGCCTCTGGAAGGGCTGGCTGCCAAACCACCGCCAAACGCATTTCCACTTGTCCTGCTTTTTCATAAAAACAAAAATCCTCTTTGGATTTCTGCGGGGGCAGCTGAAACAGCTACCGTATTAAAGCAGGTTTGTCGTAAAGTGACGTAACGCAAACTTTCGAATAGGGGGGTGGGGTGGGGGGGAACCTGTAAACAATTTTATCACTAAGGTGTATAGTCTTAAACAATATTTACTTTAGGTTTGCTTTGTTTCTGGACTTTTAGGAATAATACACATGGTTTTGGATACAGCAGTGGTTCATATATTGTCACAGATGTGAATTATTCCATTATGGAAATGCAACTCAATTTTTTTTTCCTTCTGGGTACCGTCAGTGTCATGAGGCCTTTGCCATCAGACCCGCTGTGATATTGGATTTATAATAAGAAATGGATCTGTGGTTCCTGGCTCACAGCTCCCAAAACTCTTGGAATTCCCTAAGTGATGGGAGCAATGAAGTTGTCCTTTGTTGTGTTAATGAGGGGACTTTTGGACCTTACCTTAGGTTGAGAACTGGTTGCTTGGATAACTTTGCCAGCAGTAAGAAGCCTGGAGCTTTCCCTCCTCATCTCAAATTCCAGAGACAGGAGACAGGCTGTGGAGTTGAACCAGTAGCTAATGGGCAACAATTTAATCCACGGTATGTATGTAATGAAGTCTCCATGAAAACCCAGAAGAATGAGGTTTGGAGACCTTGGAGGGCTTGGGAGAAGGGTGTCCTAGAGAGGGCATGGAAGCTTCACGTCCCTCCAGTACCTGGCCTGGTAAGGCTCTTCCATCTGGCTGTTCCTGAGTTGTATCCTTTTATAATAAATTGGGAATCCCGTGAGTAAAATGTTACTCTGAGTTCTATGAGCTGCTTTTGCAAATTAATCAAACCCAAGGAGGGGATCCTTGGAACTCCTCAATCTATAGCAGGTCAGTCAGAAGCACGGGTGGCAAGGTAGGCTTAGAACTGGCATCTAAAGCTGAGTAGGGGGAGAGACTTGTAGGACTGACCCCAACCTGTAGGAGCTGATGCTGTCTCCAGGCAGGTAGCGTCAGAATTGAGTTGTCTTCTGGCTGGTGTCCCAAGAATTACCTGGTGGTGTAAGGGAACTTCCCATCCACACACAGTGGCACTGGGTTCAGGAACCCAAAAGACCCGCTGTGAAAATTCTCAAACGTTTTTTTCATGGTTCAAATGTATAACATTATTTTGTTTTTGTTTTTGTTTTGTTTTGTTTTGTTTATTTTATTTTTTATAAACATATAATATATTTTTATCCCCAGGGCTACAGGTCTGTGAATCACCAGGTTTACACACTTCACAGCACTCACCATAGCACATACCCTCCCCAATGTCCATAACCCCACCCCCCTCTATAACATTATTTTTAAGGTACATACTTCAGAATTGTTCAGTTCTAGAATTAGTGAGTATTCAAATTTACCAACATATTTGCTTTTTTCATGTGTTTTTACCTTGCTCTATTTTTTTTTCCTCTGCTGGTTTAGAATTTATACACTTTATTTCTAGGATTTTAGTGGTTACCCTTAGAATTTTAGCATATATTTAGCTATATAAACATTAAAGATAACCAATATTAAATCTTGTAACTAATAAAAGGATCTTAAAATTCATAGTTCAGGTATTGCCTTCTCAACTTAAATGCTGTTGTTCACTATTTAAAATTTGCCCTCTTAAACCTACAAATTAAACATTATTTTATTATTATTGCATGGAGATAATCATATATATATATATATATGTACATGCATATTTATCATTTCATTTGTTCACTATTACATCTTACTCGGAAGACAGTCTTCTGGAATATTTTTATTCCCTAAAGTGCATTCTTTATCGATTCCCTAATTCATGGTCTGTCGGTGGTAAACTTCCTCACTTGTCTGTGAATGTGTTTGTGTGTGTGTGTGTGTGTGTGTGTGTGTGTGTGTCTTCGTCTTCTTAAAAGCGCCTTTATTCTGTATTCATCGGTAGGCTGAGGGAAATGCAAACACATGATCAAATTCTAAAGGCAAAAATCAAGGCAGAGCTTGATATTTAAACAAGAGAATAAGGTACAATAAAAATAATGCAATTTTAAATAAAAAGACTGGGGTTAGGTTTAAGTTCTTCTTTTGGCCTTGGATAAATTATTCAGTAATATTCATTAATTTATGTGTGAAATAAACATATGGTGTCTATCTGCTAATTGCTTGGCTCTGTCCTAGGTGTTAATGATTAAAAACAGAAAGCATGGTTTCTGGCTACAGTGAGCTCAGTCTATGAGGAGATTCAATCACTTTAATCAGATAGGTAAGAGATTATTTTGTTCATGGAGAAATAGGAAGACCTATTTATAGTACCTTGTGAAAACATCTGTGGGGACATCTATCTGGGTTTGGGATGGGGAAGGCTGGTGAGGGTTGGCTTCCTTGCATGAGTAAGAGTAGAAAGTCATTCCTGGAAGAGGAAAAAAAGAGAGAAGAGAAAAGGAAAAAAGAGAAAAAAAGGCACAGCAACAAAAATTAGAAAGACGTGTATAGTTAATTAATAACATGAACGTAGGGGCTTACTTACGTTTGAGGCAGGAAGCTGTTAGAGACGAGGTTGGAGGTTTAAGCATAAACCAGGTCACCAAGGGTCAGCGATGCTGTGCCAAAGTGTTTAGACTTTATCTCATGGGTCATGAAGGCTCATTACAGAAGTGAAATGGTAATGACAAGGTCATATTTGTGTTTCAGATGGCTGACTCCAGCGAGTGGGAAGAGGCCACATGGGGGGTGGGGAGGCAAGACTGATGTCCCATCTGTCTCTGAAACCATTTTATAGTCCAGGCAAGAGCTGACGAAGGTTTTTGGTGAATCAGTGATATTGATGGACAAGGAGAATACAGATTTAAAAAGTCTAATGAAGAAACCCTCTAGACTTGACTGCTGAACTGTATGAGTGGTAAGTAAAAGGGAGAAGGGGTGAAGAGTAACCCACTGATTTCTAGGTCTGGTATTGGGTAGACAGTGTAGCCACTAACTCACCAACTAAGAGAGTTGAGGAAGAAATGTGGCTTTAAAATAAAGGAGCAGAGTTGAGTTTAGAACATCTTGGATTGTCCCTACCAGAGGATATAAAAGTTGAAAATCTTGAATCTGAAATTCTGGTTCATTTTCTGGTGTTAAGGAACCATATAACATCAGGCATTCCCAGGCACGACTACAGTATATGATTGTAAGAGAATACTGGAGTTGTAAATTCTTGGTAGACTATGCCCCATGACAAACATTAGGGTGGCAAAAGCCAAGATTTAGGCTCTCTAAACTCTTAAAACCAACAGGGCAAGGAGGGAGGTATTTTGTTGGTCAACCCAGACATAGTAATTTTTTGGTCATCGTCTCTTTTCTTGGATAATTGAAGGTAGTCCAGCTTAAGATCATTCCCATTAAATGCACTGGGCTCTCAGCTGGTACCTACCCTATCAGGTGGTTGTACAGGCAGAAACTTTACCTGTAACTGTTGTAATCAGGCTTCACCTGCTTGGGAATGGTGTGTGGGCAGGATCACAGGGACAAGGAACTATTTTAAGTGTATGCTTTTACATTCCCTAAATGCCCCTAGTCCCTGGTCACCAGAATAACTCATGTCATTTTCTCTGAGACATAGAATATATTCAATCAATCTATGAGTACACCATCCTGCTCCCCTGCCCCCCGACACACACACACACACACACACACACACACACACACACACTCCTGTGCTCATTGGGAGTTACCTGGAACCTTCTTTGTTGTATTGTCTGTATGCTTATTAGACTACCTGAAATCCTTCTTCTGCCCAGAATTTCTTCCTATGGAGTTATCCAAGACAGAAAAATGGGGTTTTCTCCCTTCCCCCAGGAGCAGGAATCCAAGTGCATAGCCCTCAGATCTTCACTCTCATTGAAGCATTACCTTTGGGAAAAATCTTTGTGTGTCTAGAGTCACCCCTAGAAATGTTGTTCTGGCAAAAACAGATATGACTCATCTTTATCTTTTGGAAACCAGAACGATGAAATAGGGTTGGGAATTTGATGCCCCTACTGATGTTTTATCAGACCAGCCTCCGAGCAAGGATTTATCTGCTTAAATATTGTGCTTTGATAAAAGCTGAGAATCTGTGATTACTGAAGTTTTTTACAGGGTACTTCATAAGCCATTACATAAAACACTAATTATCCAATATTTCTACCAGCAGGGTCTCTTGTACTAATTAAATTAACACTGAAAACTGCTAACATCATTGATTAAGAGTCCAAAGTGCTGTATATCAGTAACAATTAGGACAAATTCATTTTGGGCAAAAATTAAATCTGCCCTTCCCTTATCCCAGGAGATTAATTATCATCTTTTCCTAATAACCAAGAGTCTCACCTGGGAATAAAGGCTTTTTTGTGATTTGTCCCCATTTTGGCTCCCATTATGGAGGATCTTTGGAAGATGGCAATCTTCAGTTTCAAATCTGACTTCAGATTCTTCTAAGCTTGCTCAAGCCCCAGGCCTGCCACTTAGCAAATGTATAATCCTGAGCAAAATACTACCTACTATAGGGCTCAGTTTCCTTTTCTGTAGTATGTTGACAAAAATAATCCCTATCGGGGTGCCTGGGTGGCTCAGTGGGTTAAAGCCTCTGCCTTCAGCTCGGGTCGTGATCCCAGGGTCCTGGGATCGAGCCCCGCATCGGGCTCTCAGCTTGGTGGGAAGCCTGCTTCCCCCTCTCTCTCTGCCTGCCTCTCTGCCTGCTTGCAATCTCTCTCTCTCTGTGTCAAATAAATAAACAAAATCTTTTAAAAAATAAATAAAAATAAATGTTAAGAAAAATAATCCCTATCTTAGGGTCTATGACGATCACTATGACGATCACTATGAGGAAAATCCTATAAAAGAGTTAGTTCTGAGCCTGGTACCTGAAAAGGGCTGAGTGATGATTATCATATTCAGCTATGTTTCTTATTCTCAGGTGCTAATAATTTAAGACAGCTCTAGTATCTCTTCCTAAAACCTTAAGGTTGGAAGGGAAGATGCAGAGGATTGCCTTAATTAATCCTAACTTTAACTGAAAGTCAAAAGTGCTGACATTAGTATGATCCAAGAGAAAGTCCAATGGTGGATGGTTATATCTGGCTACTTCACTTTCTGTAAAAACTTTCTGGAGAACATTGCTCAACAAACGACTATAGAAAATCTAGGGTCAAAGATTCAGAAGTCAAAGGAGAAAAACCATGGCGGTCACTTCCAACCCAGCCATGTGGACACAATACCCATACTCCTTTAAGACGTTTGCTCACAGACATGGAGAGTCCTTGGAGGTGTTTGGGAGTTATTTTTGAGAATTATTCTCATAACAACATCAATCAAAGAAAAAAAACTGAGGTCTAATAGACCACCCTCTCTGTACCAGTCCTTACGTGGACCACAACTCATCATCATGTTTTGATTCTATAGGAAGGAAGTAGTATAATTATTTCCAAGGAAGTGTAATCATTCCCATTCTACAGATGAGTAAACAGACTCAAAGACTGTGAGTCTTCCAAGGCCACCCAGGTACTACCTGGTCAAGATGGGATTTAAATCCATGTCTTCTTGAATCCAGAGCCCAGGTCCTTAACCCTGAGCAGACACCTCCAGTGGAAAGAACCCCCTTCCATCCTATAGGCATCTCTAGAAAGCAGCACATCCGGGAGCTCCTGAATACCAGTTCCCTGGGCCCCCCGATGCTCAGGGTCTTGGATAAGATTCAGACATGCCTGGGCAAATGTAGGACTTCTCATAAAAACCCAACAGCTCTGCTGCAAAGCATGCAAATGACAACATAAATGATCATGCAAACTCTTCAGCCTTCCCCTGGCCTTCATTCTTCTTGGAATTTGCTTATGAAAAGAAAGTCACTATGTGTCCAGATTTGCAAATTATTGAGTCCCCTTCTGGCACCCCCACTATTCTTTCAGAGACCCTCCCTCTCCACATCCCACTATCAATTTCATCTGAGGCCTCTTGTCCAATTTTCTTTCCCCCAGAAACTCCAAGAGTCTCTTTCTAACCCAGCCTCTTCCAAACCAACCTCCACTTGCAAGCCCCCAGTCCTCCCCTACCCCCTCTTCTGTCCCCAACTCCTTCCCAGGGCCCACCTTCCCCAGATGCCTTTTCCCTAGCATGCATATTACACATGCTTAACTCCAGCTAGCCTCCGTTTCTGGGCTTCTCTGCCCACCCCTCCTACGTGCTCAGGCCCTAGAACTTAAGCACTCCATCTAATGGACCTTCCTACTCAGCCTCAATATTTGCTTTCCAATACATTGGATTTATAGAGTGTTTGCCTGAAATAAAATGAGGAATTCTAGAGCAAACCGAGACTTCTCAGCTGCTAAGCTCCATCATGTACTTTAAATAAAGAAAGGGGGGTGTGTGTGTGGAGGGGTGCTTGATGCACCTTCCTACCCCCGGAATTACCGTTTCATCCAAGGCTGCTCTCCTGCAAACCCAGCTGGTGCCTACCTGGTCCGGCTCGCTTCCCCCCAGCTAAGTTAACAAAACAGTCACCACTCATCCACGGAGCTCTCTCTAATCAACTCTCAGTGAAATAATATTTGCTTTCCATGCCTACTTTGAATCCCACTCACTTTGTTAAAAGATTGCCTCTGGCTGTCTCTGCTAGCCTAATCTAATAGTTTCTAGTTTGTACAAGCAAAGTGTTTTTAACCATCTATATAAATAGCTTAAGCAAGAGAGGACACTCGTGTGGCCCCAGCACCGCGCTATAGGACATGACAGATCCCAAAATGACACCTTGGCGGAGCTCCTGGGAGAGCCCCCCTAGGTGAGTGAAAGCAATTACCATACTGTATCAGGCTGAAAGGACAGCTTGTCTTCCTATAGAAAGGCTGATGGGAAAAGACATTCCTGTTTGGTTTCTCCAGCACCAAAGACCATCCCAAGTGACTGCGTCGTCTTCTGTGCCACCCCATGCTCCTGCATCTGAGGGAGCAAAGGGACCCAGAGCAAAGTAGGGAGAGGTAAAAGGAGCTGAATCAAGCTTTTTTTTTTCTTCTGTAAGATATTTAATGCAACCAACTTTAATTTTTATTTTTTAATTCTTTTTTAAGATTTATTGATTTGAGAGAGAGCATGAGCAGTGGGGAGAGGGAGAAGAAGGCTACCTGCAGAACTGGGAGCCTGGAACCCTGGGATTGTGACCTGAGCAGAAGGCAGACGCTTAACGGACTGAGGCATCCAGGCACCCCTTCCCAACTTTACTTTTTAAGGAAATTGCGGCAAAATATACATCACATAAAATTTACCATCTTAATCATTTTTAGGTATCTAATTCAGTAATGTTAAATAAGTCCACACTATTGGACAACCAATCTCAGAAGGTCTCATCTTGTAAAACTGAACTCTATACCCATTAAATAAATTACCCTAGTCCCGTTCCACCCAGCCCCTGGGAACCATCATTCTAATTTCTGTTTCTGTGAGTTTGACCACTCTAGGTACCTCGTGTGAGTGGAATCAAACAGTATTTGTCTTCTTGTAAATAGCTTATTTCACTTAGCATCACGGCTTCAAGGCCCATCCCTGTTAGAGCATGAGTCAGAATTTCCTTCCTCTTTAGAATGGAATAACATTCCATTCCATGTTTATCCATGCACCCGTTGGACACTTGAGTTGCCTTCACCTTTTGGCTAGTGTGACATTATTCAGTTGCTGCGAACATGGGTGTACACAAATATGTCTTTGAGATCCTTCTTCCAGTTCTTTCAGATGTATCATCAGAAGTGGAATTGCTGGAATATACGGTAATTCTATTTTTAATTTTTCAAGGCACTGCCATATGGCTTTGCATAGTGGCTGCACCAGTCTCCCTTTCTGTCCACAGTGCACAAGGGTCCTAATTTCTCTATGTGATACAAACACTTGCTACTTCCTATTTCTTTATTCGTTTGTAGCCATCCTGATAACTGTGATCAAACTATTTCTTTAAGGTCTATTTTCTTTGGGATGAAATCTGGAAAAAAATCACAAGCAGGTCAGGTTGAGGA
This sequence comes from Enhydra lutris kenyoni, assembly GCF_002288905.1. Lineage (NCBI taxonomy): Eukaryota > Metazoa > Chordata > Mammalia > Carnivora > Mustelidae > Enhydra > Enhydra lutris. The sequence continues at coordinate 19,307,162 of NW_019154090.1, read as the reverse complement.
TAGTGTTTGTGCTGAAAGTGGAGGGACATCTCTCCTTTTAGATAGAATCGTCTTCTAAAACACGGGTTGGCACACTGCGCCCCCAGCAGCCTACTTTAGTAAGTAACGTTTTATCACCACCCTGCCATGCTCATTTGTTTACTTACTGACCATGGCTACATCCACAGGACCAGGGCAGAGTCAGAGTCACAACAGAGACCCTATGTGGCATGCGAACCCTGAAATCTGTAACATCCAGTCCTGTGTAGGAAAAGTTTGCCAAGCCCTGTTCTGAAGCAGATAGAATCACGTCATGGACCCTTTGACAGAACTCCCAAAATTCCTCCTGCCAGAGGACTAAGACTCAAGTCCAGCTCTGCAGGACCATGTCCTTGGCATTTCTACGTGTGTGCACAGGGGCGCAGTGGAGAGGGGAGCATCACCATCCAGCTGAGGGCTCTCAGATTCGCTCAAAAGGGAGTCTTGGGCTGACCCTTCAGGGTGGGATGGTGAGGGCCCAAGTCAACAGGGCAGAGGCAGCAGCTCTCTGGATGCGACTGAAGAAACGTGTCTGGGACGCGATGGTGAGAAGACCACAAACAGTACAGCCAGCTTGGGGGCGGTGGGGAGAGGCAAATGGCATAGGTAGCATTAGGGTTTTGGTTTTGGCCTGGAGAGTAACAGTGTCCTGTTACACTTTCATGACCTTTGAGTAGGTCATGAAATAGGTCAAGCTTTCATAACCTATGAATTAGATGTGACCCCATTTTAGCTTTGGTCATCCTCCCCTCTGAGGGTCAAGACAAAGTGGTTCAAACCTCCATCTAAATTTGGTGGGAGGTCAGTGTCCCTTCCCATCTCTCAGACACCCTGGGGTTCGGGGTAGGGAATTTTGACTTTTCCAAGCAACTTGGACACTCAGTTTCTGCTTCCAGTGAATAAGCTTAATTTGCATAGCATCTCACAGGCTACGTGTTTAATCATTTTTTCTCACATGGCAGCACTCCACTTTGGACATTGCCAGTTCCCCAACTCTTTTACTCCCTCCCCAAAATACCATGTGCCCAACAGAAGGCAGCATCCTAACAACGATACGATAACAATATTTACGATAACAACAACAGTAATGGTACATGCCGAGAGTCGTTACATATTAAGTCACTTTCAACAAACTGATGTTTGTCGTGTTTACCTAAATAGCCCCGAGAAATCACTTAAAATTGAGTATTAGACAATTTGATCACGTTTCTCAAGAGGAACTTAGCATGCCGCATGCCTGGCATTTTTCCCAGATCTTCTTTCTCTTCTTACATTTGTCTCTCTCCTTTCCCAGCCTCAGAGAATCTTCCCAAAATCTTGTTAGTTTCTCATCAAGAGAATCTTAACTCTTTTTGTCTATCACAGTCTCTCCTCGCAACATCTTCCCTGGGGGCTGCCCTTCCACATCTAAACCAAGACCAGTCAATCTGTCCTTAATCCCCCCTGTGCCCCTTCAACAGGAGACCCAGGGACCAGCTGGGTGATGGCAGATGTCTCACTCTCCTCCTTAATAGAAGCTAGGCTCTAAGAAGATATATTTTGCAGGGTATGTAATGTGCATTAAAGACTAAGGGAAAGGTGGGGTGCCTGGGTGGCTCAGTGGGTTAAAGCCTCTGCCTTCAGCTCAGGTCATGACGCCAGGGTCCTGGGATCGAGCCCCACATTGGGCTCTCTGCTCAGCAGGGAGCCTGCTTCTCCCTCTCTCTATCTCTGCCTGCCTCTCTGCCTACTTGTGATCTCTGTCTGTCAAATAAATAAATAAAATCTTTAAAAAAAAATAAAAGACTAAGGGACGGGGCCTTGTTTCTGGATCTCTGTGCCATCCATGAGAAAGCAAGCACGTGGCTTCCACCAAATGGAGAGAAGGGGTGGGAGAGAATGAGAAGAATCCAACAGGTATTGACCCCCCTGTGTGTCCCAGGCACTGTGCTATGCTCTGTATGATCACTCTGTCTTCAAGAAAACCATGTGAGGTTGGTACTATCATCCAAAATGTTCAGGTGAATAAACCAAGGAGTTAAGCAAATGTGGGCCCAAAGTTCCACATTCTATTAGCAATCTTTACCCTTTCTACTTTATCATGCTACCTCATCTAGGTACATAGGAGAGAAGAGGCTGCTTAAAGTTTAAGAACAGTCCTTGTCACCATGCTGAGGCTGTCACCATGACCCTTGGGCTGTAAGCACCAAGGTCTCTTGTTCTGTGTGTGACTCAGATCTCCACTCACTCACACCAACACAGGAGTTAGTCTATCAACCCTTCTGGGGGACCTAATAGCAATAATTTGCAACATCTTTTATTTTTCTAATTTCCCTTTAAAAAAAATCAATATGTGGTTAGCGATGCCATTAATAGAATGAAAACAGATTTCTCCCTCTTATGAGAATTGATATTTGTAGCATTTATCACACGCACCAAAAATAGAAAAGAGACCACGGAGTCTGTGAAACCCCACATGCTTGAGTTTAAATGTCTGCAACCTGAAGAGGGGGTGATGCGGTAACGAGCGCTAACACAGGGGTCAGAAATTTCCAAGTTCAAGTCCTACCGCACTTCTTCCCATTCCAAAGGACTGTTTTGAAGAGTAAATGAATTAGGGCATTAAAAGCACAACGTCTGCTCCTGGGAGGTAGGAATTGCTTTACCAGGGTATGTCAGCTATAGGTCAGCTGATTCCCTTCCATGACACTTCACTCCTTGGGTCCCCGGGTTATCTGTTCCCTTCCCTGCATTCCTGCGCTGCAACTGCCCCAAGCGATGACCTTGTGGCCAGCGGCCAGCCCCAGGCCTCAATGCTGCCCCCCCCTAATTTACTGCATGACTTCAGGGAATCAGTTCTTTCTACTTTAATACTTTTCCCTCTCATATTCTTTATTTCACTGCCAGATACAGCCCAGAAATGATTTCACAAATCCCCAAACATAACTTCTGATCTTCCTAAAACAACCCCTGACTCAAGATGAGAGGCTTTAATTCCAATCATGAGCAAAGAAGGACCTTTTGGGGCCAGTTTTTGCAGTCTGGTCCTAGGAAAAGTCATGGCTTCTGATGAGACTTCAGGAATATTGAGCCCACTACAACGGTCAGGTGATTTCCAAGCGCAGGGCCCTTGCTGGTTATGGAACAGCCTGTCAGCCACACCTGGAGAAGGCCACATGATGTTAGAGCTGGATCAAGCAGCAGGATCATTCCTAAATGACCAGACCTGGGAGGGTTGGGGTGGAGCGGGGGGAGTATTGGGCGAGAAGAGCCAATGGGTTCAAAAGTCACAAATCTTGAGGACCATGAACCATACTGGGGAAGAGAAGGAAGGAGGATACAATGCCCGGCTCCAGAGGAGAAAGACAGGATGAGACAACTTTTATATTTTCTTTCCCACTCTGGTTAGAGTGAAACTGACACTCTCAGGAATTTCTCTTCTCATACCCTGCAAATGCAGACAAAGAGCCCCAGGAAATCTGGGTGTCCAGGGGAGGACTCAGTTTCTGCTCTTCCACAGAAGACTGGACCTCCTTTCCTGGTCTATTCCTCTGCAAGGAAGGAGCTCCTGAGTTAACATCTAGATTCCCTCCTGAAATGAAGTCATGAAACACCTGCCTTCTTCTACTCAGAATCTACTGTTTCTTATGGGTGGGGGAGGGAAGCAGGATAATATCTCCAGCTTTCCTCCTCCTGCATCCTCTCTTCCCCCACCTCTTCCCTGTCCACACCAACCTCCCTGCGGGACTGCAGCCTGCCTGAGAGGCTCTGGGCACTGGTGCTTGCCTAATTACCAATGCTGAGTTAGAGACTGCTGCAGCTGGGAGGCTCCAGCTGTGGACCTAAAGGGTGATGAGATTGCCAGGAAGGAGAAGCTTCAGTGAAAGAAGGAAATTCTGCACGGGGTCTCGGGGACTTTCAGAATTTTCTGGTCTGAAGTCCCTCTACCAGGCCTTGGCATGTGATCAGTCAACTGAGAGCATAGATGTCCCAAGGTTTCCAGAAATCACAAGGAAATGTCCAAGAAATGGCTCCAGAGAAGCCCTGTGGGTTGTCAGGGGTTACTTCCCTGGCAATGGGACACAGTCCATGCTAAGAGTCAAACCTAGAAATTGGCCAGGGGTGACAAGAATGGGGAGAGGGAACATACCTCACCTTCCAGTCAACTCATAATCCTGAGGAAATGGGCAGAGCAAGGGAGGACAGGGTTTCTTAAAGGCTCTCAGATTCGCTTTACTGAGCACATTGGGCTACTGCCACCTTGTCCCAGACTACTTGGGTAGAAAGAAAGGAAGTCATATGGCAGAGTAAGTAGGAAATAATTCCAGACCCACTCTGAGACCTCAAGCAATACATCTTCTCTCTGAGCCTCAGGGTATTTTGTTCGTTTTCTTTCATTTTTAATCTACAAAATGGGGCCATGGTAGTGATCTTTGTATCTCCTAATAAAATGTTTTTTTCTGGCAAAAATTAGGTGCTTGGTAATTAATAATTCAGTTATTTATTCAACACTCACTTATTAAGTGCCTTGTATGTACCAGACATTGCTTAGCGCTTGGGAACAAAACAGAAAGATCCCTATCTGTGTGGAACTTATATTCTAGTATGCATATGGGTCGGGGGAAGGGAAGGCAGACAACATTAAGTAAGAAATAATAACTAGATTATCCAATTTGTCAGAAAATGGTGAGTTCTATGATCTATGAAAAGAAGAAAAAGCAGAGCAGGGTAAGAAAAAGGATGACAGAAGTGACCTTGAACAAGTCCTTCTACTTTTCTAAGCCTTTGGCTTCATCTGTAAATCAGGTAGAATGATACCTACCTCACAGGGCAATTGTGCAGAATAAATGAATACAAATCATCTAGAATTGTACCTAGACCTTGATAGATGCTCAAGAGTAATAGTTGATGTCATCATGATGTTGTAGGTTTGGTGGATTGGGTCAGACCATGTTGAGAAGGGGCCGTCTAAACAACAACTAGAAGGAGATGAGGGAGTATGCCATGGAAGCTGGGGGGAGGGAGGAGTGCCCTGGGCATGGAGACCATGCATCACTAAGGCCCTAAGGCAGGAGCAGAAGTACAAATGGGCTGTGCCATTTACAGTTCTCCTACTGACCCCGTCAGAGAGATTGGACGAAGCTCAGACAGTCACCCTCTCAAAGAAGTTAAGGAAGGAGAAGCATTTGGAGGAGGATGAACCTGGGGGGATAGTATCAGGGAACTTGGCTGTTTCTGCAGCAAAAATCAAAAGAGAGAGAGAGAGAGAGAAAAGAAGCAAATTTCCCCTAGCTATTATGAGCTGAACACTTGAACTTATTGCCAGGCTGGGTGGGATGCAGGCTGCCTTCATGCCCGTGGACCGCAGTCTCTGCTCAGATGCATGTGAGTGCTTTTTGGGGACCCTCTCTATGTCTGAGGGTCAGGTGAGCGCGTGAACATGTGTGTGTCCTTTGTCAGTGTGCATCTTTGTGCAACTGTGTCTATCTGCTTGTTATGTACTACAAATGTTTGTCCCTGTTTGTTCACAGGAATGCCTCTGGGTCTCTGGCCTGTGTGTGTATGTGTGTGTGTGTGTTGGGGTGTATATAAATTGGGAGAGGTGTGTGCATGTGTGTAGTGATTTGTAGCAGGAAAATCCTCCTCGCTGAAAAGATGTGGGTGCAAAGGAAGAGGGAAAGACAGAACCACCATGCTTTATTTCATATCCATATGCGACCCTCCACAGTGAGGGTCTTCACCTTTGGGGGTGTCATGCTCTATCCCACCACCCTCTGAGAAATGCAGTACTTGCCGAATACCTAAATATAAGCCAGTGTCAGACTTGCCAGAAGTCACATTAGATGTCATGAGATGTTACATTAGATGTCATTTATGGGCCATTGAGGGTAATGAGTTCACTCCTTCATCCATTCACGTAGTTTTGTCTGTAGGGACCTCCACCCCATGCTAGGTGCTGGGAATGCAAAGACAAGGGGCCACTGAAGGTTCTAGGTTTTGGAGACAGCCAGTGCCCTTTACAGGTTGTGGAAGCTTGGGTGAGCCATTTTATTTTTCCAAGGGTTTTTGCTTTATATGCAAATCAGATACAATAATACCTACATCACAGAGCTGTTGTGAGAAATAATGAATGCAAGCATTTGCGATGGTAGTGAGACCCCAATAGATGCTCAAGAGTAATAGTCAATGCCCCCATCATCATCATCATCATCATCATCATCATCATCATCATATTCTCTGTTATCGCTGACTGTAGCTTCTTCCCCCACTTGGCACACACAAGTAAGAGAAGCTACTATTGTACTACCAGTTTCTTGACTCTGGGACTTTTTAAGATCTGGATCTTAACTCTGCTCAGGTCATTTAGGTCATTGTTCATAAAACCCTCAGAAGGGTTTCCCTCCCCTCCCCAACCACCAACCTGCTTTATCTTCCTTCCTGTGCATATCATTACCTAAAATTATACCATCATGGGTTTTTTTTCCCCCTTACTTTTTTATTGTTCATTTGCCTGTCTCCTCCAGTCAATGTTAACTCCCAGGAGAATAATGACCTGATTTTGCTCATTTGCTCTGGAATCAGGTACAAAGTTTATCTTCTGTGCCTAGGACAGTTCCTGGCACCCAGGAAGGGCGCAGTGAGCATGTCTTGAATGAATAAGTGAATGAATAAATGAATGAAATTAATTCATTAGTGTGGAAAGCTTCTCAGAGCAGACAGTATTTGATCTGGGGGTGCTGAAAGTTTTCCAGCTAACGAGATACTAGGCAGAGGAAAGAGCGCGTCCTTGTGACTGTGTCACAGGAAAAAAAAAAAAAAAAAACAGGGTGGTCAACCTTGCTCCCTATCACCTTGGTGATGTCTCCAAAACTCCACACTTGGCCTGGGAGTATATAGAAAAGAAGAAACACCCCAAATTTATGACTCTGTGTAATCCTCTTCAGTCTTCCAGAAGCTTTGGACCAGCCCTCATTTGCATATAAATGGTCATAATTTTTTAATCATAGATAAATGCCATTCTGTTTGCTTGTCCTTGTGCCTCCCTTTATGGTGAAATAAGAGTGACTTATGGTTCACGTGTAACAGCAATTAAAACATACACACATAACACTTCCTTGCTTCGTGTATCTCCCCCTCTCTCAAGTTTCCTTTCCATCTCTCCTCCTCCCACCCTGAGTGGTGAGTGGCGGGAAGGATGCTATCTTGGTTGACAGGTCATGGGTATAAATAAAGACTCTGGATTTAAATGGTTTGTTTCAGTTCCTTAGTACTTTCTGTGCAGTTTTGGACAAGTCCCTTCACCTCTCTGTACCAGTTTGGTCATTTGTTATATGGGCAGAATATAAAATCACGTAGGTGTGTTGCAAGGATTAAAAGAAGCGAAGTTCCCCTGGAAAAATCCTTATTTGGAAAACAGACGGGCTGCAGCTCAGGAGAAGATCTGGTCCCTGAGTTTTACCAACACTTGACTCCAACAAGAACTGGAAGAGCCCTAGAGAAATCAGCCATCAGTGGACAGAGATCTCTTTGATGTTTGTTTTAAGGACAATGATATTGGTTTCTGTGCCAGCTCTTTACTCTTGTTCTGAGATAATCCTTGGGGGGAGGTCGGGGAGGTAGAGTGTGGGTAGAGGTGAAATGGACACTTACTGGGTCTCTCCTGCAGATTTTGTTTCTGTTTTTGTTTTTGCTTTTGTTTTGCTTTATCTCCTCTCTTTCCCACACTACCCCATGAAGCAAGAGTTACCATTCTAATTTACAGATGAGGAATTTGAGGTTTAACAAGGTTAACTAATTTGCTTACAACAGATGAAGAAGAACCAAATTTGAAGTAACTCTGCCAGAATTATGTTCTTTTGTAGCCTGCTTCCTGTTTTTCATGGAGATAGAAGTTGTGGGATTATTCATTAGACCCAGTTTATGGACATGGTTCTGCCAGAACTTATCTCCTAAGAATCTAGAAGCATTCGTCTGACTACATACCAGCTTTCTGCTGAGGTGAGGCCCACCGGCACCAAGACGTCAACATGTCTAAAATGAAGCCCCACTTGCCCATCCCATCCACCCTCCTACATAGGCCCACTCTTTTTTACATTTCTTATAAATTATCTGTCACCCCGAGTTGCCCTAGAACCCTCCCTTTACTCACGTCCCAACATTCCGTTTCTCAGCAAGTCTTGTCCATTCTCCTTTTGAAGGTATGTCAAATTTATTCCTGTTTCAGGTCCACCATCAATCCCATTACCTCTCACCTGAGGCAGATAGCTATAGCTACCTCCCTGGTGTACTTACCCAGGGTATTTGCCCCTTCAGTCCATCGTTTTTGCTTTGCCAGGGTTACTGTCATAAGAACAAATGTAATCATGCCCTTCCCCTGCTCAAGAACCTTCAGTGTCTCCCCACTGCCCACATGTTAAGGATCAAACACCTGATCAAGGCATCTACAATATAACTCAACATTATACTTTGATTCTCCTCTGACTTCCCATCTACCCCCACAGAAATGTCTAATGATTTCTCTAAAATGAAATGCCTTTCCCATTTAAGAATATTCCTTCTCCAATATCTTGCCTTTTGGCCCACAGTTCACCTCCAAGCTCTCATAAAATGGTATGTCTATCTCACCCAACTTCCCCAGAAAAATCCAGCCCCCGATCCACACTACCGGCATTGCTCTCCTACCGCGGGAACTCTTACGCACACCTTTCTCCCTCCGTAGAACGTGAGCCCTGAGCTTCTTAAAGGCAAACCTCTTTTCTTATTCTTCTTTGTCTCTTTAGCACCTAGTCTGAGAATATTCAGACAGTGAGAATCATAATGCAGACATCACTTTGCATGTTCGCATTAAACATATCATAAACATATTACCACCAAGCTACTCCGGCTTCCTAATTATCTTTTTAATTGCTGTGTATTTCCTCCTGTTGATGTGCCATAATTACTTAAACATTCAATTCAAGTCATTAAATGTAACAAACATTTGCCAAGTACCCAACATGTGTCAGGTACCACGCTAGAAGCTGGAGACCCCAAGAGGAGGGGAGTATGGCCTGTGGACCCAAGACGTCACATTCTAACACAGACAACATCAGGTGACAGGTGTTCTAAGAGAGGCAGAGAGGCGTGTCATTGGTGGGTTGGGAGCACCGGATAAAGGAAGACTTTGGGGGAAAAGAAGCTGGGGAAAGTAAAGAAGGAGGTGATATTTTGTCTGAGTTTTAAGAGTTGAATAGGAACCTAAAAAATAAATAAATGCTAGGGAAAAGACAGACACATGTTCTGAGAGAGAAAGAGAGAAAGAGCATGGGGGAGGAGACAAATTAAGTCCTCACAGCTTGTAAAGGGCAGAGCTAGGATTTTGATACCAACGGTCGGATTCTAGGACCCCCTTGTCATCTTTTTCTACTAGTGAACTCCTACTCATCTGACAATGCTTGGCTTTTGGCCAGCTCTGCACTCTGTTAGTCTCAACTCTCTTTTTATGAAACCTGCATCCATTTTATGGAGCTAAGATGTGCTAGCAGATTTTCTCCAATCCAATTTTCCTTAAATCTGACAACTGGGGCTTCACCAAGTGTGATTTCTTTTTTAAGTTTTACAAAATGAGTTCACTAGGACAATTCATCTCATCTTTTGTTTCTGTTTCCTGTAAGTATTGCAATGTTATTAAAGAAACAACTCTAGAGCAAATTCCTGGTAAATATTTGGTCCTCAAAAGACATCAAGTGAATAAATGATCAACCAAAGACTCAGTGACTGAGTTGGCTGTGTGAAAAGGAGAGAAGAATTAGTAGAAAGTGAAAGATGTGGCACGTTGCACGATTACCTTTGTAAAGGTTAGAACAAATGAAAAATGTCCAAATGAATATCTTAATAGCCTGCCTATGGCATTGCTGCTTATGGAATCAGCAGAACAAAGTTTATCGAGAGCTGTGAAATGAACCCCACTCTTTGACTCACCCAATCAACTAAAAAACTTATTCAAAGAGAAGAAAACAACAGATATTGTATGCACCATTTTCTATATTAGTAGAAATCTGGAAACAATAAAAAAATGTCCAACAATAGGGAGTGGTTAAATAAATTACAATATATGAACTGGAAGGAGTATTATGAAGTCATTAAAATGGTAATTAGAAAGATTATGTAGCCACATGGAAAAACGTTTACTATATAATATTAAGTGGGGGAAAAAAGCAGAATACAAAATTGAATCGAGGCCATCACTGCAATTATGCAAAATTGTGTGCACATGAATCAAGACACCAGGGGAAGAGGCATGCATGTGACCAGCTGTTTTAACTGGTGTATTTTTCTTCTACAAATGTTCTTCAGTTGGATGGGATGTGGATTCGTGAGCCCAGCCTACGCTCTCCAGCCTCTAGGGGGAGCTCAAGTCTTCCCCTACCCGGCCTCCTCTATCCACCCTGGGAAGATAGAGAAGGTCTGCCGCAAAAGCCAGAGGCTCAATGAGGTGTGAAGGGTGGGGCTTCTGGTGCCTGATTTAATGAGATTATGAATAGAACTGAATTGGAGCAAACTTTCCCCGGGATTTTTTCTCTTGTTTTTTTCTGTCCACAGCTCTTGGTTCCTCTTGTGGAATCATTTGCTCTCCTGGCTTTTTTTCTCTTTAGGGCGCGTATATCTTTCCTGGCTTCTCTACTTTGGTTACAGCATTAAGAGAGGTCTAGAATGTCTGTCACCTGGGAAGCAAGTGCCATCCATAGCCCCTAAATTTAAATAAATAAATAAATAAATAAATAAGTTTAATAAACCTACAGATATATGTGCACAAGCAAAAAAGATGTACCTTTGTGTTCCCATGATTTCTAATTAAAGGGGAAAAGCTTCCATCAATAGAAACCAGTAAAATAATTTAGGGTACATCTTTATATTAAATACAAGGAGGCTATTTCAAAAAACAAAACAATTCCGTGGGTTGATAAAATGTTCCAAAATATAATATTTAATGGGGGGGGGGAGCAAGACACAAGATAGTGTCTGCATGTATATATTATCCCATTGATCATAAGAAATATCTGTCTGTATATGCTGGAATGAGTAAGTATTATATATGTAAGAAGCTGATCATAATAGTTACCTAGGGGGACTAGGCATTGAAGGACAGAAACTTTTACATTTTACTCCGTATTTTATATTTTTTATTTGCCATCTGCACATATTAGTTTTTTGATCTATCTTTTTAAAGTGGGATTAGGGCAAGATCTAAGAATAAGGAGGCTGGGATAGAAGATTTCGAATCAACAGAGTCTATAACTCTGCTATGCATCTGTACCAAGGAGGTCTCACATCTCCCAAATATATTCTAGCCCAGCTCACTACAGTAAAGAGCCAGGCAGAGATTTGGGTCCAAAGCTAGAACACACAAACATACCACCACTACTATTACAATTATTACTACCACCATGGATGCTATTATTAATAATGATAATCATAACTGCAGTAGTAGTAAGTAAATATAAAGACAACTCAAAATGTAGTAATAATGCAACAATAAATGGATGTAAAGCAAAAGAACCAAAATAAAAGTACAGATTTAAAGTTCAATATTTAAAGAAACCAGCACACGATACTTAACTTTTTTAAAGTTAGGGTGGGAGAAATTTCACAAACAATTCCATTTTAACCAAGTCACATTTCGACCAAGACAAAGGAGACGGAAAGTCTATTTAAAATAGGACAGGGTTAGTCCCCACTTGTGGTTTCAAATTGGCTTCCTAATAAACTGTGACTAAATTAGCTGGCTTTGAGCTTCAAAATCTGCTTTTCTCAAACGTCCCTTTCTCCTAAGATTGTGAACCCCAATTTGCTTCCACTCTCCAGGGGATTTCAAAGTCTATCGATTTTGCAGTTTTAAATTATTGCTTCTGTATGGGGAGGATGGGGATAGAGGACAAGCTGTGGAAGCCAGAGGGAGAGGGGCAAGTGTAGATTCACTTATAGTCAAGGCCAGAGTCCTGATGTGGCCTCGTCCTAAAGTGGTGCCTGGCCTAATCTCTTTTCCATGTGTAGTTTCATGGAACAACTGTGGCTTCTCAGGTTTTCTAAGGGAGTAGGCATTCCATTGAGGACCCAAATCCTATTCATTCCTCTGGTAGAACACAATTATTAAAAGAGAATGGGAATGTGAAAAGCTTCTGGTATACCAACCAGGGATGCTTTGTGAAGGCAATCAGAGCAAAAAGAATCACATCTTCCTTTCAGTTCCTTTCCCAGCCACTGGGACCCTGCAGTTGGTCCTCAATGCCGCCCCAACCTCCACCTCCAGAACGTGATATGGAACCAAAGCTAATCTAGGTTTTCATTCCCTCATTGCCTACAGATAGATCCCTTTCCTCCAACCTTGGGACAGAGTCTGGAGGGATGCAATTCAGATTAGATTAGCTGACTCTCATGTCCCGGTGTGTAAATCCATATACCATCATTACACGTTGGTTGCCACAGATTCATTGACAAATGATTCAGTGTACAGTGATTGAGGCTTGATCTCCCTCACCCTGGGGATGGCATCTGGATCAAATTCAACCAAAAGAAGAAGAAGGAGGAGGAGGATGGGGAGGAGGAAGGGGTGGAGGAGGGGGAGCAGGAGGAGAAGGGGGAGGGAGATGAGGAGGGGGAGGAGGAGGTTGGTTCTAGCCAATACACAAGAAGCCTCCATCTTTCAACCTCTCGTTTGGAATTCAGAGCATTGCTCCACATACAAACACCATTAAAAAGGGATGGTCAGAACCACCACAGTGTAGTCCAAAAAAACACTGAGTTACCCTATTATGTAAATATGTAGCTACATGTAAACTGCTAGCCTGAAACTGAATAACCAGCTTCCATGGTCTAATAAAAATACTCAGCATGATCTGGAACAAAATCTTGAATTTCAGTGTTCTTTTCTGAAAAAAGGGGGTTGGTAGCATTGACTGTCTGAGGTCACAGAGGAAATTAAGTAAGCTGATGGGTATGAAGTGCCTGGAGCAGCAGCAGGTGGAGGTAGCGAGGGTGTTTTCCCTCACTGCCACATCTTCCAAGAAACCCTAAGGTACTGGAATGTCAAAAATAATCCTAACCCCAGCTATTTGAGAGCTTCTTAAATCACCAATAAAAAGTCAGTGTTAGGGGGCACATGGGTGGCACAGTCGGTGAAACATCTGACTCTTGGTTTCGGCTCTGGTTGTGATCTCACGGTTGTGAAATTGAGTCCTGCATCGAGCTCTGTGCTCAGCATGGAGTCTGCTTAGGATTCTCTCCCTCCCTCTGCTCCCCTGCTCACACTCTTACTCCCTCTCTCTCTCTCTAAAATAAATCAGTAAATCTTTTTTGAAAAGTCAGCCTTAAAACCATTGTTTTGTGTGTGTGTTTTAACTAATTTGCTGTAAGGTATATCTTACAGGTACCCAGTGCCAAGGGACTTGTCACTGATCTCACCCCAGATGAGAGTTTGAAAACTCCACTTATAAAGTGAATAACTCTCCATCAACTTGTTTATAAAGGAACCCCATTTGCTTTCAAATAAATATATGGTGAGTAAATTATATTTCCATTTTTCTGTGTGTGTGTTTGTGTGTGTGCATGTGTGTGTATAGCATGTAGCCAAAAGACAATACGCTGACTTGTTACCTATGTATTGTACGTCTTGGATAGAACCATATAGAGTACTTACTCCAGGTGCTACTAGCTCTATGATCTTGGGCCGCTTATCTAAGATCTCTAAACCTCAGTTTACATGTCTGAGGAAGAAGGGTAGTGATATTTTCTGTAAGTTTGTGTTGAAAGACGAAATTATAGGCTGTATATCTGTGCCTGGCTCAGATAGTTGTTGTTGTTGTTATTATTCTTATTGTTGTTATTTTTGAGTTTAAAAAATCCACTTTATGAAGATTTGCTTTGTATATTTTCAACATCACGAAGGCTGCAACTCTTTGATCATTCCTTTTGGCCATCTTTACCAAAATTATTAGAATAATAAAATTATAAACATTTCAGGTGGACCTTCAAAACCAATGCAACAGCCAGCACAGAGCAGTGAATGTAGTAGACATAATGAACATTTGCTGACAGGTTGATTAATTGATTACATCTAATCCCCTGGTCAGTGTTTTGAATGCTCTCTAGAACTTGGCAAGTGGTCATAGGACCCATGTTTGGACACTTCCAGTCTCCAGAAACTTCAAACTACCTTCATTGCAGATAGTAGTTTAGCTGATAGGTGACTGGTGAAACTACTTTCTAGCCGCACCCCCATGGCAGGCTTCATGCATGGATCAGGTCACAGAGACGGACCCACAATCCTTAACTCGAGCTGGATAGCGAACAAATCAAAATTCTCTTCCAAATTCCAAATGTTAGAAAAGTCTGTTTTCCACCGAGCCATCAAGCCACCTTCCTCTCTCTGCTTCATTTTTGTGGCCCCAAGAGCCAGACGTAAAAAGTCTGATTGTTTTCCTGCATGAGGTTGGTTCAGAGATCTGCAGGCAACTCTTAGATTTTCAAATCCACCCTTGATAGGAAACACTCCTTTGCAACCACCACACACAGATTCCAGAGACATGAGTAAGAAATAGGGGAGTTCCTCATGATTTGTTCATGAAGAGGGAAGAGCAGGGGCCTCTTGTTCTCTGAGCTATTATTAAAATAAATGTCATTGGCTAAAAGGCAAGAAAAGTTGGGGGACCACCCAGGCGAATGACACTTTCCCAGCCCCACCATATCAGCACTAATTAGATATTCTAACACTTTCTGTAGCATTTCATAAAAATGTTTCAAGACCAAGTGATAGAGTGTCCAAACAAGCGTATCACAGATGTTCACTCTGGCGGTTCTGGGGAAATACCTCCAACAAAATAGCAACTTTTTGTTTTTTCCCTCCAGTCCCAGATTGGTCTCTCTCTCTCTCTCTCTCTGTCTCTCTCTGGGAACACAGGCAGGTTTTGCTAGATGTCAGAATCTTGAAACCACCACTTGAAATAGCTAGCCATGGTTCAGGGTTTAAGGGTCAAATCCAGAGAGGTTCATTTGAATTTGTTTTGGATTGAACATCTCCCCTGAGACGTATAAAATTTCAGGGTCATCTTTTGTGGCTTTGCTTCAGGTTAAGTCAGGATTTGTTACAAAAGAGGACACAAAATTGTGAGCTCAAACTTGTCCAGGAAGTTGGGGCAGAAATTTGTCTCGGGACTTCTAGAAGATGGGCACTATGGCTATCGGTAAGATCAATAATGCAGAAAGAAGTTACATTTAATTGATTCCTTGAAAACACAAAATGCCGTTTCATGAAATGATTCAAGAACAAAAAATTAAAGATCCTTATATGTTTGCTCTACACCAACTTGTCTGTTCTTCTTTGGAAGCCTCAGCCTTCTTGCCTACCAAAGAGAAATAACCCACTGCAATCACTGTTCCTTCAGCCTCTTCTGAGCTCTTTAAGGAGAGAGGCCGCCAATGGTTAGAAACACTTTCTCCAGCTACTCCAAGCACTTCCTGATGAGGTAGCAGATGAACGCAAACTGGTGGCTTCAACCAATGTAAATGTATTAGCTTACAGTTCTGGAGGTCACAATGCTGAAACAGGTTTCCCAGGGCCAAAGTCAACATGTTGGCAGAGCTGCATTCTTTCTGGAAGCTTGAGCAGAGAATCCATTTCCTTGCTTTTTCCAGCTTCTAGAGGTCCCCTGCATTCCTTGGTTTGTGACCCCTTCCTTGGTTTGTGATCCCTTCCTTCATCTTTTGTGCCAACAACATAGCAGCTTCAAATCTTTCCGTGCCACCTCCTCCTTCCACTTACAAGGACCCTCATGAGATTGCTTTGGACTCAACTCCAATAATCCCGGGGAATCTTCCATCAAAAGATTGATCGTCACATGTACCAAGTCTCCCTTGCCATGTCAGGTGACATATATTCACAGCCTTACTGGGAGAAGACATCAAGGAGAGGCCGTTATTCTTTCTACCACAGATGCTAAGCCAAGATTAGGAACTGGAGCTAGGCCTAGGAAATCAAGGAGAGCAGGGAGGGAGAGGGCCCTCACCATCGATGGAGAGCTTGCTTTTTGTCATCATGGACTCCAAGGGAAATGAGGGAGAAGCATGCCATTCTCGAGACACGGAGACTAGGAGTTTGCATGGCCCTTCCAAGACACACAGATATCCCAAAGGAATCAAAATCCAAGCTCCTTCTCCAGCACCAAGCTGCTGTGTTTACCACGAGTATCAGATGGCACATGTGTTTAGCCAGGTTTTATGATTCAGACCTGGGGCTGGGCAACGAACACGAACTTGCCGTTGGTGACTTCTCAAAGCTAAAGGCTGACATCTTTTTTGATGTTATTCCTCAAAGGTGAGACTTACTTCGTGAAATCGTTTTTTCCTTTCTAGTGGGAAGTAAGTGAAAACATTCCTGTATTTTGGGCTGAGCCAAAAGAAATGCTGTTTTCAAAGAGTAAGTAGTTTTCACCTGTGAATATTATATTACATTTCAGTGCTGTAGAGGAGGTTTTAAAGAATATCCAAGGAAAATCAAAAGGTAAAACATTTCTATATGGAAAATTATTTTTACATCTTCTAAATGAAAGGTTAGTCAGGGGTGTGAGAAGTTGTATGGGATTAAATAACTGGTATCCTATTTCCCCTGCCTTGTGTCTCTGAGCCAAATTGTATTGAATTTTGAAGAAAGAGACTTGGCATTTCTACAAAATTTGGAAAAGAGGAAAAAACATCTCACAGAAATGCTACGAGAAATAAATCATGCTTTGGGACTCCTGGCCAGCGAGAGCGGCCCTCTTCATCCACCTCAAATTAGCCTAAGAGATTTTCTTTGAAATGGAGTGCACCTTTGAAACTCTGAATTATTAGAGTCACTCAAATTACATCTTTAGAATTCTGAGAAAGGCCAACAATAGTTTCAGTCTTCATCCCGCCCCATTTTTCTGTCATACAATGTGGTCTTCCACATAGTTCTGGGAAGAGGCACGACGGACCACATTTTATAAAGAGTCATTTTGCTTTAAAAGCTTCCCATCTTGTTTCAATGCCAGATTTATATTTGAGCATGTGAGAAAGGCTTCTCCCTTCAAGACACTGTCACCGATTTCACAAATAAGTCAATAATTCACTGATTTCTATAAGGCTGAAAGCTTAATCTCCACCCGGCCCATTTGCTATGTTAACCAGAACATTCAGGGGTTATGATCTCTAAATGCCCTCATCGTTTATGTGATTTCTCGCAGTCACGCTTTGAGATAGGTAGTAGTAACCCTTTTAAGAAATAAAGAAACTGAGATTCAGAAAGCTTACGTACTTTCCCAAGACACCTTATTAGAAGGTAGTCAGCTGCGTCTTTAAGACATCAGTTTTTATTGCCTCCACTAAGAATATATTTACTCTATTCTAGTAAGAGATGTGAGGTTAAAATCCATGATAGCATATGGAGATTTTACCAGGCTTCTTCACTTGTTACATTGAAATATTCCACTTGGATCAGAAGCTTTTCCAGGCTGGGCATGAAGACAGTGATCCTGATGTTGGAGGAAGCACAGGATCACATTTACAAGGGTCTGGTGTTCAGCTGATGGTTGAACTGCTCCAATTTGCCCATGGCTTTGCCAGTACCCCCAGATCCATCTCCAGCATTTGAACTGATAGGTTCCAATTAGTTAAACGTAGAAAACAAACTTAGACTTAGTTGATGTGAGGAACAAGTGAGGGGTTATTTCAATCCAGAGCTGGGGTCCATCTTTGTATATCCTGATAAAAACAGAGAAGATCCATCTGCAGAGGGAAATGTAGAGCCCAGAATCGGATACCAGGAACATGCTGTCCTACATATAACTAATGAGAAATATATGCATCTATATATTATTGTATATATTAGTTATATATACTAGTGTATTATTATTGTATTTATATTGTTACTTAGTTACATACACCGGTTAGGCTATATGAAGGTCAGCTTATTGTATATATTATATATATAAATAACATAAGGTAAAGTATATATATACATTATAACATAAATAAGTTATATATATTATCATGTAAATAAGTATACCTAATTAAAACAAGTTTGTGTAGGCTGGCCAGTGTGATACCCTCCCACAAGACTTGTTTCAGGATATTGACACCCAGTTGTTTTATTCAAAATGTTTACTTAGAATGTGAGATGGGACCAACGGTAACTACTTCATTGAGTTGTAAGGGGATTAAATGACACCATGTATTTCAGTTAACTTCGACTTGCTGTTTCCTACTGCTCTTCATGATTCTGGTCAAATATCAGCCTCTTCTAGCAGCTTCTTGTGCTTCCTGCCCACTCCTGGACTTTGCCAACTGGGCTCGGCATTCATTTTGGTGGACTTCCTGCCTCACTAAATACACTACATCATGCTTTAATTATCTCATCAGACCGAGCTCTTTGAAATCAGGAATAACGTGCCATTCATCCCCAGAACTTCAGCCACCATTTCAGTCCTCAGCACACGGTCTGTGTTGAGCAAATAAATGCAAAATGCCTCTCACAGAACCTAGAACATAATATTAATGCCATCTTATTTTATGTTCAGAAAGTACTAAAAATGCAGCAAGCATTAACTACTAAAAAAGAAATGTTTTAGTTACTTCAAGTTAGGGAAGGTTTTAAAATGATTAAAACAGTGGGTGTGAAGAATCTCATGTTTCACTTTTATAATGACTTGTTATTTTTGAAATTCACAGCTTGGATAGTAAAAGAAACGAAAGAGTTTGAGTTCCAGGACTTTCCAGGCTCTGCCACAACACTGCTGAATGCAGAATTCATTTGCAGACAGTTCTCCTTTTCCAGTTTTCATGACCCAAAAAAGAAAAATGTGAAGATTATTTCTTCCTGTCATTCCTGTTTACTGGTTTGGGGAAAAGATAAAACATTATTTTTGGAAATCCAGATGGGAATTTTGGGCCCGTGAAGTCCATGTCCACTGTGCAATAAGACTGACTCCAGGTAAAGCCCATGTCTGTGTTCAAATGAGCATTCGAAGCATTGGAATATTCTCAGCAAAGGGCAGGTGTGGGCACACCCTCAGAACAAAGCTTGTCTTTTCACGGAAAACTTACTTTCAGCTTTCATGATATATCTAACAACTTTTTCTTTCCCCCAGAAGAGGTCCAAAGTCTTCCAAAGGAGTCTGATGGCCCCAATGGATATATTCCCACCTGACTTTCCAGAAAATTCCAAAAACTCACTCTTAATAGATATGCCCCAGGCAGATCTGATAACCAACAGGCACAGAATATCATTAAATTAGCATTTTTAAATTTCCAAGTCTAAGGGCCCATATTCATGGAAAAGGTTCTGCCATTTGACAAGGAAAAAACACACTTAACTTTCACTGTGGAATTCTATAGCCTTAAAGGCCTAGAGATTGCTAAAAAACAAATCAATTAATATCAGCACATTATTAAAGCAATGA
Organism: Enhydra lutris kenyoni; assembly: GCF_002288905.1. NCBI lineage: Eukaryota > Metazoa > Chordata > Mammalia > Carnivora > Mustelidae > Enhydra > Enhydra lutris. The sequence goes on along the minus strand of NW_019154090.1, from coordinate 19,287,714 downwards.
GGAAATACTATGTTGGTGTCTTCAAAGTGTGATCTTTAGCATGCATGGGAGAGAGAGCTTGACAGAATAGTGTCCTCTTGGGAGGTTTGAGAACTATGGATGCCACTCCAGAGACTGCTGTGTGATTGGCCCATCAGCCTGGGAATCTGGACTTTTAAAAGCTCTCCAGGTGTTTTGAATGTGCAGCCAAGGTTGAGAACTGCTGCTCTTAGGTCTATAGCTGTGGTTCTCATCCCTGGATGCACATTGGAATCTGGGAAACTTTGAAAACATCCCAATTCTGCACCCCTTTCCCCCTGAGTCAGTGGTTCTTACACTTTGGCACATACCAGAATCATCTGGAGGGCTTCTTAAAGCACAGATTGCTTGTCCCACCCCCAGAGTTGCTGATTCAGGAGGTCTAGGGTAGGGGTTGGGAGTTTGCATTTTTAAGATGTTCTCATGCATTGCTATCGCCATGTGTCCCACAACCCACTTTGAGAACCACTGCCATAGATATTATTATTTATATAGTTCAGGAAAGTTTGTATTTCTATACTGAAAAATATCTAAAATTCCCACCTAAGTGCTGTCTCTCCTTTTTTCTGATTAACCAACCTTGCACTGTAATAGAGATGTTCCATGACTCCAGCTTGAGTAGTTTCTTATAATCCCTCCCCCAAGGCTTTCCAGGGCAAAATGGTAGAGTAGACAGAGCACAAGACAAACCTGCTTTCAGTTCCTGGCTCTGTCCCTTAGTAGCACTGCTAGCCTTGGGGGGTGGGGGATCAACTCCTCTGTGTTTTCCCAACACTTTACCAATTTCAGCACTGAAATTCCACATACCAGGATATCCTTCAGCCCATGGAAAACCAGGATAGTTGGCCTCCGTTGACAGCCTTCATTTTTTAACCAGTGGTAAGGAAAACCAAGCTGACCTTGAAGAATTTCTTCATGCATTTGAGGTAGTATATGTAAACTGCCTTGCATAGAGTAATTGCTTCATAAAAAGTGATCATGATTATATCCATGAAATCTTTAATGATGGATTGTGTTGAGAAGGGAAACACCATGCTTAATCACCAGTACCTATTTATAATAAAAATAATGTGAGGGCCACTCGTTTGGCCAGTCCTTTTAGAGCAACGGATCTGACCTTAGGGGCACATTGAAATCATCTGAAGAGATTATTTTAACCACCCCTTCCCACAGTACCCAAATTATACTCCAGGCAATTAAATCATAATCTCTGGTGTTGGAACTCTGACATCAGTATTTTTGAAAGCTCCCCCTGGTGATTTCAATGTGCAGCTAGGTTTGAGTACCAGTGTTCCATGCGGTGTGGCTCAACATGGCTCTGGGGAAACTGACAGCATCCTTATGACCCAGGAACTTGCTAGACATGCAAAGTCTCAGCAGTCTCCCCTCCCAACTAGTAGAATTAGAATCCTTGGAGTCAAGACCCAGGAATCACTCACTATTTTGTCAAGCCCTCCCTCCCAGGCATGCTAAAAATCAGACTTTGAAGACACCAACATAGTATTTCCTCATTGCCTTAATAATGTGCTGATATTTACTGATATTGTTGTTATTGATTTACTGATTTTATTGATATTATTGTTTTCTAGCAACCTTGGAATTAGCCATTTTTATGGGATTTTTTTTAACATACTTTAAGATTCTATTTGCAAGGATTTTAGTAGGTTATTTGCATCAATATTTAAAAGTGAATTTGAACTCATTTTTTGTTTTGTTGTTGTTATTGTTGTTGTTGTTGTTGTCGTTTTGTGTGTGTGTGCAAATATTCCCAGGATTTAATGTCAGTGATATCCTAACTTGGTAAGGTTCTCTGAGAAACTCTTCTTCTTTTATGTTTTAGACCAGTTTACCTAACGCTGAAGTTATCACTTCCTTGGAAATTTTGAATTCACTGCTGAAAACACACATGGGTCTGTCAACCATTTTTGGAAGTAAATCTATTATGCCTTTTTTCAAAAATAGGTTTTGGTTCATAAAAATGATATTACTTCTGTTATCTTTGACCATTTATTTCACCAAGAAAATCATCCACCTTGAAATATTGCTTTCAGAAATATTGGTCTACATAAAAATATCAGGTTTTTGATTCTCTCAATTCTTATATCTATGTTTTTGCTAAATCCTAAAACTGAATGTTCACTACAGGAATGTATGTTCTTTATCATTTAATGTTAAATATTTTATTGTATGAATTTTCCTCAGAGAATAGCTATGACTGATATCAAAAGTTTCCATAAGTCTTATTATGAACTTCTGCTTATGAAAGGTGTTGTGATAGATCATTTTGAAAGTCCTTTGAGCAATGAAAAATAAGATCTTTGTTTTCATAGCACAGGATATGTATACATAATATGTATGTGTATCACGTATCAACTTATAAATGAATATTTGTATTTCAGCCTGTAAGTAGTGTTCAGCTTGTACATGCTATTTGTTGTTGTGAATTTTATTAGTGAAAAGAGTTTTGCAAAATTATTGAGCTGCAAAAACCATAAGATCATCCTCCTTCTTTCAATAAAAATAACTTTGGTGGTTTCTGTTATGGCAACATTTGCTTTCTTTAGTTTAAATTTGTATTTGCCTAGCATATTGAAATAAAACATTTTATTCTTTATTATTTTAAAAATAATTATTTGAGGGGTTAAAGAATACACACCATGTTGAAAAAATAAAATAAAAAATAATTACTTTTCTTTCTTTTCAAAATTTATGCATGCTAAATGTAAAAAAGTTTAGAAACACAAAAGAAATAGAGACAAGAAATTTTTAAACATCAGGATTCCAACCCACTGATACTTGGATAAACTCTACATAATAACCTGATTCCTTTCTTTTCACTTAGTGGTGCATCATGAACAAGTCAGTACGTTACATTAAACAATTTCTTGAATTTATTTTATTATTGTACTACTAGGATATTAAATTTCTTATCACAGCTTTAGTGACTTCAGAGCATGTCACATTACAGATGTTTACATTTAAACTTCACATATATTGTAGTATTGTTTTAAACTTCTGATATTTTAAATAATGCTACAATGGGGAGCACCTGGGTGGCTCAGTCAGTTGAGTGTTTGACTCTTGATTTTGGCTCAGGTCATGATCTCAGGGTCATGGGATTGAGCCCTGCATTGGGCTCCATGCTCAGTGGGAAGTTGGCTTGAGATTCTCTCTCTCCCTCTGCCCCTCCCCCAACTTGGGCGTATTCTGTCTCTCTCTAAAAATTAATTAATTAATTAATTAATGCTTCAATGAATATTCTTAGGTACTCATTGCCTGTGAAATACATAATCTCTTGGAAGAAATGTCTAAAGTAGAAAATTATTGAGTTAACAAATATGAAATACAGTGATAAATTACTGAAATATCTTAATTTTAGCTGTTTCTTTTAAGCAACAAATAACTACATTTTTATATTGACCCAAGTCGAAAATCTTTTTTAAAAAAGAGTAATTTGCTTTGTCCATATTGTTCAAACAAGATTTTTCACTTTTGTTGTTACTGTTTTCTGGTTCTGTGTAGTTTTGTTTTGTCTATTTTGCATTTCGTTTTCTTTCATTTGTGGTTCTCTGTCACTTGCTAATTAAACACTAAACCCATTTATCTCCTAGTGATTCAGAAGATGTATTATTTCAAGTATTTACACACTCCACTAATCTTTAGTTTTCTGATTTCTAGGTGTAATAAACTAATAAATAACTGTCAATTCTCTTTATAAGATGGAAAAATTAATCCACCTCATTGTCCCCATGCTTTTACCCAGCTAATTTCAGGGATGTTCCTGGAAATTATGGAATTTTGGACCAGGTAATTATGCCACATTTTTGTTTTTATTATTTCCTTATCTTTTTGTTTATCTATGATAGTGCGTGTTTATGAAAAGTCCTTCGTTTAACTGGTCTCTGATTGCCAGGATACTGCTTGAAGGAAGTTTATAGGAATAGTTTATTTTCTGAAAGTTATATATACTTTACTTTGCCTTTCCCATCGTTGATGAAAATGAACAGCTGCTCAGAGGAGCATCTGATCTGGTTCCTTGATCACAATCCTTTCTCCTCAAAACTGTAGATGGTTTTCTTGTGCTTTCTAATGGGTAATACTTTAGAGAACTTTGAATTCTGTGTAATGCTTTATAGGGAACTTTCTGTTTGTTTTCTGTAATAAATCATGCAGGAATAATTTTTACCCCTCCACATAGTTGGGTTTTTTTATTTGTTCAAATCAGGTTTTATTTAGATAATGGATTTGACATAGTAGTTGTTCCTCAGACTTTTAACCCATAGACTCATCTACTTCATTATCTGTTTTTAGAAATACTACAAAATCATTGTACCTCCTTCTCCTTCAATGTATCACATTCTGTTTCCTGCAGGAGATTATAAAGTTCTGGCTTCTCAACTAGACTCAGGGGTAGGTAAGAACCAGTAACAAGATCCCATCTTTTAAGGTTGGTATTTTGGAAGGATAAATGGAAACTTCAGAGTGAGTCTCTTGGGGAGTGTTTGAGCAGGAGAACATGGGACTGGACAGATCATGGGTGAGGTTGGCAGAACCCCATCCTTAGGAAAATTCTCCAACCCTCTTATCTTCTCCCTGAAGCCAACCAGGATGGTGTTAAACTGCCCTAGAAAGAGCCAGAGGGCTGCTGCCCCAGTTCCCAAAGTGTAATCAGGAACCATGTGCACCAGAATCATTTTGAGGTGATTATTAAAAATGTAGCTTCCTAAGCCCAATCATCAAACCAGATGAATCAGAGTCATCTGGGGGCATGGTCCAGGAATCTGCAGTTTTATAAGTAACCCAAATATATCTTGGATTCATAGAGGTTTGGAATCCCTGATTTAGACTGACTTTCTTTCTTTCTTTCTTTTTTTCTTTCTTTCTTTCTTTCTTTTTCTGGAAGGATATATGAAGATTACATGGAGGAATTAAAGATAAATCCCCTCTAATAGTGTAAGCAGGATATGCAATGGTTGTATTGTGCTCTGATTACTTATCTGAACAAAATTAGACAGATATTTGGGGGATGGCTAAATGGAAACTATGAGCACTCCGTTTCCTTAGTGGCTTTTAAAGATATTCTGTGTCTTCTTAATGAACCTCTATGAATGACCTCAGTCCTCAGGAAAATTGGGCTGCTTCAAACCCACCACTTTCCTTACTTATCCTGAAGACTAAGTAACTATTAGAGCAGACATTAAACCCTAACCACCAGCAGCTATATGAGATGACTCAACTCAGGTTATAATTAGGGGAAGAAAGAGCCAGAGGGGGACCGGTGGGGGTTAGGGCAGGGCAGTTAGCTGAAGGGAGGAATGTTCCAGGTCTTCCCCAGAGAGACAGTGGTTCTCCTCAGAGACCAGCCCTAGTCAATCTCCACAGTTCCTCTCTGATACCCCTCTTAAGCCAACTGGGCCCTTATGTATCTAGAAATGCCTGAAATTTAGAAGAGCAAAAAGAAAGCAATTCAGATATTTGATATGGTCTCAGGTTGGATATTCAGGAACTGTCCTATGGGTGGCATTAAAAGGTGAAGTGGTCAAGCCAGGGTTTCTAGTGTTTGAGGAGATTTAGGAGAGAGGAACAGTTTTCAGAGCTAGAAGTAGTCCTAGGATAGGAATCCCCCTGTACAACAGGAAGATCTATGGAACCAGGAAATGGGCAGAGTCTAGTGTCTAAAACAGTTCACCTCAAATACAAACACATCAAAGATGGGAAGGTTGGGGGTGGGGAGGAGAAAGCAAGGTAGGAAGTCCTGGGCTTCTGTCATCTGACCCCCATTCACTTCTTGGGCCCTAGCTTCCTATCAACTCTCTGCTACAGCCATGCTTCCTTAAAGGGTCTGACCACACCATGTTCCTTCCAACACTGGACTCCTTGCATGTGCTGTTCTCTCAGCCAGAACTCTCTTGCCCTCTATCCCCTTCCGAGTGAACACACAGTTGGGACACCACTTTCCATAGGGAAGCTGTGCCTGAACCCCCAGCTCGGTCAAGTCCTCCTATTGCATGACTTCCATTGTACCCCCTACACTTTTCCTCTATGGCACTAAACATAGACCTGACTTGGCTTTCATGTCAGCAATGGCTTGATAGTTAGCTCTTCACAGTCTGGTTGGAGGAACAGCATGGTGGTAGCAGAACCCGAGCCCTCAGGTTATACTTCTCACTGTCTCTGCTCTGCTTAGAGCAGATCTTCTACACAACATGGGACTGGATTCTGCCATCCTGCTTGGTGCATGCCAGACTCACCGACATGATAGGACGCAAAATCTCATTTTTAACAAATAGTCATTTTCATGTACATTTGTAAGACCCAACAAAGATTCTGGTTTGTATCAGGAAAGAAAATTCAGTTCTTACTTTGGCCACAGAGGTTTCCTTATCCTCAAATGCTAGTCTGGTTTTGAAGAACTTAAATTGTCATTGCACAGGGACTGTGCCTTTCAAAAGCAACATCTTCAGGAAGAAGCCAGGACATGAGGGACTGCCTGCGGCAAAGCACAGGGCCTTCCTTTGTAAACTTGTCTCTATGGACTTGTATCAACTGCTCCCTGACCCAGAATCACCCAGTTAAACAAACCAGGGATTACCCCTAAACTCACACAAAACCAAACCTGCCAGGTCCTTGATAATCCTTGAGACCGTCTCTACCTGTTCATGTTCATTTAAGCTCTGATAAGATGGCAGTGAATGTCTCCTTTTTAAGAGTCTCAGGAGGCAGAGATTAGCTCAGTTTTCCCTTCCAAATGACATTTTCCAAACCATATGAGCAAAGTTTCCTTTCCAGTGGCCCATCGAATTGCAAACAAAACCAACCAGTGGTCCATGTCACTCAGAAGCTATTCTAACCTCAAACAGTTGCCTAGAAATCATGGCTGGACAAATTTGAAATACCCAAACCTGGATTAAGCCTGTAAGCTTCAATTGACTTCAATTCAAGCCCAGCTCCCTCGTTTTATCATGTATGACATTACATCACTGCATTGCAATGAAACGTATAATCAAAAAGCCAGACTCCACTTTCCTCTGGGATTTTGGAAGAGCAATTCTTTTTTAGGGGTAAAAATATGAGCTGTGACCTTGTTCTTTATGTTGTTGGTCAAGTATGAACCCAAACATTCATCCTTTTAAAGAAAGGATGCTATGCAATCAAGCCAATGCCCAGCCTGATGATGTATCCCCCACCCCACTGCCTAAATAGCTTCTTGTGCAGGGTCACTTTGTGGGAAACATCTTGGTGAATCAGCTCCACTCTTCTCTCATTTGACCTTATTGGAAAGTTCAGACAGGGAGACACAGACTTTGGGGGATCACGTTTCGGGGACTCTGAAGCCGGATGAAGGCTCAGAGGCTGGGAATACTAGAACCCAGTTGCACAGGCATGGGGCTAGGGGTATAGGAGAAGATTCCTAGGGTAGGTAACCTGGAAATAGATCGTGAAGTTCAGATTCAAAGATGGACACACAGGAACCTGGGTGTCCAACACAGAACTGCAGTTGGAGGAAGCAGAGTATGACCATAATTGGGGCAGAGCCCTCTGGTCACAGGAGAGAGGTAAACCACAACAGACCCAGGGAGAGCCGCTTCTCTTTTGATTGTGAATGAACCGATGCCTTCCAGACATCCAGTTCAGGACCAGAGCTGGGATGTGTGCCTGGGCAGGTCTGATGCCACAGGTTGGAGCATGTAGACCCATGTGCGTGGAGGAGAGGACTCCAGAGCAGGGAGCCAGCCTCTCAACACAAGCTCAGACAACAACTACTCCCTCCCTCCAAACGTGCATCACAGAGGCAGGCCAAAGCCCGTCATCCCAGGAATCCTTCAGGATTCCCAAGGAGAAAAAGTGTTTTGAAGACTGGCTAGGAAGGGAAGGTCTTAAAATATGCAAATTATTCCACTTGCAAATAGTTAATAATTTATAATAATCCTTATTTGCAGATAATTTGAATATTATGAACCGTAGCATGCAGGGAAGCATACTGATCCCCTCCTCTGAAAGCAGTACATGTATTCATTTTGGAGTTTTATCTTATTTTACTTCTCAGAAAAGGAGAAACCCATTGAAGGATGAGAAAGCAGGTTGCTCTGGCCCATACTTTTCACTTCAATGGGAGTGAGTCTGCTTTAGTCCAAGTGGATAATTAGAGACATGTCGAATTTCCGCCCAGTGCTTTGGGGCCTCTGGGACCACCAGGACGACACTGACCCAGGTCTCCAGGTGACTCTGGCAACCCCAGTCCACTGGCTGGAGCCAGTGAGTCGGGGACTGAGCATCCGCCCCCTGCCTGTAAGACAAGCAGTATCCTTTCTCGAACTGAGACAGGGACACGGTGAGAAAAGAACAGAACTAAGAATCCTGCATGTCTACCACATGCCAGACTCTGTGTTAAGTGATTATGTCTTTTGGCCCACTTACATTTCATCTCTGTTGAGTAGGCATTATAATTATGTCCATGAGCACACGTGAAGCCGGGGGCACAGGGGAGTGACACGCCTTTCCCATGGACACTAGTAAGTGGGTGCATTCATTTTCTGTGGCTCCTGTAACAAATTATCACCAACTTAACACAGATTCATTGCCTTACATTCTGTAGGTTGGGAGTCTGACATGGATCTCTGTGAGCTCCAGTGAAGGTGTTGGCGGGGTGGTGTCCCTCTCTGAAGGCTCAAGGGGGAAAGATCCATTTGCTTGCCTTTTCTCACTTCCAGAAGCCACAGTACTTGGCTTCTGGGCTTGTTTCCTCCATCTTCAAAACGAGCAATGCAGCATCTCTGACCCTGCTTCCACCATCACATCTGTTTCTCTGACTTTGACCTCCCCAGCTGCCGTCTTCCACTTTAAGATCCCTGATGATTACATTGGACCCACCTGGGTAACCCAGGGCATCTCAAGATCATCTCCTTCTAACAACTTGAAATTCATCCGTGACCTTAATTCTCCACTGCTGTGAAACCTAATATGTTTATAGGTTCCAATGAGAGTGTGGGCATCTTTGTGGGGCCACTGTGCTTCCTAAGACAATGGGACACGTAGGATAGACACCCAAGCAACCTGGTTCCCGAACCCATGCTTTTAATCAGAAGACAGTATTGGTGGCTTAGCACATGCATGTTTTACCCAGCATCCACACCTCTCCATGCAATGTGTGCAAGGTTCCCCTACATGAAAGGTTACTGTCTCAACAAAGGGATGTATCCTACTGGCTTTCCTCAGTGTATTCATCTTCAGTTTGATGGCATTAACCATACAAACTAATCAATGTTGTTGAGACTAAAAACTATTTTAGGCTCAAATGCCTGCTCCCCATTCCTATGCTAATGACTCTGACTCTCTCTCTCTCTCTTTCTCACACACACATACACACACACACACACACACACACACACACACACACACACACACACCCCTGTGGACCTCCATTCCAGAAGAGAGATGCTCTAAGTTTACAGGACCCAAGAAGGGACCCCAGGAAAAGTCAGTGGGGCTCCTAAGGCCAAATACTCCAGAGGGATCCACTAAAAACAAACTCGGCTTTCTCTAAGATTTGATTTTCCTCTTAAGAATCATGAGGAGCAGCAAAAAGATACAACCACACTCAACTGCTCTCAGGATTTTCATGAGGCCATGGTAGAGGGATTTTGAATATTTCCCTTCTAGGAGATCCTGAGAGCAGGTCCACATCCTCCTGCAGATGGATGTAAAGGGGGAAGGAAAGACATGAACAGTTGTCAGAAGTTTTCCATAGCCTCAGGGTCCTGCATTGCTTTGCTCCTGCCAACACCTCCACCTCCATGGTCTGTCACATTCCCTTCTCTCTCTCTTTTCTAGCACCGCAAGACTTTGAGATCTCAACCTGTGTGAACACCCTTAGTTATACAATCATGGGGTAATTTATGAGTATGTTTGTTTAGTTGTCTTTGGTTTACTCCACGAGAATAGGGCTTGGCAAACTATGGCCCACAGAGTAACTCTAGCTCTCCACTTGTCTTGTCAATAAAGTTTTATTGCAACACAGCCATGCTCGCTCATTTACATGCATTGTGGCTGCATCTGCATTCCAACAGCAGATGAGTAGCTGTGCCAAAGACCACATGGCCTGCAAAGCCTGACATATTTACTACACAGTCCTTTGCAGAAAAAGTTTGCCAACCCCTGTTCTAGAATATAATAAAGACCAGTGTCTATGTCTGAAGGCCGTCACTGACACCCAACAAAAGGCCTGATCCATAGAAGAGTCAAGAATACTTTTTATAATAATGAATGAGTAAAGTTGTAGCATGCTAAGCTATTTTTAGTAAAAAATCTCATTTCAGTCTCCCACCTAGCACTGCAATGTTTAAATGTTATCTTTATTCAGAAATTTAAAAAAAGAAGAAGAAAGAAAAAATCATGTTTGGAGAGGTTGAAAATCTCAAGCAAAGCTCTGTATATAATGGGTAGTAGGAACAGGAGTCCAAGTCAGCAGAGCTCTTGACACCAGGTACAGAAGACAGCAGCCATGGCAGCCAGGAGGTGGACAAGATTAGGGTGCTCTCTGTTGTGGCCAAAGGCAGGCTCACTCTAGGACCAAATGGACCCATCTTTCCTTTCTTTTTTTTTTTTTTTTTTTTTTTTTTTGATTCTGAAAAAAATTTTTTTCCAGCTTCTTGCAACACTGAAGAGTTTTTTTCTAAAACATTAGGAGGATGAGTCAAGGATGGGCCTGGTCCCAAGTCTGTACCTTCAGTGGAAGGTGATGCATGCCTACAGCAGAGTATTGTAGGAAGGCATAATTAGTACACGCTGGGTTCCAAAAATAACAGCATAGCCTGTGCAGACCAATCCAAGAAATGAAAAAATACTTGGGTGTACCACTATCCTGTGATTAGGAATGCAGAGTTTGGGGCTAACCTTTGATGAGGTAAGATGAAGAGGTTATAGAACATATGATTGGAGTCAGTTTTTACAGATTTTACTCCATAAAAGATTTTACTCCAGATCTCAAAACATACCTGGATGAACCATAGGCCTTTCTGGAATCAGGTAGAACACACAACCTCTCTGTTCTCCTCCTATCTTCCAGCAAGCCAGTGCCAAAAGGTTTAAATAGTATGAGTGGCCTATAGTCTAGATTCCTGGATACAAAATCTGGAAAAAAGTGTGCTCGATATGAGGCCTTTTTATGGATACTAGGGTAATCTCTGACTTAATTTAATCAAATGTCTCTCAACCCCTGCAGAAATTCATATTTCTAATCCTTACACATACTTGAAAGAGGGGGACTCATCAATGGGCTTGGCTGAATTAGCATTACCTGTAACATAATTTACTTATTATTTTAGCAATTGTCCATGCTAGGCACTGTTCTAGACATGTTGAATGCTTTAATGGATGCTAAAGGTTTTGTCTTCCTTATATGTTGTGTTTGAAGTCTCTGTGGATTTCCAGGTAAAGATTCGTTTGTTCTTTTTGCAAACATTCATTGACCATCTCGTATAAGTCAGGGCTTATGCCAGACACTGAATAAACAGAGGTGAAAAAGATATTGTCCCTGTATGATAAGAGGGTGCAGTCTGCTAGGAGGAAGAGGCACAAAAATAATTGGAATAACACGTGGTGAGCTATTCTGCAATAATAACAATGACAGTGGCAATAATACTAATAATAATTGCTGTAAGTTATTTAGCACATACTCTAAGACACTTTTTAGAAATGAACTCATTAAATATTGTTAACAACCCTATGAGGTACAGAACGATATCCCCAATTACAGATGAAAAAACTGAGGCTTGAATAGGATAAACAACTTGAAAAAGACCTCACAACTAGTCAATAACAGAACTTGGACCCATCTGACCACAAAGCTCATGCTCTTTGTTGCCATCCTATATTACCCACTTTTCTACCCACCATTAAATTTCAGACACATGGACACAGTGCAGTTGGAGCGCAGTTGATCTGGGAGGTAGAAGGGGAAGAATGGAAAGGCTTTTTAGAAGGGTGGGATTTGAGTTAGGCCTTAAAAATGGACTCGTCATTTGCTAAGCTGTGAAACGTCGGTGCTGAGTGACAATGGGTCAGTATGGTAAAGGTTTGGGGTTGGGAAACGTTCTGCCTTTTTAGGGGATAGAGAAATTAGTAGAGCTGGAAGGTAGGGTGCATTGAAAGAAATGGGGAGTTGTGACCAAAGTGATTATGGAACCAGTCATCATTGTTCCTGAGGACTAGTTGTGTTAAAGCGTTGTGACTATTCCCCAGGAGAGGTGCACTGACCCTTTCTAAGCAGTAGAATAACAATGGTCAATAATATTTAGAGTCTGGAGTCATATTCTCACTATATCTATTGCCTTGCTATAGTGTCTGATACAAGGTAGGTACTCAAGAATTGTTGCATTAGCTAATAAACACAAGTTCTTAAAATAGGGAGGATACATTGGAGAAGGAAAAGACTAGCTGGCAAAATATCAGCCAGGAGCCAGCTGGGAAAAATAGCAAAGAAAGATGAACAATAGTAAAAATGTTGATGTGAGAGAGACATTGGAAGTAAAATTGACCTTAGTGACAGAATGACCTTATGATAGAGAAAGTAGTTGAAAATAATTTCTAGATTTCCTATATGTGTCTGAGGCTTCAGTGGGGTATACAGAAGGAGGAGTAGAGTTGGGAATTTTGAGTCTGAGGTGCCTTTGGAATGTTACCACACAGACTGGGGCCCTGAGAGGGAGTGACGGAGAAGACACATTCAAAATGGCTGCCAATAGGTGGCTCTCTTACAAGGAGACTTGGAAAGTCCTGGTGGTAGTAACAGCCACCACTGCCTCAATGTCACACAGAATGAGCAATCGTGATGGGAAGACAGAAAGAGAACCTGAAGAACAGAGGACCTAAAATCAGCAAGCTGACCATGACTAGCGTGTAGTTAACACTCCAGAGAACTTCAGGCAAAGCCAGGACAGATTTCGTTGCCTCTTCCTGTGGAAAATTTATGAAGCCCAGATTGGAGAAAATGTTCTGATAGTTTTAAGGCTGGCATTTTAAGTTGGAATGCTGTCTTGAAGTAGCACATAACGGCACAATTCAATAACTCTGACCATTGTGGAAAAATGCCATGTGCCAACAGCGATTTTCCATAATTTTGTTCAGAAAATCTGAAAGAAATGCAGAAAATGGATTTGCAGCCCTGGCAGCAGGCAGAGAAACAGTAGCAGAGGGCTTCAGGCCAGTAATTGATGTTTCAAATATCACTGAGTGCTTTGCCTGTAATTTTAGGGGAGAATGATAATAATTAAAAGCACAAACTTACAAGTCATTTCTGAGGAGGGAAAATGCTGAATGCACTTAGAGTGAAGGGGGGTTGCTGAAATGTTTAACTTTTTCCAGAGAGCTTTCAGATATGCAATGATTAGTTTTATGCTCACAGAGTGACTTTCTCCCCAAATGTTCCAGAGTGCCACAAATGGGAGATTATTAACCCATGGGATTCTCTGGGAGCCAATGATAAATCTATGTCCATATGACATTCCCAAACATTCAGACCTCACCTGGGTTTTGTCACAAATAACACACTCTTTAAAAGGATGAAATTAAGCCTTTCCCCATTCCTTAATTGTGCAATCAGTTGTTACCATGATTCAGAGCAAATTAGATTTGGGACTTTGCTACAAGAAAGGTTGGAGCCTGAATCCACATTCACCCTTATTAGCTCTGTAACCTCAGGCACGTCACTCAACTGCTAAGAGCCTCTGTTTCTTCATCTGGAAAATGGGTATAACAGTAGTCCTTTCTTCTCATAGAGTAAGTATTAAGGATGACCTAAGAAAATAAAGCAGCATGGTCAAAGATTGTGATTGGTGCTCAATAAGTATTAGATGCTACAAGTATTACTGTTGCTGCTAAAATGGTGAAGGCACACTATTTTTCTATACCTACTTATTTTTGCTGATAGAATATAATTTCCTCAACTACTATTTGGCCTTACCTGTTTGTTTGACATTGCAAAAACAACAGGCCAGGACTGAAGTAAGCCACATGCTCCTTTCCTGAAGGGAATGCCCTTCAGTTACCAAATGCAGATACTCAGTTTTTCATGTTTCTATCCCAGCACATGGTGAGGACTCTATAAATGTGTGGGGGGCATACATATATCTGTATGGGCAAATGGTACAATTGCTCCATGGTGATGAAGGACAGGAATTCTGGTACCTACTCAGCTTCCACAACACCACTAACTGTGACATCTGTTTTTTTTAGTGGGTACAAGCTCTCCCTTCCTTCCAACACTGATTGGAGGTGACCTTCTGTAATTTAGGGGGAGAGATGTGGTAAAATGGGTTGACCTGGATGCCATGATTAACAGATAAGGTGAACACACTAAGCAAATGCTCTAATGATAGTGGTCTGCCATTAGTACTGCAGTAAATACATTGTTTTGTATTTTTCTTTAGCATCATCAACCTCCTTCTGGCCCATCAGAGTGAATTTTCTTCTCCAAAATGATGTTTTCTCACTTCTTTAGGTTTTCACAGACATAGCCCTACCTGGCAGCTCATGATTCCGAGTGTAGACTAACAATAGCAGGAAATGAGAAGAAGGGATTTTATTTCTTTTTTTCTCCCAATCCAAAGCAGAAGTGTTGATACCCCCAGGAAGTAGCTGACAGCAGGTGGACACCCTGCATAGACCCCAGGGAATATCTGTTAGGCTGGTGATTTCCACAGCCTGAGAGGTGTCTCTGTCCTGACCAGCATGGCGTGGAAGCAGAAAAGGAAGCTGTCATGAAAACATCATACTTTCTCGGCTCCTCCCTAAATAATATGTGGGCAATCTGGTCCAGCTGTATTCTTGTGCAAGAAATACTTCGCTCCAAATGCAAAACTAAATTTTCTAAAAGTACCTACAGCATTTTGCTAATCCAGAATCTCTAGGCACTGAGTTGAGGGGAAGGGCTCTTTTCTCTCTGGAATTTTCTCTCTGGAAATGGTCTGGCATGAATAAATGAGATTGGATAAATATCTAATTCAAAGAATTTAAAGACCTGCCATGCAGCAGTGAGACAAGGTAAGACATCCCAGACAATCTTGTTGATTTCAATTTGCTGTGAGAAATAGCAAATAGAATTATTTATTTCTAATTGAACTTTCCAAGTTGAATTCTGTGGAATTTTAATCACAATTTAGTGTCAAGATGAAGGTAACTGAGCACCTGTAAGGAATTAAGAATGTTATAAGTCGTTTTTTTAGAAGGATAAAATACAGAGCAGAGCTGTAGAGGAACTCTCAGCAGTTTATGTAATTAATATAACATTCCCTAGTCAGTCTACCCTGGTGACTTGGGATGCCCTAGGCATACCTGACTGGACTGGTATCCCTGAGCCTGTATGAGTCAGAATCATTAAGTTCTTGCTTAGGCCCCTCCTTTAAATGGATGACGTAATGAGAGAGATTCATCCCAATCCCCATGTACTCAGTTTGGGGAGGATTAAATGACTCCAGACTCTAAAAGACAGATACTGAGGGAGTGAAAGGAATACAGTGCCATTAAATAGAGGTTCCCAAACCTGGTTGGGTATCACAGTCACCTGCTAATAGATAGATATGTAGATAGATAGATAGATAGCTATGTATATATATTTCTGATGCTATTATGAATTATATTGTTTCATTTAATTTTCATTTCTGTTTGTTTCTAGTATATGGGAAGATATTTGATTTGGTATTTTACACTTGTTTCCTACAACCTTGCTAAACTCGCTTATCTGTTCTAGAAGTCTTTTGTAGATTCATTGGGTTTTGGACATATACAGTCATTGGTTATAAATAAAACCAATTTTTCTTCTTCTTCTTTTCAAATGTTTATCTGTCTGGAGTTTTTGTATCCATGTTCATAAAAGATTATCAGTCTATAGTTTTCATTTATCATAGTTTTCTGGTATCAGGGTAATACTGGCTCACAGAAAGTCCAGAAATATTCCCTTCCTTTAAATGTTGTAGAAGAGTTTGCATAGAACTGGTGTTATTTCTTTCTCAAATATCTGAAGATATTTACCAGAAAAACTATCATGGCCTGGAGTTTCCTTGTGAGAAGGGTTTTAACTACAAATTCAATAAATTTACCAAATGTAGGGATATTTGGGGTATCTGTTTCCTTAAGAATGAGCTTTGTTAATATGTCTTCCAAAGAAGTTGTACATTACATCTAAGCTGTCACATTTACTCATATAGAGTTGTTTCTATTTCCTTATCCTCCTTTTAACGTCAGTAGACTCCTCTGTATCACCTCTGTATTTTTTAAATATCATTAATAGGAATCGTTGACCTTTTTTTCTGACTTGTTTCTGACCAGTATTGGACTGGCATCCAGTCCAATTTTGGATAAACCAGGTGGAGGTTTAGCAATTTTATTGGTCCTAAGAACTAAGGTTTGGCTTTAATGATTTCTCTCTATTGTTTTTCTATATTCTATTTTGTTTATTTCTACCATAATTTTTATTCCTTTTTTTCTACTTATAGTAAGTTCAATTTGCTCTTCTCTTTCCATTTTCTTAAGCTGAACATTGAGGTATTGATTGCAGATTTTTCTTATTTTCTAATAAAGGCATTTAATCCTATAAATTTTCCCCTGCCTTAGTTAGTGGCATTCCAAAAATTGTGGTATGTTGTGTTTTCATTGTCATTGTTTGAAATAAAATCTAAAAACAATGACAATGAAAACACAACATAACAAAATTTTTAGAATGAATATTTTTTTAGAAGTGTCTTGTTTGGTCTACAAATATCTGGGGATTCTACAAGGATCTTTGACATCATATTTTAACTTAATTCCATTTTGGTCTACTGTGTATGATCTAAATATTTTTTAAATTATTAAGACTTGTTTTTTGGTCCATGATAGGTCTATCTTAGTAAATATTCTGAATGAATTTAAAAATAATGTGGGGTGCCTTGGCGGCTCAGTGGGTTAAAGCCTCTGCCTTCTGCTCAGGTCATGATCTCAGCGTCCTGGGATGGAGCCCCACATGGGGCTCTCTGCTCAGCGGGGAGCCTGCTTCCCCCTCCCTCTCTCTCTGCCTACCTCTCTGCCTACTTGTGATCTCTGTCAAATAAATAAATAAATAAAATCTTTAAAAAATTTTTTAAAAATAATGTGTATTCCATGGCTATTAAGTAAATGGTTCTATAAGTGTTGATTAGGTCAAATTTGCTTGACAGTGTTATTCAAATCTCCTATATACTTACTGATTTTCTATCTATTTTGTGCTGCCAATTTCTAAGAGAGGAGCATTGACATCCTCAACTATAATTGTGGGTCTGTCTATTTCTCTCTGGTGTCCTTGGCTAGTTTTTGATCCATGTGTTTTGAAACTATAGTCAGTACATAGACATTTAGAACAGTTATATCCTTTTGATCAATCAACCACTCTACCAATATAAAATGAAAACTTGTGCCCTATTAACTTTGAACTCCATTTTTTCTGATGCTAAGCCACTCCAAATTTCTTTTGGCTCACATTAATGTGTCACATCTTTTTCTGCCCTTTTTTGTTTAACTTAATGTGTCTTTCCATTTGAAGTGTGTTTCCTTGTAGGCAGGATCGAGGAAGGTCCTCTTTTTTAATCTAATCTGACAATCTCTACCTTTCAATTGAGGTATTTAAATCATTGACATTTAATTGAATTATTGATAAGATTAAATGTTCTTTCCTTTGTCTTCTTTTTCTGCTTTCTTTGAGTTAATTGAATATATTTTTTAATGAATCCATTTCCTCTCTTCCTTTGGATTCCCATTAGCTATAGCTCTTTGCTTTGTTATTCAGTGCTTACTTTCGGGTTTATGGTATATATTATTAACTTGTCACAGTCTATCTTCAAATGGTATCTTACCATTGCATGTATATTTTAAGAGTTTTATAAGAGTATACTTGAATTTCTCCCCTCTCATTCTTTGGAATATTGTTGTCATATATTTTACTATTGTATTTGTAATAAGCATAACATTACATTGTTATTACTTTTGTTCACAGGGTCAATGATCTTTTTAATAAGATTTTATTTATTTATTTGACAGACAGAGATCACAAGTAGGCAGAGAGGCAGGCGGGGGGGTGGGGGAAGCAGACTCCCCATTGAGCAGAGCCCAATGTGGGGCTCAATCCCAGGACCCCAAGATCATGACCCGAGCCAAAGGCAGAGGCTTTAAACCACTGAGCTACCCAGGCGCCCACAAGGTCAATGATCTTTTAAGAGATATAAGATACAAGAAAAATCTTTTACATCTTTCCCTTGTGGTTAATCTTTTCAAGGCCCTTCATTATTTGTGTAGATCCATATTTCCACCTGGTATCATTCTCCTTTGGCCTGAAGGACTTCCTTTAACTTTTCTTTCAGTGAAAATCTGCTGGTGATGAATACTTTTTGCATTTGTTCATCTGAAAAAAGACTATTTTGCCATCATTCTTAAAAGATTGTTTTCATTGAGTATAAAATTTTAGATTGACTTTTTTTTTTTGGTTTCTAAATATGCTACTTAGCAGCTACTACCATTATCTTTATTTTACAGACAGGTGAATTGAAGCTTAGAAAGGTTCATTGAAGTGATCAAGTTCAGAGAACTGGTAAGTGATAGAGCCAGGATTCAAATCCAGACTGTCTGGATTTGGATTCCCCAAGATTAGAAACATAAGAGGAACCTGTAGCTAATGTTTAATTAAGTGCCATGCTGTAGATACACCAAGCTAGTTGTGTACCTGGTATGCTCCTGTGATTTGCTTATTTTTTTCATAATATGCACCTTACAATTAGTTTCCTTTTTTTTTTTTTCTTATTATCCTAAGGTACTTCTAACACTGGTTTCACCATTCATTGGCCAAATAGGTTTTTTTTTGACTCTCAAATGAAATCCTCCATGCAAAGCCCTTGACACAATAGCAAATATTATGTTTTCAATGTATGAGTTACCACCATAAATGTTAAGTCTAGCATATGTTCAATAAGATTTTTGCTCTGAACCTAATCCAAATGAGATTCTTCCTTTCTCTTTGTCCTTCTTGACTTCAAGAAGTTGGTTTTTTTCCTCTCTAGATTCCTGAGACTTTACACAGGAAATGTGAAATGTGAAATGGAAAGATAGACATCTTTTCCAGAAGCTAACTAGACTATCTGGTCTCCATTTAAAATGTTGATGTGGAGTGTTTCTCCTCTGCTGATCAAGTTTCAAGGATTATCCCCTCTTGAAATCCTTCTTTACTGGACACTCCCTATACTGTCCACCCAATTGGTTTCTCTAACTGAAGTCCCCATATTTGTATTATGTTTGTCTGTCCTCCCTGAACAACTGTATGATTGTCCAGACTATTTTTTTCCTTTACCCATTTCCCTGAAACCACACAAATAGCATTCTCCTAGCAGACTCATTTGAATCTCCTCTCAGTTGCTCACTCCCAATGTTAACATATGAAAACCAGAGTTGTATTATCATTTTCCCCATTGAAGCCACATGGAATGAAAGTCAAATTCACATATGACTTTGTTTATGTGTTTTCATTGCATCAGTCCCTGGCATTGATCTTAGAAGAAAAAATAATTATTCTTGATTCTCTGCGTATATTTGGCACATACTGTAGCTTCTTTAAAAACTTAGAGGACAGTTCACAGTAGGGAGGAGATACAAGACATCTATCCATCCATCTGAGATATCTTTTGGGAGCAAGAGCATTCAATATCAAAGAAAGATCCATGAATTAAAGGTTAAAGATTTTCACAGTGCACAAGGCACCTTTGGTAAATGATCTCATTGAGCAACCATCACTGGGAAATCACACCCTGATTTCACACATCTCTGTCACCATTCATTGGGACTTGGGTTGTGTGACTATGTCCCCAGAGAGCAAAGACTTACATGCAAAACTGCAAACAACTCAGCAAAGTTGCTAAAAATAATTATATTTCAGTAAATGATTCTAAGCGAACAGGGAGAAAAATGTATTTAACAAAACTAGAATATCTAACAAGCAATGGAGTGAAACTGAGCAAAATCATATACAAAAATAGCATTTGGGTCCCATCTGAATTTAGCAATAAGAACTGTAACAATACAGTACAAATGTACCTTGTGTAACATTTGTCATCTAACTCTCACTCCCAGACAGTTTATGACATTAGATAATAGAGTTACAGAGAGATCTCACAGCAAAGGGACAGGAAATTAAAAGATTTAAAGTCAGGTAGGCACAGCAATATGTCAAACGATACCTACACACAAATCCGTAGACTACCAAGGCCCACGATTTCCAAAGGGCAAGTTAAAAAAGAGAATACTTTAGAATGACAAAGGCTAGGTCCAAAGAGCATCAGAAAAGGATAAGAAGAAAGCTGCAGACCCCCCAGCTATGTGTGGGGAACTTCCCATGTGTCCACCATTGCTTCAATCACTTCCACATGCTCTATTTCATTTTATCTTCACAGATATCTCTGATATCAACATCATCCTCCTACATTACAAGGGGGAAAATGATGCTTGAAGAATGAAAGGGAATATCTCAAAATCAGAAGCAGGATCCAAGTCAAATTTTCTGACCTGGGGTTCTTGAACTTTAATGCCTCTGTGTGTGTGTGTGTGTGTGTGTGTGTGTGTGTGTGTGTTTGTATGTGTGTGTGTGTGTGTGTTGTCATACTCATCAACTCATCATCACCATCATCATCACATGGGGAAAATTATAGAAATCACATTTCCAGCCATTACCTCCCATAGACTTCTGGGATAGGAGTATGTAGGGGTCTGAGGGATTTGGAGCTGATTAAGGTAAAAGGTACAACCACGAGAGTCAGTAACTCAAAACATGCTTTACTGGGCCGCACTTGCATAGGGTTGCATGTGAAGCAAAGACTCTCATAGCATAAGACCACCCAGAGGCTTCAGACGGCCACCGTCTAGAAGGGGAGGAGGGCAAAAGAACCCCCCAGGGGAGAGGGATCTGAGAAACAGCTTGAGTGTCTAGGTGGTGTCTGTCTCAGCAGCAAGGCAGAGGGACCCTAGGTCAGAGCTTCCCAGTGGCCAGCAGTGGCTTGGCCCCTTTTAACTACAAGGTCCTATCTTATCAATGAATACCAGCTGTCAGGTGAGGTTCCAGAGGTATGCAAAGCAGGCAGATTCTGAGTGGTGAAAAATCTCCTACTTTGGACCATTTTAGAAACAATTTGGTGTCTAAACCCCTGGATTTGGTACTAGAAGGTTTATTGAGCTAGTGAGTCTGAAGTGATGGCCAATATAGAGATGCCATCTTTGGCTCATTTATGTGAAAGTGGGGCCCCCATTAGAGATAAGTCTGTTACAGTACATTACAGACCATATTTTGAGAAAAGAAAATGCTTCAAACTCTGTGTTTTGGGCTCTCTTCTCTGCACTACAGGAAGCTGAAACAATGGGTGGGCATGTCCATTGATGGTCTCCCAGAAGATGGTTTGCTGGGGAGCTCTGTAGAAGGTGGTCAGCACTGAGTCAGTGTCAGCCCAGACAAATGCTGGTTGGGGCCCTAGAATCTGGCTTGGGATGGGCAACATGCCTTCATTGTCTTAATGAGGAACCCATTCTCTCCATACAGGTTCAAGTTCTGCATTCCTTCCTTATTACCAAAGTGGGAATAAGGTGTTTGTACAATGAACTTCCCAACCCAGTTAGGAGCAAACAGTGCTGTTTCATGATTCAGTCCATCGTCTATATGAAACTATAACCTTAAGCTCTTTGATGTCAGGAACCAGGTTAGTTTGAGGTACCATCAGCATTTAAATCATAATTGTACCTCCAGTGAAGGTAGTTAATAGAGAGCATTGACTAATGAAAAATATAGGAATATTCAGTGAGTGGATTCCATGTATTTAAGTTGGTACACTAAGAAATCCACCCAGAGCCACAAAACTCCAATCAATTCCCCTATCCTTGATGCCAAACAGGGAATTAGGATTCTGTCCTCACCACGAAGCTGAGTCACAAACTGAGGCTGCCCCTGGGATGTGGCATTTTAGACTGTGCTCACCACACTTAAAAAAGTTTGTGTGGTTTTGTTTTTTTTTTTCCCCAGGGTGGTGGGAGAGGAGGGAAGGGTAGAGAAAGAGAAACACTGATTGGGGTGGTGGGGGGAACACTTGAGGGGTCCAGTCCTCCCTTCCCCCACAGGTATGATGAAGAAGGAAATCCAGCCCTTCCCTTAGGATTTTGCCTTCACTTTTCTGTCCCCAACTCACTCTTTGTGACTCAATCAGAACCGCCTCTCTTTTCAAAATCTGTTCCCCAGCACCCACGAATCACCTCATGGGAGGCTGGTTTGTGGTCTTGACATGAAATGTCCCACCCCACCCTCAAATTTCTCAACCCACAGCTCCCTCCAAACTCACTCAGATTTCAACTCACATAAAAATTTTCCCAGTCCGGGTACCACGGTCAGTGCTATACCTGCTGGTGAGGTTATGATTCTCTGTGTATCTACCTGACCCTCAAATGAAAAAAGAAGTACAAGAATTCTAAATTGTGGTTGGCAATATTGGGTCACAATAAACGTCCTTTTCTCTACTAGGAAGCCCCTTTCACCTTAGATAATTCCCAGTCATCTTTTAGACATGACGTCCCAGACCCTTGCTTTTCAAAGTGTAGTTCTCAGGCCAGCAGCACCAGCACCACCTGGCCATGAGCTAGAAACAGAATCTCAGGACTCTCACCCCAACCTCAGAGTCTCCATTTTAAATAAGTCCCTGGATGTGTCATGGTCATATTCAAGTCTCAGAGGGCAGTCCTAGAGGGCCTCTTCCTGGGAGCAGTGATGAGCAGCAACTCACCCCTGCCTTCCATGTCCTCAGACATGCTTCTTGTTCTATTAGAGTGACTTTAGGAAACTCTCCCAGTCTTTTTCAAATGGCCTGCTTGTAATTAGTTGTGCTAATTGCCACTCATAACTGAATAGTGGAATCAATTTTGTGAGCCATAACTAGATTTTTGAATGAAATAAAATAGATCAATCCACTCTAGAACTGAATGGAAAATGTCACTCAGGTGAGTTCATAAAACTTATGTTTATGTGTAATGGATTGTCTCTATATTTTTGCTGTGGGCCACAGACATAAAAGCTGGAACCGTAGTACTCCAGAGTCTACATTCCTTGAATTCAGGGACTGTTTCATCCATTTGTTGCATATATAACACCCAACACAAGGACGGTTGAGAGTGGAGATGCCAAAAAGGCGGAATATTGCATAAGGCTATAGATCTTCCAGAATGGCCCTAGTTGTAAGTACAGATAATGGCCAAGGAGAGGTTGACCGAAGGCAGAAAGGAAGAAGGGCCTGGCACAGCCCAGGATGGAGGAGAAGCAGGAACTTGCCAGAGTCTGGTCCTTGCATGAAATTCATGTGAACCAGATCACACGACTTTAACGGGAGCCCAGACTTGATTGGACAAGAAAGAGCCAGTGGTCTGAGCCATACTAATTAGAGGAGAGGTGGGAAGGGAGAGACAATGGAACACTGTGTGAGGGAGACTGAGCTTTGAGTCTTACCTTGTACGCTGGGAAAACAAAGATCGGTGGAGGGCTTTCTGAAGACCAGAACCAAATATCTACCCATCTGTTTGACAGCTCTTGATGTAGCACCTACTGTGTGCAGACATTGCTCTGGGAACTGGAGGTGCAGAAGTTGGCAAAATAGACAAAATGGCATCTTTCTCATGGAGCTGCCATTCTAGTGAGGAAGGAAGACCTAAAGAAAATTTTCATGTTGTATCTTTATATTGCGTTTCTATTATATTAACCCAAATTCTGCCTTTTGTGGATAAGGTGCCTTCCATAATGAGGACTGCAGGAGGAAATTCAAAAACAACAAATGGGAAATGAGCCAGTGGCCCACCCACTGTCTTAGCCTCCTCGCTTGGGAGCTAGGAAAGATCAAGTTGAAGTGAGAGCTACCCCAAGAGTATAAGATCCAAGACTGGTTCAGATCTTTTAGTTGATTTAATTTATTTTAAAATGTTTTGCTTCTTTTTGGTTTAAATCTGATAATTTGACATCAAAGACAGGCAGTGCTTGAAAGAGCCTTAGAATAATTGAACTTCCCATTCAACCAGGACTTTGCCACTTAACGCCTGCTGTATTTGTGGGGTGTTTAGCACAACTGTCCTGGAACTGGATAACTTAGACAAAGGTCTCCAGCACCTTTGGCTTTCAGATAGAGAAACTGGGATTTATCAGGATTAGCTGACCTGATCAAGATCACAGACCTGAGAGAAGCTGAGCCTATGATCACGAGTCACACTGGGTTTGCCCATTGCTGGTCAATTACAGAATAACACACGTTCTACACTATTTCACTGTGGATAGAAATTTTCCCAAGTATGTCTCCCCCTTAGTAAGCACAAGAGCATGCCCCCAGCCAAGAATCACCTGCCTTGTTCTATGGCATGACAATTCCCAATCTGTTGATGGAACACACGCAAACCTCATAAGAGACAACCACACTGAGACTTAACTCTTGGGAAATGTTGTTGTTTACGTGTATCCTACCTTGATGTGCACCCTCTGCTCTCAACTCTGGTCTATTAAATCAGGGTGTGTATTATTATTTTGTTTCCTTGCTCTCTCAAAGGATTGCCAAACTTTTGAAAGCAAAGTGTCCATTCACCTTGACTGCTTTGAACTTCTTCACCCGGGTTCCATCTAACAAGATGACTTTTATTATCTTTTTTATTCTGCCAACTCCAGGCAGAACTTTCCTTCTTTGTACTCAAAGTCATCCAGATGCCAGAACTTTCCCGAATGAGCTTTCCTTTGGCACAACCCCATTTCTCCTAAACAGAGAGCCATGCACTCATTTCAGTACACTAGTCCTTGGAGGTCTCCCCTGGCCAGGACAAGGGCCTGGTGGCAAACATCTGTTGACATTCCCCATGTTGCTTTCCTGTCTCTTCTAGAACGGTACCTAATTTCCATTGGCTGTCTGTTTCCTGACCTGTTTTTGTTACCAACTTGAATCGAGACCATCAACTTCCTACAGGGTCTGATTCTTGTTTTTACACTTACTCCTTTTTTTTTTTTTCCCCATCTAAGCATTTAAATACATATGAACAGATGGAACTGTTTTTAAACACAGTTGCAGAGTTTTTCCTCACAGACGCATATCCACACATTCTGGTAAGCTAGTTGGGTGACCTGGGTGATTCGTCAAAAGGTTTCCTGACAGCCATTTTCCAACCCATCCAGAGCTGAGATGACTACAGTCTGGTCTGTCTCAGAGGCACATAGTTTCTCTCTTTCTCTAACAGAGCATCCTCGCGGAAGCCATTCCACTGGCTTCCCTAATGCCAGACCACAGGAAAGTTTCTTCCAACCACTATCCATAAATTCTATGCAGCCACACTGGGATGGCAGCTCACCATTTCACAGCCACTCATGCTAACCCCCTCTTTAATTCTGGTCTCCAAATACCGTCCTCAGTCCTTTTGGGGTTGGAGCAAGAAACATCACACATCCCCCAGGCAGCAACAATATCCATGTTGACTTTAGAAGACATTTTGATAAGCACCCAAGTGCTTTAGCTGAAACTGAAGGGTATTTGTGTGAGGTAGCAGATTGGGGGGAAGTTTTATGTTTCAGCATACTCCAGGGAAAAGGAAAGAAAATGACTTTCTTTCCTGGAAGAAAAGAAAAGAAAAAAGAGAGAGACAGAAGAGAGAGAATACATACTAAGATTAAATGTATGTCCCAGAAAGACAAGCTGAGGGAATCCCAATATCATGGACTTTTCTGGCATCTCCTCTATCCCCCCACCAAAAAACAAACAAACAAACAAACAACAAACAAAAAAAAAGCCCATACTCCAAGGAAACTGTGCTGGTGGGGTTGGAAACAATGCCTGTTTTTGACAGGGGATGAACTGGCTGTTTTCTAGAGGAGGCAAACCCCAGCAACATCAATGTAGAAAGTTTCTGCTTTTCTGAGTGGAGCGAGCTCCCCAAAATGAGTGTGAAGGGATAAGAACAGCTGAAAATTCCAGCCCACGGCTTCAAGTTTTCCGAAGCCTGTTTGCTTTGGCCTGCCTCTGCCATTCCTTTCTCTTTTTTCAGAAGTGTGAAATGGGTCGGTTGCTGGTATTTCTTCTGTGGTTTCTGCTAACTCTTCCATCTGTATAAACTCAGCTCTGCCAGCTGAGCATTTCAGCTGCACTTTCCCTTCAGCTGGCTCAAAAGGACACGAAGGTCCTATTAAGTGGTATTTTGAAGGCTCGCAAATGTGTGATTCTGGCTGTGCGACTGAGGGTGTGAGGTTTCACTGTCCTGCCCTCCCAGGGGCTGGCCCTTCCTCTAGGACGAGGAGCTCTACAGGATGAGGACAAAGTGAATCCAAGGCTGGATGCGACCGTGCCTCCCTGAGAGCAGGGAAGTGGCGGAGATGCCCAGGAAGGTGCTCACACACCTAAGCAAAGGACGATGGGGTATTATACCTCACGGTTTCTTCCTTTCTCTTACGAAAATATTTCTTCAGAGATGAAAAGAGCTGTTGGAGAATCTATATTTCCAGGTTTTCCCACTTGCCTTCTATATTTATTTGTATCCGGATTGACTTGGTACTGTTCTTCCAGAAGCAACAGGTTTGCAGTGTGCCAGTATTTTTATTTCTGTTCTTAATAGAACAGCTTAGCCTATTTAATTAACTATTTTTCATGAGTTGCTATTACTCAGCAAAAAAATGTTGTCAAATAGGACAATTTGCCTTGGGGTCAGAGACTAAAATTGAGAAAAGCTGATGGCTTTTGCCAAGCCCAACAAGTATCACTGTGAAGGGTAAGCAGCTATTAATGAAAAGAGTAGCCACAGTTAAATAAACCATGAGGTAGAGAAGACATCGGCCAAGTGAAGTGTTATTTGTTGGCACATCTCTTCTTGCCATCAGAGATCGAACCCAGCTCCATGGGGTCTTCAGTGGAGAGCAGAGGAAATTGAAAAGATGAATCAGAGTGAATAATCCCTCCAAAGAAATGGTTTGAACTAGTGCCCCATTCTCCAGCATGGCATTAAAAAAGATCTCGGCTACATCACAATTAAATTCCATGAGCTCTTTGTTGGGTTCCCCAAGCAGAGATGGCACACTCTACCCCTGGGCTTTTTTGGAAGACTGGTCTTCAGTTGCTAGGTGTTAGCAACAACTTAGTTTCACTAGCCTACTTCAGTGTAGATGCTAAAATTTCAAGACCCTCCCATCCCTTTGTTTCCCTAATCTAGGTAATTTATTAATCTTCTCATAATGGGATAACCTTAGACTCTATAAAATGTATTCTGAAGTTTTTTTTTTTAAATCTGTGCAGTAGAGCATATAATATGTCCTTCGCACAATTGTGTTAAATAAATTTACCTTTATAGAGTGTGCAATGAGTTATTAAGAACAAAATGAATCCTCAAAAAAAAATTGTGTTGAGTGCTAAAATTAAAAAAAAAAAAAAGATTTGAACCTATAATGATCTGGGTCCAGTACAACACTATAAGGAAGAAAAAATATGTTTGCATTTCCTAAGGTTATCCTAATACTGTTGTCAGTAATTCCAAAGAGGTGGGCATAAACTCAAAGCACAAGGATTAGCATCATTTTCACAGGAAAGCTCCCTCCACCCTAGAACACACCTGGGAGGATTTAGCAAGGGGCCTTATATAGTGGGAATTGACCATGATGGAGTCAAGACAATGGGAATCATCAGGAAATATTTCCATGAGGCCAAGAGATGCTTTTAACATACATTACGAAAGCATGCTCACTTTTTCAAAGCAGGATCATCAGCATGAAGTAAGATCCATCGAAAAGTAAGCTGGCTCATCTCCTTTTGATTCTCTCTGGACAACTGAACTCTGAGCTCTTAGAGGGAAGAGATTATACACCTCTAGTGTCCTGAAAAATTAATAGTGTATTATGAGTATTTAATAAATCAGGGCAAGGAGTTGGATTCAAATCTTGCCTCTCATACATTACCTCTCTGATTCTTAATCTTTCCTATTCCATTAAATAGAGACCTACCTTGTAGTGTGTTTATGGCATCTAAATAGCCATGCCTGTTGAGTGCTTATAGAAGTGGTTGGTACATAGTAAAGATCTATCAATGATACTCGCTATGATGATGATGATGGTGGTGGTGATGATGATGGTGATGATGGTCACATAATCTATGGTTGTTTACCATTAACAATTTGTTCCTCTTTCTTGCTAAAAGAATCACATTTTCAACATTAAACACGGAAATCCTATTCCCCTTTGCCCGAGATTGGCCCAGCATGTGTTCCAGTTCTGGACAATGAAAGTAAGGGGGTTGCTGCTGAAGGTACCTTCATCTAGTTCAAGGTGTTGAGACCATTTAAAGCTAGACTTTAATATGTACTAGGACTGAAGCTTCTTTTCCTTGTTTACCCTTACTCCTGGAGTGTAGCCCCTCCATATGCCAAACCAGAACATGGTGAGATATTCCTGGAGTTCCCCATTGTTGACAGGCCCTGGACTCCAAACTGTGCTCCTGCAGTACCATGAGGTTATAAAAAGCTCAGCTCAGCTTACAGGCTTCAGCTACCTATTCAGGTGGCTCAGAGAGCTAGTGTACTTCTCTGAGTTTATTTCTTCTCTGGATGCTTAGTACTGTAATTCTTCAATTAAAAAAAAAAAGTGCTTCTGTTTAGCTGTTCTCATGGTTTCTCCTGCATGTTGTACCGAGCAGAGACAAAGGTCAATGTTTAATATTCTTGAGGGCTCTGTAAAGACATACTTATAATGGAGTTTTTATTGCAAGGGTGTCTGAAAAGTGGGATAATATCAAACAGGAAGAGGGACAAGAGTTTCTGGGCAGGAAAAGGAAGAAAAGATGGAAGGAAAGGAGAAGGCAAGCTAAGAAAAGGATGAAAGGGAAAAAGCCAAAGACCTCTTAGTGGAGGTATTCTCATCTCTATTTTATAGTGAGGACCGACATTAAAAGTAACTTGATCACAATGTATGCAGATCACAAATACTGGAGCCAGTTTTGAACTTGGGACTTCCTGGTTCCAGCCTAGATTTGGTTCTCTTCTCAATATGCTTCTCTGGCTTGAAACTTCTGACTCCTTGCCATCTTCTAATCCTTGAACACTGGAAACCAATCTGAGCTCTTTGATTCAACTGAAAACCTTGGTTATTGAACTCGACCTTTTAATCTCTCTCCACACTGCCTTGACAACATAGAACCTCCTTGTTCCACCAGTAGTGATCAGTCCATGCTAACCAATTTCAACTCTGATTTCCATATCTTCCTCCTGATTATTCTCTCCTGTGGTGGGAATGAATAGGAAGAATTCATGTGATAATAAAATTCAGCCCTAGAGATCACTCAGTAACTAGAATGGTCTCTCTCTCTCTTTTTTTTTCCTTAACAAATGTTGGCTCAACATGCGTCGTGGGCTAAGGGCATTGCTAAACACTGGATATACAATGGTGAACAAATGGTATAATTCCTACTCATCTGGACCATACAGGTGAATGGTCACAAGTGGAGGCTGTGTTTCCAAGTTTATTGTTTTGGGGCAAAGGTGTAGATCCACAGGACACCAACCAAGAAGAAAAGGGGCCTAAATCATGGATGAGTCATTCAGTTAGTGCTAAAGTCAGCCTTCAGTTCTCAGATTTTCTACAGATGTATCCACACTCTCTCACAAAAGAAGTGTGGCGATAGCTCTGTGACTCCTCCTTACCTTTGAGTGACAATGTCACTTTGGGTTGAATTTTCCCAGTTTTGGAGACCCCATTCCACCAGAACCTTCCAGCTCTCTACATCCCTTGGCCATGACCCCAACTGCATAGAGACATGACAGCTGGGTGGAAGCCCTGCCAATGAGAAGAATCTGCCCTTCAGTAATGCCTAGTGGTGGAGAGCCAGAACATTTGACCCAAGAAAGAGATTCATCCAAGTCTTTAAAAAATGTATGCACTTTTTTTTTTTAATTCTGAAAACAGGTTAGAGCCAAACTTATCAGATGACTAAGCAAGAATGGCATGTCTTCAGATGCCTGGATGGAACCAATTGAAACAGTATCTGCCCCTGGTTTCCCAGCCCCCTTAAGCCTCTTTATTGGCAGTGTCCATTCTGGGAGGGTACCATTGAAGGCAAGCTATTTGTGGTTATATATAGTTAGTCTAGTTGAGTCTTAGCACCAAGGTGCCTCCATTTGTTTTGAAGAAGAAGCTCTGTCTTTTGGTCATCTTTCTTCATTAAATCACAGCAAGGCCACATGCAATGTAATTACATCTCCGAAAAGCATTCCAATGTGAAAGTGGCTTCATCATGATTGACCCTCCCTTTGATATAAAACCATCCAAATTTTCAACTGAATTATGGATTTAGCCCTTTAATGCAAAAAAAAAAAAAAAAAAAAAACCAAACCAAAAAACAAAACAAACAAACAAACAAAAAAACAAACCTCCATTGCTTGAAGGGAAACGTCAGGGGAAGGAGAATATGAACTTTTGGGAGAGTTTCTTCTTGGAATCAGCACCTGATTCTGGGAATAAATCTGGGTGGGAAGGAGCAATGATGTGTGCAGGGCTTGTGAAGTAGTGAGGCTGGCTTTCTCAATCTTGGAGCTGAAATGCTCTCTGATACAACATTGGTTCATTGTAGTTGTTCGTTCTGGAATAACGCCAAACAACTTTCTTTCCCCATAACAGACTTTCAATTAACTGAATATGGAGCTCATGTCCTCTTAGTCTTTTCTTGTGTTTTCTGTTCCCCAGGTTGAACATTTTCCATTCTTTCAACTATTTCTGATATGGCATTTTGGCAGGAAGAAACAGGGGTGGAAAAAATTGTGTGAATAAGTACTTGGTGTACGCTTCAGTAAATGGCAAATCTCTCTCTGACCTCCAAGCCAGCATTCTGACACCAGATCAGAGTACACACTTGGAGTTGTGTGTCAGCAGGCAACATTCCCAGCCTCCTGCCAGTGAGAGGAAGCAAGAGGAACTGGCCAAAATATTTTTGCCCATATTAATTAAGAAATGTTTTCCCTTCATTGATTCTCATATGGAACTGACATTTTTTGTCACTTGTTAGAATTATTGAAAGTTTTATATTTTAAGCTCTTAATGAGTCTTTCCTTAAGTTGCATTTGGAATTATTTTAGTACCTAACACAACTCTGCAAATGTACTTTAAAGCCTCATGGTCTTTTTATTTATTTTTATTTCCTGAAATAAAAATAAACAACTACTCTTAACAAAAGTCTCTATTTTCTGAAACTGTGGAAACCAGGAAAAAAACAGACATCAACATGGGCTCAAAATCAGGCACAAGTTAATATTTTTTTTTTATTGAATTTGTGGAATAAAGCTCAGAGCCTAAGGCCTGCCATTTTTCAGCCCCTAATAGCTGTAATTATTATGGCACACCTTCATCTGACTTCTCTGACTTGTTTAGCATGAGACAAACCAGATGAGAACAAGAAATAGACTGATTACACTTGCCCACTCTAAGGTGAGTTCTGGGATTTAACTTGTAATTAATCTTGTAATCTTAGAATCAACTCTTGTATTCATGAAAGGTGAGATTAATACATCTGCTAATATTACTACTAATTATATCGACAACAGAAATAGCTCTAATGCTCCTGATTGTATGAAAGTGATTCTGATATTTCACTATTAATTATGATGGTGGCTCCTATGTTAAGAGAGATTTCTTAAATAATTGTTGAAAATTACTTTCTAAGTTTTCTAAGGAAGCTAAAGACATATAAAAATGTCTTTTCAAATTTTACTGATGTTTTCAAATATTATTATTTAAATGCTATTATTGGAATTACTTATATATTAATACCTAATTAATGCTTACTTAATGCTTAAGTATTAATCAATGTCCTAGTGGAGTCTGGAAAGTTTGTGGCATAATTATGACAGTGGCATAATTTTTTAAACCTATCTGAATCCCACATAAAGACAGTGAAGCGATATAACAAAAACATACCCCTGATACATAACCAAACCAGATGGCCAGACAAAACCATGAAACATGAAATAAAAATAGATCGGGCACAACACAGACAGCTACAACTGTTGAGTGGTATCAACATCAGAGTGGGAAGAAAAAGAGAAAAGAAAAAGAGAATAGTTAACAAACAAGAGAAGGGGAGAACTCAAAAATGGCCACCAGGAGCTCCCTGTAAAGTACAGTGAGCCATGGGGTTTGCTAACTCCAATAGTGGGTGAGTCTGAGAAGCACAAAGACAATGTCAGCAAGTAAGGCCTAAAGAATTCTGGACATTATGAAATCACAAAACTAGCCAAGCTCCCCTTGACGACAATGCCCACAGAATTTCTGGCATGCAATTCTCATCGAGCAGAACAGAGACAATTAAGATAAGGAAAATGCAAGTTTCAGATAAAAGTAGAGAAGAACAGAGCCAAGGGATAGATTTTAGAGATCAAGCTGGTGTATCTTGTAACAACAGAAATAGAGCTTTGTGAAATTAGAAAAACTACCATGAACGATGACTGCCTCTAAAAGCTCAAGAAAACTACTTTCACATAAAAATGTGCAAGGATTTCAAAGCATAAGAAAGTAGCTCCCTAAAGACAACAAATACATGCAGAGGACACAAAAAGGACATGCCCACCAAAAAGACAAAGTATTCCTCAATGAGCTCAAAGATATTAAGAGCATAACATAAAAAATGAAGGAGCAACAATATATCACAATTAGAAAAAAAAAAAAAAGATCAGAAATGAGGTGGGAAAGAAACTCAAAAGAAGTATAAATACAAGAAAAAATCCTTTCCAAATTGAAGACAAAAACAGAAGGCATATAATTGCAAACAAATATAACAGATAAATGTTTAAGAGGAATATAAAGTAAGAAGACAGACTTTTTTAACAAAAAATATTAAGAGGACATAAAATGATCTAAGAAAAAGTAACAGACTGGATATAAGCAAAGAAGACACAACAAATATATAATAGCAGTCCCTGAAAAGGATAACCAAAGTAAAGGAACAAAAGAAGAATAAGGAAAATAATTGAGAAAATTAAAGCATATAAAATATTTTACAATAAAATATACAGTATAAAATTAAAACTACATACTGAAAAAGCACAACACACACCTGAGAAAACTGACTCAGAAAAGTCAACACTGAAACATATTTTAGTAAAATTGCTGGATTTAAAAAAAAATAAACAATCTTTTCCACATCTAAGCAAAAATATAAAAGTCTTATTACAAAAATATTATTAGACTTATCAACAACAACTCTTTATGCCAGAAAAAAAAAAGCATGGGCTAACCCATATTTAAGATACTCGAGGAAAAAAGAATAAGCTAAGGATTTTATACCCATCCAGACTACTCTACATGTAAAAGCTGGAGACAAGCAGCTATCACATTTAAGAACCCAAGCACTCTTTCCAAGAACAAACTCAAAAACAAACTTCAGATATATGAAATTTTTATAAAGATGTTGACATAAGGATTGATGGTGAGTAATAATAGTTGCATTTTACAAACTAAAATTTTGAAAGAGTTCAAAAGGGAATAATATATAATGGTTATAAATACTGACCATGTGGACAAAATACCACTATTTTCAAAAAAGAAGAAAGAACTGAGGAAGCCTTGATAACCTTTTTAGTGGTTTCCAGTGATTATAGGTAAAGCTATGTTGATAATGGGTATTCTGAGACTGTTGTGAATACCATGTGGGATAAAGTAGATGAGTAATTATTGGATGTTCAACTGTTAGCATCCTCTTCTCCTTGAGAACTAGGATCATTGGTGTGGAACAAATGAACTACAGAAGTTACCTAGAGAAGTCAAACAAATCGTAATCCTGCATGTGAATTGTGATTAACAATATGAACCTGTGAATCATTTTAACTTAAAAAGTTATATGATGAAATGTTAGTTTTATAAAATACATATAAAATGTTAGTGTATCATAGTTCTGTCCACAGAAGAAACCTAGAAATTAACCAGAGCAACGATGCACAGATATTCATGTTGTCTACAAATAATGGCAGTTTTAATTCCTCTTTTCAATCTCTATCTCATGTTGCCACATAGGATAAGAGCTACATTATTGATGTTAAACAAAAGTAGGAAAACAGTCATCATTGTCATTATCTCAATCTTAGGTGGAGAACTTTTAATATGTTACCATTATAAACTTTTTGGTGAGGCAGTACTTTTCTTTTTTAAAGAAGATTTTGTTTATTTATTTGAGAGAGAGAGAGAAAGAGAGTGTGAGGGCACGACAGGAGGGAGAGAGACAAGCCGACTCAGCACTGAGCACAGAGCCTGACATGGGGCTTGATCTCATGAGCCCGAGAACATGACCTGAGCTGAAATCAAGAGTCAGATGCTTAATCATCTGAGCCACTCAGGCACCCCTTAAATGATATTTTCATTGAATACTACCAAATCACTTTTTGCTCTAAAAGATGAAATGGAAAAATAAGGAAATTCTTCTGCCATCTCATTTCTCTACCTCCTACCTTTGTTATATTGATCATTCTTTAAATGACGCCAATGTTTATGACATTAAATTATGTGCCATAACCCTAAGTATTAAAATTGTTTTTGCTTTAATCCTAAGCTTAAATTTATTTTGTACTCATCATCTTTTATTTCATTTGTAACTCTCTTGTTTTTTACTTTCATTCATAGTTCAGTTCATTTTGTTTTTAATTCAATTTATATTTCCATCATTGCCTTGATTTTATCATTGACTTTTTTTCCTCCAAGGGACACTGATGGGTGTTCTACTCCCTCACCTCTTTCATATTTGAGAATGTATGCATGTTGCTTTTGTAGATTGTTGTGGTATTTCTGAGTCTAGAAAGTCATTAGTAAATATTTAACTGGTTCTGGAAAAGAACAATAACAATAACAAAAAACCCTGATTTTAGCACTTGCTGCCTTTCCTGGGGTGAATAATCCCACATGGAGCAACCAACATGATGTCACTGAATGTAAATTTGGAGAGAGATACTCAGAAGCATACCATTATATTACATTATGTAATATCTGCACTTTATAGAAACAAAAGACATAAATAATCTAAATATCACAGATAATAGTAAAATCTAGTAAAATAATTGGGAAGTCATGTCTTGAATATTCTATTTGTTAAAAAATTTATTTATTTACAATTTTGTGTAATTTAATTTATTTTTTATTTTTATTTTTTAAAAGATTTTATTTATTTACTTGACAAAGGAAGAGAGAAAGAGAGTGAGAGCACAAGCAGGGAGAGCTGCAGAGAGAGAGGGAGAAGCAGTCTCCCCACTGAGCAGGGAGCCCTACGTGGGGCTGAATCCCAAGATCCTGGGATCATGACCTGAGCCAAAGGCAGATGCTTAACAGACAAAGCCGGTCAGGTGCCCCTGTAATATAGTTCAAAATAATGTCTGTTTAACAACTTGCTGGTCATATTCTTAAAATTTTGACAAACCAGTCTTGGAAAGTCAGTACAAACTGGGTCCAATGCAATGGTCATGCTTTAGTTATTTTAGAACTCTGGTGACAACATTCACTTGTTTTCCTGCACTAAATATTACCATGGAAATATCTGAAGCGGACTTTTTGCAACATGACAGCAGAACTGATGCACTTTGTCCCACCTCATAGTGCAAGCCCATAGAAATTCTGGATAAAGTGGTAAAAATTAAATCAAAATAAGACAAGAGAGATCTCCACGTGCAAGAAATGAAAAAGGAAATCAATGTCAGAGCAATAATCTGAAGGTGAGTCAGTGATAGCACTCAGGTATTAGAAAAGGCATAGATCTCAGGAGCTGGATGCTGAGGCTTTAATGCCCATCCAAAGACAATACAAAGTGGGGCAACTGGAATTCAAATCTCACCTTGTCCTCATGGATTATGAAAGCTCTGTCTATCAGGCCAGAACACAATTAGTCTTATCTCTAGGGCTTTGATTCAAGAGAAAGAAAAGTTGCTGGCAAAAAAAAAAAAAAGAAAGAAAGAAAAAAGAAAAGCCCAGGCTCATACCAGGAATAAATATGTGGTCCAATTCTAAAGTGGATGAATGATGCAGTAAACAGTAAACCCAGAAATTGACCTGAAAACTAGCTCCAGGTCATTAAAATCCCTGAGGTTTCTACTGGGCACCCTCATCATAAACAATCTTAAAATTATATGTTAGCAACAGTCTCACAAGGCAAGACATGCAAAACTTGCATGGAATAGTTAACCTAATCTGAAGATGAACTCAATGTCAAAAAGAACAAACAATATGAAAAATATGAGATCAAAAAGTCTTGATGAACTAACAAAAATAAAACTTAGCAACCCAAGAACTAGAAATAATAATGTGGAAATATTTATTTTTTGTGAGGAAATATTTAAATATAAAAAATGAATAAAAGTACTACATATAGTTTTAAAAAACAGAACCCTATTTAAAAGACAGGTGAATTTGAGAGAGAACCAGCTAAAATTGCTGGAAATAATAAGAAACTGTCCATTAGAGGTTTTAAAAAAATGAATAAATGAATTAAGTAGGTGGTTAGAGCTGAAGAGAGAACTGATAAGGTGGAAGATGGAGAATAGAAATCATTTCCAAAAACACAGAGGACATTTACAAATATAAATATAAATATGTATTTTACAATAAACACCAAAATTATCAGTACCATAAATTTACACTACCTGATAATAATATAATTAAAAGACAAATAGATGATCAAATAACAACTAAAACAATCCATCTCTGTACATTTTTTAAAAAGTCTAATTGAAAGAGTCAAAGAAGAGATAAAAATGGAAATGGTGAAAGAGATGGCCTTGAATGAAAATGAAGGAGCACCAAGGAGACCTGTGAGAAGTAACTGGAGTGGGTGTTAGAGGAAAATGGGGAGCTTTGAACACAAAGAGAAGAAAGAAAGGAAGATGGGAAATCAATGGGCTAAATGTTCAATGTTCAATAAATTAGAAGAGAGTATATTAAAACAAAAGAAATTAGAAGTGAGAATGAGAAAAGATCAGAGGAGTTAATGAAATAGAAAACAGAAAAAGATCAACGGAATTAAAGGCAAATTTTCTGAATGATCAGTAAAATAGGCACAGGTCTGTCAGGACTAATGAAGCACAAAAAATATTAAGGCACAAATGAACATATTAAAAACATAAAGAGACATAAATACATGCAGAACATCGTGAACAATCTTACTCCAATGATCTTGAAAAATAATATGAAATAGACTTCTTTTTAAATATTATGAGAAGAAATATGAATTTCAGTTGGTTTTAGAGATGACTATTCTTTAAAGACTAGCTAATCCAAACAAACAAAGAAAAAAGGTACAAAGTAAAAAACAGACTCTTATCTATAGAGGACAAATGAATGGTTACCAGAGAGGAGGTGGGGGTGGGGGATGGGTGATATCAGAGAAGACAATTAAGAGTACACTTACTGTGATGAGCACTGAGTAATGTCTAGAATTGTCAAATGAACTATATTGTACACCTGAAACTAAGATAACACTGTGTGTTAACTCTACTGGAACTAATTTTTTTTTAAAAAGAGATAAAAATAAATTTAAAA
The DNA here is from genome assembly GCF_002288905.1 of Enhydra lutris kenyoni. Classification (NCBI taxonomy): domain Eukaryota; kingdom Metazoa; phylum Chordata; class Mammalia; order Carnivora; family Mustelidae; genus Enhydra; species Enhydra lutris. The sequence goes on along the minus strand of NW_019154090.1, from coordinate 19,250,129 downwards.
AGAGAATAGCTCACCCATATGTTATAGAAACTGTTTCAATCATAGAAAACTTTTTTTTTCTAAAAAAAAAAAAATGAGGGAACACTTTCTAAAATCTTTTTACAATATGGATAACTTCAAAATTTAAAAAAAAGACAAGGGAAACATAAGAGTCATAATAAAAATATTAATGATAATCATAAGTTAAAGTTTTTAATCAGCCTTTGAAAAGTCACTGACATGTATAAATTCTCACCTTAACAAGTCTGTGACATCAGGAATATGATTGCCCCCAGGTTACAGATAAGGAAACTTTAGCAGAAAAATGGTGACCAACCTCCAAGATCCTACAGACAGAATGTGTACAGTCCCCAAAGTGAGTCCAGACAGTCTAGTTTCAAATCCTCTGTTCTTAACACAGACTCCAAATTTTTGAATAAAATATTAGCAATACAAATGCAGCAAGTATTTTTAGTACAAAATGATGATGTAGGGGTGGCAAAGATGTCCAGGGTGCTATTTCTTAGCTGTAAATTCACATTCCTGTCAAATGCAAGTTCCAACCTATTGTCCATGCTCCAACACATTTCACCAAATGTATCTTCCTTCTGCAGCAAATGTTGAGTCTCAGATCTGTTCTCTATCTATAGTTTTCTATTCCAGCTTTATAAAGTCACATTGCCCCTTCCCATCCACCCATCCTATGCAAAATCATTCCATGATTTCCTATAGCTTTTAGCACAATGAGCAAATTTTCATGATGGCCTACAAGGCCTGTCCATAGCTACCTCTTCAGCAACATTGAGGATCCTATTCTCCCTTCTTCTCTGTACCTTAGCCACACTGGCCTTTCTTCCTGTCGAGAGCTTGACCATGGGTGTTCACTTTTTCTCTTCCCTTGCCTAGAACTCCCTGGTATTCTAGGTCTCACCTCAATCATGATTTCTTGAGGGAAATCCTCCCCTGAGCTCTCCACCTCCCAAGATGAGGTCAGCCTCCCTTATTCAATCTCTTCTAGCACTCTCTACCTCTCCTTGGCATTGCTAGGCATATCTTCAAATTCACATGGATTTGCTTTATTAATCTTTCTCTTGCCCACTAGAATGTAAACTGCAAGAGGGCAAGAACCATGCATTTTCTTTTCTAGCATTGATTCCTCAGTGTCTAACTCAGTATTTTTACTTTAGTAAGATAATAATTATAATAATAAATAATAATAATTTACTTAAAAAATTATCATTCAGAGAGAAAAAAGGAAGAGAGAAAAGGGAAGGAGTGGTAGAAGAGTGGAAAGGGAAGAAGAGAGAAGAGCAAGAACAGGGAAGGGATAGTAGATGATTTGAAAAAAAAAAAAAATGGCTTCAATTATTCTCTTCCATGTATCCATGCCCCTTACAATATGATTTTGGCACTCTTCCCATAAAGAGGCAGATTCTTATTCTAAAACCCTTGAACCCAGGGTGGCTTTGGGATTTCCTTTGTTCAGTAGAATGCAGCAGAAGAAATAATGTGCTGGTTCTGCTTCTGAAAATCCCATGGACTGCTACTTCCTCTTTTAGACCTCTGTGGCCGCCATGTGGACAAGTCAAGGCTAGTTCAGTGGGGGATGAGAGACCACGGTCAAAGCCCTAAGTCATCCTGTCCATCCCAGGCAAGGTCATCCTAGAGCAGCCAGCCCCCCTGCCAACCTGCCAGCTAACCTCAGGCATAAGGGCAAGGAACAGCTGAGGTCACCCAAGCCTGGCCCACAGAGCCAGACTCTCCAGCTAGTCCTTAAACTCAAGAGCAATAAGAAATGGTGCTGTTTTAAGCCACGAGGTGTTGGGGGGTTGGGGAAGAAGAAAAGTTAAGGGGAATAAAGGGGAGAGAAAAAGATATGAAGATCTGGCTCATCAAAATGGACGATTCATCATTAAGCTCCAGGAAAAGAAAAATAACAAAAAAGTTGTACAAAAAGAGGTCTTGGTTTTATTAAGGCTAGACTTGTTAAAAACTGAATTTTCCAAAAGAATGAATGAAACCAATGTCATGGGACCTGTGATGTTCTAGGGAAGAAAAAAACAAAACAAAACACAGAAGTTTAGAGTTAGAACTTCAAACCCCAGCTTACTTTACTAGTTCTATGTACATAGATCATTTTTTCTAGGTATGTACAATGATTACTATATCTGCTTTGGGAGGACGTGGTGATATGGACGAGACTGCGGTTCCATGAATACCAGGTGAGGCAATTCTCCACCTGCAGGTGAATCTGAGTTGCCGTTACTACTCAAACCTGGGCTGACATGTCTCCAGTGGGGCTCCAGATGCCCCCATTCCCCTGAGAGTGCAGATTACCCGATATGGCGCCACCCATTGGCTCCCAGGAACTATGTCCCCATCCCAGATCCGCTGAGATTGGACCTCGCCTTGAGCTCATTGTCTTTGGTGGGGACTCTGTCTGCTAATCTGCTTCCAAGAAGAATCTTTGAGAGGGGCTTCATTCCACACCCAGATGCTGTCTTTCTTCTCACTTTGATCTAGACAGGCTTCCCCTGACTGGATACCAGCACCAGTGGGCTACAAACCTAGACTCTGCTCAACTATGCCACTCATGATTCGGTTGAGCCCTTTGAACACCAAAGCTAGACTTGAATCGTGTTCATTACCCTTCAATGACCATGGTGATTGGGATGGTTCCCTCTGGAGCTTTGGAATCCAACCTTACACACAGTCCTGTCCCTGTGACCACCACCCCCCAGCTCCCTGACCCCACCTCTGCCAATTACCACAGACCATTGAATCTCCTCCCACACCCAAGGGGGTCCTAATCTATCTCATGAGGAGGATGAGGAGGTACCCAAGAGTTAGGACAGGGACATCTTAAAAAAAAAAAAAAAAGCAAAACAAAACTAACCACATATAAACCGTAAAGTATCCTACAAGGTCTCAGTGTTGTCATCATCATTATCTCATGATGACCCAGTCCCTCCTGCTAACACCACTGCCGTGTTGGGGGTGGAGGGGAGGGCTTGAGAAGGAGTCTGGACCTCAAAGAACCTTCCAGATCCCATAATTCAAAATTCTGTAGATACACTGAATTCCATTACAAAATAAATAAACAAGACATATATGCATATGAGGTAAACTTATGTTTTCTACATTCATTTCCATATATTTGATTTAAACTTCTCTTGAGTGACTGTTTGAACCTACGTGTTATCAGTAAAAAAGATGAAGAAGCTGACATTTTGTCAGCTAGGGGCAGTCTTATTTCACCCAAGTCAAAACAACAAGCAAATAATAATATGAACAGAAACTCTGCAATTCATTCACCCTGTGCCACGCAGGAGGCTAAGTTCCCTATTTACTTACCTATTCTCATGACAGACTTATAAAATGAGTGCTATGATTATCCCCATTTCACAGATATGGAAACCAAGGCATTGAGAGGTCTGGTAGTTCATCCAAAGTCACAGAGCCAGTAAAAGGGAGGCAGGATGCAAACCCCCAAAATCTAGTCCAGCAGTTCATGCTTTCACATCCTACTCTCTCATATGTAGATGCACTCGCCCTCCCCTCCTCAGGGTCCCTGCTCGGTATTGCAGAGATGAAACACAGCTTGGTTGCCAGGCAGACTCTCCCTGCAAGTTAGAAAGCCCATGTCTGGTGTGCGCAGGATCCTGGATTTTCCGATTGTGTTTGGCTCCAGCTCCCTGGAGAGAAGGCAGCAAACCAGGAAGGCCAGAGCTGTCTTCTGCCCACTCTTGCTAATTAAAGTCCTCCAACTGACATTTTTTGGCTGGTTCCAAGAGGATATTATTTTTAGTTTGTGAGGGTTAAAGGGGAAGGGAAGCGTGCCAAATTCATGTTGTTAGAGAGGGCGAAGGAGAAAGGAGCTTAGAAGGAGGTCCTACAATTATGACTCCATTTAATAAGAAGACAGGGAAAATGGGGAGCTCCTAGTCCTGCCTCAAGGGGGGCAGGGGAGACTCCTGAACTCTCTCAGCTGCTTTAACCACTCCTACATTTGAATGGATGGGATATTTCCCTACTCACACCGTTCCAATGCAGCAGAGTCTGCAGACACTGGAAGGATCCAGAAGTTTCTCTTTTTTTTCTTTTCTTTTCTTTTTTTTTTTTCTTATTCGTATTCACTGGGATGAAGGAAGAGTGATACTTTGCCGGCAAGGATAGAAGCAGCTTCCCACCTCCTCTACCCAGTTCTCTTTTGCAGACTTCTGACCACCTGCCCTGCCCATTCTCAGACTTAATAAATGATGTAACCACACAACCCTGATGAGGAAGCTGGGAGGTTAATATGATAAAGACCAGGCCAGACCCCACAGCATGGCCCCATAGATTGCTAGACCCCGAGCTGGACCCCATCCAAGAGGTATGGTCTGCAGTTCTGCCTCTCAGGTCTCCATCCACCTAAGACCCGTTCACTCCTACATCTCCTAGCACTTTCTTCCCTTGGCCCCTCACTCTCTACCTCTGTCCCAGTGATTAAGGATGCAAGATCCCCAGCTCTGTCCCTACACTGTTGTAAATGGTCCCAACCCCAGCACAGCAGCTCAGCCCCAAGGCATAAACCCCAACAGCCCTGTGATACAAATCAAGACATCTTTAAGACTCAACTCACAGGGGTGCCTGGGTGGCTCAGTGGGTTAAAGCCTCTGCCTTCGGCTCAGGTCATGATCCCAGAGTCCTGGGATCGAGCCCTGCATTGGGCTCTCTGCTCAGCAGGGAGCCTGCTTCCTCTCTCTCTGCCTCCCTCTCTGCCTACTTGTGATCTCTGTCAAACAAATAAATAAATCTTAAAAAAAAAGGACTCAACTCACAGTAAAAAGACCTCTTTTTTTTTTTTTTTTTTTTTTGGTCCTGCTCTTCATGTGATTGAGAGATGTCATTGTTTGCTCTGACAGCAAAAGCTCCATTGTATAACCAGCTAACACTTTCATTCCTGGACTGAGCAAAGCAAGACTACCCCTGATGCTCAGAAGATCATTTTTCTCAGGATTTGACGCATTGCCACGTGGTAAGAGCGTGCTGGTGGACTTTATAGCATATGCGAGGAACATGTACCATAGAACAGAGGTTGTGCACCAGCGTTGAAAGGCAGCTAATGTGTCTTGCAAATGTGTGTTGTGAAGTGTGCTAATTAAGAGGGGTAAGAGTCAGACCTGGATTTGAATCTCTGCTCACCCTCTTTACTGCCTAAATGACCTTCAGCAAGTCGTGTCACCTTTTGAGACATAGATCCATCCTTGCAAAATGGGGTTAGTAGCAGCTACCTAATAGGCTTGTAAGGAGGATGCCACGAGAGGATGCTTGAAAGGCTCTTAGCACAGTGCCTGGCACCAGAGGAGCCATGCCTGTACTAGCTCCCTATTAGGCCGTCCATGGACTCGAGGGACAGAGAGGTCTGGGGCAGGACCAAATCCACAACATCATCTTTGGCAAGAGGTAGGCTCTACTTTTCAGATCTCTACAACCAGCTTCTAATCACCAATGGGTCCATAGCACAGAAAAGCAGTGATCCGTCAAAAGCAATTCTTCATTGTTGATATGTGTAAAAAGCAGAATTCATATGAGTAAATTTAAAGCTCAAATGGGCTTTATTCAACTATTCATGAGTCAGGCAGCGTCCCTTCTAGCAAACAGAAAGTTTGAGCTCCTTGGTGCTGGCAGGAAAGAAAATTTTTTTAAAGGCAGAGAGAGAGAATGGAAAGAAGGAAATTATTACCAAAGAAGGCATTGTTTTAGGGAAGGTTGCCCTCCTAAGTGGGATAGGCAAAGATCTATCAGTGGATTACCTTCTAGTGTTGACCAGAAAACTCCAGGTTGGCTGGTTAAAGGTCACATTTTGGAAGGGGGGTTGAAACTGTGGTTAAGTTAGATACTAAGTCTTGGTTTGTTGACGTGGGGACTTAACATAATGGACTCCATCTTGGGCCTGTGGTTTTCTTTTGAACAATGCCTCACTGTTCCTTCAATTAGCAACTGCTTCCTTCAAATGGGCTCCCCCAACAGTAAATAATGAATTTATTTAAGAGACACTTAGTAAAGATTACAATGAAGTAGATTTTAATATGGGCAGTGTGTGAACATGTTACAGGTTTTACAGTAAATGAAATAATGATTTTATTCTATGTCTCTCAAAGGAATGGGAAAAACTGCTATGACTTGAACATTTTTTTTAATGATTTGAATATTCTGAATATATCAAATCAGATACTCAATGGTTCTCGATCTGAGGTGATTTTAACCTGCCACAGGACATTTGACAATGTCTGGAGGTATTTTTGGTTGTCACAACTTGGGTGAGGGAAGTGTCCTCTGACATCTCAGGGGTAAAGACCAGGGGTGTTGCTAAACATCCTGCAATGCTCAGGATGTCCCCTCACAACAAAGAATTATCCAACCCCAAATGTCACTGGTGCTGAGGTTGACAAAGCCTGGTCTGAGCAAAACTGTGGGGTTACTGGGCAGGGGGTGTGGTGTGGGGAGAGGGAGTGAGAGTCATAAATGACTTTTTACTGCATGAGAAAATTCAGCTAGAATTTGAATAAGTGATATCAAATGTTAACAAATTTCACCTAATAAATCATTAGAGAATTATTTGTAAACATTGTATGTAATTCTTGATTAATTTCATTTTTCCCATTAAAATATTTTTTTTCCCCAAATCCAAAATGTGGAGGCCTTTGGGACAGTCTGAATTGTTATTGTTTCCCAGCTTACTTGAGTTGGTTTTTATGATTTCATCTTCTGACGAATGAGTAGAAGTCAGGGGCTGCATTAACACTGTCTCCATTATCCACCATGGAGCTTGTCCCCACAAACTCCTTCCCCTGGGAGAAAAGCAAAGAAACAAATTGCTAAGATTTTACTTACCTTCACTTTAGTTGAAAGATTTTCCTCCTCCAAGTTCACCGTGCACATGGTCTCTCATCCAAGGATTGGATTTCCGCAATGGCTACCAAGGTAGAAATCAAAACATTCAAAAGTACAAGGAACAAGGTAAAGGTCCCATTCATTGTTTCGTTTTCTTTACCTTTTATGCCCACAGAATATGGCTTTACCCATCTGAGAAAGTCATTAGTGAGGGAAGAGACTATATAAGCACTTCCTTGAAATTGGGGCAGGTTTGCTGTTTTTGGAAAATATCAAGCTGGAAGGCATCAAATTCAATAAGAGGTAAAAGCTACTGAAGTAAAATTCCATGACTCTCTGATTTCAGAGGCTCTTGGTTAGAATTTGGCACTGCCCCACCCCAATGCTCCCCTCTCCTTGCCGTGGGTCAACCAAAGCCACAACATGGTCCTGAGAGGCCCAGAGAGGGCCTGAGTTCCGCAGGGCATGGGTAGGTCAGCATCGAACCTCTGTCCAGAGCACACGAGAAAAAAACAGATATTTATTAAGTGTGGATGGAGAGCCAGGAGCTGTGCAAGGTGTGCCTGAAAGATGTGAGATCCTCCACGGGAATTTCAGATGCCCCAGCTAGGTTAGCATTTAAAAAGAAAACAATTTGGGGAGATGCTTGTTTAAACTAACATAAATCCAAGTTTGGATTAATGAACATACTTGAAAAAGAAATGTCAGTGCAGTCATGAAATCACCATCTTACGGACGTCTTATCTGTGGCCTATTCCCTCCTTCATGAGACTGTGATTCTTTTTGAACCAAGACTTCTAAAAGGCAGGTAATTTTTTTTTCAATTTTTAAACATTTATTTTTATTAATTATTATTTTTATTTTTATTAACACACAATGTATTATTTGCTTCAGGGGTACAGGTCTGTGAATCATCAGTCTTACACACTACATGGCACTCACCATAGCACATAGCCTCCCAATGTCCATAACCCAACCACTATCTCCCTACCCCTCCATCCCAGCATCCTCAGTTTGTTTCCTGAGATTAAGAGTCTCTTGTGGTTTGTCTCTCTCTCTGGTTTCATCTTCATTTTTTCCCTCCTTTCCCCTATGATCCTCTGTCTTGTTTCTCAAATTCCTCACATCAGAGAGATCATATGATAATTGTCTTTCTCTGATTGACTTACTTTGCTCAGCATAATACCCTCTAGTTCCATCCACGTCATTGCAAATGGCAGGATTTGGGGGGGGTAGTTTGATGGCTGCATAATATTCCATTGTGTGTGTGTGTGTGTGTGTGTGTGTATACCACTTTATATATCTTCTTTATCCATTCATCTCTTTCTGATGATGTTCTGTTTCTTGATTGAATTGTGGTAACTGGGATGTCATTACTTTGGAATTTATTGAATTTACTGATTGTGTACTTTCCTCCATGTACATCAACAAGTCCACATTTGTTCTGCACCCTGTGTATGTATGTAAGGTTGTGTCGAAAGGCAGGTAATTTATCCACACCTATTTATCCCCACACCGAGAAGAATGGCTGACTTACAGCAGGTCCCCAAGGACTTGTGTTGAAGTATTGTATTTTAGTTCCAACATGGGTGCAGGTTTCCCATGATTCCTGGTGAAGAGCATGAACCCCAGTACATAATGTATTTTAATTGAATTTATCCATAATATAATAAGATTAACAACAGCTGTACCATAGGATGGGTGCCAGAACGTAAATGGACTCTAACAACAGAAACAGAGCCGAGCGTGGTAATAGCGGACAATGGAGACTTGCTTCATGTTTGCTCGTGTGGCGTGAGCACAGGGGAGGGCCTCTTACAATGCAGAAGCTGTGTATTTGCACAGGGAGCCGGCCAAGAGTTGCTGGCCCTGTGTCTGCTCTGAGAAGCTCTCTGGGATCCAGCCTGATGTCCGCTAGGGAGCCTAGCGGTTTCACCTGAGCTCTGTATGGTTTTGAAACGTGACAGGTGCCTCTGCGGTGATGAGACCAGCAAGATGCAGGCAGTTGAACCTTCTGAAGTAGTGGGTGCAAAGCAACCAGTAATAAATGATTTCCAGGAAATGGAGAGCAATATTAAAGACATTTAGAAAGAAAAATAAAGAATGTGTTTAAAAATCGGGGGAAAGCTTATGCATGACTTCTCATCCCTCTAAAGGTAGACCCTGACATTTTGATGCTGCTTCAATGGAGTCCCCAAACTGCACGCTTTGGTCTTCAGTTCCTACCTTTTAGACTTCTCTTCACCTTTTCCGAGCATCTTTGCTGAGTGTTACTTACTGAGACAAGCCACCCCCTCCCACCTGGAGTAAGAGCCTGGGGAAGACATTTACTCGCCAGCACAGCGTGACAATGATGATGACAATAGCCATTGCAATACGGCCAGCATTTAGTGAGTCCCTGCCGCGTGCCAGGCACTGTGATGGGCGTTGTTTGGAATGACACTTTGCAGTTGGGATCCTGGGATGAAGGTTCAATCCTGACTTGATTGGTATTTTTTCCAAGGTCAGAAGTCACTTCTCCTTGTGACCATAAAGGTTGTGGAAGACAGACCAAGCTGTGGCAAGAAGTTTGCTAAGTGTTTTTCCCTACATAACTGGCTTCGAATAAGCTCCTTGAATCATAAAGGTTGGGAAAGACAGCAAGAACAAGTCCATCCAGACCTCAGAATTAGAATAATAAACAAGTACATTGATATGGTGGTCCACTCTCTCAGTAAATATTTATTGGGCATGTATTATGTACCAGATGCTGTTTTAGGCCCCAGATCTATACAGAGAGTACGACTTAAGAAGACTCTTCCTTCAGGAAGCTGATGGCCTAATGGTAAAAGATATGAAAGTTGGAAAGAGAGAGGATACATGAGCAAGATTATTTCTGATAACAATAAATTCTGGAAAGACCATGAGACTGGGCCATGTGTAGAAAGTGCTTAGGGTAGCAGAGGGTGGGTCAGAGTCAACTGTGAAGGTAATGTTCCAGCTGGAGGGGCCAGGCCTGCTGAGATCCGATGGAGGAAAAAGTAAATGGAGAAGCCCAGAGGCAGGAATGAAGTTGGTGTTTGAGGAGCAGAAAGCAGAGCAGCGTGGCTAAAACATAGTAAGGGGACAGTGGTAGAGATTGAGGACAGAGTGGTCATCGGGACCCACTCACATAGGGACTTGAGGGCCATGCTGAGGAGCTTATAAAAATCATCACAAGAGGGGCACATGGGTGGCTCAGTGGGTTAAAGCCTCTGCCTTCGGCTCGGGTCATGATCTCAGGGTCTTGGGATCGAGCCCTGCACTGCCCTCCCAGCCTCAGCAGGGAGCCTGCTTCCCCCTCTCTCTCGCCTGCCTTTCTGCCTATTTGTGATCCCCCTCTCTCTGTCAAATAAATAAATAAAATCTTTTAAAAAAAATCATCACAAGATCCAAATAAGAGTGTGACACTACTCTATGACGTTTTGAAGAAATCACCCAGGATGCCATGTGGCTGCTATTCCAGGTGATCAGGTAAAAGTTACTGTCTTTTTAAGGCCCATCCTTCATTCATTTTCTTGAGAAGCAGAAATTATGCATTTTCTATGGGCCAGGCACCTAGCAGTGCATAACATCAACAAAGTCCTTGCCCCCATGTAGCTAAACATCTCGTGGGGTTTATGGCTCCACCAGTGGGTAATTCATTAGAGTACTTTGGTTGCCTCCTTTGGGGGGATTCAAGGGCTATTGAAGACAGAGCAGAACAGGGCTTTCTGGAACATTGACTTCCCGATTGAGACAATGGTTATCAGAAGTCACCCACAGTAACAGAAGGATTCAGGGCCAAAAAGTATTTGTGTCAAGGCAATATTATTTCCCCAATCCAGAGGGGAGACAGGAGGTATCTCAATGGGGCAAGGGACAGCAGTCTGGGAGGCCAGGAGCAGAGCATGGGCGTGACCCAGGGATAGGCTAGAGAAAGAAACTGGCCCACAGCTGGAGGGCATGGTGAACCAGGAGGTACATTTATGCTGAGTGCAGCACTCTATAAAAAGGGGTCCCAGCAGATCCTGATTCAACAGGGCCAGAAGGCAGCTTGCAGAAGAAGGTTCTAGTGCACGAGACCGCAGCATCAAAGGTTTCCTCTGGCTGTACACTTTAGCATTCAAGGGGCTCTTCTTCTAAGCACAGTCTCCGCAGCCCTTTCCTCCGTGCCCTCTCCAGGAAGAACCCCCCACCCCACAACCACGCTAGTGTGGAGAAGCCACTCCCCACTCCTCAGAACCCGCGACAGTCACCTCCATGTGGTTAACTGTGGCGGCTCTGGGTCAAGTGCCCCCTGGAGAAGCAGGAGGTGTGATATATGCTGCTACCCCCAAGCCCACAGGGGAGCTGTTGGCACAGTTCAATGGCCCGTGCCCCAGCAGCCCTTCCAAACCAGGAAGCAGTGGCCGGCACTGCCAGAAAGGCATAATAGGGGCCGTGACTCAGCCAGACTGCAGAACCGGCAGCAGCCACTCTTTCCATTAGAGGAGGCAGAGGAGACAGAGTTAGGGTCCTTGAGGATGTATATTTCAAAGATGGCAAGGGCATAGGCTCTTTGCAAGCCCGTGAGGCTTTCTGCTGTTGGTGAAACAGCGAAGTAGACAGATAAATAAGACCAGCTTTGGAGCCATTCAGCCCAAGTTCAAATCCTAACTCTGATACAGAACCAGTTGCTTAACCTCTCTGCCCCTCAGTCCCCCACCATCGCTAAGTGGAAGCCAAAATAGTATCCAGTATAAGGCTCTTATAAGGACTCAGGACACCAGCAAACACAAGGCTCTGAGACTGGGGCATGTGATGAATGTTCACTCAATGTTAGCTTAGCGATCATCATTCCCTACTCTGCGCCAAGCTCTGGGGATTAAGAAGCAGATAAGCCTAGTCTTCAAGAACCATACAGCCGAGAGAGAGAGATGCCATTTATTCACCATCTACTACATGTCCTGTATTTTGCCTGAGTCAGCTGTTAAGTCACGGAAGACACACTTGATTCTTTTGGTCTGAAACCAGAGTGGGGTGCGTTTCTGCTAAACATAATAGAGGAGACAAATTCTCTTCTAGAGAGAGAGAAATGATGATGTCCGTCTAGAGACGCTGGGGGAGAGGGAGTGAGGTACGGAAGGGCGCTGAGATCGCAGGGGAAAGACATTTGCTTCTAATCCCATAGAGTTCACCTTTAGCTATGCTTTGATCATTGCCCTCAGCCTGCCCCTCTTGTCTTTGCTGATACTGTTTCAGGCCAGTTTTTACATTTTGATTGCATTCAGGGGGTTCCATGAGTGAAGCCAGTGGGAAGCCCACCGGACAGAGCTCTGAGGCAGAGAGAGCACAGGCGGGAATCCGAGCGCACCTCTTCTGGGCGGATGGATTGAAGCACCTCACCGGACCCCTCCGCCTCATTCCTGGCCCGTGCAGGGCCATGTGGCCAAATCTGCCTTGTATGACCGCTGGACAGTTAAAGGACATGACCCGAGGAGAGCTGATAGCCTGTGCCGTGTACCTTATCCATGCCCCTGATGGTGCTAGACCTTCACGTGCGCTAAGCAAGCCCACGATCCCGTGGTCACGGACAGTCTCCAGGGAGCTAGGTCACTGACTCTGCCCCATCCCGCCCCAATGGAACCCTCTGGGTACACCTGCCCCAAGGGCAGCCGGCCCTGGCTCTGACTCAGGGCCTTCAAGAGGCAGAGTGCAAGAAATCCCACCAGGGAAGAGACAGGTCCATAGGCTTCTTTCTATGATGAAGCTGGATAGGAAATTGAATGAGCAAGAGGGAATCAGGAGCCGAAGCAAAGGTGAAAGAATGTGTCATTCCAAGCCATGAGTCAGGGAGATAAAGAGAAGGGAGCAAGGTGGCCAGTGGGGAGGTGGGAGAGCCGAAGGCAGACTCTGCAGTGAGTGGAGTTCAGGGAAAGCTCTGGAGGCCCAGTTCCACCATGGTTGCTGCCCTTCCTGAGGCCTGGCCTGGCCATTCACTGCCCTGAGACCCCTGAGGCCCAGCCACAGGCTCTGATGGCGCTTAGTCATCCGCACAAGGAGCTGGAGAACAGCGTCCTTGACCTGGGACCCTCGTGCTCCCAGGAGCCATGAGGCAGGCGTGTCCAGAGACAGTTTGGGTCAGTGGAACTAGGGTGGACAGCATGCCCAGCATCCAGGGAAAAGAGAGCCCAGGGAGGCCGCCGACATCCCACCATGCCCAGGCCGTGCCCCCTCAACAAAGGGCTCTCCCACCCCAAGGCCGAAAGTGCTGGTACTGAGAAGCTTTGCAATCGAGTCAACTCTGCAACAACTCTGCCCCCTGAAACCTAAAAAATCCATGAAATGCACAGCATTTTCACTTCTGCTGTATTCTGAGTACTCGAGGGCACTTTGGAGCATGAGAGATCTGTACCCTCCACAGCTCATTGCTTAGGTCTGGTACAGAGCAGTCACGTAATACAGTGGATCTGCCTTGTAATTGAGGTTGGGTTTTAATGTGTGGTTTAAATCTTGCAGAAAGAGGCTCCCTGGAAATCACTCCCATCAGGCACAATACATCGTACACGCAATGCAAGTGGCTTGGAGTATAGATGAAGGGCCTGGCTCCTATTGGTTTTCATGTCTCAAGCTTTGAGGTTTAAAGTGCTGGATGCATAGCTCAGAATATTGAGAACATTTCATACAATGAGCCTCACTAGGGGATGTGGGACTTTCTGATGTACTAGGCACTGAATGGAGATTTCTGTATGAACTCCCATTTGTCCGTTTCCCATATGCTAGGTGGGGCCACTGCACAAGGAGTTGTCTGGGAGAAATGGCCAAAAGGGGTGTTTTGTACTCTTCAAGCTGCTGTTTCTACTTCTGTCTGCTCATAGTAAGAGCAATACCAAATGGGGGTCCCTCAGATCCAATGTGATATTAGGCAGAGATGTTTTCCCCAATAGCACAGAGTTAGAGCTCTAGCTCCCACATTCCAGAACATCACAGGTTCAAAGAAGGAAGACAGAGGGGAAGCACTCCACCAAGCATTAACCTCAGGGTAGAATTGTGGGTGATGGAACCCGAAGGAATTTTCTTAAACCGATGTCTGAAGATCAGGAAGCAGACAGGAGGAAAACTTTTAAATGAAATAATTGCAGTGACCACTATGATAAGATTATCTTTAGCTGTGGTTTACTCCATACCCTTAGGCTTCAGGAACCAGATGAAGGGCTTCACATTTCTTATCTCATTTAATGCTAATAATACTAGGGGCTCTATTGGCAGATCCAAAGGGCTCCCCTCATCAGCTAGTCCTAATGTTGGGGCACAGAGCCAAGGACTTGCACTCCAAAACCTAAGATAGGATCTTTACCCTAAACCCCAGCCTTCCCCTACCCACAGCCCAGACAAATCCATGGGAAATCCATCATCTCAGTGTGGCTGCTAGGCTGTCCCTGCAGAATAGGACATACAGACTCCTTCCTGTGTTATATTGATAATTAAATGATCCGGAAGAAGTGAAGAGCATTCTCCAATATTCCAAGGGCTCTCAGATGCAGAGAGCTGGCTGCCATCTATCTATGGGGCTGATCAGCTGGGAAACACTCAGAGCCAAGATTTTGTCATTGTGATGAGATGTGGACCTCCATCCACACAGAGATAGCTGAATGTGGAGAAAGCAAAAGGAAATAAAGGACCAAAAAATACACTTATTTCCTAACATAATATTTAACCAAAATTAGCCTTAGAATATTTTCTTTAAAAAAAAAAAAACAAACTTCCTCTATCTTGGGACGAATCTTTACGAATTCCTTTCTGCCTGTAGGCGGAAGGCACATCTTTAGAATGGTAATTTGCCCTTCAATTGTAATAAAGTCTTAAATTTTACCTGTGCCTTTCCAGATATGACCTCTGACCTCATGTTCTCAAGCTGACAGCGCCTCGCTCCCTTCAAGTTGATGGTCATGCCATATGCTTCCGCATTCAGAAAATCAAGCCTTAGGTCAAATTCCGTACCTCTGTGCAAATCTATAGAAAATTACCTTTCTAAATAACCAGGGAATACTGTTTTAACTCTTAAATGACTGGTAGTTCCTATTAGATGTAGAGCAGAAATGAGTTTTTTCAACAATTGCCTGGATCTTGTAGAGTGGGATGTATTCTTTCTTACTGTATTGTTATGAAAATAGATTATATAATATGTAATCTGTGGTATAGTGAACTGTATCTTATAATATTTTGTATTATTAAAGTTATGTAATAAAAGGATGTTTTAAAGATTACTAGGTTTTAGGAAAGGGATTGGCAAATTATATTCTAGGAGCCAAAGCCCGCCCATCACTTGCTTTTGTAAATAAAGTTTTAATGGGACAGGGCCACACTCATCATTTACATATTGTCATTGGCTGCTTTTGCATGACAACAACGGATCTGAGCAGTTGCCACAGAGACAGAATGGTCCACTGAGCTTGAAATATTTATGATCTAGCTTTTTTAGAAATCTTTGCCTCTGCCTGACTTAAAATAACATAGGAACTACCATACTGAAACTCCATTTCCTCCTTATTAAATGAGAAGCTTTGGGAGGGTGATAGCTAAAATTGAGATCACTTTCCTGCAATCTGATTGTTTGATCAAGCACAAATTTAGAATCTGTCTTGCATTTAGTTGTCCAGCAGAATATTAGGGCTGTGTCCTCAAATATCCTAATATTTTTAGTGATGCTTTATGAATTCCTTAATTTCTCAAAGTCTTGTATAGATGAAATTATACTTTTTGGGTTATGACCATTATACACTACTTGGCATATACATCCCTCCCACCACTAAACTCTAGGCAGTAAACCTTTATCCCCTCCAAATGCCCTCACCCATGTCATGCCTATATGTTCGTATTCCCTGTGGAACTAGAGCCATAAATCCTAATAACCTGAAATGGATCAGATGTCTCTGTTTGCCAACATGGTTATGTCATCAGTGAGCCAGGTTTGGTATGATGTTGCACAGGATAGGAACTGATCCAATGTGTGCTTCATGGATGGGTGGGTCCACTCTGTGCCTACATCTTTGCCACCCCCAAGGCTTCCCTACGGGCTATGCTGTCAGCCTTCCAGTTTTTCTCTGCTGTGATGGCCTATGCCTCTAGTCTTCCTTAGCCCTTACTCCAAGGTGTAACTGTATCCTTGCCATTTGGTATTTAACTGATCCCATGCCCTCTGGTTTGACCTATGATCTTACCTCTGGAATTGTCCCTGTGGAAGACCTCCAGCATGGCCTTATCTGACCCAGCCTGTCTCCCTTATGGCTGTGACTCCAGAGGGCATGGCCTGAGCAATGCAGAGCCACTGAGAAGCCAGAGGGTATCCAGGGCAGCTAAGTAAAAGTGGGCCTCCATATACGTAGGAAAATTGTTGCACCAACAGAACAGGGACTTGATTTCAAAATATGGAGGTTACAACTGTTTGGGGAATAAAATACAATCTGTTGAAGTCACTGCCTCACTCTTGACTTCAGAAAGTGTAGAACGTATGTGTTTGAAAGACATGATCAGGGAAGCTTATCATGAGGGTCTCAGCAGGGACAAGATTGACCTAAAATGCCAGGCCAAAGCATTCTTGAAATTTCTGGCCAGCTTACATGATACATATTTTATCTTCAAACTTTTAGGTAAAAAGAAAAAAACAAACAAGAAAAAATCCCACTCCCTTACTTTAGTACTTTAATGCAGGGGTACAGCCTGGTCGTTAGAAAGATGAACTTTGAGCCAGACTGCCTAGTTCCAAATCCAGGAGCCATCTTTCATCACGTATAACCTTGGACAGTTTGGCTTGACTTCTCTGTGTATCAGTTTCCTTTTTCGTAAAGCAGAAATAATAGAAGAGCCCCATCAGATGATCATGCAGAGTCCTAGCTGTTATGATCTGGTGTTTGCCATACGCTAGACACTGAGCTGGATAAGTCCCTCTCACCTAGTTTTCACAAAGAGAAAGAACAAAGTAGGAGCGGTGAGCATCCCTGTTGTTCAGGTGTGGAAACTGAGTCTCAGAAAGTTTGAGTAACTTGTCAAGGATAAAAATGAGGAGATGGCAGGATCCAAAAGCAAACTCCAGTCTGTCCAGTTCTCAAGTCAATTTTTAAATTTAAATATTTCCATTCTCCAGTACCACTCTACATCCTCTGGAGCCTTTTTCCTGGAAATCGCCCCCCATGGCCTGAGATATTACAGCAAGTAGAGTCAAGGGTCAAGGTTGGTTTGGAGTCAGTTTACATCCTTCTCTTGAAAGAAGTCAACCACTGATAGCAGGCAAACAAATCTAGGAAATAGTGGAGATTTCTTTTAGGTTTTTCAATTTTTAACGAGGTACTTTTCATTATGTCTGTTTTGTTAATCTGGTGTATTTACCCTGTTAATTTGCTGCTTCTCCTTTTTTATCTGCTAACTTCTTCTCCTTAGCAATTTCTTGTAATGCCCCTTTACAGAATACCAGCTATTGTTTGATGGACTGTTTCACCAAGAAGAAAATCTACACAATTATTGTTAACAGAATCTCTAATAACACACACACATACACACATACACACACACAAGGAATCTTGTGGTTCAGTCCACAAGTTGTAATGGAAATGTATTATTTTCTTATTCTTACTTATTGAAAAATGGGTCCCTATCACGAAGATTTTGCTATTAGATGATATTGAGGAGGAATAATTAAATTGCTAATTTACACATCTGTAAATCCCATTTTACTTCCAATAGGGAAGGATGAAAGCATGAGTTCCAGCCTCTACAGAGTCACGTGAACCCATTCAAATCACCTTGGCAGGAGGCAAAATGAGAATGCTTCTGCTTGAGTTTCATTTATTGCTTGATTCTCTGTTTGGCTCTGCGCTAAATTCTTTACACAGATTGACAGGTCACACCAGTGACCTGTGAGCTAGGTGTTATTGGCATCCCCATCTTCCAGATGAGGAAACAGAAGTTAGAAAAGGCTCTGTAACTTATCCCAAGCCATGCTGCTCAAGTCTAGCGGACTGAAACAGTGACTCCTGGCTGACTTGATTAACCTGGAAGGTGGTCTGAAGTTCCTAGAACAGAGATTCTTTGAAGTGTAAATGTACACTAATTGGAGTGTCAGCCTAACCAGCATTGGTGTGTGTGTGTGTGTGTGTGTGTGTGTGTGTGTGGCTGCTACAAGGACCCTATAGGAGCACTTCAGGGAGCAAGCAACAGCAGTAGTGTAAAGGCACACTCCATCCACCTGGATCCAAATGAGAAAGAATGGAGAGAAGGGAGGAAAGGGAGGGAAGGAAGAAAGCAAGCAAGGGAGGGGGGGATGTCAAATAGTAGCCAACGTCAGTAGCAGGTACGGTGAGTTTTAAGGACACATTCAGTTGCAAGAGAAAACCTGATGCAGCTAAATAAATAAGCCAGAGGTACAAGACCCTACATTTGGTTAATTCCAAGGCTGAAACAGTTCACTGAAGACCCACGTGCTTTCTGTTTTTCTGCTCTGCTACCTTCAGCTTACAGCCTTTGTCCTCAGGATAGTTCCTCTCAAGGCCAGGTGGTCTGGTGGTCTGAGAATATACACCCAGCCATGACAACACGCAGAGGATGAGGAAGACCATCTGTTCTGATGTGTTCTTCTGAAGGGTTAGGAAGCCTTTCTAGAATCCCCCATCAGTTCTTTCTTTGTGTCAGCAAAAACCTATCACAGACTTCCTTGTGCCTCTGTCCCTGTGAAGATGAAGGGACCTCCATGGTTTAAACTGACTCTTGGAGATCGAATCCTTCCGGGAGAGTAAATCACAGTGACCCTTCTGCAACAATTGACATGTCTGTGGCACACTGTAACATACTTGTGCCCTATGCCCAAGAAGGCATTTCAGCTCAATATATGAACCCATAGACTGCATTGAGTGTTGAGAGCAGGGACTCAATGTCCCACAACCTAAAAGCAGATATACCGTGGGAGAGGATGTCAGGCTCGGAAGAGTGCTATACGCCACGTTCTCTCAATGTCTGGGCCCTTTGCACATTTATTCCAACAATAGAGTTAGAGAGGTGATCAATGTGGACCAAGTTCCTGCCTTCAAGGACTTTAAATTCTTGCGGAGGTGGGGCAAGAAAGTCAAAAAATAATAAATAGGCATAATTTACAAGGTAGCAAACAGTGCTACAAAGAAAAGCCAAAGGAGATAAAGAGATAGACTATAGTAAATGTTGGGCCTCCCTCCTTTTAACTGGAAAGACCTCTGCATCTCCCCACACTGTCGTCTGCCCAGCTAAGTTAATTCCCACTCTTCTTCCAAGTCTTACCTTCTGTATCATGCTCCTTTAGTGTCTTCCAGACTTCTGAATCTCTCCCTTCTCTCCCACAAACTTCTTATGATCAGAGTTGCAATTTCATATGAATTTCATATCAAATTTCATATTGTTATACATGATTGTTGTAGTTAGCTTTCTCTAGATCACAAGAACCGTAAGAATAGAAAGTGTATCTATTTGGCCAAGATCCTATCTGCAACGCTGAGCACATTGCTTGACACACAGTCAGTGCTCAAATTCTTTGGAGTGATGGAATGAGAAGCTGAACATGTGATATTGGCTTTTGGCAGGGCCCCAGAAAAGAAAAGTCTTTCCTGGGGACCACCTGCCACTACCTAGTACAGCACATCAAACCCCAGACTGTCTGCAGCCCACTTTGCCTGCCCTGGACCAGTTTCCTAGGTTTGCATGCTTTCCCTGCCAATAAATGATTTTAAGATATATCGACTAGATATTATTCTTATATTTTTTCTTTGCTGCATAGCAGAAGTATTTTTTTTCCTGTACAGCTTTTCCCCAATGGGAGGGCACAGGGAGCAAAAATAAATAAATAAATCTCTTTCCCTGGGGATATGTTTTAAAAAGGCGTTAGAAAATAGAACTGACGGCCAAGACTTTGAAACATCCCTGATGATGAAAACTCTATCCACACATTGCTTCTATGTGTATAACAGGCCAGCAAAATATAGTATTGCATACAAGGGGGAAAAAAAAACACATATTAACTATATTTACAACTCCCGGATCTATTTTTTCCTCAAGCATAAATGGCAGAAAAGAAGCTGTATTCCATGCTGTCTTGACATTTTTAATAAAAATACTAATGATAGAAAATAAAATTATATAAGTACTTGCCTTGCGAGATCTCACTTAACCTTTATAATGCTTTGACACAGATCCTATTATTATTATACCCATTTTACAGATGCGAAAACAGAAGCTCAGGGATTGGAAGTCATCTGCCTCACATCACAAGGAAGAGGAATAATAGCCTGGTGGGTCTATCTCCAAAGCCTTAGCTAAGTCTTTAAAGGTACTGCCTTTGTTTGGGTTCCCTGGCAGAAAGTAAAGAAAGAAAAAGAGCTCGTGTGCAGGCGGTTTATTTGGGGAGCCATCTCTGGAAACAGGCACGGAGGAGCTGAGAGAGCAAGTCACAAAGAGAGGGAATGCCAATATAATGGTGTCAGATCCTATGTCAGATCCTAACTCCCTGGATCTTGGAGAGGGGGGTGGAGTGGAGGCATTTATCCACCTGCTTCAGTCCCTGGTAATAAATGATGATTCCTGAGAGTGTTAGCTGTCTTATCCTTTCAGGATGGGTCTAAAGAGGGCTGAACAGACTCCAGAGGCTTTGACCCAATCTTGAGTCGGAAAAGCAGAAAGAAGGTCAACAAGCACTTAGGAGAGGGGACAGCAGCATGGAACTCATGAACTAGGCTCCACAATCATAGCTAAAGTCATAGGTGGGCAGAGGGATGAGGCACTGGCCAGCTGAAAATCTGCTGCACTCGCTGCGGGTTCTGGTTCAATTTTATTTGTTCTTCGCCATGACCTTGTGAGTTAGGTGTTAAGTTTTATGCTTTCCGGTGGGGGAGAGATCAAGGCCACGAATTCTCAATGATCTGCCAAAGGACATACAAAAGGACAGTGCCCTTTGAGCAGCTCTTCACATTTGACTTTCTTTCTACCATCCCACACTCTGTTCAACCAAGTTTGAACAAAGCTTCCTTTAAAAGGACGCAAGAAACCAGATCAGACCACGACCAGCCATCACCATCCGGACAACAGAGAAGGGCATCAGACAGGGACATCAGGGCTCTACCATAAGACAGTGCTCATTTAAGGAAGAAAGTGCCAGCAAGCCTTCCTCTGAGCTCAATCCATCCAGGTAAACAGGAAGAAGACATCATTATCATTAGAAAAGGCAAGCTCCCAGCCTTCTGGATGCTTTATCTTTACCATATAAACATCAATGCAGCCTCAGTCCTCAAAGATTTGCTATGAGCATTGAAGAAGACACTAGCTTTTTTATTTGCTTTTTAATCACTGAGTGGCTCCAAAATTATATTTCTATGTAGAGACAACAAGAGTCTTTGGGTGAGGGGAATCCTAAGCATAATGTTTGTGTGTCTTCATCGATTTCTCCCCCAGCAAAAGCGTAGAAAGGATCAAGCAATCCATGACTCTGTAGGTTTCTCTGGGTTTTGTCTTAACTCACCAAATAAGAAAAGAAAAGAAAAGAAAAAAAAAAAGCAAGACTTTAGGCAACTCACTATGTTTCAATCATCCAGGAAGTGATTCTGGGTGATAATAATAAGAGAGGATAGCTAAGAAGGGGGACAGGGGGAGATTACTGGCTCGGTCAAAGCTTGCAAAACGACACCAGTGATTAAAACATCTTATGCTGTCCTTGGGCTGCAAAAGCCGTCACTGACAAAAGATCTCATACACACACACACAAAAGGAAAGAAATTAGCCATTAAGAAATATTTCAGCATAATGCAATTATTACAGCTGTATAATTGAATGGGGAAACCATTGATCTGTAGTAGAAAGGAAATTGCTCTCCTCATTGTGTTCCTATGAATATGTGAACATTAATCTCCATCTATAATCAACGTTCATTTCAAATCTGATTGCGTGCTACTAAACACCCGTAGCTATGCTAACATTATGTTAATATGGTTCAACATCATAGCTCCCAGCTTCACAGCACAAATATTTTTCTTTGGCAATCAATAGTAATTTCAGCTGAGTGGATGGAAGTCACGTTTTAATGGTAATCTTTCCTCCAAGCCTCCAAGTGCAAACTCAGTTGGTGTCTTAACATGGCTGCAGTGCGTTGCATATAATCAGATAAATTAACCTGAGAAGAAATGGAGGAAGGAAGGGAGAGAATGTGGGTTAGAAATAAGCAAGCTGGGCAAGACGCTTAATCTACCTGATAGAGGAAAGTGCTCATTAGGGAGGAAAAAGCGAGGCTGGCTGATGTGTGGTTGGGACTGGATGAATGTGTGCTGGCTGGTGGAGAGGAGGTTGTGCAAGAAGGGGGCTGCGATTGTGGAGAAATGAACTATTCCTTCTGGCTGGGAGCCAAGGGGACCGAGCAGCTGCGTACCTGTGCAACGTGGATTTTGCCAGAGTAACAGAGACTCGCAGGGAAGGAGTGGGAGGCTTGGCCAACCTGGGGGGATGCTACATGCTTGCTTCTGAAGACACCACTCAGGTGCCTCTCATCCATGCATACACCCGTGCATTCATTCATGTGCTTAGAGAAAACAGAAAATTTTATAAATTTATAAATTTCTATATTTATGGAACAGAAAAAATTTTAAATGAAGTCATGTGCGAACAAAGAATCTACATTTCTGAGCACCACCACTGCTGGGCGCTGGGAATGTAAAGATGAGCAAAGCCTATTTCTGTTCACAGAGAGGTGATGGCCCGGAATGGGAGTCAGACACATAAATGACTCACCGTATCAATCTGCATTGCTTTGGAACCCTCTAGACCCTCCCTGCTCCCCTGGCCATTAAGACTCTCTTCTTCCTTGAGGAAGAGAGAAAGACAGAGAGACAGAGAGGGAAGAAGTTTGGAAAGAGAGAGAGTAAAAACAAGAAAAGAAGAGTTTTGGTTATATTCGAAGGTCGAACATTACTTTTCAACCCCCAAAGGTCTCATTGATGAAATTCTTAAGGGAACTCACTTACTCTCCTCCCACATCCTAGGCTGCTGTCCCCCACCCACCGCCCCTCTTTCTGCTCACACCTCATCCTCCCATAGCTACTTAAATCACAGGCTCCTTCTCTGAGAAGGATCGAGGTTATGACCTCCAAGTGTGTGTTCTTCGTACAATGCAAAGGAAAAGGAAACTAATACTAGTGGGTCCCCAGTCTCTGGTCCTTGCCCTGCCCCAAAGGACGGTTCTGGCGTTGTCTCTTCCCTTCACTGCTCCCTAACCCTCTGTCTTGTCCTCCTTGGGTCGTTCTTTGAAGATCAAAGGAGGAGAATGTTCTCTGAAGGATGGCTGGGCATATGCTGAAGTGAGAAGGGAAATTCAGAGAAGAGATGACCGTGAGCCAAGAAGAAAGGAGTAGGACATTTCTGGGTAAAAGGCCATGGATGTCACATGTTTGCTTTTTTGAGGCATTCAGAACAAGGTATAATTTGAAAAGAGAAACTGCCCTCTGTATGGGCACTACTGAAAAGGTTAGATAGAGGGAACAGAGTTTTAAAATCTTTGCCAGGATATTTTCCCTCTTGCTTTACTTTGTAAGTCTCCATGGAGACCTTGGTAAAGAAATTAATATCCCGTGTCTATTTTTTTTCTTCTTTACAATCCCAAAGTGAGTAAAGATTTGAATTACTTTTACCTGCTTCTTGTAATCTCAAAATGCCTTTTCTCAGGATGACATTAATATCGTTCTCATCAGATATATTTTACATAACAATATCTATTACTGTCAGAGATTTTATTCCAGAAATTCTCGGTCAATTTCAATTTTTATCAGCTTTGCTTAGTATAATTGCCCCTCCCCTGGCTTTCCTAAACCTTGGGGTTTTTTCCCATTTAATCTATCACCTACAAGATAGCCAATAAAGCTGGCACCATTAGGCACAATTTTCAAGACATTTGGAAACTAAGCATCCAGAAGATGGAAACAAGACTATATATTTTCAGCCATGTTTAAAGTCACGCAAATACCCAACGATGTACTTGACAAAATTTCACTAAACTTCTCGTTAAATGTTTAGAAGCCTATTTTGAGTTTTACTGCTTATTAGCAAAGCCCAAAAGAAAAGTCATTGGGGAAAATACTCAATCTTCCCAACACAAGAAAAACAGCTGAAATAATATACAGAAAACAATATGGCGACAAATAAAAACGTATTCCTTTGTCAGCATATTCTGCTGGAAGATACAGAGAAAACCTTGCTGAAGATCTGAAAAGTCAAGTGTTAGAAGAAATTACTTGGTGTGTGAGGTTTGCTATACAGTTGGGTAAAAGTACAGATGCTTCTAACATTTTTTTCCTTATGGAATTTGCCACATGAAATACAGAACGAACTTTTTTTAAACGCTAAAGACGATACGTCATGGAGAAAAATATATTTCAGTATAAATAACGGTTATAAAACCAGTATTTGATGAAATAACTATAAGTTACTATTAGAGTGTCTAATTGATTATAATTTATTTTTTTAATTTCAAGTAAAATTACAAAGACTCTGGACGTGAAATTCATAGGATAGATTATGACGCTAGCAAGACAGACAAAACTTGAAACCCTAGGTGTGCAAAAGTGTTTACAATTTGTCATCAGCATGCTTAACTTTATAAAAAGATCTTTAAAATACAAAGTAATACTGATTTTATAATGACATAGAGACTGTCAATAGAGAGTAATTTTTACAATGTAGCAAAGAACTTAAAGGGAATGCTAGGTTTATTTATCTTTCTTCTTTAAATGACAAGGGCTCCAAGTTTACTGAACATTTATTTGTTTCTACCAGTGCAATACCTCTCGATATAATGTCACCTACAAGATAATTAAGGGATGACAACCATGATGCCTCAGTAGTGCTGGAAAATACAATCTTTCACTTCAAAGTTCAGGGAATCGTTTTAAAATGAGGACGAGAATATCAGGGGAAGGAGAGAGTTTTGAAAATGGATGTTTGAAAACATTTCCTTTGTTATAAGATTTAGTTGCTAAAAGAATACAAATGCATTAATTATAAGAACTCTCGCTGCTACATCCTTTGACATACATAACAGGGTTGTTTAACCTGTCTAAAATCTTTCTAAACAAAATTCTTCCGCAGTAGAATTTGAAGTGTTTGCGTTAACAGATGGGGGCAACACATTTCCATGATCTTGGCAAGCTACTAGTTGGCATTAGGGAAGACGGATATTCATTCTGTAGTTTGCATCAAACCCTGTTGCTTAGTTGGTGAATGAACTGAGATTGAAGAAATGAGTAGGAGCCTAAGGGAAGCAGAGGCCTGGGATGCCCATTCTTTTGCACATCGATCTCTGTGTCCATGCCTGAAACCTATTGCTTTGTAACAAACCACTCCTAAACTTTGTGATTATCTTGCAAATGGTTCTGGTGTTTGAGCCATCCTTATTTAGGGACTCTGGGGTGGCTGGAGTCAAAGGCAGCTGGGGCTGAAGACATCGGAATGCTTCTCCATTCCAATGTCTGATTCGGGGTCTAGGATCATGGGGGTGGCTGCAGTGATCATGGGCTGGTCAAGAATCTCTCTCTATGCAGCTCCCCCCATGACTCACGTGACTCCCCTATGCATGGGGGCCCAGCAGAGTCGGACTTATAAGATGCTGGCTTCCCCCGACATGAGTGTTCCAAAGGACTCAAGAGGATGCTCTGAGATTTCTCATCACGTGGTTGCGGGAGTCCCAGAAAGTTGTTGCCACTACATTCTGATGGGTCACCGAGATCGCTGGGGCCAGTCCAGCCGGATACAAGAGAATGGGAAATAGACTCCACCTCTCAATGCAGGGACCACAACTGCAAGGAGAAGGAGTTGAAGGCAACGGTCAACTTCTGGATGAATTAACTGACATAAGGCCCCCCCGAAAGCAGCTGGTACTGTTGCTGGCATATTAATCAGTGTTTAAATAATGGAAAGAACATGTGAATGCTTCTCTTTCTTTAGCAAAATAAATTGTTTATTAACCTTCATCTACCTGACAGTTCTGCGTCTTTAGGCATACCTTGTTCATGATTCTGTCCTCAGAATTTTCTTTTTCCTTCTTGGGAATTTCATTTATTTATTTTATTTCTCTGACTGAAGAATGGTTGACATACGAGGCGAGAATATACGAAGGGAAAGAGACAGACTCTTCAATAAATGGTGCCAGTAAAACTGGACAGCTGCAGAAAATACTTCTCCCAACTTGGGCACAGTCTCTGTGGTCATGATGAATGATTCCTTCTCCTATTTTCTTTAACACACATAGCCTGACACAGGATTTTTTTTTTTCTTTTTCCTGTTTGGGGAATAGAATACTAACAGCTAATGTTTATTGAACATTGCTGATATGCTGAGCTTTTTTTTCTTCCCCCACAAATGATCTAATTTTATCCTCTCCACAAATTATCCAGGTAGATAGGTACGCTGTGTATTTGTGTTCACCAGGTAAGATTAAAGCTTTGAGAACTTTGTGACTGATTCTGGGTCACACAGCACGTAAGTAACAAACGGAGGAGAGCGATCCAATCTAGCTAACGGCAGTAACTATGCTCTCAACTGCCATGTAGTTGAAAAATCTGTAAAGATAAATGTGTTAAATTACATTTTATTGTACATTTTATGAATTAGTTCCATTCTAGTTTATTAAAATAGAGCACAAAAAATTATGTATATCTTTTCTTTGGAATACGATGTAACGATCATAAAAAATGAGATAGATACTTGCATATATTTTTGAAAACGAAGTTGTAAGAATATGCGTATATTCATATATATATATATTCTTATATAACCTATATGTACTACATAAATATTATACACACACATGGATACATACACACAGAAAAAGAGAGAGAGCATTTCAACAAAAATGACACATTAATAACCTTTTAGATGTACTTCATGCCAGGAAACTAGACCTGGGTTTACTTGACAAGAAGAGAAAAGAAGGTTGTTTTCCTCTTCTTTATTATTTATTGTCATAGCAGATGCTGCCCCTGGCCTGCCCAAATTCCTCAATCTCACCCCAAAGATTACCTGCAGTTTTGTCTGCAATTCCCATATATGAGTTTGGCTTCTGACCTGTGTGTGTGTGTGCGTGTGTGTGTGTGTGTGTGTGTGTGAGTCTGTCTGTCTCTGCCTCTGTCTCTCAGGTTTATTCTTGTGCTGTTGATTGGGGCGGGTCAGAAGCGCCTGGAGCAAACCTCAACCAATAAGGGACAGCGGTTATGGAAATTCCTCCCACCTCCCTGAGGTGTGGTCTTCCTAGAGTCTCATGGGTTCCCCCAGGACTGTGACCCAGTTGCCCAGAGCAGTGCCCCTCCCCCTTCACACCTGCTTTGCTGGCATTCCCCCTTCCCTGTCTCACTTGCCACTTCCTCACTTTGTTGCCCTGGATCACCTCCCAAATAAACCACCTGCACCTGAATCCCTGCCTCAGCCTTCGCTTGGGGGAGAACCCAAATAAAGACAAATACAAGTTAAATTTTTACTTTGTGCTCCTGTAACTTTCACTTATACAAGGAAGCAAGCACACAAAAACCCCGCTATGTTTGACTTAATAAAACCAATCAAGAGTACATTATTTTCAACCGTGGGTTGCATTATCCTTAATGCATACCCTGGGCCCATGTTGGAGACTGTGGCTTCTACGAGCCGAGACGACTGTATTCTGAGGGCCACAGCTGAGTCTAGGGAAAACCGGGTGGGGCGGGGGTCTCTCCATCAAGGCTTGGAGCCGGATGCCATCCACGTGCACTGCCTTGCCCCAGCAGAGGGTGACTTGCTCCCCTTGTTCCCGTCCCCACCCCCACTCACAACCCGCTTTGATTTAACTCTGCATTGGGCTCCACACCAGGCCTTTGCAGAAGGATGCTCACCTCCCCCCTCAGTGCAGGGGCTGGGCCCAGAGGCCCCGGGATTCATTGTCAGGCTCTGACACAGCGCCCTGGGCCCTGGCCCTGGGGAGCTGAACAAAGTCATCTCAAGATTACAAGCCATTTCAGCCCGATCAGGGGTTACGGCCCCTACTTTTAACATGCTGCTTTTATTTGCAGGCTATGAAGTGTAATAGTTCACCATTTTGGTTTAAGTATCACCATAAAAGTCAGTGAGATGGAACAGGCAATAAGTGGCTCTTTTACATAGTGTGACTGAGGCTGGGAGCTTATATCTTCATTAACCCACAGAAGCGGCTCCGAGAGAGAAAGCCAGGCTGAGCGACGCCAAACCTCAAGGATCCCCCAGAACCCAGTCGCGCCGGCCACCTCCTTTGACCCCGTGGACCTTCCTTCCTTCCTTCCCAGAGCTGATGCTGAGCAAGCAGGGAAAACAGGAAGGAAAAGAGCTGATGAGCTTCTTAAGAGTGATTCTTAGTGTGTGGAGGAAATGCATGGCTTTGGGATAAAAAGTGGAAAACTCTTCCTGGCCTAGTGGGTTCTATCCAGCAAGATACATCACCTTGCCATCGTCTGGCCGCCACGTATTCTGGGTACTTTCCCCTTAATGGCAAGTGAGCTTTCCACATTAAAGAAAAAAAAAAATGATGGAAAAAAATAAGTTTTCATATCCTCCATCCAGAATCTCTCCCAGAGACATTAAATCAGTAGGCATATGCTATGGTCCAAACATATGTGTCTCCCCCCAAATTCATATGTCAAAATCCTAACACCCAAACGGAGAGTATTAGGAGGGGAGGCCTTTGGGAGATGCTTAGGATGTGAGGGTAGATCCACCTGAATGGGATCAGAACCTTATAAATGACCCCACAGGGCTCCCTCACCCCTTCTGCTAGGAAAGCACACAGAGAGAAGTCTGCCATCTGCAACCCTGAAGTGGACCCCTGGCCAGAACCCAGCCAGCTGAGCACCCTGATCTCTGACTTCTAGCCTCCAGAACTATGAGAATGAATGTGCCCTTAAAATAAGAAAAGCCATCCTATTTCCAATCTTACCCATCATATTTTATTTTTCTTAAAATGAAGAGATCTGCCCTTCTCTTACAAGAGAGACCATTCACCTCATGGGAGAAACCATGGCCAGAGCTTGGCAGATCCTCATTACCTGTTGGTGCTTTTTTTCCCTTCTTTTTCCTTCTCTCTCTCTCTCTCTCTTCCTGTCTTCCTGAAAACATGTCTTAAGGGCCAAAGTTCCAGATTCAATGGACCCAAGCCATATAGTGAAATATACACAACTTCTCATGTTCTTATTCTGACATCTGTGCCAGCCAATACTGGTCAGCATAGGCTAGCCTACCTCTTTATGTCTCCAAATAACAGCTATGGACTTCTTAGGTTTTCCCTGAAAGATAAAAACCATTTGCCCTCTCTGTCTTAGATCTTGCTTTCCTAGAAGGCTACTACTCTTGCTTAGTCTTTCCAATTATTTCTCTTTCTCATAGAGGTGAAGTCACAGCCACGTGCTTATGTCTTAACAAACATGCTTTGTTTTAGCCAGAGAATCTACTCCTCTTCAAGTTTTCACCTTGAAGAAACGCTTTTCTGTTCAGTGTCTTTCAAGTTGTTGAACACACCCCTTTCTGATCCGTAGTAACCATTCACCTGTCTCATTTGTAGGTCATGAAACCATGGGGTAAGAAAGGAGCATCCTTCACCAGTTCCAAAGCCTGAGCCAAGTAATACTGGAGAGATCCCTACTCTTTAAGCCTGTGACTATGAGAAGACCATTCCTTCAAATCCCAAAATGCAACAGAACACTATAGAAAAATCTTTGGACACCTAAGAAGTAAAGTTCGTTCCCTTATCCATAAGGATATCCATGGCAGCTAGAATGGGTCAAGTCCAATCTTTCATATCACTCATTGCAAAACTAAACAGTTGATCAATGAAGGCAGCATCTGCTCCATAACCCCACATTCTGTACTCAGCGAGGCTTTAACTTAAATTTGCCCATCACTAGTCCTCTGGCCACTTGGAGTTAGGGAAGAGCACTAGGACAGTAGTTTCTATGATCCACACATAGAGGATTCAGAACCTTAACCTGTCTGTAATGATTGAACATTTGAACACACCAGAACCAAACATTCTGCTGCAAGAACGTGCACCCAACATCCCAGTCTTCTGTAACCATCACCCGTACACTAAGGCTCCCACCCCTCTGTGGCTTGGCACTTCTAAATGACAGGGTGAGGATTGCAAGCAAACCCAGACACCAAACTTGCCACAAAGCAGACCTTACCATTTTCTCTGCACGATGTATTTCTGGTCTACTCTCCTCTAGGCATTTATTCCTTCCCATTCCACTCTCCCTCCAGTGTTTCAACCGCAATTTTGCATTTTCTCCTGATTTTGCCTTTATTGTTTTGTTTTGTTTTGTTTTTGCATTAAGATCCCCATTATCTTCTCCAGTATACTCTTGACTTCACCCCCCCCCCCGGGTGCTCTGATTATCCTCTTTAGCTCTGGTGCTCCCATCAAGCATACCCCATGCCCCACGGGGCTTCCTCTAGCCTGAGTGAGGGGACCAGGGAGCTGCTTTGTCAACAGCCATCTACACACACCTTCCCAGAATCCTGCTGCAGCAGGCTGCCTCCTGTCACATTTTCGTCAGGAATAACACTTTTAATAAATTCATAGCCGCAGATTCTCTCCAGAAAAATTATGGTTCTCATCCAAGAACCGCTGCATTGTGCTTTCGCCCAAAGGTTTGCCTCTGTGTCGGTTACCAGTTTCCTGTGTGCTTGAGAAAACTTGGCTTTCTTGATCTTTCTCAGAAAAGTTGGACATGCATGGACCCTCCTATCTGCAGCATCAGTTTGGTGTCTTTCCCCACAGGATTAAGGATTCAACTGGCTGCGATCCATCCCTGGATGACTCATCACGTGGTTTGTGTCCCCTTTAGTGGAAGATGTCCCAAGACACATGGAAGCCCTCTGAGACGTGAGTAAGATTAGCAGATTCCCCATCCTCCTCCATCACAGTACAACAAAGACCTCCCTTTGGTTGGGTGGCTCCATGACTGTGAGCCATTGTCCTGAGCCTTGGAGAGAATGGAACAGCATGAAGACCGACGGGGCAAAGAAAAGGACACTGGGTGTCTGGAACTTGAAGCAGCCACCATCATCTTCCTCAAGAGAACTTCTGGGAGCTCCCTAAGGAGATGAAGTTCACTTCTGGGACAGTCTTCTCTAACTAGTCCCCTACCCTCTTCAGTTTCATCACCGTGCACAGACACACCTCCACACTAGGAACTAACGTCCCTGCTGCTGACTCGTGGACACTTTGTCAAGGACATGTTTCCATCTGTATCCATCGATCTGTCTGTCTGTTTCCTAAATTATTTACCTGTGCAATCCTCCAGATGTTTCAGAGTGCTGCAAGTCTGAACTCTGATTTACAGAGAGGGTGTTATTTAATTCAACACGATGGAAAGTGTACCACAATCTGTCTATATTTGGGAATATCTACTCTCCTGGCATCACACAGAACCAGACACAGCCTAAGGCCTTATGTTTCCTGTTTAACTTAACAACCTGCACAAATGTCTCTTCTACATACTATCAATGTGTCCTTTATAGTGTCGCGATTCATGAAGCAATCTCAGTCTGATCTGAATAAGCAAAATCCTGCCGGCTGTGCTATGTGAGGACCCAACTGGTTCGCTCAACCAAGTACAATATCAAAATACTCATACGAGCCCAGAACAGCATCTGTTACAGCTTTTGAAGAATGCCCAATTTTGACTGCTGTATTTCACACGTGTTTAAGAATCGTGGTCTGATAAGAGATCTTCACATTTGGTTTTTATTTTTGTTTTGACATAGGATGGGCTACGGGGTGTGACTTACAGAGATGAGCCAACGAAATATCTTAACAATAGTGCACTCTCTGTTTTGGCGGTGTCATATAATTCTCCACTCTCTACCAGTAAACTATTGGCTATGAAAATTTTTTACAACCCTCCTTGAAGGCTTCCAACAACTACACAGATGTCTCTCTGCACAACATTAGCTCTGGAAAGAATAACTGTGTTAAAGAAGGCATTTTCCAGTTACAGGGAGAAGCAGAGCCACTCATGTAGGGTGAAAGTTTTAAACTGTCAGTCCCATTGGGACAGCTTCAGCGAGCCCTTGCAACTAGAAATCCAGATACCCATCTGTATTGTATCTGTCAAATGGATAGGGTAGTAATGAGAAGGAATGTGAATGGAGACTGGGGAAAAACAATGGAACAAAGAAGCAAGATGGCCAGAATTATTCCTCATACTGGGTAAAATTACCCTTTAAGGTCACCTATCTCCAAGTTCACTAAACAACTTTTTAATGCCTAACTCAGCTTTCATTGCATGTCGACACCAGGAAAGAAGTGGAGGAAGAGACACTTAGTAATAACCAGAAATTATCTGTTCACCTGGAAGGTAGAGAGCACTCTGTAAATTGAGTCAATGTTATCTGGTCTATACATTATTGTTTATGAGTTTGATGACTGTGAGTTGGTCCCAAGGGTTTGATCATCAGGAAAACAACCACCAGTCAACTCATATTTCAGGATATACAAAGTTGACGGGGCTGTCACTTCTTTATCCTAGCTCATCAGACTCCCTCTGTGAGAGAA
Organism: Enhydra lutris kenyoni; assembly: GCF_002288905.1. Lineage (NCBI taxonomy): Eukaryota > Metazoa > Chordata > Mammalia > Carnivora > Mustelidae > Enhydra > Enhydra lutris. The sequence goes on along the minus strand of NW_019154090.1, from coordinate 19,217,692 downwards.
TCTGAATCTTGAGCCATGTATAAGAAGTCATAAATCACTGGAACTGAGTATTTCTAGAAGCACTTTTTTGAGACTTTCCCTGAGTTCCTGCTGCTGAGATCCCTCATACTGTCCTGCTTTCTGTCCTTCCCCAAATCTGGCAGTTCAGCTGTTTCCCTACTTCTCTGAACTACCCACTATACACCAAAAAAAAAAAAAAAAAAAAAAAAAAAAAATGCATTTGCTTCCATTAGCCTGATGTGGATTCTATTTCTTGTGACATCAGGGCCATAAGTCACTCAGGAGCCATGAGGACTTTTCCATTCGTGTACAAATGGAGGTACATGGAAGCCACAATTTCTTTAACTGGATTTCAGGACCCAAGGGCAGGATAATTAACCTTTTATTAGGGAAGCTGTGAACCCTGCCTCCTCCTCCCCACGCAGAGACAAACAGTTCTCCACCCAGGCTTGACTGAGCAATGTGATTGTTCGATCCCACGTGTGCCTGCACAGGAAGGGAGCTGCTGGAACTCGCCCAGGAAGGCCTGGCCAGCACCAAGCGCTGGAGGGCCCAGGAGGAGGGCTCCCGCCTCACCCTGGGCGGTCGGGTGGAAATAAGCTGTGTCTGCCGCCTGGTTCTGGCAGCAAAAGCAGCACCAGCACCAGAGAAAGTTCGGACTCCAGACCCCCCAAAACCAGGAAATTCCATCCTGGAGCTAAAATTGTAGCTGGCCTCCCTGATCGTGCTCCCAGCTCACACGCTCTGCAGCCTCTCAGCACGGCGTATATCCACACACGCTATCCACGTGGGTTGAATTATGGAGGCACCGAACTGCCGTAGCTCTCCCACTCTCTAAACCTCGGGGCAAGGAGGATCCTTCACCCTCCATGTGCTTAAATGCTTGGACTGAGCCATCTGCTAATTTTAACCGTGACATCAGAAACAGACAACTGACATTGGTCATTGCAGGCCAGGAATCAAACCCAAGATCTGATGAAAATTATCTCTCTACTCTTTCCAACACCATTTTGGTTGAAGTAATGTTATCCCCCTTTCCCAGAGGTTTCCCTGGGCATGTACAGGGGCCAGATCTGGAATCGGATCGCCAGGTGTCTCAGGTCTGAAGCCTAGGTCACTATTTGACATGTTCCATCTGATGGAGCTGAAGAATTTGAATGGACAACATGCTCCAGTGCATTCTGAAAATGATAAAAACCAGACCCCACCGCTGGATGTTTCTATTGAAAGAGCCAGGAAATGCAGTCCTCCAGGCCAGGAGAATTTCCTCTGCCTGTCCTGGCCAGGTCACTGTCTTTAGGAGAAACGGTCAATTCACAAAGACTGGACTTGAAACAGAGAGCCCTGGATGAAGAATTAGCAAAGCCAGCTCCAAGCTCTTCCATATGGCATGGGTTCCAACACTTGTCTTCTTTGTGTCTTCAACCCATTTATGTATAAGCCAGGGCATAACGTGTCTACCTGAACAGCAGTGTGCTGTATGAATAAGGCAGTAATCTACCGAAAGGCAGAGGGAGGGGCAATCTACCCCTGGGAAGACACGTTTTTATCACTAACATTGTTTAGACTTGAAAAAAAATGGGTGGGTTTTTAAGTTAATTTTCTGATTGTGTTTTAACTGTCTACAGACAATACAAACCTTCCAACCTGCAAGAAGGAGCACAGTGGGAGGAATTGGGAAAACCTCCCAAATCCTAATTCTGCATGCCCCTAGATCAAGGAATTTCTCAGAAGAAAAAGAAAGGAAATACAAGGCAGCTGCTGGGAAAGAACTCATAGATCATGAACATTGACCTATCACTTACAAATCCAGAAACTGAAGCCTCTAAAAGAAAAGTCACTTGCCCAAGATCATAGTAAATAAGTGGCAGAAAGAAGGCTGAAGCCAATTTTCTCAATATAAGAAGGAGTTTCAGTACAAATGTAAAGTGGTATGAGACCAGTATCCTATGGCCAGAAGAGGACCCCCAGTATGTCCAAGGAATCCAGTCCCTTCAGACTCTGTCCCTTGGTTGGAGGGAGCCTTAGGCTTAGGTCCAAGGCTTTGGGTGCCAGCCACCTCACTGGGGAGGGCAGATGAGCCACACTATGGGGTAGAAATGACCAGCCAAGACACCAACACAAGCAGTGTCACAAAGCAACACATGATGAGATGTCAAATTATGGAAACAAGACAGTGATGCTCCAAGAAAGCAGAGGAGAACAACCACTTTGGTTCCTCCATGAACCCTTCCCAGCTCACCCACATCCCCTCTGGTTCTCTGAGCCCTTAATTGGTAACTGAAACAGGAGATTTGTTGGGTAATTATATGTTGATGAGAAACGAAGGTTTAGGAAAACTGTAAGAAACATGGAGTCAATAGACCTGTGTGTGTAGGTCATCTCTGCCATGTGCTAAGTGAACGGTCAGACAACTCTCTTCACTCTCTTCACCTTGAGCCCCGCTCTCTTCTGCCAAGGGGGAATAACAGTCCATCCTTCTCATGACTGGTTGAGAGTTGAATGAGAAATGAGGTAGAAGCGTCTACCATTATGTCTGGCTCATGGTAACTGCAGAGTAACTGCCTTTTCTTCAAGTGGTCTACTGACTCCTTGAGACTTTATATGACTTAGCATCTCTCACGGCTCTTTGATCGTGCCATCACAAACATTATTGGTTTAAAGTGACTTATGAGTAGTCAGGATATGGAAGAGGAATATCCATGCTAGAAGTTGTATGAGCACTTCTTTTCACTGAACATCAGTCAGAACCTGACTTGAATTTCTGGACAAGTCTTCACGGTCCTGGGTCCACAGTGTGGCTCCATCAGCAGCTCAACACAGAATCCTGCCAATAACCAAAGCAGAAGAATGACTCCCTCAAATACCTAAGAGCCCGGAGGATTTTACTGGTGATCTCTTTAAAATTTCTATACGATGATCTCTACAGCATATTCATTTTCCCAGGAAAGTGGCAAATTCAATAAGATGAATTAAATCCTCATGGTAAAACCTGACAGATTGGAACCCCCCCCAAGAAAACTGTCACTTACAATTATGGCCACAGAAGCGCTATACCAAAATTAGTTGAAAGTACTGAATGTTTTATAGAAAAGATTAATTTTATTATTTTTAATCATTTTATTATTTATTACCATAAAAAGAATGCCTTATCTCACATAATAAAACAGAGTTCTATATTAGAGGAAATATCCACCCACCCATACACACACACACACACACACACACACACACACTTCTGTATAATAGGTCTATGTGTATATTTAACACAAAAGTGTATATATATCTGTGTATATGTATTTATTTATTACATTTATGCTGTTTTGTACTATTTGTCTTTGTATTTTTGTATATTTGTATTATGTTTATATTATTTGTGTATTATTTATATATTTATATATACCTATAAATCAGATTGATCATCTTAATAAAGGGCAAATAAGCATTAACTTATTCTGATTATGACAGGAATTTTAGAAAATGTGGACAATACAATATACCAGTTGGCCATGGTCTAAAGAGGAGACAAAAACCATATAGTAATTTGAACAAGAAAAGGTTCATAAGAAGAATTATTAACTATAACACAGAATTACCTACTAAGGGGTAAAGAGAATTCCAAGGAATACAGTAATGGCAGGATAGGAAGCAGCCTCTAACTGTAGGGCTGAGGCAGAGAACCCAAGGGAGAAACAAATTTGGAAGATGCTTCAACTTCTCAGAGCAGAGATCCAAATTTGGTTTGCAGTGATGCTGCTTTGGCCCCATGGATGGTATGGAAGTTCCCTGAGGCATGTGCTTCTGGGCTACTGGGATAAAATATCAATCCCCAGTGGGAGTGTGGCTGAAACTCTCTAGAGGTGAGTGTCCCTGGGTGACCCACTAGCCTCCCCTGACTGTAGGAGCAAGAGTCAATTCCCAAACCAAGATGAACAGCCCCTTTCCAGCCCAGGGTTTCTCCAGTGCCCTCTACTGACACATCTAACCTTTGTGTCAGTGGCATTGGGCTGGTATTCCAGTGTAGTAAGCAGGACAATGATGGATGGATGTGCAGTTGAGAGGCATAAATCGATAACCAACACACACAACAAAATATAAGAAAACAAACTAAGATTATCAATAGGCCAAATAACAGAAAAAACTCTTCTGTGACCATGACAATAAATATTCTTCCAAAACTTTCATTTATTGTGTGTGTGTATGGGGGGTGTCTTTCCATAGTTTGGGTTTTTTTTAATATAATCAAGATTATATTTTATATCCAATGTATCTATATTGTTTTTTTAACTTATTATTACACAAATCATGGGTTCTATCACTAAAATTCCATTTAACATTATTTTCCTGGATGCATAATATTTCATGATGGAGTACACACTTAAGTAGCCTTTGCAATCTGTAAGAAAAAATCAGTAAGATCAGCATGCTAATCCATAAATGGGCAAAGGACGTAAACAAAAGGACTGTTTCCTAAACAGGAACTATGGCCATTAAACGAAGATGAGGAAATGCTAAATCTCATTAACAACTTAAGAAAGGCATCCCTGTGATGAAAAATAGAGCAAAGCTGAGCATCCCCTTGCGGTCATGTTACATTTCCTTGTTGGAACATCTGAGTTACTATTCAAATCAATTTCAGACAATAACAAATTCTTCAACTGCAAAACTTGTTTTTCTCCAAATGAGAATGGCTGTAAATCATAATTTTCCACATGCACGTATGTTGTGTGAGTGTGACATTGTTAGGTTTTAAATAGACACGCAGACAGATGGGAACCAGAACATGACCTTCCTGGCTCCCAGGGTTGTCTCCAGAATAATGCTTGGGGTTTATTTTGAAATGTCTTCCTTGGAGGAGGATTCCCCAGAGGCATCTTATAGACTAACCCTTGGGCTCTGCGTGGCACAGGGCCTGCAATGGTCAGGCCCTGGGAAATGCTTAGGATCCCTGCTGGAGGATGAGACCACAGGGAGGGGCCCAACTCCAGACCCACTCTTCCTGATTTGTTTCTGCTCTGGCCTCAGCATGGACCATGATCAGTGTTGCTGTCTCTGCTGTGGACCAGGAAGGAGCTGTGACATTCCTTTATGGAGTTGCCACTCCCCTCCCCTCAACACCCACCTACACACTGGAATAGTGGAAAGAATGCTGGATTTGGAGAACCCAGCTCCTTCACCAAATCGCTATATGATCATGGATAAGTTACATAAGCCCATGAGTGTTGACACCTTCTCACCCAGAGTATCAGGCCAATGCTTGTTCTGCCTGTGTTATGGGATCATCAGGAGAAACACAACTCATTCAGAGGCCATGTGCAAGATGGCCTAGACTCTGGAACAGACCAGATGTTTTGGATTCAAATCTTATTTCCACAGCTGGGCCTCCCAGAGAAAGTTCACTCAACTTCTCTGTGCTCAGTTTCATGAACTGGAAAATGGAGATGTCTTACAGCATTATTATGAGAATTAACTTTAATAATTACATGCATAATACATGTAAGCATTAAAACAAGACCTGAAACCAGTCTTATTATTACCAGTAATCCTAGTTGAGAAAATCTTACTCTCCAAGTTTTCATTCCTACATTCTCTTCTTAATTCCGTCATGTCCTCCACACTCCTCACTTCAACCAAGCAGTATTTTGAAATTTGTACTTTTAGTATTTCTGCTACCATCTGACACAATGAATGGCATTTTCCCAGCCTAGATCTCCTCTATCTGAGGTCTAGGACAACACTCTCAACCCTCTCACATATTTACTTATTCATTTGACAAATGTTTATTGAGCAGCTTCTAAGATCCCAGGCTTTGTGTGAGACCCTTGAGGTTTAATTATGACTTGAACTCAGTCCTGGTTATTTAATTCCTGGTGCCTCAGTTCCAACTTGGATGGCAGGCAAGTAAGTAAACAAATGATTTTAGAACCCACTGATAAGTAGGTAATGGAGTCGAGCACAAGGTTCTGTGGAAAATTGAATGAGATGGGATTAGCTCTTCTCCTGGGAGTAGGAATGCACCCCTGGGTCATCCAAGCAGGGTTTTGAATGTACTCGGCCGACAAAGAGGAGAAAGGGTAATCCAGACCAGGAGAACAGAATGTACAGGAGCACAGAGATGTGAATGCACATGATGTCTCCAGGAGAGCCTGGAAAGTTGACTCTGGAACAAGTAAAGGGTATGTAAGGAAGAATGGCTGCAACAAGCCAATATCAAAGCACGAGTGAAGGAGTTTGGACATTTTCCTAGAAATTAGTTTTCAACCCATGGCCACCAGGCAGGCCTGATTTAATGAGGTCAGTGTCTTTAAAGTTTGTGTTGAATATAGGGCACATACTACCCATTTAGCCACAGAGCCTACCATGCCATATTGCCTTATACTGAATCCCTTCCCATGTAACTCTGATGGGTCTGAGTTTGCAACCCTGCTGTGTAATTAGTTCCTAAAAATTGTATGCCAGGTATTGACGTCATCAAATCCCTCTGAAGGCTGGGAGGAGGAGGTGTTGCATGACATGGGGTGTGAGATTATATGTGGAAAGGACGGCTGAAGAGCTCCTGCTCTAAAATGAAAAGGAGAGAGAGTAAGAGTTTGCAAGGGTGTGGAGTAACCAAAACTCTTATACACTACAATCACCTCAAGTCTCAGTTGGTACAACCACTCTGCAAAACTTCTTGGCAACATCCAAGTTTAATACTGAACATCTGCAGACCCTATGACCCTGCAATTCCATTCCCAGATACGTGTCCCACAGCTCTTTGCACACGTGTGGACCCAGCCTCAAGTATGAGACTGTTTATAGCAGTGGTATCCACAATAGCCCCAAACTAGAGATGACCCAAATGGATAGTACAATGAGGACAAACAAATTGCCACATGTTCATGCAGAGGTTACTAGACAACTGAATGCTCTATATGTATGAAAGCAATATAGGTAACACTTCTAATATTGAATGAAAGAAGACAAACTCCAAACAATATATGTTGAGTCAGTCTGTGTATAGAAGGTACACAACCAGGCGAAACTAAAATGTACTCTTAGATTATGCTTACCCCTGGCCAGGAAGCAGTGTAGGTCTGCAAGAGGGCAACAAGGGGACTTCTGGGGGTGGGGGAGTTAGTGATGTTCTATTTCTCCATCTGGGAACTGATTTTATAGGTGTGTTCAGTCTGTAAAAAGTCATTGGAAAAAGCACACTCACGATATTGTGTATTTCTGAATAGATTTCAATAAAAAGGTTTTTACAAATTGAAAAATAAGTTAGAGTTCACTACAAGTAAGGCTATGGTGGTAGACCAGATGACATTTTTGTTAAGGGTCTATTGTTGAATGCTCTCCTAAGTGCCAAGGACACCAAGCTGCAGAACATGGAGGAGAGATTAAACAATCAACCATTCAGCGAATACTTTCAGTAAGGAAAAAGCAAGGTGATGAAACATGGTGTGAGTGGGTGCCAGTGAAAGGTTTGAGGGGTGGAGACCTACTTTAGACAGTGTAGTCACTATTTTCTGTCTTCTCAGGCTGCTCAGACTAAGTACCTCTACACCATTATATTAACCAGTGGTGTTAAAACTCAGGATGCTCTGGTGTATCCAAAGCCAGCAGACCTTGCTTCATCCTGGCCAGGAGACAGGATTTTGGCACCGTTCTCCTGGAGGAGCCATCACATGCAAGAGTATGGTGTGATCATCATGTCATAGCAGGCAGCACCCTGTGAGCACAAACCGATGACCCAGAGTTCAGACTGTCATCACTGGGCACCAGGAAGTAGCGTCATTTGTTGGGTCCATGCATGATTCTCAGGAGACTTTCTCCATCCGTGTGGGGCCCATTTTGCAGGATCCTCTGCAGTTGGCCTCCAGAGTGGACTGTATCTTAAGGATACCCTGACAGCATATTTAACATACACTTCAGCTCCATATTTTTTTTTCCTGAAATGTTTTTTTCTCTCCGACTCCCTGGCAGTTCTGAACATAATTGGTGTTCCTTTGTTACCGAGACTTGATTTCAACACACTTTGCTTTCAAAAAATTCTTGAAGCTTAGTCTTTGCATGGTTAGTATCCGAAGAATTTCAGATCTCATAGCTAGTCTCAGCATCTCAATAACTCTTCCTTGAGTTAGAGAGCTCACTGGAAGAAAAAGGATATGCGTTTTTTAAGATAGACCAACATTAAAATGGAAGGTTTTAGTCTTTAATAATATCACTGCAGACTCTAAAAATAAACATGCTGCATGCATGTAAAATTCTCATCACCATTTTCATGGCAGAACAGGCAGGAGAGACAACTTGAAGACATCTCAGCTTTCCAGAAGGAGTTACTGCCAGATCCGATTCTCTTTCAACAGCACTGGCTCTCTGGTCTGTCCCTGTGTCTCCAGAGCCTGTCTATTTTGAGAGTCCGGCTTAGATATTAACATTCCTAGGAAGGCCTTCCTGGTAACCTTAGCCAAGAATGTCTTCTGCAGCCCACCTGTTGTACCTGTCCTTTATGCCTTCTTGATGCAAGACTGCACGAGGACATGTCTATCTCCCCAGCTGGCCTGCAGTGTCTTGATAAAGGGGACTGGGTCTGAGTCAGCTTTGGATCTTCAAACATACACCATCATCTCCACCACCATCATTATCACAATCTGACATGCATGAGAACACGGGAGCATGGAAGAATGAAGTCACTCCCTTTACATCCCTCAGCTCTAGAACCTAAAGCCCAGAGAGTCTGGCTCCTATCTTCATTGTTGTTTGGCCTCTTCCCTAGCCCAGAATGAAGCACAATGGAAGGTCATAATGATGTGTTGAGTGAATTGGCCCCTGAGCTTGGTGGTGGCTTGGAATTGGTAAGAAAAGAAAAGAGAAAAGAAAGGAAAGGAAAAGAAAAGAAGGGAAGGGAAGGGAAGGGAAAGGAAAGGAAAGGAAAGGAAAGGAGAAAGAGAAAAAAAGAAAAAGAAAAAGGAAGTGAATTCCAGTCTCACAAGAGTTTTTTGGCGTGTTTAAGAGAAAGACTGAGGGTCCTTGTGCCAAGACTGCCAGGGACCTCTTTGCTGAACTGAGGTCTGCAATGTGTCCTCTGGGCACCCCAGCATTCCAAACAGCCATATACCTCCATTGTCTCCTAGAATGTCCATCCAGCTGCTGGGAGGATTCCCCAGGAGGCATGCTGTGAGGACAGGTGGAGCTCTTGGGGTGGAAAGGAGACATACTTAAGCAGTTGGCAGTGATGTGCTTTTTCCATTCCTTTTATTAACTCCCATTGACTTCCATTATAAAAATGAAGATGCAGTCCCATGGGACAAAACATTTGGCCTCACCACTAGACAAAAGTGACCTGTAGGAAGGAAACAAATCCTTTCCAATCAGCTGTTTAAGGGAAAAATGATAATGTATGAGAAGACCTGAAGGAATAATGATAATTATCTCTGGAAAGCAACGTTGAACGGCGTAAAACACAAAGCAGGAAGAAAAATGTCTTTTAGCAAAAAACAAAAAAATAAAGTGGAGAAAGGAGGGCCACCAAAGGAGTCCAAGCAAGTATGGAGATTCATGAACTTACTTTTTTCACCCATGTATTCATTTAGTCAGTATACACGACTCATTAGTGCTGTCTGCGTCCTGCGTGACACGGGGCGGTGGGGGAAGGCAGGGACAAACTAGAAGGTGCTCAGGAAGCGGCACCGGGGGGGTCCGTGCTTGTGGGGCAAGCCGGTGCGGTCCCCGCCATTACGCTGTGGACTCCAGCCCTGGAGAGTGGGCGGGGCGCTGACTCCTGAACAGGACCCTGTGGGTGGGACTCCTGTTCTGCGGCTTACCACCTGTTACCCTGAGCAAGGCGCTGAACCTCACAGACCCCAGTTTCCCTGTCTATAAAATAGGGAGGATAGTCGGGCACAAAAAGATTGTTAGAAGGATTAAATGAATTCACATTCGTAGCGCCCTTAGAAATGGGATACTAAGGCAGTTCCACTATCTGTTACCTGTAAGGGTTTAAACATTCAGTTTATCTATCTGCAAAATGGGTAAATTATGCAACTAAGGATTACAGATATGAATCATTACAAACATACATCTGTGTATCCACATCACACATGTCTATATACACACTGCATATACACCTACATACGTATCGAGATAACATGAGTATACACACACACATATGCATATGTTTAGATATATGTATATATCTATGTACGTTATACATATATTATACAGGTAGAACGTGAAGGTGTAAAGTGCTTGACAGTGCCTAACACCCAGAAAACACTCACGTAGCTACGTGTTAAGCACTCTGCAACTTTCACCTATCTATACCTATCTCCTATAATTTTGTCATTTTATAATTATTTAATAGGAAATGAAGCAGAAGAAAATACTGAATCTTTTATGTATTTAAAAACACAATTTGCTGAGCCCCCATCATGGGCAAGGCACTGATATTCCACGGTCAACAGAGACAGAGCTGGGGGCTGTCCCCAAAGGTGCTTTTTTGGCTGAGCCTGTTGCCCTGGCTTGAGCAGATGAGCAGAGCAGACGGTGGTGTCAATGTCAATGTCGAAAATTAGAGGGAAGAACGTCTTGGGGAGGGAACTCCAGGAGGTCAGTTAAGGACAGACGAGCGTAACAGAAAAAGATGGCAGGAAGACATGGGGGTTTGAAACTGGGGTGTGACACGGGCGTGGGAAAGCAGGATCGTCAGAACAAGCAGATGGAGTAAGAAGCAGTAGCAGGAGAAGAAGAGAACTCTTGATAACTCTCCACTTTTTAAGATGCACACAGACAGACAGTTGCAGTGAGAGAGACAGAAAAAAATCAGTCACGTAAGAGATCCAGTATTCTGCAAGGAATATAGAGAAAGGCAGCACAAATGGGATCCTGTCCTTGTAGCCTAGAAAGCGAAGGCGTTTTCATGGCGGTCAGAAAGTCACCCAGGTTTGGTGTCTTCTGTGTCGTAGCAGTAGTCAACAAAGCCAAACTCTGAGACACTGCCTGCTTGTCATGAGGCTCTTGCCATCCAGCGGCTTCTTCTTTCCTGAAAGTTGCTCACATTCTGTGCTTAACAAGTCCTTACTCTACAGTCGACTCAGAGCTCTCTGCCATCTGGTCAGGGCCTTGCCAATGCGAACCGGGCAGGACTGTCACCACCCTGTCCATCCACCCATGAGGAAGGAATGAGTTCAAGGGGCTCAGTAAAGTCGGAGGGCTCGTGGATTCACTGGCATTCTGCAACTCGCAGAACTTGCTGTTCTGCACCTGACCCTGGCCTTGGAGAATGGCGTCTTCTGAGATCTAGTTGCAGAAATTATGCTCTACAGGGTCTTAGAGGGGCACATTGCATCCACATGACCCATGCCATACGGAGAGCTAATTTCCCTAAGTCCTCTGGAAAGTGAATAAAGAAATACATAGGGGACTAAACCTGGTATTCAAACATTTTCACAGTCACAGAGGGAAAATGCAGAGAAACGAAGCTCTGTGTGTCATTATATGCTACCCTCTCTCCCCACCCCCAACCCACTGAGCAACCAGACGGAGTCCTCAGGGATGGCAGCAGCCTGTGCCCTCTCCCCTCCGGGGTTGGTTGGGGGGTACATCTCCTACTTGCCAGTGGCTCAGTACATGGACCAAACCACCTCGTGTGTTCATATACTGCAGCAGCTGACTTGGGACCTCAGCTCCGATTCTGCTTTTCTTCCTCCTGTAGTTCGTTCCAACTTTCTTATTTCTGAAGTCAACAGCTTCCCAATGCATAGAGACACAAGATGTCATAACTCAGCCACCAAAGGGCAGGTGAGGAGGAATAGAGAGAGGAGGAAGGAGTAAAGAGTGCTGGGTAGCAGAGCTGAAAGAGGCGTGTGTGTGTGTGGAGGGGGATTTGGGAAGATGAGGCTGAAGGTGTCAGACATCTTGCACCGGGGGTCCAGTTGACTCTTTGCATTTAAAGTCCGTGGCATAGGCCAAAGAGGTGGGGTTTGGAATTGGGTTAACCAGAAAGGAGGGACAGCAGGGTTAGCAGCCCCTTCCTAGACAGAGATGGTCAAGCCCTAGGCAGACACAGCCTCCCACAGTACTCCTGAGTGCTGCTCAGTAAACCAGGGCTGAAACTCTTGGGAAAGAATGGAACCTGCCAGAAAGACAGGAGGGGGTGGTATTTGCAGGCTGTACCCCAATAACCCAGTACAAGCAGCGCCAGCATCTAGCAGTGGACTCCTTTCACATTCCACAGCCCGGTGGGCCTGTGAGCTTGCTCGGGTCAGGATTAATGAATCCAGTCATGTAACTGATCGCAGGCAGGGCTCAGCCCAGAGGAGTCAGCACCGGAGAGGGACACCGGAGAGGGCTCAGGGACCCTGCTGCCGGACACCCTGCAAGGGAATTAGCAGATCCTGCTGGAACTCCCAACTGAGTGTATTAACACGTGCTGAGCTGTGGGTCCTGTTCCACAGAACCTTTAAGTTAACATGGCAGACATTTGGCTCACGGAAACTTGGAGCACTTAAATGATGTCAGAAAATTATACTGTTTTTCCTCATAAAAGAGAGTTTTAGGTAGCTTGCTTCATTTTTAAAAGCCATTTTACTGCACATGGAGAAATATATATACACATAACATATGTCTGTATATAGAAGCTTAATAACCCTATAGAAAAGAAAATAACCCTATAGAAAAAAAAAAACCAATAGAAATAACCCTAAAGAAAAAACCCTATAGAAAAAACCCTATAGTACAGAGCTCACTGAATGTTACAACAGAGCCCACTCATGCAACCAGTATCCAAATCCAGAAATACAGCACCCCAGCACCCCAAAGGTCCCCGTAATGTTTAACTCTTCTCTTAAAAAAAAATTCTATCTTAGCACCTCTGCCAATCCCAAGAAATATCGTTCTGATTCAGGTTGAAAACAAATAAGGAAATCTGATACCATATGCGGGCTCTCACTCTCCCTCATACTTTCTGTACACATCTATCTCCCAGCTTGCCCAGCAAAGCCCATGGAGAGTCGCTTTGACTCCACAGAAAGGACACATAGCCCTTGGTGGTGGCCGTTGGGCTGTGCAGTCGCTCAGAAGTTGCCCCTGTGCCTGAATGAATGTCCTGAACCCTCCTGGCTGATTGATGTTCTGCACGTCATCCTTCTAAAGTCCAAGGCAGCAGCCAACACAGAACAGGTGATTTCCACCATCAGCAACTACGTATTCTCCTGCAGGTTCCAGTAGAACCCTTGGCACCATCTGCTTTACAGGGAACACTCACTTTGGACTTGCTAAAGAGACTGCTTCCAGGATATTCTGAGCCTAGAGTCTTTGCTTGGGATCAGGATGAGGGAGGGGTGTAAATATTCCTCTGAAACTATATGCAAGGTTTTCAGTATCTTTCTGGGAAAATGTTCAAAGTTACAGAATATTTCCATACTCTGCCCATTTCCTCAAGAGGTGAAGAGCCTCTCTCTTTGACTGTGAGTTCCCTGAGGGCAGGCTCATTGATCTGCTGCTTGCTCCCATAATGAGATGTTTTGCCTACCTCCCCAGCCACCAGCCTGTGTGACGAAAAATGCGGGAAATTATGGTCAAACGCACTGCTCCCCGCCTACCCCCACGATGTGACTCTGGATGACTTTTTCAAGCTCTCTAAGCCTTAGCTTTCTCAGCGGCAGAGCAGGTGGAATAATGTCCACTGCATTATTTATATAGGTACATATGTGTCTGCAAAGGCATTTAGCTCATTGGAAGATTTTGAGAAGTCCAGCCACCTTCACCTCTCTCCGCGTTACATCCAAGGGCACGCTGGAATGGGGAGGAAGGCTGGGCTCAGGGTGATTTGGATATTTTCAGACTGACAGCCAGGAAGAGGTTGAGGCTGGCCACGAGCTGGTAATGCCACCCAGAACAGTCATGGGACAGCAGAGAGAGCAAAGTATCCTGTGTGTCTCCGGTAATTAATAAATCTCACCACTCCCAGCCAGGAACGTTTTTTCTCTTGTGGATGGCCCATAGCCCTTTAAAACACCCCTCCCACCTGGCTCTGCTCCGTTCTGACTGTGGTCCACAGTCTATCAAAGTACATGATTTACTGCCTTAAAACAATGCAAATGAGGTTTATTTGCATCCACCACCGGAACTGGCGGGCTGCTAGGTACTCAATAAATGCCAGAGGAATTTAAAGTTTGAAGTCTATGACTGAGTTGTGCCTGAAATTAGAAGCAAAACAGTGTACGTGAAAGCCTATGTGGTTCCCGCTGCTCCCCTCCTCCCCCCAGAAGAGAGGACAGATAGCTTTCATCAGATTATCAAATGTGAGAATGTTAATGGTGACCTTTGAAAGAGTATCTACCCCTTAATCATCTCTAGATGTCTTTATCCACACCAATACTCAATACACATATGTTTCAGGGGAATCATCAGACCCTCCTGATCGTCCTTCTGATCAACCGACTTCCAACCACTAAATGTACTGTGCTCAGTCACTGGCTTCCTGTCCCACTTAAAGCATTCACCTACATTATCCACGGCCCAACTGCTGAGACAGGTGATGAATTCTTGAGAATCTCTCCTACAGAAGGGGGAAACTATATCTGTTAATAATACCTAGATTTTATCTAGATTTGCAAGTATACAGTCATCAAGATGACAAGTCCAGCTAATGCAGAGGGCCAAAATAATAGCCAATTATGAAAATGATAATCGTCAGAATAATATCAATATTATCTACCATTGATGAATATACTTAAAGAGCCAAACATTGGACAGATTGCTGATTGTGAATAATCTCATCAAATTTTTAAAGACTATTTATTTATTTGACACAGAGAGAGCGTGTACTTGAACGGGGGAAGCAGCAGGCAGAGGGAGAAGCAGGCTTCCTGCACAGCAGAGACCCTGATGTGGGGCTCGATTCCAGGACCCCAGGATCATGACTTGAGCCAAAGGCAGACGCTTAACCAACTGAGCCACCCAGACACCCCTCTCATCGTATTTTCTGAAAAAAGAAGTAGAGGCACGCACAGATCTACCATAGCATAAATGCATTGTCATTCTCCAGCAAGACCTGCTAGCAGTTTTGTACCAAAGAAGGCAAAGGGACCTAGTTAATTCTATTGACTATGTGCCATGTGCCAAGTCAAACATGAAGGGCTTTGCATGGCAGTCAAGACTCAGAAACCCCCGAGGAATCCCGGGGTAGGTGCTGCAGGTGGTTGGTAATTGTGGGCTAAACTAAACAGAATGGTTTGCCCAAAACCTACTTGTGAGTCCTGGTCATAACTTCCTTACTTGTGTTTCCAATCTAGATTCACAACAGTAGGTGTTCAGTCTACTGAAGAATACCAATGAAGGACAGTCCCTACAATCCCTCGAATGCTGGCCTTCTCTGGCTAAAGGTGGGATAGATTTTGCATCCAGAAAATGATGAGGTTGCCACTGACAGTGGAGATTCTGGGGAGGAAGGATCAGAGACTTCTAGAAAGACATCTGTAGTCTTTCTAGGACTTCTAGAAATCCTGAACTGTAGTTCTAGGTTCCCTCCTCAGAACTGAACAATCGCAATGAGCTTCAATGTCCCCATCTTGAAAATAATTGTGTTTGTCCCAAACAGTTTATATTATCAAAATCATAAAAAAATGCTAAGGAATGCAAATTATTATCCAGAAAAAAGTCACCATGCAGAATATAATTTGCTATACACATGAAAGGAACATTTATTACCTTTTGGTAGGTAACACCAAATATGGTCATACATTAAGATTCTAGAGTCACATCTGGGTCTGAATCTCAGCTCCACCATTTATAAGCAGTGTGACATTAGATAAACCATGTAACTCCAGAAGCCAAAGCCTCTACATCTGTAAAATGGGTGATAAGATCTATAAACCCCTCAGAGTCCTGAGAACTAAGGTAAATATAAAGAATTTAGCATAATGCCTAGTATATGGTTAGTGCTCACAGTGGCACAACTATTAATATTAATATTATGTATATAACTTTTATTTCACCTATGTTGAAATAAAACGTGAGCGGTTATGCTAGACATGGTTAATATTATGTATACAACTTTTATTTCACGTATGTTGAAATAAAACATGAGTGGTTATGCTAGACATGGTTCCCACTGACTCCCATGAGCCAACTGTGCACATCTCTTTCCAACTTTGTGTTCAATGACACCATGTTGATAGCTTGAAACTGGCCATAGTGGGAGTTAATTACACCATGAAAATTGGCAAACAGTACAAGCCAGAGTCATCGTTTGCTTGTTTTTCTGAGAGCTGGTCTACCAGCATTGCCTGGTTATGAATATTAAATGCGTTTCGGTTTAGACACTAGAAACAGTTCCTGAGATAGAGATTCATATGCAAATGAGTCATTAAGGGAGTGGTCTCAAGTTAAATCTGTAAGGGGATGAGGAAAGCCACCTGTGGCAGGACAGGAAGCCAGGCAAACATGGGAGCTCCCCTGGAAGACTCGTCTCAGTCTGGAGAGCGCCACGCAGGGTTCCCACCTGGAGGCAAGGGAGCCAAGATTTTCTTCTCCCATGTCAATTGGCCGTTGGCTATTGACTACCTCCTGGGGGGAATATAGCTTCCTAGGCATTTCTGGGGACATAGCTCTTAATCTCAGAGTAACTCTCTAGAAAAGTGTTCAATGCTGATGAGAGACAGATGCACCAGGTCAGCAGGAGACCAGCCATATCTACTACAATATGGAGACAGATTGTTGTCCTGAACATGTGTACCCACATGGCTTTGGGAAGCCGCTTCTTCTATGTGTGCGGTACAATACAGCAGGGTTGCCTAGTCAATCAACAAATGTTATTCAATGTGAGCCATGTTTCTGGTAATGAGAGCAATGCTGCGGATTTCAAGGCGAAGTCCATCAATGTGGCATCCCTACACTGAAGGAGTTTACATTCCAGACATGAAACACATGATCCCACAAATAAACATGCATTTACAACCATGATGGTTGCTGTGAAGGGGAGAAGGAACATAGTACTCTTGAGTAAGGAGAGGGCTTTGATTGACAAGGAGGCCCTGGAGAGCTTCCCTTAAGAAGTGACAACTGAGCAAAACTCTGAAGCTTTGAGTTGGGAGTTTTCTAGAAGTGGGAGTGGGGTAGATCTAGAAGTGAGAGGGGCCGACATCAGGCAGGGAAGTGAATCTTCCTTTGGGTCCAGTGCGAGGGTGCACTTCTGTGCAGAGATGCATTCCGGAGGCCCAAGAAGTGGGATGGCTCTTGGAGGCCACGGGAAGTGGGGAAATGAGGAAGCATGGAGAGTTATCCTTGCTCTTCTGAGCACAGTGTTTAGAAGTCAGGCCAGTTTTTCTCTACTTTTACCGAGATTCTAGAAATCTCTATTTTGAAAACAAGACTATTTTTACATTTTCTAAGATTGGTTACTTTGTGTTTTCCTTTGATGTTTACTAAAGTGCCTTTTGAAAATCCCTGCCTGATTTAGCTGTGCCAAGGAGAGGGGGGTGTTTCCTTACTAAGTCCTGAGCTAAAAGGAGGGGGAAGGATAGGTTTATACACACATACACGCAGGCACACACACACATGCACACACGCACGGGTGTGTATAATGCAAATGAATGCGTGATGCTGTGAGCATGTGTGTGTGTGTGTCTGTGTGCCTTTCTGTCTATCTGCCTTGCTGACCAACGCTGGGAGATGGCAAGTGGAGGTGGGGGAGAAGGCGGACGGAGCAAGCTTTGGAGGGAGGAGGGGGAGGGGAAGTGCTCATTGCTGCTGCTCAGCCCATTATTAAAGAGAAACAACATTCCCAGCAGGAGGCAGAAGGGTAATAAAACCAGTGGCTCCACAATTTATGATGCTAACTGAGATTCCATAGTTGGAAGCTAGACTATCCCCCAGCATCAAGGTCAACAAGCCGGCAATGCTCAGGCTCCCAAAGAGCTCCCCCGTGCCCACCTATTAATCAGCCCATTGCAGAAAATGCACCAATGAGCTCTGCTCTGGAAACATCATTAATAAGCAAGGACAGGCCAAATTGCTAAGAATTCCAGGATAAGGGCAGGAAGGCAAGGAAAAAAAATATTTATATACACATATGTGCGTGTTTGTGTATGGGGTGTAGCCTATTATGCATACTGGGCCATCTATTACAGAGGTCATATATAAGTGTGTCTATTCATTTTCTGTAAACTTTATATTATATGAGAAATTTTCAGGCTTTAGAACCTTGCCAGATGGAATTAGAGCAATTGTTCTTCTGCTGAGACTCTGGGAAATTAATGAGGTCCGCACACAGAGCCTGAGAAAATAGAGATTTTTTTCTTTCCTTCTTTTTCTTTTCTTTCTTTCTTTCTTTCTTTCTTTCTTTCTTTTTTTTTTTTTTTAATGCCCGGTTTCCAAAAATACAGCAGCCACAATCCCAGAGAGTGTGATCAGTTTAGTGGCTAATCTTGAGGCCCATCAGTGACCCTGATGTATCTTTTGGGTTATTGCAATTCTGAATGGAGCTTTAATCAGCTTAGCCCAGCCTGGGCACCAAGGGCCAGCAGGCAAAGGGCATTTTCCTACAAATCCTCTGGAAACCATCTCCTCTCCTCTAAGTGAATGGATCGTTTTCTTTCTAGGTGCATCCTGGAGTGTGGAGCTTAACTTTCGTCTGTGTTCGGGGTGGGGTGGGGGGGGAGCAGTAATAGGGAGGAAATCTAGGCAATCTGAACCCCAAAGAGTATTTTCTTTACATTAAGGCTTCAATATTGCCTGGGAGTTTAGACCCCAAGTTGGAAATCTCAGCCCCAAAAATGTGTTTCTGTTTTAATGTTCTATCGTCAAGACTTTTCCTGGATTCCCTGTTCCCGTCAGAGACCACCCTGAAAAGGAACTCTGTGCCACTTTTGTCACTCTCCAAGCCCCATGGGAGGCATCTCTGGCCAATATGGCGACCTCCCATTCTGATGGCTTCTCTCGTAGAATGCAAGAGGTGGGGGAAAGGAAGGCCCAGCGCTGGGTCCCCGCCTCAGTAGGATGAGCCAGCTGGTCCCAAACAAAACCACTGCTGGCTTGCTTCCTCCCTCTGCTCCAGTCTTTGCCTCCAGTTTGGAACAGGAAGGTCTTTTCATCGGCAATCACCCCCAAAGGGTGTTTTCCTATTGCTTAACAGACCTCGGGATCAGAAATGTTGTCTGTTTGGTCAGAATAACAGAAAATGGCTCTGGGGTAAACTTTAAGGGATTCTTCTTGCTTACAATATAGGGCAAAGTATATGTATTCTCACTCAGTATATTTTACACATCTGCACTACATAGTAAGTATTTACATCTGTCCTACAATATTCTTTGATAAAATGGAAACTCAAAAGGTAATTTCCCAAGATCCCAGGACTTGTGAGGACAGGAGCTGGAGTTTTAATCCAGGATTGTCTCATTCAGAGCAGTTTCTGTGTCCCCACGAGTCCTATTCCACTGTCACTAACTTTCAGAACTTCCAATAGACAGAGTCAAGCTCACTAAACTTTGATTTCATGCAGATGGACGGTGGAGGCAGTCAACTCAGTACAGAAAAGAGATAAGAATGCAAGTAGACACGGCTCTTTTTTCTGTGTCTCTGTGCGATGAAAGATAAGAGAAGGGCTTCTTCCCTCTGCTCTAGTCTTTGTAGAGGTTCCCTGACCTTCCTCACCAAGCCCACCCAGAGAGGTGCCTACAGAACTACAAGGAACAGAGTTCATTCGTTCATTCATCCTGGGCAGGAGTGATGGCAAGATGGCAACTGGAGGACCAAAGTCAGCTTCCACCCAAGAACCAAGCTCGGTACTAAGACCAAGCATTCTTGGAGTCCCTGAGGGCCCGGTCCTCTGCACAAGACAGGCAAGATGAACACAGTTTCCAGGGCTGGCGTTCCTGGAAATAGATCCTGACTCATAGACTTCCCAGAGAGAAAGAGACACACACTGTGGAGCCAAGGGAGCTGGGGAGGACGGTGGCTACTGTTGTTGTTTCTCTCTTGACCTTATTAAGGCTGGGGGGGAGGACCCACTGTACACCTAATGGCACTGAGATAGGACGTATGCTCACAGGATGAAAGCATTTGGGTTTTAATTAAAAACATAGACTCTCTGACCTTCGCATGATAAGCTAGGGAATGAGGAACCCCGGGGTCAACTTTCCAAGCAGCTTCGGGGAAACCGAATGCAAGTCTTTTACCTAGCAGTTTCTTGACTTTGAGCAAGCTACACTCTCATGCTGTGCTTTGGTTTTACCATTTATGTAGCCGGCACTTAATACTTCTTGATTATCTAAATTGTGAAAAATAATGGGATTTTTCCGGCCCAGTTCTAATTTTAAACTTTGCCTACCACCGTATCCTCTTTAGTCATGTTTCTCCTCCAGAGAGAGGGAAAGGGAAGGAATACTGCTGAGAATCCACTCTGTACCAGGTACCCTTTCAGATGCTTTGCAGGTGTTAACCCACACTCATCCTCAACTCACATTACCTTTCGCCCCATATGTAGATGAGTTTCAGAGAGGTTTTGGATGTCCTCTTACCTCAGCCAGCCCTGAAATAAAGAGCTACAATTCAGAGCCACGTCTGTCTGATGCTTGTCTGTGCCCCAGCTCTCTCCAACCCTTGGCATCACACTTATACATTTTTACACTCACACCAAAAACAAAGGATGAGTCCTCTTGTACTCTGTGTAGTCTTTCTCCCTCTATAGGACTTCTGCTTGCAAATGGACCCTGCTCACTCAATGAGGCCTCTTATTGGCCAATTAATATCTTCACATCCAGTTGCTTACCCGTTTCCACCCATCTAAGTCTAAAGGAAGGCATTGGATGCTTCTGCTAACTCCTCTTCATTTGAAGCGGAAGGCCCCGAATCCCACTTGTCCTTGGACCTCTAGCTACATCCAAGGAGTAGAGGAGGGGCCAAACGATATTGGCAGGGTGCAGAACACGAGCGGGCCTCCCCCCACGTTCCCAATCCACTTCCTCTCCTGACTTCCCATTTTGGGGCTGATGGGATGATGTTCTAATATCAGCCAAGGTTGCAGGGCAAGTGCTACATGAATGCCCCTTTAGCCAAGGCCTGGATCTTGGCAGCTGCCAGGACCATCCCAGGGTCAGCAGCGAGGGCCGCTGAACACGTAGGCCAATTCAGAGGCAGTCATTCAGGAGGGGAATCCTAACTCAGTGATTGTATATCCAAACTCAAGTGGTCAACTAAAAAAAAAAAAAAAAATTAATTCCTCAGCCTTTTCAAGATGAACAACCCCCCCCCCCCCCACAACCACCCCCCCCCTGTACCTAAGGAAAAGCCGATTGGAAACACTAACCTCCAAGTACAAATATGGCGTTTCATCCTTTGGTTCCAAGCTCCACCACTGCCCCCCACCCCACCCCTGGAGATTTTTCACGGCCTCTCCCCATCACTTGTATTGTCCCAACTCAAACCTATTTTCCCATCATGGACTGTCGTCTCGCCTTCAGGGTTTGGGGGCCTGTGTCCATTCTTTCACTGTTTAACTGAGAGGCCACGATGTAGACCAAGGACTCTTGAGTTGTTAGAATTCGATTTCTTTTTTTCTTCCACAGCCACGGGCTCGGGCTCTGTCTGGCTCTAGCCAGTTCTGTCTGGCCGTGCTCTGTGCTCTGAAATAACTTCCCTGCTTCAGTTCTCCTTCTCCTTTCGGAACCAGTCCCTTCCTGCTTCTCCTCTGGCATTTCTCGGAGCTGCATGATGTCTGGTCCAGCTGTTTGTAATCACCCCCCTCTGGCTCCTTGGGGGGAATGACTCAGCACTCTGCCTTGTTTTCTGTTTGCTGGATTGTTGGTTTTCTTTTTTCTTTTCTTTTTTTTTTTTTTTTAAAGAAAAAAAAATGGCCTCTGGAAGAGTGTTGCTACAAGATACGCACTTAGGCTTCCCTTATATCGGCAAGACCCACCGTTCTCAAGTTGCTTTGTGGGAAGAGGTTAGATTGGGGAATTAGAAGACGCTGGACTTGCACTCCACCTGTAACCACGTGTGCCAGTCACCTTGCCTCCCGGAGCCTCAGTTTTCCCATCTGCAAAAAGGGGTTACGGCACAACTTTCACAGGGTTGTTATGAAGGTAAGATGAGGAAATGAATGGAAAAATCCCAATGTAGAGCTGCTCAAACAGGGATTATTTGTACCCAAGTACTCACTCTTTCTTTCTTTCTTTTTCTTTCTCTCTCTTTCTTTCTTTCCTTCACCCTTCCCTTCCCTTCCCTTCCCTTCCTTTCTTCTTCCCTCCCTCCCTCTCTCCCTTCCCTTCTCTCTTTTCTTTCTTTCTTTCTCTTTCTTTCTCCCTTCTTTCTTTTCTTTTCCTTTCTTTTCTGTCTCAGATATCCAATCAGCAATTACATCAGACAAATTCTTCCTTCCAAACGTCTTGAATATGCTCCCAATTTTCATTCAATTCTGCTGCCGTGTTTTAATCAAGATCAGAGCGCTTCATTCTGAACTTTTATGATAACCCCCCAGGCGACTTTTCAGCTTCTCACCTTTGCCTTCTTTACATCAGGTTAATTCTCCTCAACTGGCCCTCCTGTCCCCGCTTGAGCACCCGCACCCAACACTTCAAGGTCAGTCTTAGCTGCAGGTCTGAGGTTCACCCCTGTGGATTCAGCTCCACGTACCCTGTCCCCTGAGCCAGCTTCTATCGAAGCAGGAGATACAGGGACGCCTCGTGGCTGACCACACCTAAGTCACACTGGCAGACGTTCTCCATGGCCACAGACTTCACTCCAGCACCTCCTTCCCATGACCCTGCCTCCCACGTCCACTCTCATTACCTCCCATTTTGCTAGTCTTGTCCTTGCCATCTGGAGTATCTTCCATCTTAAAATACTGTAATGTCACCAGAGAAAGTGTTGGACTCACAGAAACTAAGGTTTGAAGCACATTTCTAAGGAGTAACTTCTGCAAATTCACTTAACCTCACTATTATCAGTTCTTCTGGGTAAAAGGAAGCTGCTGATCCTCATCTCAGACCAGTGGAGCTAAAGTACCCAGTGACCAAAAGAAACTGCGCCACAAGCACCCATCTTTTCCTCCCTTCCTTCTTTCCTTCGTTCCTTCCTTTCTCTCCCCCTTCCTTCCTTCCTTCCTTACCCCCTCCCTCCTGCCCCCTTCCTTCCCTCCCTTCCTCCCTTTCTTTCCTTCCTTTCTGCCTTCCTTCCTTCCTTCCTTCCTTTCCTCTTTCCCCTGCCATGTTATATTTTGTCCACCATAGACAGGATAGGGTCTTCATTGTCCCTACATTTTGTCATCATCTCTCTGGTTCACAATCCCCCCGTTTGTCATGTTCTTTTTTTGTTCCCATTAACTGTATATATTGAGCTAATCTACTCTGTGATGACAATGGGAATAAATAGAATTCAGAGCAAATACTCATATATATGTGGATGCCAAGTAGCATAGCACCAAAATGTACAATGAGGCAACTGTCGAAATGAGACATCATGAAACACATCCATAAAAAAGAAAGACTTAATCCTGCTTTCTCCATCCAATATGCCTTAGTAGGAAGTATACGCAGGCATAAAATAGAAAATAATAGTTTTATAAAATGTTCCTATAACATCTACAAATATTATCCATATATTAGTTAACACAGAAAATCTCACTAAGTTCCTGGGGTGCCTGGGTGGCTCAGACAGTTAAGCGTCTGCTTTCAGCTCAGGTCATGATCCCAGAGTCCTGGGAACGAGTCCCACATCAGTCTCCTTGCTCAGCAGGGAATCTGCTTCTCCCTCTCCCTGATGCTCCCCCTGCTTATGCACTCTCTCTCTTTCTCTGATAAATAAATAGAAAGTCTTAAAAAAAAAAAAAAAAAGAAAAGAAAAAAAGAAAATTTCACTAAGTTCCAAACTCAAAAATCAATTAAACAGCAAAAAATTGCACTATTTAGTCCAGTTCTGATTCTTCCACTTTCAGAGGCCCTTCTCTGAGAGCGCCATGCAGTATGGACATGATTATGTCTCTGAAATCCAGCTGGCTTTGTCTCTCCTTTAGACAGTTTCCATGATCCCTGAATGCACCCCTCCCTTCTACCCTATCCTAAAAAAATCATAGAAAGCTTGTTTTATTCATTCATTAATCCATTTGTTCATTTGGCCATTCGCTCATGCATCCACTTAAGGCATTCACATTTTTAAGGAAAATAACCACGCTGAGGCATCCTTGATGTAAATGCTTACTCCAGGAATGGTTCTGGATCCACCCCATGGATGGTTTGTGATTTAACAACTCTGTGTAATCAACCTATATCAGGCAAGGAGTTCTATAGGTTTTAGAGTATTAAGAAAAGCAAATCAGGGTATGTGCTTCATGAAGGAGGTGAGAACTGGGTTGGCATCCTATCTCCTACCTGATTTGAAGAGCAGCTTGGCTCCTGGCTTCTTCTTTGGAGCTATAGGGACCCAAACCCCCCATGTTGCCTCTCACTGCTCACTGCATGAACATGAGCAGAGCAGTGGCCATGAGTTCCTGTCTGGTCTTCCCATGATCCCATCTCAAGATCTCTACTTCACCTGCCTGACTCCTCTCCTCTGGGTGCCCTTGCCACCCCAGCTTTATCTGGAAAGAGCCCCGTCCTCAGGGACTCTGAGAGGTCTCCCAGAGTCTTCTGGGTCTGGTCTTGCTAGTCCTTCCCAGGTTTTCTCTCTGACACTCACATCTGCAAACACAGCCTTGCCTCCTCTGGGCCAGTCCCAAAGGAGGCAGGCTCAGCTTCATGGGGGAGTGGACTCCCAAATGAGTGTTGCACGAAAAACCAGTTTTAAGCCTGGTTTTTGCCATTCTGGTATGCTTTTATCCATCTGGCAGATAATTAATTGGCTATCACCTACTAAGCACAGGTTGGGATTAAGGAACTGGAGTTCAGAGATAAGTAAGACACAACATAGGCCCTTTAAAGAATGTTTAGATTACTGGGGAAAACAAACTCCTTTGCAAATAATTGTAATAAACACAATCCAACTTAAGGAGGGCTCAGTTGATGAGATACGCAAATTCTTCAACTCTTCTGCCTCTTAGGAGCCATATCTGCTCTAAACGTTCACTCATTCTTTCACTCAACAAGTATTTATTGAGCACTTAATGTATTCTAGGCATTGGAGATGCAGGTGAAAGCAGAGACATAGTTTTATTTCTCTCAGAACTTACAGCCTAGTCAAAGAGATGGATAAATAAATAAATACATAATTACAGATTGTGATAAATTAATTCGTTAATTCAACTAGTATTTACAGAGTTCCTACAAGGTCTCAGACACTGTTCTAAACCCTGTGGACAAGGTGACAAACCTACATACACTTCTTAACTTCCTGGACCTTCTAGAGAACAGTCAAGAAACAAGGTAAAAAGGTAACACACCATAGACGGGTGGTGAATGTTAAGGAGAAAAAAATTTAATGCAGAAAAAGGGGTTAATAAAATATCAGGTGAGCAAGAGGCTTTGAAATATTGAATGACAGGTCAGAGAAGGCTTCCCCTGAGGAAGGAACTTTGTGAAAAGACCTTGAAGTAGAGGGAGGAAGGAGCAATGCATGAAGAGGTCTGAGAGGAGAGAATTCCAGGAGAGGGAACGGGAAGCATAAAGACCTTGAAGTAGGAGTATGTCTGAGTAAAGAAAATTACAGCACAGAGATGATGAGGGGAGGGGATGCACAGAGGAGGGGATTCTACCTGGAGTGTTCAGCAAAGGCCTCGATGAGGAGGCAATCTATGAGCTGAAGAAGGAAGTGGAAGCAGGGTTTCTACCTGGGTTATGATTGCGTTTTATTTAGGATTTCTGTTTCTCAATCTGACCGCTTCCCATCCCTAGAACTCATTCCTGAGAACCAGCCCACCACAGTGGTGGCCAACCCTTCCATCTTCCTCCTTCCCTGAGCCTCC
This sequence comes from Enhydra lutris kenyoni, assembly GCF_002288905.1. NCBI lineage: Eukaryota > Metazoa > Chordata > Mammalia > Carnivora > Mustelidae > Enhydra > Enhydra lutris. The sequence goes on along the minus strand of NW_019154090.1, from coordinate 19,191,816 downwards.
AATAGGATTCTTCTCTAAACCAGGATGTCATACCATATCATCACGGCCGCAGTAGAGAGCTCTGATCCCTCTGCCCACGCCCACACACTGCAGACCCCACTGTGGCGATGAGACTAGCCTGGAACCTGTTAGAGTTTCCCATATCTGTCTGGACAACTGAGACCATTCTCTCCACCAATGGACAGCTTTCCAGCTGGACAAGTTCCCTTCAATTGAGCCCCAGCAGCTCGTCCTCTTCCAGACACCTCATGCTTCTGATGTCCCAGCATGCCTTGCAGCCAGTCCTGGCCAAGTTATGACACATTCACAATTCCCTGAAAAAGCAAAAGGCTGCAATGTAGCTTCTGGAGACTTGATTATTTATGGGGCTTCAGTCTACTTGGAAAGCCTACAGAGAAAAATGACAAAGGAACATGAGTTATGACAAGTTACAGTCAGTTCTCTTTTGCCATTTACTAGCTGTATGTCTCTAGGAAAGTTGACTTCATTGAGCCTCAGTTTTCTCATTTGTAAACTGGGAATTCCTTGCCTACTTCACAGCTTTTGAAGGATTCAATAAAATAAAGTAATTGAAGTACCTGACACATAAGAAGTGTTCCAATGAATGTTTGCTGAATATGAAACTTCAATCCCCTCTTTGGTTTATGCCAGGGGTCAGCAATGTACAGTCTATGGGGCAAATCCAGGCCCATGGCTTGTTTTTATAAATAAAGCTTTATTGGAACATAGCCACACCATTGCTTTACATATTGTCTATAAATCCTGTTGTGCTACAGGAGCAGAGTGGTAGTTGCCATGAAGACCACATGGTCCACAAAGACTAAAATATTTACTATCTGGTCTTTAATACAATGACTATGTAAGCCCCTGGTCTGTATTAGCATGAGACACTGGCTCTCGAGTCAGGCTGCCTGGATTTAAATGCTGGTTTGATCACTTAACTAGCGGAACTCTGAGCAAGTTCTTTAACTTATCTGTAACTAGTTTCTACATCTGAAAAATGGGAATACTAGTTTATCATATTGGGTTGATGAAAGGATTAAATGAACCACCTGGTAAAGTATGCAGCACACTGCCAGCAAATGATTAGTGTTGATCAACATGATGCTTGTTGCTGTGAATGTCATATGATATTATTAACTCTGCTATTCACAGAGTTTCTCCATCAAACTGGGAGTGGGGATAGTTTTCAGAATCAACCTGCAGCCTGAGCATCCTATCTAAAATGGTATTTGGCATATAAGCATCCCTCAAGGTGGCTTATGAATGGCCCAGGGCTCCAGGATCTGGCCCCACTCTATCTATGTCTCCCCATGGCTGCTTTCTGCTCATCCAGACAAGCCAGTTGGTAATCAGACCTGGAGATACAGTCCTCCAGATGAGGCTTTCCTTACCATGCCCTCGGCAGGTGTGGGCATGAGTTACCCACTAAGCCGAGGGACTTTTGCTGGTGATGATGCACTTCCCTTTGGTCTGGCTTGGTAAGAGTCCCTGGGTGATCATTGGTCTGTCCTGCACATCCATTTGGCTTTGGAGGTAACACACCAGAGGTGGAGAAGCATCTTCTAGTGGCCCCCATGTACAATTGAAGGTTTGTTGGGCAGAATTTACAACTCAAGGTCAAGGACTAAAGTGACAGCTCAGGTGGGGACTGGAACAGGTGCCTACTGACCGGGGAGAGACCACCTCCTGGAAACTGGTGTCAGGGACACAAAGGCTCCTGTGAAAGAAATAGGGCCAGGCAGATGAGTACTGATAGCTCTGAAAGGATCAAGAGCCAGACTGCTGGTTACAGACCCAGAACTACTTTCCAAGGGAACAGAGAGGGCTGCCAAAGAGACTGAGATGATGAGGAAATGTGCGCATGTGATTGTGTTTGTGTGTGTGAGTGTGTGGGTGTGTTTGCACATTAATGCATGAACATCCATACTCTATAGCCATTCAAGGATAAGACAGTGCAAGAGAGCATGGGGATGTCTGCTTTATCCATAATTCCAGACTTCTTAATACTTCTAAAATGATGGGTTCCAATTCTCCCCCCTTATAAGATTAATGATAATATTCCACAAGCCATAGAATCTAACAAAATATTATTTTTTCTATTTTGAAATAACATCTGTATAACAAATCTTGCTAAGTTATAAATTTGATCACACAGATTTGCATACCAATTTTATCGACAAGGTCACAACCTCCCTTTCTCATTTGAGCCCCAGATTTTCTGAAACTCACGCTGTCCATGGCAATGGGACGCACAATTTTGAGCAGCGAGAAGAAATTCCTGAAGAAGACTTCTCATGTGAATCAAAAGGAGTTTGATTAAGAGCCAAGCCACTTGTGGGAACTACAGCTGAAGCTGTCACCCCTGGCCCTAAATGGATATAGATATTCAGGTCACCCACCAAGGGCCCCCACACACACCCCAGGTGTGGCAATATTAGGAAGCAACAGTCTGTCAGCGAACGCAGGTGACTGTTGAGCTGGTTCATTTGAGCCAAGAAATTGTCTTCAGCAAATGAGGACACCTCCTTGAAAAATAAAGACCTCAGCCACAAACGCCAAGAAGTCTCTTGCCCCGAAGTAGGATAACTTTCTCTCTTAGATAGCCAGCCTGGTCCTGGAGAACTTTTCAAACAGGTAATGAAGATACCACTAAGGAAAAAAAGAAAAATCAGTTCCTTCTTTTGACACATTCTTTGTCAGGATTTATTATTATTTGCTTATTACCTCTACAGATATAGTATTTAGGGTGAGACAACTGAATCCCAGTGAAAGACCTCCCAAGGCCAGCTATAGGACCTGGCATAGTGTAGGTTCTCAATAAGTTTGTGTTGAACTCTCTGATTGACCAGATTCCACTTTGAGCAAAGAAACCAGTCATTTATTTACACAATACCTGATGCTCCTCCTAGGGAGTGTTGTTTCAAAGCTATTCCTACAGTATTTTCTTTGCTAACAGGACTTAAGTACATAAATATGATATTCAGGCAGATGTTTCTTTTCCTGTTACCCAAATTATCCATCCCAACGGAAAGATCGATGAGACCCATGAATTATTACGCCTGTCTGTCTGATAGACTGGGATCACTTTCCTATCACACCAGCCAAATCCTTTGTGAACCCTGCCGTGCCCACAGATAGGGTCCCCTGGGCTCAGGGACATGAGCCGGAGGGCTCAGGGAGAGCATGATGGAAGAGAGTAAAATAGTACGTCCAAATTTAGCAAACTTCTTGAAAAGATATTCGATTTCTCACCAGCATGGGATTGATTCATCAGTTAGAAATGGATTGTTCAGCATCTCCTTGAACAGAGGCACACATGCATCATTCTTCTGCAGCTGGCTAAACGAGCGAGGGAAGGTTGGGGAGAGTGTCATTCTGAGGACCCCAGATTCCTCTCACCCCTTCAGGCTCCACAAACCCAGAGAAGAGAGGGGAGAACATGTGGCCTGGAAGCCAGGTCTTTTCTTCCCCCATCCCCCAGCCTTTTTCTTCCCCCTTCTTGGGGGCATTTCAGGGATGTTCTTTGTCAAGCCTGAAGCTGAAGCTGAAAATAGGATTTTGGTTGCTGAACAGAGGGATGGAAATGCTCCTCCCTAAAACAGGAAGATGGTCTGAGTCAGCATCCAAGGTTCAAAAGTAGGTACTTTGGGGCACCTGGGTGGCTCAGTCTAACTTAACTCAGTTAAGCATCTAACTTTTGGCTCAGGTCGTAATCCCAGGGTCCTGGGACTGAGCCCCATTTTGGGCTCCCTGCTCAGCGGGTAGTCTGCTTCTTTCCCTCTGCCCTTCCCCCATGGTTGCGCTCTCTCTCTCTCTCTCTCTCTCTCTCTCTCAAATAAATAAATAGTAGGTTCTTTGGGGAGCTTCACATTCAAGTGTTCCCAGTGAGTCTGGCCCAGGCATAAACATTTCCCAAGTGCCTGTGGTGAGCTCAGAGCAGGGTGGGTGATTTCACAGGGAACCACCTGTTACTTCAAGTTCTTTATCTCATCTGAGCCTCCTGGAAACCTCTCACACGGGTGCTGTCCCGAAGTTTCTGGTCAGGGCAGAGCTAGGTGCTGGGTACGTGGTGGTGAGCAAACACCAAGGCAGCTAGCTCAGAATCCGACCCTGGAGTGGGCACTCACAGACAATCCCATCGACACAAGTGCTATTCCAAGATGACCTAAGTGCTCTGAGGGCAGGCTCCAGGAAGTTTGCATCGCAGTCAAGAGGAGCTGGGGCCAGTCAGCTCGGGGTCATATCCCAGCTCTGCCAGTTCTGCTGTGTCCTTTTTCTTGGCCAAATCATCTAGTCTTTCGGGGCATCATCTGTAAAGCAAGGATACTAATAGCACCTACATCATGCAAACATTATAGGATTAAATGAGATCATATTTGCGAAATACCCAGAATGACACAGGGCAAGTACGTAGCTAAGGAACATTCTCTAAGGTGCCCCAGAGAGGCAGCCCCTTCTTCCCATCCAACCAGTGAGGAGAATGGAGCTCAGGGAGATGACCCGACTACCCCCAAGGTCACGCACTATGTCAGTGGCAGGGGAGGTGCAGCTACACCTGTCCCCCCACCCCCAAATCTGGCCATGCTGTACTTAGCAAAGGGGAGGGTCAGGGAGTCCCGGCCTCAGCCAGGGCTTGCTATCACCTCCACAGACGCAGCCCTGCTCTTGTAACACATCCCTGTTTAAGAAACAAACCGCCCTCTGGCAGCTTCTCAAGCAAATGTCAGAGCCAATAAAGAGCTCCTGCCCCTCACCCCACTTTGCAGCCTGGGCTGCAGGGCCCAGTCTTACGGGGAAACACATGGGAGCTTACCCAACAGGTTTTCCCAACAGCCACGCCAGAGCGGGCAGGCCCCAGGGAGCCCAGGCTGGGGGGACTCCCTCTCTGGGCCCGCCAGTGGCCCCTGTGACCTGGGCGCAGGCGGCCTCCCTCTCATCCTGTCTGAACCCGCTCCCTAGGAGGGGCCGATGTCACTAATCCCGCCGTGTAGCTGCAGGCCACCTCGGGCTCCCACCCCTGTTCTGCCCAGGCCCTCCCTCCTCCCTGCTGGCATCGTTCCAGCAGTGGCAGAGAGCCCAGCTTGGGGAAGGCATGGCCCGGCCCAGTGGCGAGTGTCCCCGGCCAAGCAGGCTGGCCTAAGCATGAAAAGAGGCATCCACCCTTGTCTGTCCTGGCACTGAGAGCCGAGCCAAAGAGCCAGGTTCTAAAGCTGGGGCTTCAAAGGACAGAAGAGACTCTGGAAATGAGATGGCAACATCAGAACAGGCCACAGATCTGTAAGGAGTTATTCTAAGAAGAAATCACACCCAGTTCCCAAGCTGCGAGTATAAACGGCTACTCAGAAAACCATTACCTGCGCCTGCCCTTCCATTTCTGGTGAGCAGCCTCCTGGACTATGTGCAGGACAGATCATGTTCATGTTCTCCTAAGATGGAAGCCAAGGCCATCCCGAGAATTGCCCGAGGGCTCCTGAGGATAGCGAAGGTGGGGAGAAAGCAGGTACTTGGCCTAGAATTGGCAAAATAAGCCAGGAACTCCGGAAGGCAATCAGATTGAGCATGAGGGAGAAAAAAGAAAAAAATGAAACTAAGAGCGATCACAGTAGGTGATGTTTATGAAGCTTCCCTTCTATCTTAGGAAGTATGCTCAACATTTTATACACATGAGCTCCCTGAAACCTCACGGCAACTCAGAAAGCTTGATCATTGATACTTTCTGCTCCCCAGATACGGAAGTCTGAGTCAGAGAGAGAAGTGACTTCCCCAAGGCCATTCAGAGGCAAAGTGGCAGACCTTATTCAAATCTGATATCCCTGACTCCAGGGCAGACCCTCAGATGAAGACTGGAGGCCAGGGGTCTCCCCCTGCTCCTCCTTGCGGGCTGTGGGTCACGGTTCTACAAACGAGAATTAGCCTCTTTGCTTCTGTTCATTTCACCTGGATCACTAAAGTTTTAGATCCAGTGCCGAACGTGTCACTCGGGCACATCTCCCTTGGGTGGAAGGAAGGAAATGCTGGTCGTCGGCAAGATGATGGATCCTGTGGGAGTTCTAGAATCAGAAATGTTTCCCAGCCATGCAACAAATGGTCTGGGTGGCCTTGGACTCTTCCTAGAGTGTCTCCAGCCAGAGGCTGCTGATCTATAAACCAGGACTAATCATGATTACATGAGTGGGCAGAGCAGGGGGAGGGACAAGATGGCGTGTACCTCCGAAACGCAACACTGAGCCCGGAGACAACCTCTGCGAAGGCAGGTGGCAAGCGGATCTTGTCCCTGCTGTATTCCTAGCATCTAGTCCTCCACCTGACAGGTACTCTGACCAAGCAATTTCTGTCGAAGAATCTACTTTACAAAATTATTTGCAAGTGTGCGCAGATACACATGTAGAAGGTTAGATGTGAAAGCCACCGAAGCCATGCCTATGGCCATGGGTGGAGTGTGGCCAACCCAGCGGAAGTCCTTGCATGGACTAGAATGCTAGGGAGTCACTAAAAAAAGTGAGACAGCTGTACGTGTAACAGCTGTAACAGGTAAACCGTGTGTATAAACAGGGTAAGGGGGTTGCAGGACAATTTACATGTATGGTAATATGCTTAGAAAAAAAGAAAGGTCAAGAGATGAATCCATCCTGGTCTACCAAGAATGGTTCCTTCCACTTGAGATTAGGACCTCAACAAGGAAGGGTGAGGGGAGAACAGAGATGGAGTGGCAGTGGGTGGGGATATTTGCACTTTTTACCCCCCATGGTCTTTGCCTCGCTCAATTTGTTTTGACAAAGAGTCTGAGACACTTTTGTCGAATAAAAATGCAATCAAAATTATCCTTACAGCTTAAATAAGTGAAAAGAAGAATAAACAAACATCTCAAAGACTGTGAAGACATGAAGCCCTGTCCCTGTTCATTCCCTTCCCTCTCTGGTCCCTGAAACATATCTAGCACATCTCTGTGTCTCTGTCCCTGGAATGAGATGTGCAAAGATGGGCAAAGTGGTCCTACTCCCATCAGTTTGCCCCTCAGTGTGTGCAGCCCTGCAAAATCCGACAGCACCCAGCCTCTTAGGGTTTTCTGGCTTTTCTCTGAAAAGGACACGTGGGTAGAAAACATAGGCACTGGTTTGTCCCCCAGCAGAAAGAGGAACTTGGGTGCTTTGGCCAAATGTGAAGTAGAAGGTTTGGGTGGGCAACTAGACTTGTTTGCCTTAGAAGCAGCTCTCATCTGTGGTTTTGGTGTGGCCTCGATGCAAAGGAATAGTAACTACCTAGAAAAAAAAAAATCTTACCAAAAACTTGTAACTCCAATTTGGGAAGTTTAAAGTCAAAGAGAGAAGTAAAGATGGGGTGAAGTGGCAGTCCAGCGGAGTCTCGCTCAGGGTCACCGCCTAGAGGGTTGAGTTCGCAGTCACTTGGCAGAGCTGGGTCTCCTTGTAACTCACACGTCCTCAGTTGACTGTGCTCACCTGTAATTGCATATAATTAATTAACCCCATAATTGTACAACTGCCATAGTCTCTGCTGCCTAGGCCTGGTCATCTCCAGACAGACCCTGAACTTGGTAAAGGGGGACAGAAAGAACAGGAATGTAAGGAACAACATTGAGGAAGCATCCAATCTGTTCCTGAAACTACTTTAAATGTGTAATATAGACAATCTCTTTTAAAAGTCCAGCGTCTCGTGAGGAACCCCCACCCCCCATTGTACAGATGATCCAGAACAACAAAGTGAAGCTCCCACAGCATTGAATGACAAGACCAAGAGGGAAATTCAGATTTGTCTTTCTCCCACAGCCATCCTCACCCAACACACCCAACACATGTGGGTGTGTGTGTGGGTGTGTGTGTGCACGTGCGCACACACACACCCACCCACACACACACACACACACACACACACCTCTTTTCCTCACTGAAACCACTTAACCAAGCAGACCAGGTTGTAATGGGAGATGTTTTTTTCCCAGAGTTTCATATGCTTGGAGAAGAATACAAAACCCAATGGAAAGGAGAGGAATGCCACACTGCCCTACATTCCATGGCATATGAAACTCTTAGAAAATAGATTTGATATTATATTTAGAAGCCCTTAAATGTTGCTCTTCCTAGTTTTCTTACATCAACAGTCTGGAGTCGTCCAGCTCTCCATGTAGGGTATGAGCCAGGCATCAGCAGGAAGCAAACCTGCACCTCATACTGTTCCCTATACAGTCACCACCCTGGTAGGTTTGGTGGCTCAATAATAGCAGTAACTATAGGGGCGCCTGCGTGGCTCAGTGGGTTAAAACCTCTGCCTTCGGCTCAGGTCATGATCCTAGGGTCCTGGGATCAAGCCCCACATCAGGTTCTCTGCTCAGAGGGGAGCCTGCTTCCTCCTCTCTCTCTGCCTGCCTTTCTGCCTACTTGTGATCTCTGTCAAATAAATAAAATCAAATCTTAAAAAAAAAAAATAGCAGTAACTATTCCTGCTTTTGTGTCTTCTTGGTTACTTTAGAGCCTAAAAGTTCCTAAGATGACATTAGCCCAAACACCTCTGATGATAGATAAAGAAACTACACACAGATAAAAGCCCTTTCTTGATATCACACAGCCAGTCAGTGGAAGGTTCTGGAATAATGTCCTCCATGGCTTCCTGACTCCAGATAGTTAATGTCTTGACAAATAGGCAAGCCTATTGTATGTTTTTCAAAGTAGCTTTATTGAGATGTAATTTGTGTAACACTGGATTCACTTATTTTAAGTACAGAGTACAATGATTTTTTTTTAATTTTTTATTTTATTTTATTTCAGCGTTCCAAAATTCATTGTTTAAAACATTTATAAAATTGCACAATTATTACCATCTTATTTTTGGAACATTTCCTTCACCCCAAAATAGAAACCTTGAATCCATTTACAGTCACTCCTTATTCCTACCCCAACCCCAGGTACAAGGAATCGACCTTCCATCTATGGATTTGCTTTTTCTGGATGCTTCATTTACGTGGACTCACATGACATATACTATGTGCTCTCATGTGACCGGTTTCTTTCACTTTGTGTGTTTTGAGGCTTAGCCACATGGTCTCACGTATTTACACTGCATTCCCTTTTATTTGCATATAATGCCCCATTATATGCATTACCGCCTTTTATTATCTATTCACCAGCCAAGGGGTATTTGAGTTGTTTTCACTTCTTTGCTTATCGTATTTTTAACACACATCGCAACCCAAAGTGACTGGTGACAGCTGCCATGCATATTAAGGATTTCGTGGCTACATCTAGACTCAGCAGAAAGAGTGCCCTGAACAATTAGTGATACCTGCCACTGGTGGGCCAGCAGAGAAGCATGGCCTACAAGTGACTGTACCCTTTCCAAAGATGTGTGTTCTTGACCTCAACGGAACAGTCACATTTCTGCTGAGAAAAGAAATCCCATTATTAAATGTGTAATATAGATGATCTCTTTTAAAAGTCCAGCGTCTCGTGAGGAACCCCCACCCCCCCATTGTACAGATGATCCAGAACAACAAAGTGAAGCTCCCACAGCATTGAATGGCAAGACCAAGAGGGAAATTCAGATTTGTCTTTCTCCCACAGCCATCCTCACCCAACACACCCAAGGGAAGGCAAGGGAGGACATGTTGCAAATGGGAAGAATTGCTCCCATTTTAGAGTAGAACATACCTTCTATGGTACATTTTGTTATTAAACAATCAGTGGTTGGGTTTCTTTAGCATATTTTTCTGGAAAGGCAATGGAGCCACACTGTCATGACTCCTTCAGGCCAGCTCCTTCCCAGGGTCAGGACTGGCACTATTTATGTGGCCAAGGATTGGCAAACTCTGCCCTAGTTATGGCCCCAAGTGGCTGATGAGTTAGCATTCCTGGTGATCATATCAACAGCCAAGATTTTTTTCTTTTTTTTTTTCAGTAAAAGTAGGGAGGTTTGTTCTCCACTTTCCTCTTGGGAATGAGTAGACTGAACTGCTTCAAAACTCAGTGGGCTTGGTGGTGTCTTTGTGTTGTCAGCTCTGAGAAAAGAGATGGCGATCAGAATGAGCCTGATGGAAGAAGAAGGAAATTGTGGTTAGTGTGGATGTGTCCCAAGCAGAGAATCTGGTGTTACTTTAGGAGAATGCAAAGAAACCATTGTTGATCTCGGGGGAAACGAGTAGAAAAAGCAAAATATTACAGAAGGACAGAGACAGAAACTGATAAATGAAGAATCAAATGAACTATAAATGTTAAGCTCAACCCACAACCATTTTCTCTTGTTCCACACTGTTTATTTAAAAAAAAATTGAATTAGTTCCAATAGTTAACAATCAGAAGACTTGATATAAATTTCTGAGTTTCCTATAAGTTTGGAAAAAGAAAAAGAAAAAAAGTCAGGCCAACTTTTGCTATGGCCAAATGCTGGTGCTCCCTGTGGGTGGGGCATGTGTGCACCAGTTTGCTACAGTCCTCACTACACCCTATTGCTTATGTTCAACCATCTCACAAGTTTGCAGACCCTCTGCATCTACAAACTTGAAGTGACTGTGTTTTTGTTGGCTCAGTCATACCAGATGTCCTGTTTGGGCCAACCACGTTTTCTTATAAAGAGTAGAGTGAAGTGCATAGAGGTTAAGTGACCTGCCCAAGACCACCATCAGTAAGGCTCAAATCTTACCATGTCTCATCTTAACATATCTACTGTTTCCTTTTTTCCAGTTTGTCATGCCTTGACAAGCAGAGAAAAGAACTGATGAAACAGAAAGCAAAGAATGGAACAAAAATGAAGGAGAAAGCTGAGGCCGAGAAAGAGCAGGGAGTTTTCAAAGAACAGTTTATTAGTTCACTGAAAAGATGGGATCTCCCAATGAGGGGCCAAATGCAAACCCAGTTGGGCATACATATTCTTCGCCCTTGTCTCTAGAAAGAAATCCAGGGCTCCCAGACAGAAAACATTTTTTTTTCTCAATTCATAAAGACACCTCTGAAATCAAATTTGGGAGTTGGCTTAGGAGAAAAATAACTTGTTCAAATTAACAAACATTTCCCAAATATTTATTAGAGAAAGAGTCTTCTACTTAACATTCCTAAACCTCATTGAATTAGCGTGATGGCCAGGTAGCTCCAGAATATAGCATAGACCCAAGTTACTTGCTGGTGGTAGAGCCCATCTCTAAATCAGTGTCTGGAACAGGCCTGGTACTATCAGCTGTCAGAGTTTATTAGGACAGCATAAAATCCTTCTGCTCAATTCTTCGGTCCCTGCCAGAGAACCTGAGATCTCCCCTGAGGGTCACCACGTGTACAGAAGTGGAGGAGAACAGAGAAAACAAGCATTTCTTTCTGCAACTTCAAGATCTATTTCTGGGGTTGAACAGAAGCCATTAAAACATTCCCATGACTCTGTGCCAAGCCCCCATATTACTAATGACAGACATGCTGGCTCAAAGGGAGTCATTGCTGGCAAATATCCCTTTGGTATCTTGTTAACAGTAATAACCCCGAGCCTTTCATTGAAAGATCTCAAAGCACAGTGCAAGACTTAATTGACTCCCCCCACAACTCTGTCCCCGAAAAAGGTAATTATCATTATATCCCTCAGACAGTTTACACAGGGGTTAAATGGATGATGGAGGTTGAATGATTTATCCCTGTTTCATATTCTAAGTTGAAAGGAAAAGTCTAAATAATGGCATAATTTGGGGTGACCTCAGCTATACGACTTGCTGGAACCAGTGGAGTTGTCAAAGCAGACTGAACAAGAGCCTGGTGAGGTTGACATGATTAGAAATGCCTCTGCCCAGTGGCCATGGGACCAGCACCATGCACAAAGGTGCTGACCTGAACTTAGTTTAGCTTAAGGATCTTATTCATAACCTCCAGTCCAGGTTAGAGGAAGAAGAGAATCAGACCCAGAGTCCTGGAATTGGGAGACCCTCAATATTGTGTATGTAGAGTCCAAAGTGAGAGCCCATGCTCAATAGTTTGCAGAAAAATAAGGATCTATTTCATTGGCAGAGTGGTGTGGCAAGAGCTAGAACAGTACCTGGTCCTTGAAGAGATGAAGGGTTCATTCCAGAGGAGAACTTGAATGCAAGGCATAACATCTGGGGCACTCACCCAGCTCTAGAACCTAAGACACTATGAAGTTAAGCATCACTGACTTCATAAACCACCTCTTCCTCCTGTAAATCTCCATCTCAGTACATGGGACTTCTACCCATTCACGTGCCATCACCAAGCTTAGGGCCAGGTTATCTTCTCTACCAGCTTTTGTATCTGATCCCACATCATCATAGCCTATCTTCCAAACCAGTCTTCTCATCACCATCCCCACCTCCTTTGATTCATTTGAAATGCCATGATACCTCTGGATGATTTTAACAGCCTCTTAACCATTCCTGTTGCTTTTAGACTGTTCCCAGCCCAAGCAGTTCTCCAGGATGTTCCTAGAATGAAGATATAACCATGGCATTCATAAACTCCCCTGATCCAACCCTTCAACGTCCCTTTCACAGGACAGAGTGCAAAGTAAAACCAGCACCCTAGAATTCCATATCCCAACAAGACTGTATCTCAAAAATAAAGGTGAAATAAGGTTTCAGAGGAATAAATGCTGACATAATTTAATATCAGCAGATCTGAAGTACAAAAAATATTAAAGGAACATCTGCAGATAGAAGGAAAATGGTACCTGATGAAAACCTGGATCTACACAACAAGAATGAAAAGCATCAGAAAAGGTGCAAGTGGGAAGAGTGAAGAAGCACCTGGGAGGGTTCAGTTGGACTGTGTAGGCAGGTTTAGTTTTAATTTTCTGTATGTTTGAAATTTTTATTATTTAGGCAGTAATCAATAAAGAGAAGAAGAGGAGGAAGAAGAGGAGGGGAATGAGGAAAAGAACAGGGACAAGTGAAAAAAAAAGGGGGGCATAAGGATGAATAAGAGAATGAATAAGAAAGAGGAAGAAGCAAGGGAGCAACAAAACTCCCAAATCTTTGTGAGAGACAGAATTTTCAAAAATTCCATTGGATCTCTGGTGAAAACTTGGAAACCTATTTCTGATTCATCTAGAGATAATAAATGCGTGAGAATGGCTCAAAAAGATAAAAAATTAAATTTAATTTAAAAGGTGAAATCTGTCCTACCAATGTCAAAACATACTATAAAGCTACAGTAGTAATTCAAATGTGGAATAAAATTAAGAGTATGAAATAATTTGAAGCATGGGATAGGATTATTAAATGAATATGCATGGGTGATTGGTTAAACATTTGGGAGTTATGCTGGGACAAACATCTCCCCACCACCACCACCTCATATAATTGACCTCATTCAGTTTGTACTGATTAAAAGATCAAACAGTAAAGAGGAAATATTAAAAGAATTGGCCAAAAAAATAGTGATGTTTCTTCTCAAGATGGAGGTGTTCTAATCATAAAAGCAGAGAACCCATAAAGAAAATGTTTTGAGAGATTTCCAATTTTTTTGTTGTATTCTTTTTTTTACATATTTAAAATTTCTGTAATTAGCATGGATTATTGTACTTCCTGTAACTCAATCATCAGTTGCTAAATTGTGGCCTATCCATTGTAAGAAGCATTAGCAAAACATCATTCTATTAGATGTCACCGTTGTCATGTGGGTTCTGGTGACATGGCATTATTGCAGGTGGAGATGACCGTGTTTTTCGCCATTGTATCTAAGAGTTTCAGGGAGGAGGGTTGCTGCTGATCTATTTACTGACACACACAGATGGCTCCTAAGTAAGTCCAAAGGTTATCCAAAGGCCTTGCTGATTTTTGGCTGCACAGGGTCACATGTTTGGGGGTTGGATCATCCAAAATGATAAGCCAAATGGTGTAGATACAGGTGGAATTGAAGAATGGGGGCCAGCACTGCAATATACCACATTCCTACATATACATGTATGGTGCGCCAGAATGGTTTTGGGTTTGGAGAATATAGTGATTCATACATAATGATCCCAGCCAGAGGTCACAGTAGATGTAAACACAGATAATTCTGCCAGGATCTAAAATAGAGGGAAGAAGGTGTGAGTAGAGAGCTCTGAGCTGGCTGTGACCCTTTCTAATGGTGAGGTATGTGGTAGAGCTATGAGGTTGAGATTAGAGATTTGAGGTTGGAGAGTTGGAGGGCAGAGGTTGGAGAATAGAGATTGGAAGGTAGAGGTTGGAGATTGGAGGGTGGAGGTTAGAGGCTGGAAGTTCGAGGGTAGAGATGGGAGGGTAGAAGTTGGATAGTGGAGGGTGGAGGTTGAAAGGTAGAGGTTAGAGGTTATAGATTGGAGGGTGGAGGTTAAAGGTTAGAGATTGTAGGTTGGAGGGTAGAGGTTGGTGGGTAGAGATTGGAAGGTAGGGCTTGGGTGATGGAGATTGGAGGGTAGAGGTTAGAGATTGGTTGGTGGACAATGGAGGTTGGAGGTTAGAGGTCCAAGAAGGCTTCCTGGAGGAGCTAGGCTTTGACGTGGATACTAAAAAGGAGATGGACTTTCCAGGGAGAATTTGTCACAGGTTGGGAAAAGAAAGGATATTTTTGGCTGAGACTAGGTTGGGAGGTCAAGAACATAATCAGGCTGGTTGGGCCTGGAGGTTATGGAACTCATGAATGAAAGCTAAAACAGGAGAGGTGCTTTCAGGGCAGGTCTTAGGGGATTTGGCTGGGACGTGGATGCTGGATATTAACCTGCAGGGGACTGAAGACCATTGGTGATATTGAGCAGGAAGACACTGTTGCTGGCACTGAGGGGCAGATGGAGGAGAACAGACTGGGGAGGCGGGAGGCAAGTCAGGCAGCTGTTAAGGAGACAACAAAGGCCAGAGCTCAGCATTTTCACCAGGCTCGAGAGATGTGAGCACAACATCAGAGAGACTATGGTGTGTCTGGTCTATCTGATGCCCAAGGAGCACAGCCAGAAAGGAGGGAAATCATAAGAAAGTGTCTTCACCCCAATTACATTTTCAGATCTGTGATAAAGATGACTTTTTAAAAAGATTTTATTTATTTATTTGACCAAGAAAAAAGAGAGAGAGAGCACGAATTGGGGGTTGGGGTGGGGAAGTGTCAGAGGGAGAAGGAAAAGTAGACTCCCTGCCGAGTAGGGAGTCCAATTTGGGGCTCGATCCCAGGACTCCGGGATCATGACCTGGGCTGAAGGCAGAGGCTTCACCGACAGAGCCGCCCAGGCACTCCTGTGATAAATGTGATTAAACAATTTTAAGAAAAGGTTTCTTGTAACTTTTCATTTCCCCTATCCATTTCCACACCCCGTGTCAGAGCCTAGAGGAGGCTGGAAACATTTGTAGGGGAAGTTGAGGAATGGGGCCCAGAAGCCTCACTGGAAAGACGCAGGGACATCTGGGAAAGCAGTCTAGTGTGTTCAACCCCTTAGCCATGCTGGAAAACAAAGATCTGAGAATGAAATCCACAGAGCTAGGGTCTCCTCAAGGTCCCCTGTTTCCTGAGAGGCTTCAGTGTGAACAGGTCTCCCTGTGCCCCTCTCCACTCTCTCCATTCTTGCCTGGACCCCTCAATGGTGCCATAGGTCACAGGTGAATGGATGGATATCGTCATATTTTGATCTTTGAAAAAAAAAAAAGGCTCTAAAACTAGCCTGATGATGAGTTCATGCAGGCAAGGACTTTGAACAGTATGTACAGAAGAAAACACCCCATATCTATTCACTATTATTATTTTTATTTAGATTTAAATGGAAATACCATCTTCTGGCTCTAAAGGAGTCTGTCCAGCTTCCCCAACTCTCTAGCCAAGACAGCCCCAGATTTGCCCTGAGAAGGCAGATGAGCCTAGACTTACCCTGGCTTACTTAAACTCAGGATCCCTTGCTCCCAGAGTGGGTTCGTCTGTCATGCTGTTGCCAGGGCGAATGGGTTTTGACTCAGGCCTGCTTTGGGCTCAGACGCCTCATTTAGAAGTGACACCCTGTCCTGACCTCAAGACTACTTGGCTTGGGCCCTGACACCTGTTTGGCCTTAAGAGCCTCTCCCTACACATTGATGCCATTCCCCAAACCCGGCAGCCTGCCCAGAGGCTGACCTGGCTTGACTGCCACTCTTAGGAGACTCCCGCTGTCCTCCTCAGCCCCCAGATCCAACCTCTTTAGACATTCTTTCCGGACTGGCTCAGGCCCAGTCACCATGCCTCTCTCGTTACCCAACAGGAGCCCTGTCCCTTCCTGGCTGTGTCCTTTCCCACCAGCCCTGAGCTTCTGACCGCCCAGCCTACCCCATTCAAGGCATGACGCTGTGGAATCCTAGAATTCCAAACCCCCTGCTTTAGAAATGGGGACCTGTGTTCAGTGAGGGGACGTCCGTTCCCCCACGTCACACCCTGAGTATGTGACAGATGCAGGATCAAATCCTAGTCCCTGAGAAACATTTGTCTTGGAATACTGTTACGCGTCCAAAGAATGAAGGCTTGTGTTTCCTCGGCTTGTCCTCGCACAACCTGTGAGAAAACTTCTCTCCGAGACTATACTTAGCAGGTAATTCCTTCTCACAAAAGCAGTCAAGGTCCTCGGATTGAATACCCTTTTCTCTCCTCTGGCATTCAGGACTTGTCAGAGTATCATGGTCTGCCAGGAGCCTGCGGTGGTTGAAATGGGGAGAGAGAACAATCATTGGAATCCTTGAAGCAGAAAGAAACATAAGATGCTTCCTTTGGATTTCTGTGAGCGGGCAAAAGCAGGTGTAGGACCAAGGCATCCCTGTAATTGTTCCAGTCCTCCGCATTGTGTTGACTCTCTGACAGAGCCTCGTAATTGACACACTGAGGTATTTGACACATCAATAGGTGTCCCCATGGTCACTTCGAGAGCAGGGTGGAGATTCACCAGGCTAAGGTACGGGAAGCCCTGATTTAGCAGGTCTCTGGCCCGCTGGGGCTTGGGGTCCTTCTGCATTCCAGTGTGTGCTGTTAGACTACGCTCCCAGTCCTGGGCATTTCCATCCTTGGCTCCATTCTGCATTAGGACAAAATAAAGCCCCGGAGGAATGAGTTCTACACCTGCAATAATTTTGAGTCCCATGTCTTCCATCGGTTGGCATGTGGTTTCCAAATCACACAACCCTGTGAACTGCAGTGTCCTGTATAATAATAATAACGATGGTAATAACAATAATAATAATAATAGTAAACTTTAGACACAGAATTCAACCACTTAGCTAGACCGATTATGCAAAGATGCTTTGCACATTGCAAACATGTAACAAACATGTTCCACTTCCTTTACTAACGCACAGTCCAGGTCCTCCTAGGACATCAGAAAACAGGATGTCAGGTGAGGATGGGGAGTCGGAATACAGAAGCTCAGGCTCAAACATCCTATTCTTACATCGGTAAAATGGAAGCAAGAGGAATGTCACTTGATAAGGATGTTTATAGATTCCTGGGTTACCTGGGTGGCTCAGTCAGTCACCTCTGCCTTCAGCTCAGGTTATGATCCTGGAGTCCCAGAATCAAGCCCCATGTCTGGCTCCCTGCTCTGTAGGGAGTCTGCTTCTCCTTCTGTCCCTCCCCTGATCCTGTGCACGTGCTCTCTCTCTCTCTCTCTGTCTCAAATAAATAAATAAAATATTTTTTTAAAAATTCCAAAGACAGTGGTAGGTGTATTATGACCATTTTAAAATATAAGTCATGTTTTAGTATCAGGAACCCTAGAACATTCCTGGCTGCCCCAACTGCCCTTGGGAGGCATTTTTGCTGCCACCCCTGGAAATGAGAAGGGGACTTCATTCCTGGATTCAACGGTGCTTTTGGGACAATTTTCTACAGTTCCAACAAGGCTGTCTTAAGGTCTTAAGGAAAGACCTCTACTGAAGTGAATAAACAGGTAAGAAATAAGCAGAAATGCCCATTTACAAGATGAGGGGGCTTCCCTCCCTCAGCTTAAAGTGCAGAGCAAATGAGCCTCTTCCCAGACCCCCCCAGGCCTCCCCATCAAAGAGGCTATCTGATACCCTAAAATCCTAAGACCTCACATCTCATCAAAGGCTGAAATCAAAGTGGAAAGACTCATCATGCTTCCTGAGATGGAATTTTCTAGCAAAGCACGGCCTGGTCCCCAGATGATTAACACTGGGTCTCCTTCCTCTGGGGGACACCAGGCCCACCCACAGGGATGCGGGTTTACCAAACAGACCTAAAGGGTGACCATCAGTTCTCTGTGGCACAGAATATGGACACACCACACCATGGAGGAGAGAAAGGCACGTTCTCCCAACCGGCTCTATCCAGATGCCAAGGGCCAGGATCACTTTTTGGGTGTTTGTTATTCCCTCTGCAAGAAATAAAGTGGCAGAAAATATCTCCCTAAGGAGAAATCCCAATAAATAACTACAAATGACAAGGAGCAATATTAGAACCAAAAGGCTGGAGGAAAAGGAGATCAGCCCTTCCATTTAAGTTAAGCTATCCCCCTGAGAGAGGACAGCCCATCAGCAAGGAGGAGAAGACTCTGGGAAGACAGGTTCTGGAAGGATTTTTCCAGAATGAGCTAGAAATCCTTGGTGTAGCTTCACATGCCTTCCCTCCCTATATGTAGGTCTGTCTTTTCTGCTAAGACAAGATAAAGGGAGAAGAGCGCTCCTTCCACAGAACTTCACCTGCATAACATTCATAATAAAGACCCCGTCACTCATCAAAGAGGGCCTCACTGAGCTCTCTGATCCAGCAGCCGACTCTGCTGTAACTGCAAACACCCTGCCCCGGGGACGTGTCCGCTGATGTGAAGGCGCTCGGGCTCTGCTGGTGTCTGTAAATGCAAGTTCAAGGGAACTTTTTAACATCAGAAACAAAAATATGAGAGTCAAGAGACAGGTCCCCTGTGCCCTGAGAAGATCACAGTAGAGATAAGAAGTAGAAGGCAATTGCTCTGAAGGTGGGAAAAATAATTTGAAGGCAGCAGAACAGATACAAGGTAATTACCGCTCAGACACGGCGCAGGCAAGAGGCCCTTGGTTTTAGGAAAATAAGAAGGGAGTCAAACGAGGTGGGAGGAAGGGCCTGCCTGGGTCTCCAGCGGAGGGTGAAGAGTCAGCGCTTGCTTCCTGATAGGAAGACAGGGAACCATGAACAATGATCCCCCAGATACCCTGTCATAAGTAATGATTGTGTGAGCTGAGTTAGAGAAGATTTTTTCTCATTTATCTCAACTTCTCTATTCTGTTTCAGAGGGGCAGTGTGTGTGTTTTGAGATGATGGAAGGGATGTGAAGATTTGGGAAAAGGGGAACAAGAAAAAGATATCTAATGGTCTCCATATGATCTGCACCCAACTACATGAGATTCTGGAAAAGCTATGGAGATAGGGAAAAGAGGAGTGGTCATGGGGGCTTCAGGGAGAGGGAGGGAAGGATGAACTCGTGATGACTGAGGGAACTTAGGGCCGTGGACCTCTTCTGTATGAGACTGTAATGGTGAACACTTGCCACTGTACAATCATTAAACCCATGTAGTTAAAACACCAAGAGTGAACCCTCACGCAAACCACGAGCTTTAGTTATCGTAATGATACATGAATAGAGGTCCATTAGTGGTGACAGGGGCATCACACCAGCTCAAGTTGTTTGTGAGAGGGGGAAACGCTGCATGACAGGGGAGAGAGAGGATTTGAGAACTCTCACCTTTTTGTTCAATTTTTCTGTCAACCTGAAACTATTCTAAAAAACAACAATCATAAGTAAAAAAGAGAGCGGAGGCTCTGTAGGTAAGAATGTGGGATTAAACATTTAAATAGTACCTTCCCATTCCCCCCGAACTTGGTGGTTTTGAAGCCAGAGGAAAATCAGATATTAGCATCCAGGAAAATTCCCTGAAAAGTGAAAAACTGAGAGTACCTGAAACTTGACTGGTTGTAATACGATTTCATGAAAATCCAGAAGAGAGCTAAAATAATCCTACCCAGCAAAGAAAAAGAGGGGATCTTTACAGAGTATATTACATCAGTGCTTTCTGAAAGCTCTAGGCTGAACAGCTGGTTTCATGTGGTTGTCGTTTTGTTTAGTTTTGCTGTTTTGTTTCATACTAATCCATTACTATCCAATATTTTAGTAAAATAAAACCAAAATTAATTACTAGAGGAGACTGAGAATACATTTGGATATCGAATTCTTCCTACGGTTTATGAATGCTTATTTTCAGTCTCTGTACTTGCCTCACAGAGGTCTGGTAATGAAGGTCCACGGACAAGCCTCAGTTACAAAGAGGTTACACATTAAAATGCCCTGCATCAGAGGAGAGTGAGTCTACCCAAGGCCTAGACATTCCACAAACGCAAGCAGTTGGCAAATGGAAAGAAACCCAGCCAGGAAATATAGTTAGTAGTTATCAGCAAGGTTTCTTGAAAGCCAAGGGCACCATCTCTTGTCTGGACTATCATGTCCTCCTCTATGTGATATGGACATTCTTGCCTGAACTCCGGTAGCGTTTCTGATTTCCCAAGATGCCCTGGGCACTCTTTCATACCTTGTTCATAGCAAACTGGCTCCAAATGGCCTCAGTACTTCTCGCCCCCATGAAGGGCCCAACTGAGCTGCTCTTGGTGAGCAGGAGACCTGGGTCTGACCCAAGGAGTCATACCCAAAAGTCAGCTCCCCAGTCCACTAATATACATGACCAGATGTGTGTAGTTAAGTCTGATTTAAAAGCAAAGAGTCGAGGACTGTTTCTTAACTAATTCTGATGGGGGTGGGAGGAGGGCAGTAGGGATAGTAAGAAGGATCTGGGATTGTTCACAAAATAAATTTCTTTTGAGATAAATGAAGGCTTTCCAGGTAGAGGGACCAACAAAGGCAGAGAGCCATGGAATGGCATGGGATATTCAGGAAATCTCATGAACCCCTATATATTTCCCATCAGGGAAGAGCCCTAAATCTTCTTTCAGGAAAGGGAATAATGATAACTACATGAGGAAGCCTCAAGGTTTACTTTCTCTAAGCATCTGGAATGAAGATAAGCTCTTTGGCCTCAAATTGGAACAATTAGAAGATACTGAATTCTAAGAATTTGCCAGAGACTACGGGAAATCAACTGAGGAAAGAGAAGCCAAATGTTCTAAGCTTCCTGGGCAAGGAGACTTAATCTTCACATCAATCCAGTGCTGTGGGCTTTCTCCTCCCTTTACAGATAAGCAGACTGAGGCTCAGAAAGGACAAGTCATCTCAGGCAGTCACGAAAATGGTACGCAACATCACTGAGCTTCCAGCCAGGATCTCTCTGCCACTAAATGCCCCGCATTTGCCATCAGATCAGCCTTGTTTGTACTCCTGAATGTGTGGAGCAGGTGGTTATAAAGAGGAAAGCAAAAGGTAGAAGGCAAAAAAAGTAGAACATTTTGATCCAACATTTGCAAATATATATTAAAATTGAGTTACTTCATAAGAATTGGCTTCAGCAAGTGTTTGGCATATCAGACACTGTTAGGTGCTTTGCATGTATCATTTGCTTAATTCCTACAGTAATTCTGCAAGGTGGCTGTGGCAGATTGAACTCATTCTCAACGATACCCCCTCCCACAGTCATGTAATTCATAGTGCTTTTTTGTAGACAGAATATACTTTCCTGTCCTAGTAAGAGGGTGGTCCATGTGACTTGCTGGGGTCGATGGGAACAGGTCTCCAGTTTAGTAAATCTAAGAAGCTTTAAGAGGTTTGCAGATTTCTGCTTTCTCTCTTGCTTCTGTCCCAAGAACTGCTGGCATGCTCACAGCCTGGGTCCTGGGATGTGAAAGCGCATGGAGCAGAACCACAGCAGTCTACTCACAGCAGAGTGACAAATTAGTTTGTGGTAAGTCAATGAGATCATAGAAATATTTGTTACTGCATCCCAGATGACTGATACAGCAGTGTTTTACAAATGAGGAACTGAAGCTGGGAGACACATCTCTCCCCAGCTCATACAACTCTTAGTGGTAAGTCCTAGATTTAGACCCATTTCTATCAGATTTAAGAGTCTCTACCCTCTTGCAAAGCCCAAAGAGTTTAATACAGTTCATATGAGGCTACCGCCCATACAGGAAAAGAGCACTGTCTCTAGAGTCCTGATTCTTTCCATGGTTCCCGTGGCTTCTCCATCCTTCAAAGCCCTAGCAGGAGGTCTACACTCTTGGTTAAATTCATCTGGGCTTCTACCAGACCAGTGTCTCTTCTCCCTTCTCCTCTCCTTAGTGCTCATCCTCCTCATTTCAAAGCCTGATAACTAATGCCTGTGTTTAGAAAACAGACCCAAACCAACATGGTATTATACACAAAAGATCAACCCAATAAACAAGCCATTAATTGAGCAGAAGAGAAATGAGTCTTTGAACTTAGGAGCAGATTTCAGCTTGCAACATCCACTTTGTTACTTCCCCAGTCTATCGAGTGTGAATACGGTCTCTGAGCCTACCGCATCTTCTGAGCCACCATCATCTCTTCCCTAGGATTCTAGAACAACTTAATGAGTCATCTATCCCTTCCTGTTGTTCCCCCACAGAAACTTCCTTCTCCACCCTGCAGTTGGGGAGGGCTTCTAAAAATGATCATGACATTCCCTCGCAGAAAACCTTCTGGTGGCTGCTCACAGCTCTCAGAATCACATCCTAAAAGACCTGTTGTAATTTGTCCTATGGTGTGCTCCTCCTTGCTTGTTAGGTGCCAGACATAATGGCATCCTCTTCATCATCAAATAGGCCAGGCTCCTTTCCCCAGCTTATAGCCTTTCCATGTGGGTTTCTTTGTATCTTAAAAACTCTTCCATCTCATATTTATCAGCTCAGCTTAAACATCAAAAGTGATGCTATGAATTATGATTGTCAAATTCTTTTTCTTTTTTTTAAAAGATTTTATTTATTTATTTGACAGAGAGAGAGATCACAAGTAGGTAGAGGCAGGCAGAGAGGGAGGAGGAAGCGGGCTCTCCGCTGAGCAGAGAGCCTGATGCGGGACTCGATCCTGGGACCCTGAGATGATGACCTGAGCTGAAGGCAGAGAATTAACCCACTGAGCCACCCAGGCGCCCTAAAATTCTTTTTCTTAGGCCTCTTCTGGATCACCCAGGGAATGGACTTTCCAGGCTGCTTGTTGTTACGTGTGGTTACATGTCATTATGCAGCTGTGTGGCTAGCTCTGGGCCAATAAAATGGAAAAATGGAAGTGAGGTGTATTAAGCAATCTAGACTATACCATCCTTCAGCCTCCTTCAGATCCTGACCACAACATCCATTTACCTCTGCCGTGGGACTGTCTCTGCCCCGTTTACAACATTTGTATCATCTGAAATTATCTCGAAATTTCCAGTTACCAAATCATTTCCTATCTTCCATGCGAGACTCCAAGATCTAAGATGGCAGGACCCTTGGGGCTTTTGACCATAGTTGTACCCAGTACTCAGTGTAGTGTCAATCTATCATAGATGCTCAATTAGTGTTTCTGAAATATATACACATAAGAGCAAATAAATGGAGAGAGCCCTTATATAAATTAAATGAGCTAATTGTTGAAGGCAGCTAGCACAGTGCTTGAGAGAATATAAGCAATCAACAAATATACCTAATTAGAGCAAAAAAATTGAGTCCAAAGGCCTTTCCATTTGTTTTTTATACTGTGGGGATGAAAGGAATAAAGAGGAGTTTAAGGCTTGAGACCACTGGTCCCTAAGAGGCAGTCTCAGCCTTAAACATCAAAATCCCTCAAACAGGCAGAATAGAAATAGCCTTGGAGAGCAGTCACAGGCGAGAGGTGTCCTGAGGGGGAGAATGGACTCCACACCAAGCATCTGAACTTCTCTTCCTAACAGCAACATGACCCTAGGATTGTTAGTCAGGATCTGATGTGCCGGAGCTAGGATGCCACCCACCCATGGAGCCCTTCCAAGGAGGCACTCCATATATCCTCAATGCACATCTTGGGCTTAGACTCTGCCAGATTTTGGCTAGGTCCTGACATTAAGAAATAAAGGAATCATCACCCCTGCTTTCAAGGATCCAGAGGGAGAGGCAGACATGCATTCAAATAATTTAAAATAAAATATGATCAGTAGAATGAGAGCGACATGGACAAGAGGAAGCTGGTGTAGAGAACACAGAAGGAACACCTGTATCCATGCACTTATTAAGGCTGAGAAGACAATCTCTGTTGGACCTAAAAAATAGAGTCTAAGTTTCCCAGGAAGACATAGTCAGAAGGGCATTCTAGTCAGAGGGAACAGCATATGCAGGGCATGAAATCAAGAAAAATCTTCACCGATCTTGGGAAGAGCAAGAAGTCCTGGTGATCAGATCTTGTATGTATTAGAATGTCTTGCCTTTTGCACTTAAGTGACATGTGAGAAAGAGACACAATAAAAAAAGATGTAGACACAGAGAAAATTAATCTGGTAGGAAAAAAGATTTACTAATTGTTTCTGGACATTTTGTTTTGTTTGTTTGTTTGTTTGTTCAAGCTGAAAATAGAACTAATTTCTGAACTCCCATCATCTTCTGGGTTCTTTTTAAAATGTATTGCTCAAGTAACGTGATGTCAGTAAAACAGAAAACTCAAAATTAAAAAAGAATCCCCAGAATACCACCTCCCTAATAACCACATGTTCATATTCCCATGTTCCTTCAAGGCTTTCCTTTGACAGGCCCATCCCCCTCCCAGGGGACAGAACAAATGGAAACAGGATCGGACTGCATTTTAATCATGGCAGAACACCGCAGGGTCCCCTGAAGGAGCAGCATGGATTTCCTGTCCCTGGAGATTGATTATGTATAAGCCTGCCTGAAAGAGGGCTGGCCATTGTCCACTCTTCAAGATAGAGATTTCTAGAATATGGAGAGTCAATGTAAGTCTCTAGTTTATGGATTTTTAGATCTTGGATCCAAGACGTATGATGCTCCTAGTCCATCACAGTTGCGGGGGGGGCGCGGTCCATGGAAGATCTTCAGGAATCCAGGAGTCACCTGAAATTGTACACCAAAATTTTTGTTAAGTACATAGGGGCACTTTCCAGATAAAGGGTACTCTGCTCTTCAGAGAGTTGATCTGTGATTTAATTTTGAATTTTTGCGTGGTTGGTTTTTGTTTATTCCCCACACCACAGTGGATCAACATGTCTCTAACATTGCTCTGAGGGTTGGGATCTGAACAAAGTTGGCTCCTGGTTCCTGGCACAGGACCAAGCTGTTTTCTATGAAATAGTTCAGAAAATCCAGGGTCTCCACTTCTAAAACACATCTCAAACTTGACACATTTCTCTATCCCCATCACCTAACCCTGGCCAGGCCACCATCACCATCTCCCACCAGAACAAATGTGACAGATCAAGCAGATCTCCTTGGCTGCAACCTTATTTTCAAAGAGTATCTCTTGAGTGCCTTATTATTTTTTTTTTAAAGAATAAAATTATGTTGGTGCCATACTGAAAATTCTCCAATGGTTTATTTGCCTTCAGTATAATCCAAGTTCCTCAGTATGGCACATGAAAAGCCCTACATGAACCATTTCCTTTCCACTTCTACAGCCCCATCTGATGCTACCTTTCCCCTGCCTCACTAGGATCTAATTGGGAGGAACTAAATTCTGCTCCTGAACTTACCAGCTACGTCTCACCTCAAGGTCCACACCCACATTGTTAATTTTCTGGAACACTCTTTTCTTCTCTTCACATGGTTAGCTCCTTACCATCACACAGGTAGGCCTCAGCTCAAAAATATCTCCTCCTCAGATAGATCATTTTTTTAAATTTTTTACTTTTTATTTATTTATCAAAAGTATTATCTTTTTTTCTTTGCAGATTATTTTTTTTTATTTTCAGCATAACAGTATTCCTTGTTTTTGCACCACACCCAGTGTTCCATGCAATCCATGCCCTCCCTAATACCCACCACCTGGTTCCCCCAACCTCCCACCCCCCGCCGCTTCAAACCCCTCAGATTGTTTTTCAGAGTCCATAGTCCCTCAGATAGATCTTTACTGACCATCCTTTCTTCATGGATTACTATCTTCATCACATTAATTTTTCTATTATCAAGTTTTATTCATTCATCATAATAATTATTTTTGATTATATTTTATGCTTGTGTGTTTGGTTTTTTTTTTTTTTTTGTCTGCTTTCCCAACTAGACACTAAGCTCCATGGAGGCACAGACATTGACTTCCTTCTTCACAGACACATGCCCAGTCCCTGACATCTATCTGCCAAATAGTTGAGCTAAATGGTTGGATGGATAGAACGCTAAATGAATGAATGAATGAACGAATGAATGAATGATTGCCCTGGGAGGAAGCTCCAGCCATCCATTCCGATAGCTGGCACCATCCCACCTTCTTTTCCTACCTCATTCCCCCATCTCCTTGTCTGCGTTCAATTTCCCAAATAAACTGCTTGTACTGGAATCTTAGTCTTGGGGCCTGCTTCTGGGAGAACCCCTGCCGAGACCAAATTCTCAGCACAGTGCCGGGCTCTCAGTAAACCCTCATATTAAATGGCTCAGTTATTCTTGCTACAGAAGTTTGCGCCTCCCTTCAGTCCACGCCACCCAAACTCCAACCAAGGGGACACGCTGCTCATCGGGGTGAATGATCAGCCTGGGCCTGCCAGCACAACACCCCTGTCTGCACGGATCAACAGCCAGGCTACTCCTCATGCTGTGAGCTCAGCGCATGCTCAGGGAGACCACCAAGGTGTTTCTCCCTGGCGCAACCCTTCAGCCTCCAGGGAAGCTGCAGTCCTGTGGATAAACCTGTCTCTTCAGGTGAGGCAAGAAGCTTCCCGGCCCTGCCCTGGCTAGCCAGAACAGGTCTGGCCAGTTGCTGCTCCTTTGGTCCAGAAGCCAATCAAAGGCAACGCAAGGGCCCTTTGTCCAACACTTGTATTAAGAGCCTCAGCTGGGCACAAATGACTCCATGAATCTGTCTGTACATCTCTCTTTGCCTCTTGTCCATTTTGCATCCTCAGAAGTCAGTCCCTATAACTCTGTTTCCCATAAAGAGAATTGTAGGAGGTATTACCACCCAAGACCCTATAATTTCACCAGGCAGGTTGCAAACTTTGCTAACTACAAGCCCAGCCCAGCCGTCCAGGATTCACACTCTGTATTCCTCTGACAAGCCCTAAGGCTGGTTCTGGGCTGGGCACAAGCACACACAAGCTCTGCAGAAACACATAGGTTCTTGGCAAACTCCAGCCTCAGGGCTCATGGACTCTCCCAGTGATCTCGGAAACAGCCACAAACTCTTTGGGCTGACTGGCTGGTTCCTGGCCACCAAGAGTATTTTCAACTCTAAGGGCAAGAACTTTTCCATAGATTCATGCAAAGATTTGGGTAAAGAAAAACTTCAGTTCGCCTATGGTCTGCAGGCATTTTGGCTTTCATTCTGAATGTGAACACGTTCCCGACAGCACATGCGTCCCCTTCCCAGCCTGACTCCAGATTCTTCCCAGTCTCTCATCTGTCCTGGAGAATGTTTCTTGTCCATTTCTCTGCTGGCACTCCAAATGGTAACATGAATTAAACTGAATCATGACTTATTTGTCTAAGGGTAGCATCTAGTGCATGTCTAGCAATGCTTGAAGCATTATAGGGTCACTAAGAGGGAAGCCTTTGCAGTCAGATTGCCTGGTTTCAAATCCCTGTGCAACCTCACTCTGGAATCCTTGACAGGTCAGTGAACATCTCTGATGCGGTTTTTAAAACATGGTACCAGTTCTATGACCCTTCTCCCGCTGAGAGTTGGAGACTTTGTCCTCTTCCCTCAAGTCTAGGTGGACTTAAAAGCCTATAGCATCTCTGCCTGCTTCATAGGGACACTCACTTGTGGCATCCTGGGCCTCCAGGTACAAAGGCTGACTGTCCTGAGACCACCATGTGGCGTGACCGTGGTAGACGCTCTCATCTACACTTGCAGCTGAGCCCTGCTTTTGGCTCACCCAGCCCATACAGTAGGCATGGGAGGGAAGGGGCAGGCATGGGAGGGAAGCAGGATCCTCCTGCTCCACTGTTCCAAACCCCAGCTGTTCATGTTACCCCAGCACCACACTTCCCCTCCCCCCCCCCCCCCCCCCCCCCCCCCCCCCCCCCCCCCCCCCCCCCCCCCCCCCCCCCCCCCCCCCCCCCCCCCCCCCCCCCGCCATGAAATCCCAGCCCAAGCTCCAGACATCAGAAAGCAAGGGAAAAACTGCCCTGCAGGGCCCTTTCCAAATTCCTGACCCACAACATGTGTGAGCTTACTAAAATGGATATTGTGTTATGTTGCTAAGTTGTGTGATGGTTTGCTGCGTAGCAATAGCTGATCAGAACAACCCCTAATCCTTACTTTCCGCATCTGTAAAAGGGTGCCATGAATCATGGCTTCCTCGTCAAATTTAATGAGAAGTGAATGGTTGCTGTAACCTGGCGCCCTGGGAATGCCCAGACGCTAGGATGATGATGGTGTGGTGGTGATCATTGTCACGTACACTGGTCCCCTTAACTGAAGCATATATTGGTTACATATATTTGATGAAGATCCCCCATTTATCTTTTGTGCAAACTCTCTCTTCTCATTAGAGGACTGAGAGATACTCATAGAAAAGATGAGCCTGACTTTCAGCTAAAAATAATTTGTCTGCAAGGTTGGGGAATGTTATTGGTCCCTTTCAAGGTGCTCATACGGATTTGGATTTGGTAACGTATTTATGGTGTGTGGGGGGAGGGGGGAGGTTAGTATCTGTGTGAATCTGGGACTTCGCATTTGTTTCACATTCTCCCCAGGCGGAAGCTCACAAACTGGCGGGCACAGACGTAAGCAGAGGCAGCGGGGTCCTAAGGATGGACGCACGCGCACACGGAAGAGCCAGGGGCAGTGCGTGGAGTGCCCAAAGCGGTAACTGACACTCCCATTAGTGAACTTCAGGTTCCCTTCCAAGCCTAAATGCTATTTTCTTGTGCACGGATCAATACGGCTGGCAGGTGAGTGTCTGTCTGCAGCGTCAGAGCAGTGAGACCCTCGCGGGTGAGGGGGCCTCAGCCCCTCCTGGGGGCCCCTGGGCCCGGGCCTGTTTGAGCAGGTATCTGAAATGTGGGCCAGACCACACTTGAGCATCCAGCCGTCAGCGCACAAAATTAGATCTGATCGAGCCCGCGGAAGATAAATGAGCTGGAGTCCCCCAGCCCCAGATTTGGTCATCTCTTTATGAGCTCTGAAGGGCCTATTAGCAGCTCTGATGAGTTCTGGGGGAGATGAAGAGGGCCTCGAACAATGTTAGCCGGCAGAATCAAATCACTCCCGATGCCCCTAGGGAGAAGGACCAGCTGCCTCACAGACACCACGGCCTCACGTCTCCAGCACCCGGAAGGTTTATATGAACACTTGGGGCGGGGGCGGGGGGGGGGGGAAGGTAAGCACTTTATTTTTTCCCCAGCAGAATCGCCTAAGAATTTGCTCATATATATATAATAGCTTCTCCTCGGGCAATTTGATGTCCCTGCATAGACAGGTGTGCTCGCATTTCCCCCTCTCGGACTCCCTTGCTTAGGAGGGGTTGTCATCATCGAGAGCGGCCAGTGGAAGCCAGTCCCCTGGGCGCCCTGTCTGAGCCCTTGTCCCACTCAGGCAGCCCTCTGGCACGCCTGCAGGTGCGGGGGCCCAGGGCAGCTTTGTGCTGGGCTCCACCGGCCATCAGCCCTCTCCGGCCGTAGTTAACTCTGCTATGACACAGGACAGCCCGTGCCATCCCGATGTGACTGTCCTGATGAAGGGACATCACGAGTGGACATGCTGAGGAGACGTTCGGCGTAGGAGCCTCCCAGTCCCCTGCTGCGCCTGAAAAAAGGACTTCTGGAGGAAGCATCCACGACTTCGAGGTTTTCCGCAGCTTATCAAAGAGAGGAAGAAGTGGGTAGATCTAGATCCTTCTGCAGAGAAGGAAACACCTCCCTGAAGAAAAGAAAAGTGCCGGCGGATTGATACCGACCTTGCACATCTGGGGCGGGTCCTGAGGTAGAGACCAAGGAAGCCGGACTTCCCAGCTACAGGACCTTGGTGGGGTCACTCACCCTCTCTGATCCTCAGTGTGTCACGCTATTGTAATTAATAGTAATCTGTGTTGAAAGGCTGTTGTGCAGAAAGTCTGTAACATACTTGAGGGGTAGGTAGCTGGCGCTTAGTGTGCCCGCCATCGGTATCAGTCACCTTCTTCCTCCTTCCCTTAACTTCTGTTTGTGCCATGCGGAAATGCTCGCCACCTGCCTTGCTCCGGCTCTTGCCTCTCACTGTGTGTCTGTCCCTTTAAAACTTGCTTTATTTTTCACCCATTCTGGGGCCACCCTGATTCTGGTGGCCTTTTTGCTCAGTAATCCCACCAGTCCCCATTATTCAGACACACACCTGTCACATCCAGTGTTGTGCTTGTGTGTCTATCTGTCCCCTACTGGATGGTGAGCTCCTTGAGGTCGGAGGTCCGTACCAATTAAATAGCGATTTATTGAGTGGTCTTAAGTGTTTGCCTTTAAAATCAAGAGACAGCTATGTACCAAGCACCATGCCAGGGAATAGAGAGAGCAGAGAATGAGACAGAGAGGGGGCCTGGCATCTTAGGGCATAAAGTGAAGGTGGGGAGAGAAACAGAAACCAAAACAAAATATAAAGTAAACAGTAAGATGATGAATATCTGTAATATGTCCTTCCAAGGATGGAAACCAAAAGATTGAGGCAAGAGAAACTGAAAGATGATGCATTGGGTGGGAAAAGTTTTCAAAAGAGACTCCATTCAGTGAGCATGTCCCATAAGCCACTAAGGATGGCACCAGAAGTGCTCTCAAATGATGGTAAATAATGAAGAACCATCTCTGTCAAACAGCAAGAGAAGAGAATTTCTTCAGACGGAGGCAAAAGGATATGCAAAGGTCCTGAGGAAAGCCCTTGATGTTTCTTGGAATAAAGGGAAGTTACCCTGCTGGAGTGGGATGAATGGTAGGGAGATCCACCATGTATGGGAAATACAACGAAGGAGGCAGGAAGCGGGTCACAGGGTTCAGCAGGACAAAGTAAGGTATTTTGATACAAGGTCGGCAAACTGTGGCCCATGGGTCAAGACTGGCCTGTTATCTGTTTTTATAAATAAAGTTTTATTAGAACATACATAACATACATTAGATTACCTGTATTATCTAGGGCTGCTTCAAGCTATAAAAGCAGAGTTGGGCAGTTGGGACAGATGCCTCACAGCCCGCAAAGAGGAACATATACACTATCTGGCCCTTTACAGAAAAAGCTGGTGGGCCCCTCATTTAGATCATACAAAAAGATGCTGGTTTGAGGGTTTTTAACTGAGGGGGGATGTGGTCTGATCAGACACTCAGAAGAGTGCCTGGTGCAGACTAGGTTCTCAGATGTTGAGTTGAGTGAGTGAGTGGATACTTAGACAAATAATGCTTCATTATCCACAACCATATAATATCATCCCCTCCGGTAGCACAAATAATAGGGGGTTTACGGGACTGAGCGGGAGCCCCCCATCTATCCGGGAAGACGACGTTTTTCACAGCGCTAACAGCTGACGGATACTTAGAAAATTGAATGTTTTATGCAGCTTCAGATTGAAAATAGCAGTGTGGTTTTCACCACAGGGAACCCTCTTCATGTAAATCCAACCCAATTACACACACGCAGGCAGGCGCCGAAATTTGCAGCAAGACTGAGTTTCGCCCAGCAGCAAATGAGGCACAGCTCGGGAGAGGGAAGGAAGGCCTGACCGGGAGGGTACACCTCCGCCCTGGGGGCCGCTGCATGTGACTCATGAGTGGGGGTGCCGGGTGGCTTACAGAGCCCGAAAGGAAAAGGATAAAGTGGTTTATGCAAATGGCGCGGCAGACGGCACTCAACCATTGCAAAATCATGAATAGGAGAAATTGCTCGAAGACCATAACTAACTTCTGGCTGCCGTAGGCCGTTCCTCTGGCCAGCTACAGATGACCAAAGCCTTGCAGGAAGTTGGAGACTGAAACTTTTTTTTGTCATTGTTCTCTTCAATCAATGGCAACAAGCTCTGTGCGATACATGCAAGATGAGACAGGAAGAGTGCTGGGTGTTCTCATGCCAAGGCAGACGGCACACAGGGTTGGGATACCTTAGACATCTGTGTTGGGGCCTGGGTCCTCTCCAAGTGCAGGAGGGCTCTCTACTCAATATTCCTGCCTGAAATAGAGGCATGGGACCCTTGCCGCCCCCTGCTAAGTATGTAGGTGTCCCCTCTTGTGTTCTTAGGAGGATGTATTCATTAGGTCTGCCATAATAAACCACCACTCACCATGGG
The DNA here is from genome assembly GCF_002288905.1 of Enhydra lutris kenyoni. Lineage (NCBI taxonomy): Eukaryota > Metazoa > Chordata > Mammalia > Carnivora > Mustelidae > Enhydra > Enhydra lutris. Next base: position 19,159,550 of record NW_019154090.1, on the reverse strand, counting down.
GCTTCAAACGGCAGAAATTCATGTTCTCCCAGTTCTAGAGATGAAGTCTAACATCGCAGTGCAGGCAGGGCCATGCCTTTTGAGGAGACACAATTCTACCCACAATAGATCTGTGCATTGGGATTCTAGGGAAAGACCCTGTGGTAGGAAAAACTCACTGCACAGATTAGGAATTATCCCCACTGACTAGAGAGGACACTGGAGAAGGAAGTCAGGTTGCATTTGTGTGAAGGCTCTGGGTGTGGGTCATCTCTAGTGGCCACACATAGTGAACACCAGGACGCAAAAGACCGGAATACCAGTGCAACATACGTGCTACGCACCCAAACCCTCCTTTTCTCAGAGGCTTTTCTGTTCTCAGCCCTTCCTCTCGAGAGCATCTCCCGAACAGACACCTCACTCTCTACCTCTTGCCAACTCTGGATCTCTGGAATTCAGACTCTGCTCTCTACTCTCAAATCCTCCCCCACCCTATCTGTCTCTTACCTCCGCCAAAGACCAATTCTCTTCTTTTCCTTCTGTGGCCTTTGGTGGCCTCTGGAAACGCCAGATGACACTCCAGACATGAGCCCAAACTAGTTCCCCTTTATCAAAAGTTAAGAAGGCCTCCAACATTTTTTTTTAAGTCCTAGCAATAAAAATAGCCATCCCTATGGACTGATCCATCTTCCTGGAGTGAATACATATTTTTTCCATCTTCAGAAAGGTATCTTTCTACCCAAGATGTGTAGGATCCACAATTTCTAAGGCAGCAAAGAGAAACAGATTGAGAATCACAGCAGTGCAGGTTGGAAGTTCCTTGTCCCTGCAAACCTTTGGCAAGCAGTGTGCTAGGCACCTCACTTCGGAAATGTTACAGAGGCAGGTGGTTCCCTGAAAGGCCTGTAACCTAATTTTAAGTGGAAACGTCCACTCAAAGCTACCGGATTGGAAAAAGAAAAAGCCATCTGGATCAGCCTGTCTCCCTCTGTAATGTGCGTACAGATCACCTGGGGGTCTTGTTAAAATGCAGATTCTGATTTAGTAGGTCTGGGCTGCGGCCCGAGAGTCTCCGTTCCTAACAAGGTCCCAGAAGAAGATGAAATCTCTCCCTGACCACACCTTAGACTTAAGGATCTATATAAGCCCCTGGGAAAGAGATGAGCCTTTTTATAATTGCTCACCCCAAAGCATGTGTGTTCAAGTCGGGAGGAGTCCAGTTGTCATGCTGATCCCCCTTAGTCAACACAGGAAATTCTCCAAGAAAAATGAAAATGCCCTTCCCGGCGTTCTCTAAAGCTATTTTCATCTTGAATATCAGGTAGGGTTTGTCAATATGTTTATGTTCTAAACTGAAACCAATGCCAACCAAGTTTCTGCCACGTTATCTATAGATCTGTGTGTCTATCCAGAGATGTCTTTATAAAATCCTGCTGTTCTAGGAGAAATAAAGGTTTTGTAATCGCACCCTGATTGTGGCAGGAAGTAGAAGAAAGGTTTCATATTGAGGTTTCTGGATGTGCCGTGGCATTTAATCATCACCAAAACCAGCCAGGAAAGGTGAAGAAATAGGGGCCCAGGGAAGCTAAATCCAAAACTGGCTCTAAATGCCAAAAATTATTGCCCTGGAATGTGTTGTCCCTCATGGTCTCTGAGGATTGAGTCCTCATTGGTTTCCCCTCACTGCTGCTCAGGTCTGGCTCCTCCTTGTGTGGATCCAGTGTAGAGTCAGACAGAAGCAAGTTTGCCTCCCCACTCTCCCCGAACCCTAGCTTGCTCATGTTAAAACTGGAGATATCTGGGGGCACCTGAGCAGCTCAGACAGCCAAGCATCTGATACTTGATTTCGGCTCAGGTCATGATCTCAGGGTAAGGAGCTGGAGCCCCAGGTCAGGCTCCTCGCTCAGCTCAGAGTCTGCTTGGGATTCTCCTTCTCCCTGTTCCTCTGTCTCTCCCCGCCGCTGGCATGCACACCTGCTCTGTTTCTCTGCAAAGTAAAAATCAATCAATCAATCAATCCATTGCTTTGCGTGGACCCCACACAACTGAATGCCTATTCTCCGCCCCCAATGTCACCATGGCAACAGGAGCCCACATCACTGTTCCTGGGATCCCAGAAATCCACTGCACAGTCATTTCCTGCGTGTGCTAACTTCCTCTCCACAGCACCCAGCTACGAGGTGCCTCGCCCGTGACACAGAGCCAGGAGTGGCCAGAGCTGAAACAAAATCGTGACTAACTTCTGAATAAACCATGGGGATGCCGGGATGAGGATCTCCACCCCTATGCCATAACTCCCTGACAAACCACCCTATGTCTGGGGTATCTGAACATGCCCATTCCTTCTCAACTTGCACGTGCTTGGTTTACTGGTGAAGACCTGGGCTCTGCAACCCGTTGTGGAATCCCCACTCTCACTGTGCAGATGCACGGCTTGGGGCAAAGTAATCAGGCTTTCTGTGCTCAGTTTTCTCATCTATAGACTCCATGAAGTTGCTGTAAAGGACACGTGAAATAACCCACACACCACACTTTCTTAAATCCTGGCTCAGGTGAGCTTTCAGCAGTAATAGCAACTGATGGCATTTTTGCTTCTTCCTTGTCACTGGCAGCCCTCCCTGCTGATACAGTTGTTACTTTTTCCCCACAAATCCTGTCTTTTTCATGGTCCGGGCTTAGAGCATCAAACTCTTCTTGAAACTGTAGTTTTCTTTTTCCCTTCTTTCCTCTGGTAAATATCGTCAGAGCACAGAGTTTTCTTTTTCTTCTTTTTTTTTTTTTCCTTTTTTAAAAATATTTTGTATTTATTCTAATTTGACAAAAGACAAATATTTTTAATGATTTTTTAAAAGATTTTATTTATTTATTTGATAGGTAGAGATCACAAGTAGGCAGAGAGGCAGGCAGAGAGAGAGAGAGAGGAAGTAGGCTCCCCGCTGAGCAGAGAGCCCGATGCAGGGCTTGATCCCAGGACCCTGGGATCATAACCTGAGCTGAAGGCAGAGGCTTTAACCCACTGAGCTACCCAGGTGCCCCAAGACAAATACTATTTTTCCAGCTTTATTGAGATATAATTGACATACATCATCGTGTAATTTAAAATATACAACATAATGATTTTATAGATAGGTAGATAGAGATATATAGATATATATATCCAGAGTTTTCAAATGGAATGGCCAGTGGAAATAAGTTCCTTTGAGATCTGGAATAGGTTAATCTTAAACAAAATAACAAGCAAATCTGTTCTTAAATTCTTACTCTTGTAGGAAGGTGTATGTTCTAGGAACATGGTGTTGAGAAATAGTCTAGGGTCTCACTTGGGATGAATGGCAAAAAAAAAAAAGACAATATTAAAATTAAAATAATTCATTGATGATGTCCAATATGGCTAAAAAAAAAAAATGAGAAATTAGCAACAGAGCAAACGTGCTACTCATTTTGCTTTCCATGTGTTGCAGAAGACAGGGTTACCAGGCTTGGAGTCAAAATTGTTGATTCAAATCCTGACTTAGCCCCTTCACAGATGGTGTGGCTTTAGACAGCTTAGCTGACATTCCAGGTCTTGATTCTTAATTTTTTACAAACAGGGGCTTCTCTGAATGTTTTCTGATGATGATGCATCTAATGTCATTTTAGACACAGAATGACAGTGGTATCAAATCTCTCCTTCTCCCTTCTTCCCCTTCCCTCCCTCCTTCTTTCTTTTTCTTTTCATACTTTCTTAGCACTGACTAGTTCCCCCATCCTTTCCCTGATGACCCATCCCCATACAATTTACACCTGAGAAGGAATATTTCAGCCCTTACCCCAGAGCACGTGTTGACCCCCAGTTCTAAACCTACAAGATGGGGGAATCTTCTCTCTTTACCGATAGCATGCCCTCAGCAGCCTTACACAAAATGAGTAGTGTTGGTAAAACATAACCCCTCAATGTTGCTGCTAGCTATTCTGGAAAACAGATGAGCCATTCAATCATTGGTTGATTAAGACCCTATATGCCAGCCCTGCTTTGGTCTTTGGGGATAGAGAAATGAAAGAGATCATCTTGTAATAGACAAGCCAAGTAACTAAATTATCTTAGGGGATGAAGGCAGGATTCCTGGAGGAGGTCACCACTGAACAAGATCTTAAATTTATTTCAGCAGAGCAGGGAGAGTACATCGAAGGTGTGGGGACTCCCAAACATAAAAGTGTAGATCCCCAGAAGTGTGTGCATTCCCCTTGGAGTGCCTTCTCCTCACTCTCAAGACCATCCTACCCCTCACACCCACCCCATTTCCTAGAATTCCCTCTATGCCTCCACCCAGGCTCACACCTCTGGTCCCTGGTCACCTCTGCCAGCATGAGTTACTATGTCCGTGTGGTCTGTGGTCTAACTGCCATACAGTCCACCAACCCAGTCCGGTGAAAGGGTGACCAAATGAACACCCACATCAAAATCTCCTGAAGAGCTTATGAGAAATGCAGTGTCCTGGACACCAGCCATGACTGGCTGAATCAAAGAAGCAGGGAGGAGCCCACAGAAGTCTACATTTTCACAAGATCTCCCCATGGCTCCACTGCACATCAAAGATTAGGAGCCCCGGACTCCATCCTTTCTCAGGTGACACTAATCCATAACAGTTCTCTCTCCAAAAGGGAATCTATTGAGCACCTTCTGTAAGCTGGGCCTTCTCTGAGGAGCATCTACTTTCATCATCTTTTTTTTTAAGACTTAATTATTTATTTGACTGAGAGAGATCACAAGCAGGCAGAGAGAGAGGAGGAAGCAGGCTCCCTGCTGAGCAGAGAGCCCGATGCGGGGATCGATCCCAGGACCCGGGGATCAATCCCAGGACCCTGGGATCATGACCTGAGCTGAAGGCAGAGGCTTTAACCCACTGAGCCACCCAGGCGCCCCTTTCATCATCTCTTTAATAGTGTTCATGCCCTTAATTTGTGCCCTGCTTTGAGCCAGGTTTAAACATCGTTCACATTTAATTCCCTCGACAACCGTCTGGACAACTGCATGGAACAAGCATGAACTCTCTAAGTTATCCCTTACTCCTAGAACATTGGACACTGGAAAGCAGCATGAATACCCTTGTGTCCCAGAGATGACCATCCGGATCCACCCAGGCTGGCCAAAGAGCACAGAAGGGAAGGCACAGCGATGTGGGCTGGGCAGGCATAAAAGGACTCAGATCTTGTCCCCTGCATGTTCTTTTCAGCCCAGATTCCTGCATCTTTGACAATGAAATCGATAATGGTGGGGAAGATTCTTGGGAGTGGTCTGCCCAATGCATGCATGTGGTGTGTGGGCTATCTGGTGTAGGGTTCTTAGGAAGAGAGACGTGGGTTTAAAACCAGGCTCTGTCACTGCTTATCTGTGAGACCGTGTGGGAGTCTGGTGAAATCTGTATGACATTGGACTTAATTTACCCCAAAGGATTTGAGGAGGATTCAAGTCAATAATATAGGCAAAGTATCCAGCACACTCCAGGGTTTCAACATGTGCCATCCCGAGAATGATGGTGGGCTTCGTGGCCCCTCACACTAACATTCCCACCTGATTTCTTCCTAGGCTCAGAGAATCCCCATACTGAGATGCATTTGTTAATTTGCAGATCCCAGTCATGTGCTTTCTCTTGTCTTTGTTTTCCCTGGAAGCTCAGACTTGCTGGGCAGGAAGGTGAACGGCCAGACAAGAGGCCCTCATCGTTTGGGGATTGGCACGAACTGAGAGAAATCCCAGAAGAGGACCAGCATGGCATTCAGTGGGCCTCGGGAGCCGGAGACAGGATGAGGTATGATGGGACCCAGCACCCACTAACTACCTTCAGGCTGGCTTTATGGAAATCGCAGTGCTGAGGCTCATAGGTATTGACACGAAGGCTGGTTATAAGTGCATGGGTTTGGGAGGGTTTCAGGTGCTTCCAGGGGCCATGGCCAACCTGATGAGATGGAAGTGGGCTCAGAGACATGCCAGGAAGGCAGAGAGAACTCCCGCCATTTGCCAGGAAAGCACACTGCTCCATCCCCCAGCCTCAGTGTCCACGTGTTCTACTTCCACACATACAGGCACCATGGTAGGTCATGAGGGGAGCTCTTCTCCATGACGGCAGGGAGGCTGTCCACCTGGTTTACCATTCTAACCAGCTCAAAGGATGGTAGTTGAATGAATGAATGAATCCAAAGAACCAGAGGGAGGCTCAGCCCTGGTTTTAGAAAGATCCTCCCTGTTCTGAAATTTCCCTGTTGAGGGGAAGAGAAGAGTGTGAGTGTCTCTGAGTGCCTAGCAGGCCACTAGGAGACTTCCATACACTCCCTCACTAATCTTCTTCTAGCAACGTTACTACGTGAACATCCCCACATTTGTTGCACTCAAGGGAGCCTCGCCTGCTTCTGAGAAGCAGCTATGAATTTCTGATGCGCTCCCTCCCATGCTGGTACTTTCCCCATCAACCACCTCAAGGCACTGGAGACCCTTAGGAACAGGTCACCAGTCAGGGGGATTCATTTCGCCCTCCTCATCTACTTGTGCCCTAGAGAGAGCTCAAAGGACCTTTGTTGGTCTTTGTTTTATTGGACTATTTTTCACCTGCTTAAATTACCAAGATCAGTTCTATCCAATAGAAATACAATGCCAAAAAGATAGGCAAGTTCAAATTTTTTAGGGTTTCCATTAAAAAGACATCAAACAACAAACAGGTGAAGTCCATTTGAATAATAGATTTTATTTGATCTAATGTAACCAGAGTATTGTCAGCTCAACAGGTAACCAATACGGGCCATTATTAGTGGGATCATTAACATTACTTATTTGTACTAAGTTTTCGAAATTCAGGGTGTACTTTGTATTCGTGGCACAACTCCAGTGAAATGAGCCACTTGTCAAGGGCTCAAAAAGCCCATGTGCCTCGTGGCTGCCATGTGGAACAGAGAGTCTGTAAGTAAATTAGACAGAGGATCAGTCAGTGTTTAGGATCGAATGGAGAATTAACAAGGAGCCTACAGCACCTTCCCTGGGAGTTCTTGCCTCAGGGACCCTGCTTCTGGTGGTCTTGGGTAAAGCCTGGTAGGGGGTGGCCATCTGCTGCAGGCTCCCTGCTATTCTTATTCCTGGGGGAGGGTCAGAAAGATCTCCCTGCGATAGCAGGTTGTAGGACCGTCCATTTCCCCCAATGGAATTTCTAGATCAGCCCAAGAGGTCTGTCATCCCAACTGAGCTCCTTCCCTGGGAAGGCATGGTTTTTCCCTGTGGGCCTTTCCTTCTTCCGATTTGGGAAGCCAGAGCCCTCCTCTGCAATACCTCCCCCACAAAAGACACAGACACACACACACGCACAGAGGGAATCTAGCTATATGGTCAGGTGGTCCAGACCAACAGGAGGGCTGTGAGGGCCCAGAATCCTGGGTCCAAGCTAGCAAGGCAAGAATTCCTTCCTCTCCCAACTTCCCCCCACACCCTCACTGCTGGAACTTCCTGGCAGGGCTCAGGAGCAATGTCCGTCCTCCCGCCATATTGGAAGCTTTTCCTCCCTCCTATCTCAGGCCTGCTGCACCTTTTTCTTGAGCATCTACAGCTAGAGGTGGAAACCTGTCAGGCTAAGCCCGTCCTGGCCAAGGAGCCTGGAAGCAGCCCATCCCTTTGTTAGAGGAAGCACTTCAGCCTCATTTGCTGAGACGCCATCCGTGTCCCTCAGGAACGGCAGTCAACAGATTAACAACAGCAACTGGATAATGTTTCCTGAGCACTTACTATAGTCTTGGTCCTGAGCAAAGTCCGTGACATGGATTGCCATACTTAATCCATTCCCCTCTGTGGCAGCCTGAAGGAGCTCTTTGAAACACAAAACTGATCATACAGCCCCTTAGCGGACAGCGTTTCTGTGAATTCCCAGAGTACTTAGGATAGAGACCCAGATCCTCAGCCCAGCCTCTGAGACCGGCCTGCACCCCAGCCCAGCCCACTCTCCCCTCCTCCCTACACTCCAACAACCACCCTTGCGGCTGCCGGGAGCCTTGGCAGGGCTGGGGATGGGGTTGTGCTCACTCGGAGACCATGGCAGAAGTGTGTGGGCTCTCATATTGACTGGCTGTCCCCACCTCCTTGCTTGCCACCCAGGGTGGAAAACACAAAGCAACCAATTATTATTCACTGTGACTTCACACAACCGAACACCAGCACAGACACACGACCAAACACACAGCTTTTCAGCTTCCTCAACGTTGCTCATCCTGTAACTCGCCAGAAATTCCCAGTGGGTTCTCCCAATTAGTATAGTCCCCCTCTACAGGCGTCACTGCCTTGCTGGTGATAGAAGAGCCATGCCCAGCCCCCCATCGCCTCCCCACAGAATGAAAAGATTGTTTGCTGCCCAGGCACCGGAGGCAACTAGCCCTCCCTCCAGCCCCTCTCACCTGGAAAATGCTTTCACCTTCCCCTCCGCCAGCTTCACAAGGCAGCCATGCCAATCCACAGTCCATTATCAGGCCCACTTCTCAGATAAGGAAACCAAAGTTCAGAGAGGTTGAAGCAAACCACTCATACGGTCAAGAAGCACGGCGACCTGTGCTTTGAACATGGGTGGGCCTTGGAAGGTAAGGTGGGTTGTGCTTTGAAGGGTCTGGCTGGAGACTCTGTGCTAGGGGAGTGAGCCTGCCCGCCTGAGCCCTGGCCCCCTGCAAGCTGCAGGGGCCGCCTCCCAGCCCTTGCTAAATAAGAGGGCGTGGGCTCAGCCTTTCCTCCTAGCAACTCTGGGTCATCTCACACGGTTCTCTACTCCATCTTCTGTGTCCCAAGTTTCGAGCGTAGGGTCCTGGCTTTCTCACCAGAGACCTCTCAGGGGACACTGGGGTCTGAGTGATTCACTGAAAAGAGAGACCATTTGCAGGGTCAGTCCCTCAGAGGTCCCCCAAAGCCACAACCACCTGCTGTCCACTCCATCTTCAAGGTGTTTTCAGTTAAACTCTGCCCATGACTTTGCCTGGGGCCCTGTCCAGTCTGAGGTGTCTTTGAGCTGGACTGGGATCCCAGCCCTCCCTGGCCTCCAGGCGTCCAGCCTGGCCCCATCCAGGCCAGCCAAGGCCCCCTCCGTGAAGAACTGGGACGGCGTGCAGGGTCCGAGGCCCTGCTGGTGCCCATGGAGGAGGATGTTGCCCCCCACCCCTGGACTCCCAGGGTCTGGATGACTTGGGTCTCTCCTCCACCACTTACTCATTGAGCAAATTACTTTCTGGGACTCAGTTTCTTTGTGTATTAATTGAGAATAACTCTCTTTCAATTTTTTTTTTAATTAGAGCGGTTATGGGAATTAAATGGGTTAATAAGTCCTTAGAATAATGTCAGGTACTTAGTATATGCTATTTTTTCCTCTCCCCTCCTAAAGCCTCCGGGCTGCTGCAATATACTCCCATCACCGCAAAAATTGCTCCTGATGATTGCTCCTTCCAACCTTCCTCTCAGCTCCAGCTCTGTCTCACCACTGAAACCCCCCGTAATGGAATCTCTCTGCCCAGCACCTGGTGATTCCTAACAGAGCTGTGATCACCTGTCTGGGGTTCTTATTCCGGGACTCCCCCAACTTGCTGTTTCTCAAATGATCCCCTCAAGTGCTCTCATGCTAGCATACTGCATGCCCAGGGTCCTGAGTCCCCAGACCCCACTCCTGTGCCTGAGGGAAGGCATCGCCCAAGCCCGAGTGCGTTCACTCTCCTCTCCCATAGCTCTGTTCTCCAGGGCTGCCTCTGACTACCATCATGTCCTCCAGGAGCTGGCTGAAAAGGAAGATTTCTGAGCCCGCCCCAGCATTTTTAACAGACTCACCAGGCAATCTGCAAGACCATGGAACTTGAGACCACTAACCCACAAGCTCCTGTCATGGGCTGCAGCCCAATGCACGTGGCAGCTGGGTCCAATGTTGTCCCCACCCCATCTGCCCCACATACCTACGAGGCATCTCTTGAGCCCTCTGCCCAGGAGCCTGTTCCCCTGTCATCTGGGGAATGCCTGTCCTTCCTCCCAGGGGCTGCTCCCTTGCCACTCCCCACCCCCAGGACTGTTTTCTGGCTCCACAGAGCCAAGCATGCACCTTCCCCCGTGTATTTAACAGTTGGCCTATCATTGCATGACGTACCCTCATTCCTCACTGGGCCTGGAGATCTGGAGCCACCCAGGCGGGGTCCCCTTCAGATCAGACAGGAGCACAGGAAGATGTCAAGAGGGTGACCTGAACGGAGGTGGCTTTTTCTGAGCTACCATTATGCGTATTTGCATTTTCTGATGGCTTCGATCCTGCTTTCTGAAGGCGAGGTAGGCACTCTCCCTCGGAGTTCACAGATGAGGACCCTGGGGCTTGCAAAAGCAGAATGTAGAGCCTGCACGGCTGCTGAGTAACAGAGCAACCTGCAGGGATAGTGAGGACATCACTCGGTGGAGCTGTAAAACGGGTGACAGCGGGCTAAAGACCTTGAGTCTTCAGCTGTGCATGTACAGCCCCCCAGGACCCACCTTCCATCCGTGGAACATCGGTGGCTCAGAGCCAGGCCTTAACGCAGGGGGACCCTGGTCGAACCCCAGCATCATCGTCACAAGTGTGGGATCCACCCACACTCAGAGTGAGAGACTGGCTTCATATTCCCACAGAAACGCGGCCAGAAATGACCCTCGCAGCCGGTATCCGCCAGAAACCTGTGTGATTTGCCACTTTCTTACAGGGACAGAGGGTTTGGCCAGAGAGGCAGAGGGCAGACTGGAAGGAGAACTAAACTCAAGGTCAGGTTTCCACTGCTGGGCTGCTAATCTCATCAGGGACAACTTACCCTCTGAGATGTGTGGCTTTCCAAAAATTAGAAATATCCTCTTTTTCCAAAAGGATGTTGGAAAGGAGATAATTACCCCAATACAATCTGTGCTTATTCTCATAGTTGTTTTTTTTTTTTTTAACACGACAACATTTCCTACATGTGTTCAGTGAAGCTGAAAATGCTATTTTGATAATGGGCCCACAGAACGTTTAACAGGCCTGGATGACAATGTGAGACTTTCTTAAGGAAAGAGAAGGCAATGAAAAGCTATTATAGGAGTCATTAATGGGAACCAGGAGGTCTGCCGGAGACATCACTGCAATTCTCAGTTTTGCTGCTTTCTTAATAAGGCTCTTTGGAGATCAGTTCTGGAGCATGATCTGTACAAGATCCAGAGCCACTGGCACTGTCCCTGCTCAGCCTCACCCTCCCCGTTACCAAGATTGAACCTACCTCTCTCAATCCCCTCCCCAACCACGACTGCGTGAAAATTGACTGAGTAGCTACTCTGGGCCCATTTACCTACCACGTGCAGGTGTTAAGTTAAAAATTATCTTTGTTCCTGCCTTCACAACCTTGAGGAAGGCAGACAAGAAAGGAGAACAGTGTGCTGGGTTCTAGGATGGGGCAGCACAGCACTCTGTGGGCGTAGAGAGTGGGGAGCAACTCCTAGTTCCTGGTCTTGAGAGATGAGTAGGACTTACCCAGTGTGAGAAACTCAGCCTTATCTGGCTTTAGTCCCCGAGCCATCCTTGAACCTGAGGCCAGAAGTATGGGAGACATTCTGATTGGCCACATGGTCCCATGTCCATCCTTGGAAATGACAACAAAGTCAACCCCTGGGAAACTCATTGACTGAGTATAGAGGAAGAGTGTTTCCCTAAGGAATGTTGTGGTCCTATTACCAGAAACAGGGGGAATGGATGCTGAATGGGCTAAAGGAAAAGGAACAGCCATCCACTAAACACTTCTTAGCCCCCACAGAGGTCATACCATCTTCCATGTTCCATAGGAACTTGCCCCCAGAGGGAGTTACTCTCAGCCAAGCCAGCATCCATAAAGCTCAATTCTGAGCCAAAGGTCCTGATTCTTCCTGGGACCAAGGAGAACTTGCATCTTTGAGATTCACAGGCTTGGTTGTGAGGGAAAAGAGGTGATGATTACCCTGCCATTCTTTCCGATTTCCTACAATAATTAAACAGAGTTGGGTATCCCAAGAAACTTTCAGCCATGCTAATAATAATAATCCGGAGGGGGGAAAATACTCTGAAATACATATTCTTAGTCTTGAAGCCTCGAGAGAGGAGTGGTAAACCTTGCCATGAAATGAGTGAGGAGTCAAGTAATCTTACAGAGAAGTCTTGTAGGAGCCAGAAGGTAATCCTTACAGAAATGAATCGTGATAAATGGGCCCAGGTTGGAGGAACTGATAAACAGCTGTTTATGCTTGGGGATATCAGAAACTCTCACACCCATGACTTCACTTAATGCTCCAAAGAAGCCTGAGAAGTGGGCAAGATTTCCACTTGAGCAAACTTTTAGCCCCAAGAAATAAAGTAAATTCCAAATTAGTTATGGGGGAGGGTAATGGAAACCATAACCAAGGGGACCCATTAGTGTCTATTGTATTGAAAAGGTTGTAATGAGGTAGAAACCATTGCTATCCAACCAGTGGGAGTGAGAATTCCTTAGAGGGAGGTAACTATCCCTGTGTGGGGAAAATCCTTACTAAGTTACTGGTAGCCTTGGACAACCCCAAAGTGGGGATGTTCTGCATGAGGCAAGGGATGAAGGAATGTATTGACTTTTCTTAGAGTGCAGAGGAGGGAAGGAGGGTAACGGGAGAAGGCAGAGTGTTGGGGGAGGAGGAGGGAAAGGGCAGCCCGAAGGATCCCAACACATTTGGGGAACGGAGCTTCTCTTGTCCCTTTAAATTTGTTCATGTTCCTGAGATGGAAACACTTCCTCTTCAGTTTGACCTAAGCACATGGATATTTATTGTGGTTGTTTGGGTTGGTGTGTCCATGGATTTTGTTCGGTAAAAAGAAGTGAAGAGCCTTGTCTGACGTGAAAATCAATATGGTTGGCATGGAAGACTGCAGATTTCAGAGCAGGAGGCCATGAGTCAGGAAAATTATGAGAACTTGGGGAAGCCCCAGAGAAGGCCATGGAAGTGGGATTTGAGCCTACCTTATCCCAATTCCTGGGGGCTTGGCTGACCTCCAGGTTACAGAAATCAAAACAGAAGAAATGAAAGAACGACTATTTGTTCAAAGTCCCTTCCACTGTAATATACGGTATCTTCTGAAAAATTCAGGGAGCTGTTATCTTTTCCCCCTACATCAGGCTTCCTGGCCCACAAACTTCCCACAGGTAACCAGGCCCTGCAGGCTGCCTCTTCACCTGGACAGGCAGTTCTTTCTGTCTCATCCTGTTCTGCTTTTCATCCTGGTGGGCTTTCTATGCAGCATCTGCCCCCGGACTTCCTGGAACACCTCTGCCCCCCCTCACATGTGCCCTTTGCCATGCAGAACTGTGGAAAATCAGGAAGACAGAGGAGACACAAGTGGAGACTCAGGGGGATCCCAGAAGTCTTCCATCTCCCAGGGTTGGGATGTGACTGCCTAGCCCCGAGCTCCACGAGGGCAGGAATCCTAAGTGCCTCCACACCTAGAAGAGGGGTTGCTGAAATGCAGAACCTTGATACATGTTTCTCCAATGAATAAATGATTGGACCAACTCCTTAGAGCCCCATGAATTAAGTTCTATGACTCATAGAGGCAAAGAAACTGAGGGGTGGTGGGTTTCTCCAAGTTACAGAGCCCTGGGACCAGGAAAGGAAGTCAAGTGGGTTTGCCTGCAAAGCTTGCCTCGTGTCCCACCTCCTTTGCTGCCCTTTCTTCCTTTTTAAAGAGCCATGCTTCTTATTGCCCTGGCCCCCAACTTGCTGTTGGCAGTGAGCACACCCTCAGCCCACTTACAGGGGTGACTGGCCACCATTCGAAGGCCTTAGAGGTGCACGGAAAGTGGACAGGTGTGGGCTCCACTCCCAGAAATACCAGTGTCATTGTCTGAGAGCAAAGAATCTGTAGGTTTATCCTGGATCGGTGGCAGGACTATTCCCTTAATAGAAGAACCATTTGGGTGGAGCAGTCAGATCCTTGTCTGATCCCCTCTCACTATTTATGGGTGCCCCCCCCTCAGGTTCTGTGGTTCTTTTTGCCAGGGGACCACCCTTGTGTTGCACGAGCCCCCTCTTCCCACACACACAGAAAGCTGGAAGTTCCTAGGAAACATTATCCCTCTGGGAAACTTGACACTGTCATGGGAAGTTGTGTGAAACCCTAACTCCCTTACTTCCAGTCAGGACACTGCTGAGGCTTAACTTACTCTCCAGTGTGGTTGTGGGCTCAAGCCGAAGTCAACTCTGCAAGACTTCATATGAGAACACACCCTTGCATGGTTCTCTGCCCTTTCCTGTCTGACTTCCCCTCCCTTACCAATTTCCCTTCGTAAGTCACCTACACAGGAATCCTCATCTCCAGGCCTCCTCTGGGCATCGGATCTAAAACACATTTCCTACCTCCATCAGCTCTTCGTTACTCATGTCCAGCCCATGCCCCTTCTCAGAGCTTGGTCTTCTCGGAGCTTGATCTTCCAGGAAGTTGAATATTCAAAAACTCAACCCCAAAGCAACACAACTTGAAGCTTAAAAGTGGACTCTTCCCATACTCCCTGGGGACCACATAGATTTTTTTTTTTTTTTGATTTGACAATCCCGTCACAGAGGGAGACAAGCTGGAGGGTGGAAGGAAATGGGCCTCTTCCAGGAAGGCAGAAATCCTAATTTCCACCTTCAGGGTCAGAAGAGCTGGGTCTAAACCACCACTGGATGCAGCCTCACCCATCTCCTTCTGGGAGAGCTTCCCTTCTGTCAGGCAAACCCAAAGTGAGGCTCCTTTCCAAAGACCCCTCTAGGTTTGGTTCCTGTCTCGCTCCTTGTCCCTGTGGGAGACATGAGCATGACCTCCTCGTAAAGACCCAGAAGTTTATCTGTCATATTTTCTGTGCTTTCAAAAAAGAATAGAGAGAAGAAAATGTATTTCTTCATAGGGAACCTCGTGACTGCGTGACACATCTCTCTGTTGTGAAATCTGAGCTATTGTCATAAAGATCTAGAAGAAACGGGAAGAAAGGGGCAAGGTGGCCTGAAGAGGAAGCACTCTCGCTATGTATTTGCATTTCTATGGAAACAGCCTTGGGCAGACATGGCCCTGGTCCTCTGTGGTCAGAGGAACATGAGGTCAGGGGCCTGGCAGCTGGTCAGAGGCTGCTGTAGCGGCGGTTTGCAAGGAACGGGTTGGCACAAGGGAACAGGTTCCCAAGTCCTCCAAACTTTCAACCGACAGGAACCAGGAACTCATGGGTTTCTCCCTCCATATGTCCAGCTGATCTTGTGACAGTTTCCTCTCAGGTGCACTCAGAAATAGGTCCCCCCCTCTTTGTCCCCTCCCTCCTTCTTAAAGACTGTGTCAGGGCACAGGGGAGGTGGGCATCAGGGAGAGAAGATAATGGACAACGACATGACCAGGGGATGGGAGAGGAAAAGGCGAATGTCTCATTGGTACCCAGTGGACCAGGTAGGGTTGATTCCAGGAATGCAAGGATGGTTGTCTGTTATCAGTGTCAATCATGCAGATTAGTATGTCAAAGCCAAAGTAAAAGAGAGGACCATGGGATCACTTTGAAAACTGCTTAAAAAAAAAAGAAAACAAACAAAGTTAATAAGAGTCAATTCCTCATAGGAAAAAACAAACAAATCTTATTAAAGGAAGAACGGGGGAAATTCTCAATATGAGTTTTACAATGAAATCAGACCTAATGACAAAATACCAGAGTCATCCCACTGGGCAAAATTATCACTATTTGCAGATGGAGTTATCTATACAAAAAACCCAAGAGACTTGGCTAAAGGATGGACATTTAAAAGAAGTAGAAAGAGATGTGGCTGAATACGAATATATTTGAAGCCAATTGTGTGCCTTCATAACATAATGTCTCATTTTAATCCTACCACAAAGTGGCAATGTGGGTATAAGCTTCTATTCTTATAGATGCCAAAACTCAGTCCCAGAGAAGTTTAGTATCTTAGTCAAGGTCACACAGCCTTTTTTTTTTTTTAAAGATTTTATTTATTTATTTATTTGACAGAGATCACAAGTAGGCAGAGAGGCAGGCAGAGAGAAAGGAAGTGAAGCAGGCTCCCTGCTGAGCAGAGAGCCTGATGCGGGGCTCGATCCCAGGACCCTGGGACCGTCATGGCCTGAGCCGCAGGCAGAGGCCTCAACCCACTGAGCCACCCAGGCGCCCCAGTCACACAGCTTCTAACAGCTAGAATGTGAACCCAGAGATGACTCCCCTGCAACTCACATTCTTTATGTGCTAGCCCAACCTGGCTTCTCTTTTTAATATAAATGTTATTATGTTAACAATATCACATTTTTAAAAAGCTACCTTTTTGTGCTCCATTTTGTGGCCTATGCACTGCTCTGTGAATGAATGAGCTCTGTCTCCCCAAAGACCAGCCACGATTCCTCAGCATTTCCAAGGTCAGTGCACATTTTTCTCAATAAATAAAATTTTAATGCTATCAAATTGCTCACTTTCCCTAAATGTTATTATTAGTCATGTGTA
Organism: Enhydra lutris kenyoni; assembly: GCF_002288905.1. Lineage (NCBI taxonomy): Eukaryota > Metazoa > Chordata > Mammalia > Carnivora > Mustelidae > Enhydra > Enhydra lutris. The sequence goes on along the minus strand of NW_019154090.1, from coordinate 19,143,086 downwards.
ATCCATGAGCAAAGAAATATATCGTTTGGAACCAGAACGTGTCAGATATAATGAAGAAACTGAAATATGTGAATGTTTTACTTGATATCCCTATACAATTTTCAAGACAAACATTATTTGTAACATTTGGATCAAGGAGACTGAGAAAAATAGAACATTTTGCCCAACATTCCATTGTTGGAGGCAAGATTCAAACCCAGATCTGCCTACCACTTCCTGGTCACATCTCAGTTGGCATTCTTCACTAGACTTCAGGCTCCCACCCCTTCCTAGAGCAAAACTGGGCATTTGGCCCAGAGCAGATGGGAGAGACTTTCCACACCCAAACATAATTACCCCAAACCACACCATCAGGGCAAGCCACCATATGCGGAGCCCGCACTGTGTCAGGCACTGTACCTACACAGCCTCATTTCATGCTCCCAGCAGCCTTGATAGGGAGCGCTGTTACTATCACCATTTTACTGCCGAGGAAGCTGAGACTGACGAAGGAGCAGTGCATTTCCCAAGGTCGCACACTTGGCAGTGTAGCTGAGGTTCATACCTAGAGCTATCAGAAGCCAAAACCAATTCGTCCGTACACTCTGCTGGGATCTTTAGTGTGCTGTCAAATTTGCTAAAAACTAAACACCCTTGCTCCCAACCCCTGCATCCAGAGGTTCCAATTCACGAGGTCTGGGAAAATCCCAGAATGCTGGAGCTTCCCTCACGCCCCAAGGTGACGGCCATGTTCATCAGCCATGAGACCTTCTGGCCTCGGAGCCAATATCTGCTTAGGAAGACCCACCACCAGCCAAGAGGTGAGTTAAGTCTACTTTGCTCTTCTCTGGAAATAATAGCCTTTTTCTTTCCCTGTCCGTGTGTGGCCAGGACAGGTGTTTTGGAGGCAAGAGAGAGAATGGAACAGTTACTGTGGAAAGACTGTATCTTGGAAGATGCTCTCGATCAGGACCTGGAGACACAGATTGTGCCCTTCCCCAGGAAACTGCAGGTTAGTCTTCCTACTCAACTGTGATGACGAAGGAGAGAGGGAAGCAAAAGAGCCTGCTGACCCAGAAAAAGGAGGTGGGGGAGAGGGGGGAGACAGCTCCCCCTAGGGCTTGGGAGAGCTGCCTCCTATATCAACTGTGCCCCATTTCGTTGGCAAGTTCTGCTGCTCAACAGCCTCCTTTGCTCTCTCCCCTGCTGAAGAGTCCCTGCTGTGCACTGGGGAGCATCCACATCCTTCCTGTAATCCACCTCCTGTGAGAAGCAGAGATTTCTCCTGGAAGTGAAGCCCGCCTCGCCATCTTGGCTGCCAGGTTGGCATGGGAAGAGTGGAATCTTGTAAGCTGCCACACTCCCGGAGAGATGCTGCCACGTCGTGCCTTTCGCCGGGGCTGCTGTTTCCAGCAAAACAATCTGGGTGTGTGGCTCGCTGCCTCCCCTGGTACATCCGGGAGCAGGAAGAAAGTGCCCCCCCCACCACTAGAGTCCCCAGCCTGCCACCTCTCCTCCCTTCTCTGGGGAATTCTAGCTTGCTGGGCCTGGGACCTGGCATTCAGGAAGGCCAGGAATATTCTGTGGAAGAGGATGGAAGGTTAAGGAATATAGGTGCATGTTGGTGCAGGGAACCCTTTCTAGGTGCTTTCCCTTAAAACCTCATGAGTACACAGTGTGTCCACAGACAATTCTACACCAGCAAATGCTCCTCGTTGATCTATGTCTAGCTATTGATGGTTTCCTGCTCTGCACAGTCGGAGTCTCTAGAGCTAGGGAGGAAGGCGACACCCCATCCCTAAAAGCTTGGCTAAAAGTCTGTCAGTTGCTGCCCCCCTCCCACTGCCAAGAAAAGAAAATGCACGCAGGTACATACATATGACTTCCTTTATGATAACAAGCTGCTCCCTGCAACCCTCCATACCATGTCCTGCCTTCCCAAATAGGCTTTGCACTCTGAGAATCAAGGTTGATGATAAATATCAGGGTGGGGTGGAAACCAGACAGAGAGTCTGTTTCTACTGCGAGACTCTAGTCACTCATTCATGTATTCATGCATTCATGCATTCACTAAAGCGATAAATATTTATGAAACATGCCAGGTGAGCACAATGGACATCCATTCAGCATGGTGAGGGTGTGCTAGATGATACAGCACTGTCTTTGGACCACAGAGGCAGGATCTAATCTAGCCTAGCTGTGTTAGATTCAGGTGGGCTTCCTGGAGGTGGTGAACATCTACACTGAGATCTGAAAGATGAAAAGAGCCATGCAAAGATTGGGGGTTGGCGGAGCATGCGAGGAACTAGGCACAGGGTGGCATTATGAGAAGTCTTGTTAACTCTACAGAGGTTTGACGTCCTATTGAACTCACTGGGGACTCGCTGAGATGTTTTAGAAGAATGCTATGAGCCAGGGGTATGCTAAGAAAGGCCACCTGGCTGCCAAGTGGAGAAGTGACAGGACGAGGGATCCGAGTACCAGGAACCTAGTGAGCAGGCTTTGCAATGACCTGAGGCAAAGATAACAGAGGGCCCAACCATGTGGGGTCTATGGATGGAGAGAACTGGATGAATTATAGCTCATTTCAGAGATACAGGATTTTTTTTTTACTTGGACACACAAATTTCCATTTCTGATGGCAGGGAGGGTTGAATGATGGCCCCCAATCGTGTCCACATCTTAATCCCCAGAACCTGGGAATTTGTTATTTTATAAGGCAAAAGGGACTTCGAAGACCTATAAGGATCTTGAGATGAAGAGATTGTTAGATTACCTAGGTTTGCCCAATCTGATTATAAACATCCTTAAAAGGGAGACAGAGAGGCAGGAGGATCAGAGTATAAGAGACAGAGATTTGAAGATGTTTTTCTGCTGGATTTGAAAATGGAGGAAGGGGGCCAGGATCCCAGGTGTGCAGGTGGTTTCTGGAAGTTAGAAAAGGCATGGAAGCTAGAGCTCCCCTAGAGCTTCCACAAGGAATGCATCCCTACCAACTCATTTTGGGCTTCCGACAACCAGAACTGTAAAATAATAAATTGTGTCATTTTAAGTCATGGAGTTTGTGAGCATTTGTTACAGGACAATAGAAAACATACCAAAAAAGAAATGAAGGCTTGGCCCTGATAGGTACTTAGTAATTAGGTGTTTAATTAAGGAATAAATGGGGCTTAGGAAGGTACAGGATATCCTCTAAAATAATAGGAATGGAAGCCCTCAAACTCACACTTAGTTTAAAAAGGTCTAACTGATTCTGGTGGTGTCTCAAGAAGAACAAGGGAGACGTACTTCTCACTGTGTAACTCATACTGTCTGAATTTGTTCCCAGGGACACAGGTTACCTCTCTTTAAAAAACTAATGACCCTTGCCTTCCAGTCTAGGGGATGACAGGTCTACAGATCTAACGGAAGAGACAGTGATCGATACCCCAGTTGGCACATTCTGAATGGATGTGGGTCTTACAACTCAGTATTTACTCGCATACTCAATTGTCTAATAACTATATTTATTGTTAATATACTCAATGAACTAAATCTGAGTTCTGGAACTTACCCATGCAAGCTATTCTCTGCCTACCCCTTCTCCCTTTCCCCCAAATGTTTAGCCCTGGGAATAGTACACATCTATACCACCTTCCCCCCATCTTCTCCCTGGGAAATCTAACCTGGATCCCACCCCAGACAAGATACTTGGCCGCCCATTCTCAGAAGGTATAGCCCTTCATCGGGGACAAGGCACTCATTTTAGAGACATGAAATGCTCAGTGTGAAGATCTGAACCCATTCTGCCAAAGGAGGATGACCGAGGAAAATGTATTTAAACTCCCTGAGCCTCAGTTTCCCACCTATGAGATAGACATCATGGTATATTACAGGGATTTATTAATTTATTTTTACGAAGAACTCAATAAAGCAATATATGTCAAGCATTTGACTCAGTATCTGCTAATAGATGAAGAGTAGCTCCATTTTCTTCTGTGTCAGCCATATTTTCCCTTTTCCACAGCAGCCAAGCTCCCATCTTAGGCAGCAAAGAGACCTGCTGGGGGGTCGGGGGTGCCTGGGTGGCTCTGTTGTTTAAGCATTGGTTTTTGGTTCAGGTCATGGTCTTGGAGTCCTGGGATTGAACTCCACTTTGGGATCCCTGCTCAGCGAGGACTCTGATGAGTCTGCTTCTCCCTTTCCCTCTGGCCTTCCCCACCCCACCCCAAACTCATGTGCTCTCTTGCTCACTTGCTCTCTCTCTCTCTCTCTCTCCAGTAAATAAAAAATATATATATTTTTAAAAAGACCTATTGGAGAAGCACCAGGCCAGTAGATAGATTCAGGCTGCATCCACCATTCTGGGGAGAGGAGATGGGGGACTCGAAGGCCAAGACACAGTTCCTCACAGATCTCTGCTCTCCATTTTGGATGGGGGAGCCTTCTATAAAGCAGCGCAACTGAAGATTGTCTTGGATATTTGAGACTCTCAGGGTTGAGTTCATGGGCCTATCCTTCCATCTTGAGTGGGTTGCTTAATCTCATTCAGCCTTGGTTTTAACACGGGAACAATAATATCTTCATCATTATGAGGATTAACTAGGATACTAAGTAAAACACCAATATAGTGCTTAAACCTGAATAAGGCTTCAATAAATGTTAGTTTCTGTTCTTGTCAACATCCATACTTCTCTGTGTTTAAGAATTATTTATATACATCTTTACCTCATATCCTTCTCCATCCATCCATCCATCCATCCATCCATCCATCCATCTGTCTATCCCTTCATCCAGTCAAAAAGAATTTGACCTCAGTTCTCAGGTTGAAGTTGAATCTCAGAAATTCCATAACTATTCAGGTTGAATTAATGTACTTATTAAGCATTAAAAGAAGCATCTTGTCACATATTACATACCATTGTTCTTACTCAACAGATCTGTAAGAGCCATTACATGGTTTCTAAGCTCATTAAAGTTTTCTGACTTCTTCCATTCATTCAATAAATACTGCCTTTATTCAACAACTGTGGGCCAGGCGTTTCATGTCCTAAGTTAGAGGAAAAAAGAAGTGGCTTCTACCCCCAAGAAGCTAATAGTCCATGGGGAAATGGCCTGAGAAATAGACAAGGATAGTATAGTGTGAAGAAATGTTGCCAAGTGAATATAAGCTATATGTTTTATATTAACTGACAGTCTGCTCCTAAAATTTTGTTTTTGAACACTAATTAATTGGGTTGCCTCTAAAAAGAAAACGCTCAGATGTTGCCTTATTATGATATTGACACATTGAATATTTACCCACCCCCCTGTTAATTCCACACACACACAGACACACACACACACACAGAGTTTCCTACATGTGAGTTCATCTTTTAAACTTGTGGGTCTCTACCAGGGGCAATTTTAACCCCCCAACCCAGGAGATATTTGACAACATTTGGAAGCATTGTTGGTTGTTGCAACATTGTCTGGGGAAGTTCCTGACACCCCGTGGATAGAACCCGGAGAGGGTCCTAAGTACCCTACAACGCCCCCTACCCCACCACTCACAACACAGTTTTCCAAATGTCAGTAAGTGTCACAGTTGAGAACCTCGTCCTAGACCCAGAGATTTATGTATGTTTATAAGTATCTACATGTCCAGGCCACTTTTGGACCCAAGGATTATCCTGTTTAGTCAACTCTCTAAATCTGTTCATGAGTGTCCAGGTACCAGTCTTATTCTAGAAATTCCTATTTTTCAACAGTTTTGACACTTACTGGACAGCCTCTCCCGAAGAGAACACTTCCATCTCTATTCTCCTATTCAAGGAGTATTGCGACATCCCAGTTCACTGATGAGGAAGCTGAAACTCAGAGAAGTTAAGTCATTTGCCAAAGTTACACGGCTGATTATTTGCAAAGTCAGGGTTCAAGCATGGGTTTCACCAAATCATGCTCGGACGTCTTTCTTCTGGACATTCGCCCTTCCCCATCTTTTGAGTACTTTTGTTATAAAACAGTTTTGTTTTGTTTTGGTTTTTTTCTGGACGGCCTCAGGCCAACTTGGTGTAAGTTGGTGCTCAGCTAGAGCCCTCTTGTTCATCTGGTGTCCCTAAACTCAGAGACAGAGGGGGACACACAAAAAGGCAGACATGCTCACTGCCACCAAAGAAGCCTCTATCTCTCCATGAGTTTTTGTTCCATTTTATTATTTCCTTTTTAGTTTCTATGTTTTGTGCTTGCACAATTTGGAACAGTCCCAAAAGTCTTGTTCTAGCCCACTCCCAGCACCCCAATCCCTCTCCAGGGTAGCTAAAGTGACATCAAAAGTCTGCTGGCCAGGGCTCCTGTGTGGCTCAGTTGGTCAAGCAGCTGCCTTTGGCCCAAGTCATGATTCCAAGGGCCTGGGATTGAGTCCTGTATCTGGCTCCTTGCTCAGCAGGGAGCCTGCTTCTTTCTCTCCCTCTGTCTGCCAGTTCCCCCTGCTTGTGCTCTCTCTCTCTCTCTCTCTCTCTCTCTTTCTCTCTCTAAGTGAGGGAGCTGGGATCTGTCCAAGACCCACTGAGTAAAATCTTTAACTCTTCCCTGCTGTCCATGTGCAAGTTACACAGCCAAATACACAGACACCTAGGAACTGCACAGTTAATCTTGCAAATAAGGTAAAAAACAGTAAGTGAGGGATGTGTACATACAAATAACCCGGAAGCATCACTATTCCTGGAGGACTCGCATTTTAACGGCTTTCCCTTTGTTCAGCTCATCCATCCATTCAACAAATAATTCCCAAGCTTCTATGAAGCTCTAAGCCCCAAGCTAGAGAAAAGGAGATGAGCACAAGCAGATAAGACCCTGTCCTCACAGAGCTTATAGTCAGTGGCACCCCTGAATTTTGGTCAGGTCTTTTTGAATGCATAATTGCAAATCATAAGAAATGATCCAAGAAAGCAGCGTGGGGTCACTGAGAGTGTTTATGGGGAGAACCTCACCAGGTCTGGGTGGCAGGGTGGGGCAGGAAAATGTACCATAAGAAGGGACCTCGGACTCAAGCCTAAAGGAAGCTACTCCAAGGTGCTTGAATGATCAGTGAGGCCATGTCCATGGGCAGAGCTGGGCTGCCCTTCCAGCGGCCAGGAGCAGTGCCTTAAAGCAGTGATCTTTAGGCTTGCTGCTTGCTTACTCACCAAAAGTGGTTTGCAAAATTTGGTCCTTCCTTGCAAAAGGTACCATTTCTGGTGTCTTGTGAATATTGACCTTTTTTAGACAAAACCATAAAACGTAGCCTGTAGACTCTAAAAAAAAAAAAAATAGCAATTTCATAACCACCTTCATCTATTTAAAAAAATGAACAAGCTCTTGTGTAACAGATAGTTAACATTTTTCTTTTTCTCCGAGAACTAATAGTTTCATTTCACTTCCCCCACAGAACTTTAAGCTCATGTAATATACTTTGATGCTTGAAAATCCTTTATTGATCAGATTTATCCACTACAAAAATATGTACATAAATTGACTTTTAAATTTTGTTTGTAATTCCTAGGGCTATACAGTTCTAAATATTAAAAAGTATTTCTTCTATATGGAGATATCATTTTTATTATTACTAAGCCATGCATTAAAACAAGATGGATACATTACAAATTTTGATAAATATTTATTAAGCAAAAATAATATAATCATATTGGAAATGTATTTTTTAATGAGATATATCCATGAAGCTGTTTATGTTTCTGGGGATGATTATGACTAATTACATGAAAGAAAGAGGATTTGGTATCGATGCTATTCCTTTTGTTTGTTTATCTGTCTTTATAGATATCAAATGCTTAGACAATTTGTCCACAGAAATAAGTATATAGAAATGGAAGCTTCTTTTTTAACCATTGTTACTCAAGTTATTATTACAACTGAATTATCACACAATCATCTAGCATAATAAAATATTTTTAATGTTTTGATTATCCTTTTATTTGGTGCCCTGGAAGTTTTTCATGTGAGTGCAATGCACCATAATAAGATTCTCAGTGGGCAAAAGTTTTTTTTTTTTTTTCATTTTTCATGGAAAACGGAGACTATGACATAAAAAGGAGAAATTCCAGGAGACTTCTCAGTTAAAAATATTAGAAGAATTCATATGGTAGTTGATCCAAAACCAAATTTGTTTATGTATCTTCTGGGAAAATATTTATAAATCTTCAGAGATATAGATGCTTCAGGTTAAAAAGACCACTGGCTTCGAGGATCAGATAACCCTCCACTCAACTTCAGAGGCTAATAATATCCTTGGTTTCCTTCCAACCTGCTGACATCCCAAGGTGGGGAGAAAAGCCTTCTGGGTGGGTGTTGCTCAAACTTCCCTGCCTTTCTTCAGGCTGAAGGATTTCCCACCATGATCTTCAAACCATGCATCAGTGCAGAAAGAGGTCCTCTGCTGGGAATTGAATACCAGGAAGGGAACAGTGAAATGAGGTCAGGTGGAATGAGAATGGATTGCATCACTTGATCTTGGAGGTCAAGGAAAGCTTAGTTGAAAAAGTGACATATGATCTGAGATGTAACAGATGAACAGAAGTCAACTGGGCCATGAGAGGAAGTGAGAGAGGGAGAACATTTTAAGCAAATCCATGCATGGAAATGAACCGTGGAAGGAAAGATCATGAGGGGTCTTGTAAATTAGGGGAAAGAGGGCATATTTTCTTCTCAGTGCAATGGAAAACCATCAAATGGTTTTTTAATTTTTTTAAATGTAAGTATAGTTGACACACAGTGTTATATTAGTTTAAGGCATAAAATGTAGTGATTCCACAACTGTGTGTAATATGTTCTGTTCACCACAAAGGTAGCCACCATTAGTCCCTACACATTGCTAATACAACGCCACCGACTACGGTCACCCATGCTCTGCCTTTCATTCCCGTGACTCATTCATTCTGTAACTGGAAGCCTGTATTTCCCACTCCTCTGCCCTCATTTTGTTCATACCTCTGCCTCTTTCCCCCTTCTGGCAACTGTGAGTTCATTCTCTGTATTTATAGGTCTGATTCTGCTTTTTGTTTGTCTACTCGTTTGCTTTGTGTTTCAGATTCCACATATGAGTGAAATCGTACGGTATTTGTCTCTCTTGGCCTGACTTACTTTACTTAGTGTAGTACTCTCTCTGTCCACCCTTGTGGTCACAAATGGCAAGATTCATCCTTTTTATGACTGTAATATTCGTGTGTGTGTGTGTGCCACATCTTTATCCATTTATCTATCTATAGATACTTAGATCACTTCCATATCTTGACTATTGTAAATATTGCTGCAGTAAACATAGGGATGCGTATTGAATGGTTTTAAAGGAGGGACTGACATGATCAGATTTTTCATTTCACTAAGGTCACTCTGGACTACTGGTGGCCAAGCCCCATAAAGAAGCACAAATCCAGAAAGGAGGTAGACTGGCCAGCCCAGAGCGAGAAAGGACTTTCTCCTCCTCCATTCTAGACAGCAGACCTTGTTTTATGCAACCTAAGCTCATTGCTTAACTCTTTGCAATACCTTCACACTGAATCCCAGCCCCTTGTCTGCTTCTATCTATTTAGTCTTTAGTCACTTCTCCACAAACCTGTCTGTGAACGTGTATTTTCTTTTCTGGTCCCAGAATAGGACTTCACTCATACCTGAGCCCTGAGGGTATTCCAAGTCTGGAGATGACCCCCTGGTTCTCCTTCCCCTTTCACTCTGGCCACAGACCTGCGGTCAGCTGCTGGGGCTTCTACAGATTGATTCCCAAAGCCTACTGGCTCCTCATCTATTGCTGGCCTATGCATGGGTATCTGAGAAAACCACTTTTTATAAATTTCTAAGCTATGAAACATTTATAATTGGAAATTAAGATTCTGAAGGTGTCATACAGTCCTCCATCTCCATATCTTTATCTCTATTCCCCTCTTTCTCTATCACTTTACACACACACACACACACACACACACACACACACACACACACACTGCCCAGAAATGGATTTCTGTCTCCATAAGAGATAGATAAAAATGATCAAACACCCATTGTACACCCAGAGCTCTGTGAAAATCCCACAACTTCCTTAGAGACCTCTGGGCTACCATTCCCACTGAACTCCAGTTTGGGGTACCCCCACCCTTTAGGGTTATACCCCACTCATTCTGCACCTACCCACACAACTATTTTAAATTCTCATCTAATTAGATTAGTGCAAAGTGTATGGGTATATAAAAATCCTTGCTGATAATTCTAGGAAGATGCAGGGATTTACATGATAGCAACACAAACAGCTTCAAGTTGATTTTGAATAGGTCAAGTTCCTGAAAATTACTAAAATTCTAAAACCTAAACACCAGGCTTCTATCTTATTCCTTATTGTTTGGCATACTTTTTGTCTTGACAGATTTCTTTCCTTTTTCTCTTTTCCCAAACCAAATTATTGATCTGTTCCTTTCTTTGATAATTATTATGCCTGATGATATACAAATTTGGGTCTCATCTTTTCCAGATCCCCTTCTTTCCTTTCAACAGCTGGTGTGAGCTGTTAAAATAATAAATATTTCAACCCATTACATATATGATCATATAGTCAATATGGTACATATGATATACTTCATAATGTAATGTAAGACAACATAATATCTTGGATACATGACCATATTATATCCACAATGAATGATTTACAGCTCCAAGAAACTACGTACATTAATAAAAATAATTGTGAAATGTGTATTTGACTATTAAAAACTCCTTTTGGGGCGCACCTGGGTGGCTCAGTGGGTTAAAGCCTTTGCCTTTGGCTCAGGTCATGGTCCCAGGGTCCTGGGATCGAGCCCCACATCAGGCTCTCTGCTCAGCGGGGACCCTGCTTCCTCCTTTCTCTCTGCCTGCCTCTCTGCCTACTTGTCATCTCTGTCAAATAAATAAATAAACAAAATCTTTAAAAAAAACCCCTTTTGGATAGAATGATGTTCTGGGTTAAACTGCTTTAATGTTTTATAATATATGATGAGAAAAATGCCAGATTCATGGAATGTGGATTGGTATTAAATGACAAAATAATATATTGTAGAGTAAGTCTGGGATGTCTGGGGTTGGGGGAAGAAATGTGATTTGTTTTCTTTCCTGTAAAACTTCCTCAAGTCCTTATTATGTCACATGAGGATATTTACAAATGTCTTGATACGATATACAAAATTTTCCAAACACATCTGACCACAGAACACTTTTATCCAAAGCACATTGCTCCCTAGAGTTCTGCAGAACACTCCTCAGAAAACACAGTAACTGGAGAATTGCTCAAATTGTATCTACTTCCTAATCCCCTGGGATTCCCAGCCCCCACCTAAATCTGTTAGCAAACCCCCTTTCTTGGCAAGAATACCCATCATTCTCTCTTCTACCTTCAAGTCATCCTTTCTGACTGCTTCCAGGGCAAAAACATTTCGTCCAAGTTCCAGTGATTTAGATTGATAATCTCTGTGTATTAAAAGCCCATTCAAAACATCAAGTAGGATCAGCAAATAACTTTCTAGAGAAAATTGAATTGAATTGGATAATTTGAGCTCCTTATGAGTAGGACTCAGATCTTTGTGGCCCCCTTATAGTAAGCACTTAGTAAACAGCTGTGAAATGAATGAATAGTACGAACACAGAAATGTCTACCCTTTCCCTAGAGCAGAAAATAAGACATTTCATGAGTTTACATAATATTGTTTGGGGACTGACCTTACAGTATTTAACATAAATTTTCATTGGTGATCCCATTCTCCACTCACCATCAAACCAGTCTTGGCATCTGTCAACATCACGGCCTTGCAGGACATCATTCCTGTACTCCCACATCTTTCTGATTTCTTAGAAGTTACTTTGCCTTTGATCTGTTTACACCCTGTCCAAGTTCTAGGTAAATGATTCAGGATATTCCTTCTCCATTTTTTTTTCACAAGTTCTTGGTCAACTAGGATGAGGAGTTTGAGAGCTGAACTGAGGAAGTAAAAATGTAACTTGGACGTCTGAAGAAAACCACTCAAGTTTCTAAATGCATTGACTTTCTCGAGTTACAGTAAAAAGGGAGAAAAGCACATCTTGGAAACTGCTGTGGATGCACATTTGTACTTTGGAGCCCTCCACCCCAAGAAAGTCATGCAATGCATTTCCCAGAAGAGTGAAGATAGAGCAACATGAAAGGGGTCCTCCTGGTCCAAAGCCGAGTGCCCTCTCTTAGGTCTTCAGTTGGGTGAGTTTCTTCTCCTCTAGTCTGCTTAAAAAAGCATTTCATTCTTGAACAGAAATTGTCTGGACAGGGACCCTCTGCCATGACTGCTCAGTATCTGGTTTTGGGGCAGAAATGGGGATCACTATCACTTTGCCAAATAGGTGTCTCTGGAGACATCCTCATCTTTTCCAACTGAATCTTACCACCTTCTCTCCAAAGCTGAGCCAAGCCTTCTAATCGTTTTCCCTCTCCTTGGCCATCTTTGGACAACTGTCGGTAGCCATGTTCATGGGAGGTTGCAGGAGGAAGAAAATATAAGTATTTCCCTGAGGACCTCAGACCTGCTTTCTACCAAGAAGATGACTATTGAGACTTGGACCTCCACTTCAGATTCTGTGAATGTTGGGTTCTTTCCCCTCTATCTCTGTTTGAGAAGCAGAATATACAAGAACACAAAATTTAGTCAAACAGACCTTAGTTCAATGCAGGTTCCATCATTTCCCAGGAGACACTAGAATGTTCCAGATGCAGTGGCCAGTGATATGTTTACAAAGATGAATAAGACAAAGCTCTGATCTCAAAACGTTTCCAGTCTAGTGGGAATTGAAGAGATATGAGAAGATGTTTTATAATAACTATGATAAGAATATTTCTGAGGAAGACATCAATCTAGATTAACTTCATCTGTGATCTCAGGAGATCTAGACAGAGATGGGAATGTTTTAAGTGGGTTTGAAGTATAAGTAAGAGTTTTAGTAAGACTTTGCTATATTTTTCTACAAGAACAAAATCCTCTAAATATAAACGGAAAGCACAATAAAAGTTTACTCCCTGCAGAGTTTACTTCTCCACAGAGTGACCTAGGTTCCCAGACTACATGATTTCATTGGTTCTACTATTCCCTAGGACCTCAGAAACCTTCTTCTTCATTGTCACTGGATCCTCTCCCTCTGTATAATGAAGACACAGAGTCTTTCAAGCTCTGCCTCTCAAGCCTCTCAAGCTCTGGACAATGAAGACATAGACCTCTCAAGAGGTTTTAGGGCCCAGTCAAAAATTACCTCACATCACTGCTATCCACTTTACACTAGACAGAAAGTCATGGCGCCACTTCACTGCAAAGGAAGCTGGGAAATGTAGTTCTCCTGTATGCCCAGGGGAGTGGAAAAATGAGTCTGGTTAATTCATAGTACTGAGAGTGCCAGAATAGGAGAAGGGAGAGATCTTTTGTGGGAAAGGAATGGGGATCTAGCTCTGGCAATATCAGGCAGGTGGTCACTCAATAGGAGCACTAAGTGGAACTTTTTTTTAAGAAAAGTATATTTGGAAACCACTCAGGAAAATTAAAGGCAGAGATTTGAGATTTTAAGCAATAAGGTTGAAAAAGAGTAAAATGACATGGCGATTCACAGACCTGTACCCCTGGGGCTAATAATACATTACATGTTAATAAAAAAAAAAAAAGTAAAGAGTAAAATGAAAGTTGGTCTGCCGTCAGATGGGACACAATATCCAACAGGGGTCAGCTCTGCCCAAACCAACTGAGCCACCCAGGCAGCCTCAGCTCTGCCCTAAAAAATACACACATTTGTCCTCCATTCCCTGCACAAAGGGACAAGTCCCCAGAAAAGCTCCCACAAGGAGGATTTGAGCTATTTAAAAACATGAACTTTTCCCTTTTCCTTTCATATGTATAGACAGACCCCAACACCAGAGACCCAAAGACCTTCAAGTAGACCCATACCCCTCAGGGCAGTGACTTTCAGTCCTGCCCTGAATCCCAGGCAAACTGCCCACACTATTGTGAACTAAAGTATCCAGCCCATGAGTCAAAGATACAGACAGTTACCAGGTGGGTCCAGGATATTGGATTCAGAGAAGAGAACTTTGAAGAACAATGGAAGTGTGGTTTGAGATATAGTTCAGGGACCTGCATAGGAGAATTCTAAAAGAAGAAGACCTTGGCAACCAGAGCTGATGCCTATTGTCTTCTCACCCATCTTTGGCAGGTTTTGAGATCAGATATGCTAACGGACTCTAATTTTCAAACAATCAGTCCAAGAGAATGTATTTTTTAAAATTTAAATGATTTTTGACCTTAATTTGTCTTGATAAATTATTATAAAAGCCACAAAATTTCATGTAATCCAAAACAATTTGAAGTTATGTAAAATCTCACCATTTAAAAATTGAGCATTAAATGAACATTTTCCTAGACACCTCTCTCTCTCTTTCTCTCTCTTTCTCTTTTTTAAGATTTTATTTGTTTCAGAGACAGAGAGTGTGAGCAGAGGGAGAAGAAGATGGGATGTGGGGGAAGAATCTCAAGCCAACTCCACAGCAAGCATGGAGCCCAATGTAGGGCTCCATTTCATGACCCTGAGATCATGACCTGAGCTGAAACCAAGAGGTGGATGCTTAACTGATTGAGCCACCCAGGCACCTCCTAGACTTCTCTTTATACATAAAGGTAGATGGATGGTTGGATGGATGGAAGGAAAAGAGGGGGGAGGAAGAAAGAATAAGAATATATTATAAAGGGGGCATCTGGTGGCTCAGTCAGTTAAGTGTCTACCTTCAGCTCAGGCCATGATCTTGAGGTCCTGGGATCGAGACTCATGTCAGGCTCCCTGCTCAGCAGGGAGAAGCATCTCCCTCTCCTTCTAACCCTCCTCCCCAGTTGTGCTCTCTCTCTCTCTCTCTCTGTCTCAAATAAATAAAAAAATATATTTTTTAAAAGAACATATTATAATGGAACTATATGTCCCAGTGCAGTATTTTTATACTTTAAAAAAAGCAATGATATTTATTGATAATTCAAAACACACATACACACACACACACACACACACACAACTTCAAAGAAACTGTTTGCAACTCATCCCTCATGGTGATAGGAATTCCTTCACCTAAGGAAGTCTCCTTAGCCACTGAAGCCACAATGCTACTCATCACTCCTCAACCTTTCTTAATTTCTTCATTGACCAAACATTTATTGAAGACCTATCATGAGCCAGGCTTTGGGCCAGTGTAGGGAAAAAGCAGTGAGCAAGACCAACACAATCCCCATCCCCATGGAACGCGGGTGCAGAAGAGTATTTCTCAGAGTGGGATTCAACATCTTAGGGCATCTGGCTTCATGGCATAGTGTGAAATCCAGGAACCTGCATTTTCAACAGTTGTCCAGATGATTTGGATGTATACCTCAGTTTAAAACCACCCTGCTAGTAGGGCATTGCCCAAAAAAGGCATGACATGTACACATGATGGCCTCAAGACAGTAATGCAGATCAAGAGAAGGCGATGGGTCTGGCTGATGGAGCTACACATTTTGGACAAACCCATGGTGTGATTATGGGTCTCACTTAACTTACGGGCAGATCTAAGTTACCACTGAAATGAGGAGGACATTTTTTTTTTCCCACAGAAAGCAGCCTCTTTGCAGGTAGTGGACTTTGGCAAATATTTAAGCAGGTTACATCCTTTGCTATCCTGGGGGACACATTTTCAAGAATTTTGATGCAGGAATGTTAACCCCAATTTCTATGAATATCTGCCACCTGTGACTTCTTTGTTCCCTGACAAATGTCATGAGGACTTAGAATCTTTAGACAAAGATTCCCAGAGGACGAAACAGTGAATGCCTAAGGATGAGAGTCAACTTCCTGCTAAAAACTGAGTGTCCCCCTTGAAAAAGGCAACTAAAAGATTTCTTTCTCCTTCGCTATTTGGCTGAAAGTTTCAGATCTACACTCTAGGAGCAAGAAAGGTTATTACACAATAGGGACCCTGAGACCAGGTGAAGAAAGGTCTAAAGGAGAGGAAGCTGTGCTTTCCACATTTAAATGACACTGCCTAGCAAATGACAGGAGACCAGGTGGGAATCCGCTCACAGGATTCATGCAATTATGTAAATTGAATGAATACACTATTTGGAAAATATATAATATTCAGATGGCAACATTCAATTTTTAATCACCCTCCAGCCCTTTAAAGATATGGTTTGCTAAAAACTAATTATAAATATTATTTTATAAAATGCTGAAGCCATGGGGGTCTGCTTAAACCTCTATTACATAATAACATTTATTATTTCAATGAGTGAGTGAATGAATGTTCAAGAAAATAAAATTAAAAGACTGGAAATTGGCTTTTAAAAATCTCTGAAATGTTAAAATAATTATCACAAACCCAAGGCCTTTTTCCATGCTAGCCTATAATCTTTGTGTATACGTATTACAGCGAGATTTAGTGTCTCATTTTTTTTTAACTGATATTAGGTTAGGCAGAAGAAAAGTTTAGTGGGTTTAGACTCTAGGAAAATAAATAGTAATTGCCACAAGGGAGGTTTAACTGATAGCCCGATAATGAGGAAAAATGGAAAAAAAAAAAAAAACCAACAACAACACAGTTTTAAAATTCTAAAATTGCAGATTTCTGGTGACATTCCATATAGAGACAAGCAGCCCTAAATGCACAATACAGAGCAATAATTAATATTCATACCAATGACTTCAGGTTAACAAGAAGGTTTAGGGATCCATCCATCTATTCCAACTCAAAAGATGGGGAGATATCTGATACAATTAACATTTCCTTCATGGTTAGTTTTTAAAGTTTTGATATTTTATGGGTTTGGCTTCTATCATGGGTAAAATTCACTTGGCCAGAAAACCTCTTGATCCAATGACTAAAGTTGCCAGATTTAGCAAATGAAAGTACAGGGTGTGCAGTTACATTTGAATTTCAGATAAACAATGAAACACTTTTTGGTATAAATTTATACTGCATCCAATATTGGGGACATACTTATGTCCCATGCAATATTTGGGACACACTTATATCAAAGGAAAAAAAAGTTGTTTACTCGAAATTTAAATTGAATCGGGTGTCCTGTGTTTTATCTGGCAACCCTACCAATGACTCAAAAGGAACCTGGTGATGCATCTCAGGGTTAGTACATTCTGGAATTGTTGCACTTGAGAAAGCCTGGCTGATTCTACAAGTCAGTTCGATCCAGCTTTTCAGAAGGAATCTGTAAACTTTAGGACAAAATAACTTCTTAGGATAATAAGCTTCCTCTGAAAGTCTCAGGTCAAGTGAGATCAAGGCTTGAGACATACCTGCAGGCGGTTTGCAAATAAATAGAGTATGTTCTAGGGAAGTAGGTTTTAAGGAGTAAGTTCACTCCCTAAGGCCCCTGGCAAATTCACCTCCACAGAACTGAGCTCTGTGGTGAAGCAGTTGGGTTGTAATGAAGGGAGCTGTGGGAAAGGGGGTCATGAGCTCGTTTCTAAAGCTGCTACAGAATATTGAGAATCCTCAGTCCTCTGTTTCCCTCCTCTGGGTCTACCGCTCCTACACTTCTCCCTTCTCTGGAACTTTCCATCTTAGCCCTATTTCTGTGTTTCTCTAATGGTCTGTGTTATTCTCCGCGATATTGTGATTTATAATAAAAGATACATATTTGGTCTTCACCCCCATTTCTGACACAGATCTCCTAAGACCCTTGGAATTTCCTAAGTGATGAGAGTGATAAAGGTGTCTTATGTTAATAAGGTGACTTTTGGACCTCATGGAAGGATGAGGACTGGTTGCCAGGAGAACCATCCAGGTGACTGGAGGAATGTAACTTTCAGTCCCACCCCCAGACCTCCTGGGCAGGGAGGGGAGCTGCAGGTTGAGTCGATCACTAATGGCCAATGATTTAATTCACTGTGCCTACATAATGAAGCTTCCCTAAAAACCCAAAGGACAAGGTTGGGAGAGCTTCTAGGCTGGATGAACACATGGAGGTGCTGGAGAGTGGTGCTCCTGGAGAGGGTACAGAAGCCCGGTGCCCCTTCCCTGTACCACACACACAAGCATACACACACACACACACACACACACACACAGAATTGGGTCCAGAACCCCAAAAGCTTCTCTCCCTAGGTTCAATAAAGGATGGGGAATGTATCTTTTAACTTTATCTTCCCAGGGATTGAACACATAATATGTGTTTGCCTGGATGGAAGAGAGGTTGGATGTAAGGACAATACCGTTGAAAATATTCCACTGAGTTCCTGGAGAGGAAAAAATTAGCTCTTCTTCTTGTACAAGAACAAACATAGTCCTTTATTCATAACAGCCCAAAACTGAAAAAGTCCCTGTGTCCTCATTATTGGTAAACACACTGGTGTATTAACCCAATGGAATACTACTTAGCGATCAAAAGTAATAAACCACTAAGGCACACAATCCAAAATATTATGGCAAGGGATAGAAACCATACAAAGAGTACATAATATATGATTCCGTTTTTGAGGCAATCCAAACAGACAAAACTAACTTGGGGCAGAAAAATACAGGAACAAAGTTTGGGAGGTGGAAGGAGTGGGGATTGATTGGGAAGGGTCATGAGAACTTTCTGGGAGATGAGGCTGTTCTGCCCCCTTGATAGTTACTTAGATCGCCTACAGGCATAAGCCTTTGTCAAAACTCAATCAGTATACATTCAAGATTTGTATGTTTCATTGTAAGTAAATTTTACCTTATAAGAAGAAATACCTGTAAACAGATATCAAAATCTGGTTATGTGCAAATATATTTAGGGCAAGTGTAGTGATAGCTGCAATTTGCTTTGAAATACATCCAAAAAGCCAAATGGATTGATGGCTGGATAGAGGAATACCCAGACGGAAGATGAAGCAGGCACAGTAAAATATTAATGACAGAATCCAAGCAGTGAGCCTATAGGTGTTCCCCAGAAAATCCTGTCAATATTGCTATCATTCTGAAATTTTTCACAATCAAATGTTGACATAAAAAGAAACTTCTGATTCACATCATGGTCCAACTGCTTCACTCGAGAAAGAACTAAGTTCTTGGGATATTTGAGAAGCTTTCTTTGGGGGAGCAGTTACCTCCACGGCATTCTGGGGGACTGGCCCCTCTCTGACTAGCCGCACTGGGTACAACCAGTGAGAATTCTACTCCGGTTATCTTCCATCACCTTGTCCATTCCTGCACTTTCTCCCCTGAAAACCCTGCCTTTTCAATTCAAAATAGGAAGAGGCCCATCCCTAGTACTTTCTCCCCTTCCTCTTGTACCAGGCTCCTCATGGGTCTTTGACTTTTAACCCTTTAGTGTCTGGCTGAAGGAGCCAGTGTCAGCCTCATTAAGAGTTGATCAGAGACACCAGACTCCCAGGGTTCACCGGACCTCAGCGGCTCCCTCCTGCAGAAGTGGTGGCCAAAGAACCACTCTCAGGACCCATTTCTGCAGCTGCTGAAGAAGAGCATTTATTGCGGTGAAATTTAGGCCCGAGGGGAACTAGAACATCATGCCCAGGATTAAAAGCGACATGGGACCCAGGATTACAAAGCTGGTTTCCAGAGAAAGGAGCAAGCTGTTGCTTTCAAGTCCGTCAGATTCAGAAAAACTGCCCGTGGTATTCCATCTGGGAAAGGTCCGGAGACTTCTCAGTGTGATCAGTCCAAAGAAGAAAGCCGGAGAGAGATGAGGATAAGGAATCCCTTTTAATAACAAAACAAAACAAAACAAAATGTCACAGATGCCCTGTAAAGCGAAGAGAGGAGGGAGGAGGGATCCGTCCTGTCCTGTTCGGTTGGAAATGTCTGTGACTTTGTGTCACCTCCTGGCTTTAGGATGTGGGAGATACATCATCGCTGAAAGCCTCACTCTTCAATTGCAGGGTCACCCCAGCCAGGAAGCTGCGGGAATCAAGGAGCTATGATACTGGGTATTCCAGCCTTCATGTCAGGAAGTCTGGGTCCGGTGACCTTCTACTTAGAAACAGATACAAACTCTACCCACTGATATAAGGTGGGGAAGTGTGTTCCTCATCACTGAAAGTATTCAAACTGACACTGGACCAGATATGAAGGATCACTAAAGACAGTTAAAAGACAGAGTGGTTTTATGGGCTGAATTATGTCCCCCACTCCCAAGTTCATATGTTGAATTGCCAACCCCCAATATCTCATAACAGAATCGTATTTGGGAATAATCTTTAAGGAAGTACTTACATTAAGTGATGGCATTAGTGTGAGGTTCTAGTCCAATATGACTGGTATCCTTACATGAAAAGTGGGAGACACCGGGGCCACATGCACAGACAGATGACCAATGAAGAACAAGTAAGAGGGCCGCCACCTGCACACCAAGGAGAAGGGCCTCAGAGGAAACCAACCGTGCTGGCACCTTGACCTTGGACTTCCAGGCTCCAGAGCTATGAGAAAACAAATTCCAGTTATCTAAGCCTCCTAGTCTGGGTTATTTTGTTATGGAAGCTTGAACAAACTAAGGGTAGATGGTTTTCCAACTTCCATCTTTGCATGTAAGCTAGGTGATGGCAAGATTGCTGACTTGTTCACTAGAAGATTCCAAACACCTGTCATAGCCCTTGATGGAGAGTAGGCCTTCTGTAAATAACTGTTGAGTGAATGAATCTTATTAGATTTTCTGAAGAGTTCTGTGTTGACTGGAAGTTCACAGCCTAGCACAGTGTCTTTTAAGCTTGCACGTTGGACCTTGCTATAGTTTTACTACATTTATTATATATAGCATGTCGCATTTCTCTGGTTTGATTTTAGAAAATGTGGGACATACAGGCATTAAAAGAAAAAATAAGTCTTCTAAAATCCCAACCCTAAGATGTAACTATTGTGAACATTTGGATCACTTTTGTCATTCCTAAAAATATACACATACGTAAGTTTAAGACAAATTATAAATACAATATTTTTTCTTCTTTTCACAGAAGTTGTAATATATTTTCCTATCATATATATTTTCTCAAATAGGATCTGTCAGGTATGCATATTTAGTCTATGTAAGAACGGAGTATTGTTTAATCATCTAAAAATTGAGTTAAGTACAACAGAAAAAATGATATAAATTTACAAGTTCAAAAAAATGTTAATTTTTGAAATTGCATTTAGGGAAGCAATGTATTTTCCCATGTTTTAATTGACTATTTGAACAGTCCCTCCTTTATTTTATTTTATGACTTTTCTATTGTTTTATGTCTAGAAAAAATTTCCCCATCTCCGAAACAGTTAATTAATCACTTCTATTTTCTTTGGGGACATTTCCATTACCAAACCAATACATGCTCATGATACAAATTTTGAAAATACATAAGAGTTAGAAGAATAAAAAAGTCGTGTCTAATACTCTGACCTTCTATTGTTTTCTTTCCCATCAATTTTCAATGTATATTTTTACGTGTTTGTTATCATATCGTACCTATAAAATTTTATATGCTAATTTAAAATTTATCTATATGATTATAAAGAACATCTGATCACTGTTTAAAATCTAAAGACTACACAGCATTACTTGGAGAAAATGAAAACAAGTAAATCTGATCCCCCAGGCAGAACCACTGTTAACATTTAGTATACAACTTCTCCTTCTAGTTTGTTGTGTATATTTTTACACAATTGCAGATGTGCACTATGCACAAAATTGCCCTGATTTTGTTTTTTCATCTAAAATTAATACATACTCATGGTAGAAAACTGTGTATCCAAATGCATAAAATAGAAAATTAAAATTATGAATAATGGTGCCATTCAAGAGACTCATCATTAATAACTTTGCATATTACCTTATAGAATAATATTCACATGTGTTCTTTGAAAGTAACAAAAGAATATACATATAAATCATGTATATTTATATGTGATACATTTAAGACAATATTCATAGGTTTTCTACATAAGATTGTAAGCTTAATAATTAGTATAAACTAATCAAGTCAATTGATGTTTGTTGTTTTCATCTGTATTTTTAAAGTTCTCAACTTTGACCTCCATGTTACTGACTTGATTTTCTGCAGAGAAGTTCTACCCTCTACTCCCTCCAATGATGATTTTAATTATCTTTTTGAAAATTCTCTTCCTATGTAAACCAGCTCATCACCATTTTTTTTCCATTTCTGTCTCATTTTTTTTTTCCATTTCTCTCTCATGGTTTTCTGCTCATCATTCAGGATTTATATGAGAACTTTGGAGTTTTTTTTGAAATTTTCTCTGGTTTACTTGCTCTTGTTGTTTCGTAATTGAACTTTTAAAATTTTTTATCATTGTAGTTCATATGTAGTTTTAAGAAATAATGCAGAGATCCCATATACCATTTCCAGGTTCCCTCAATGGTAACATCTTGTAAAACTATAGTCCAGTATCACAACCAGGATACTGACATTGATACAGTCAAGATACAAAACTGTTCTGTACCCTTCTTGCTGCTTATACTCACACTTAACACGGTCACCCTCTCTTTGCCTCCCTTTGCCCTGACCCTGGTAGCCATTAATCTGTTCTGCATTTCTATAATTCTGTCATTATAAGAATGTTATATAGGGGCACCTGGGTGGCTCAGTGGGTTGGGGCCTCTGCCTTTGGCTCAGGTCATGGTCCCAGGGTCCTGGGATCGAGCCCCACATGGGGCTCTCTGCTCCACAGGGAGCCTGCTTCCTCCTCTCTCTGCCTACCTCTCTGCCTAGTTGTGATTTCTCTCTGTCAAATAAATAAAATACTAAAAAAAAGAATGTTATATAAATGAGACAATGTGTTATACAACTTTCAGGGGTTCGTTTTTTCACACAACATGATTTCCTGGACAGTCAACCAAATAGTTTTGTGTTTCTACGTTTTGAGACATTTACATAAATGATACAAAATTTTGGTGAACACACCTTCGTGTGGTTCCCATAATCACCAATGCCTGGCATTCATACATTTGTGTCATTCTTCTTGTACATGAGACCTGCACCTTGCTTCTAACCCATGAAATGAGGTAAAAAATGATGCAATATCTGTGATCATGTTTATGGGATTATGTAAGAGTGTAACACCATCTTGTTAGAGTCTCTTTATCTCTTGCCTTTTTTTTTTTAAGATTTTATTTATTTATTTATTTATTTGAGAATGAGAGAGACAGAGACAGAGATCATAAGCAGGGGGAAGGGCAGAGGGAGAAGGAGAACCAGAATCCATGCTGAGCACAGATCCCCACACGGGGTTTGATCCCAGGACCCTGAGATCATGACCTGAGCTGAAACCAAGAATCTGACATTTAACCAACTGAGCCCCCCAGATGGCCTATCCCTTGCTTTAAAGAAGCAATCTGCTACAGAGCAGGTGGCTGTATTTGGAAGCCCATGTGGCAAGTCATCTTAGATGGCCTCTCAGAGCTAAGGGTGACCTGAGAAAATTGAAGCCTTCCATCCTACAGCCACAAGGAAATGGATTCGACAACATGCTAAGGGAGTTTGGAAGTAACTCCTTCACTGGTAGAGCTGCTGATGAGACCACAGCCCTCACTGAGACTAGGACTGTAGCTTGGTGACAAACTGAACCCAGGTAAGCCACGCCCAGACTTCTGGCCTCCAGATACTGTGTGACCAGTTATGTGTGACCATAACTGTGTATTACTTCAAGCCCTGAGTTTGTGGTAAAATGAATACCATAATCTATTGCAACTCATCTTTTTTCACTCAACATTGTTTTTAAGATTTGATATATTATACTGTATATATATTGATATATACAGTACATTCAATATATATACTGTATATACAATTATATATACTATATATATTGTATATATATTGATATATTGTACTGCTTTATAGAATTTTAACATATACAAAACCACGACTTCTCATTCCACCATTAAAAAAGGATGTATCTTCGGGATGCCTGGGTGGCTCAGTTGGTTAAGCAGCTGCCTTCGGCTCAGGTCATGATCCCAGCGTCCTGGGATCGAGTCCCACATCGGGCTCCTTGCTTGTCAGGGAGCCTGCTTCTCCCTCTGCCTCTGCCTGCCATTCTGTCTGCCTGTGCTCGCTCTCTCTCCCTCTCTCTCTCTGACAAATAAATAAATAAAATCTTTAAAAAAAAAAAAGTTTAAAAAAAAAAAGGATGTATCTTCACTTCTTAGACATTAAAAAAACAAGTGCTATAGAGAATATCTTTATACTTTCTCAGTACACACACAACAGCTTCTCTAGAAAAATGTATCTCAGAGTAAAGTCGCTAGGTCAAAATATATGTACATCTTTGACGTTATTATGCATCGTCAATTTGTTCTCAAAATTGGTTGTGTAATTTTGGCACAGGAGAGTTCCTGATTCTCTACATCTTCACCAACACTTGGTATGATCAGACTGTCATTTTTACTAATGTAATCTTGTGAAATGACTGCTTTTTTTCCATATTAATTACAGTGAGGCTGAGCTTTTCATATGTCAATTGACCGTTCGGGATTACCTATTCATGTTCTTTGCTTATTTTTCTATTGATAAGTTTTCATTTATCTTATTGGTTTATAGAAGGGGAGGTGAACCATGAGAGACTATGGACTCTGAAAAGCAATCTGAGGTGTTTGAAGGGGTGGGGGGTGGAAGGTTGGGGGAACCAGGTGGTGGGTATTAGGGAGGGCACGGATTGCATGGAGCACTGGGTGTGGTGCAAAAACAAGGAATACTGTTATGCTGAAAATTAAAAAAAATAATAAAAATAAATTTAAAAAATAAATTTAAAAAAAAGGAAAGCTGCTTTGTATTCTAGATGTTTATCTTTTGAAAACAATGAATTGACATAAAATTCTCCTATTTTATAAATGATCTTTCAAGTTTGCTTATACATAGTACATTTTTTATCCTGTTAAAAAGTTTTCCTTCCCTCAAAGTCATAAAGATAATCTCCTACATGGCTTCTAAATCTTTTCAGGTTTGCTTTCATAATTGGGTCCTCATACACTTAGAATTTATAGTTTCAGTGAATATTATTCAAGCATGTAAAAGAAGAAAATCCTGCCACTTGCAACAACATAAATGAACCTGGAGGACATTATGCTAAGTGAAATAAGCCAGATAGGAAAGACAAACATGTATGAGCTCACATATATATGGAACTTAAATACAGTTGAACTCTTAGAAACGGAAAATAAAATGGTGGTTGCCAGAGGCAGGGAGAAATGGGGAGATGTTAGTGAAATGGTACAAACTTTCAATGATAAGATGGATACGTTCTGGGGATTTAATATACAACACAGTGACATACCATTAATAATAATAATAATATGATAATGTATTGTATGCTCCAAATTTGCAAAGAGCGTAAATCTTTAGTGTTCTCAGCACCAAAAAGCAACACAAAACAAACAAAAACCACCCAAATGACTTTTTGAGGTGATGGATGTGTTAATTGGCTTGATTATGGTAATCATTTCACAATGTCTATATATATCAAATCATCGCATTATAGACCTTAAATATACACAACTTTTATTTGTCAATCATGCCTCAATAAAGCTGGAAACTCAGGCCATTTATACAAGACATATATTCCTTGGATATCTGGCATAAAGCTATTTTGTGTGTGCATGAGAACATAAGCTTTCCTAGAACTATTTCAACACAGCTACACAAACCAGGAGAGTCCAGTGGGGTATTACACTCACTGAATTGTTTTACATAGCATGTCATTGATTACCCTTCAACTTATTCTAAATAGGAGGATCCAAAGTTTGCCACCATTTTATAGATGGTAAAGAAGACACAGCCTAAGTGAAGGGCATTTCAGAGTCCATTTCCCTCACTCCTTGATCATATCGGTTCATTTCTGCTCTATTTTTTCGAAAGTCTATCTTCTTCGTGACCATGCTGAATTCTCTGATGACAGGTTAATGCTGCCCAGCTAGCAACTTGAAATGAAGTAATTTTAAAACCTGCATTCTAATAATGGGAGTCGCTCACTTTTGAGCCTACAACTAATTCAAAAGCAATTGAAGCCTCTTAAGGAGAGCCTGTTGTCGTGGGAAGCAATCCCCCGGGCTCCCGAGTGAAGCCCTGAGACAGGCTAACTCCATAAGGCAAATATGCAGGCAGGCAGGCTGTCTCCTGGAAGAAAGAGCCCAAAATAGAATAGGGATAGAGTTGATCACACCACCATCAGGCTATCCGATCAACTCCCTTAAAAGTCTGTGCTCCTACAAAACAAGCTCACCCTGATGTATTGCACTGATCGCAAGTGGGACTTGTACACTGTGCATACATTTCTCAATAAATGCCAACAGAACAGCACCTTTTAAGTGTGGGGCACCTGTTATACACTGAACACGAGAAAACGTAACTGCTCTATAGTTTTGAGCAGCACACAGTTGTTTGAACATTAACAAAATGACGTCAGTGTGTTTGAGGCAGTGGCGGGCGTGCTTCTCCTATCAGTGTTGAGATGTCATGAGGGTGCACATGTAAAATAAAAATTACAACTAAACAGAAGTGTCACTGGGGCACCTGGGTGGTAACAGTCGGTTAAGGGTCTGACTGTTGGTTTCGGCTCAGGTCTTGATTATAGGGTTAGGAGATCAAGCTCTGCTTTGGGCTTCACGCTCAATGCAGAATCTGCTTGAGACTGTCTCTTCTTCTCCCTCTGGCTCTCATGGTTGTGCTCTCTCTCTCTCTCAAATAAATAAATCTTTAAAATAACCAATTAATTAATTAAAGTATCACTAACAAATTATACAAGAAGAACAGGAAAAAATGGCTCTGTCAGAGTAAATATGATGACTTACAAATGGGAGATGCTAAATGGGATAATTCTCAACAGTTATGAAAAGTGGGAAAATACCAGCTGATTGGGGGATTTTGCTTCTCTGCAGTCTTTCATCCACATGGCAGGTTTATTACCCCCAAGAAAAGGAAGGCAGAATAGTCAATAAAACTAAAAGACAACCTCCTGAATAGGAGAAGATATTTGCAAATGACATATCCAATAAAGGGGTAGTATCCAAAATACATAAAGAACTTACACAATTCGACACCTAAAAAAACAAATAATCCAATTTAAAATGGGCAGAAGACATGAACAGACATTTCCCCAAAGAAGACATGCAGATGGCCAACAGACACGTGAAAAGATGCTCAACATCACTTGTCATCAGGGAAGTGCCAATCACAACTACAAAGAGATGCCACTTCACACCTGTCAGAACAGCTAAAATCAAAACCGCAAGAAACCCCAGGTGTTGGTGACAATGTGGAGAAAAGGGAATCCTCATGCACAGTTGGTGGGATTGTAAACTGGTACAGCCACTGTGGGAAATGATATGGAGTTCCCTCAAAAAATTCAAAACAGAACTACCCTGCGACCCGGTAATCACACTACCCAAAGAATAAAAATGCTCATTTGAAAGGATATATGCACCCCTATGTTTATTGCAGCATTATTGACAATAGCCAAATTATGGAAGCAGCCCAAGTGTCTAATAATAAATGAAAAAATTGAAAAGAGGTAGTGCATATTTATGTATATACAATGGAATATTATGCAGCCATATAAATAATAAACTTTTGCCATTTGCAACAACACGGATGGAGCTAGAGAGTATAATGCTAAGTGAACTAAGGCAGAGAAAGACAAATACTATGTTTCACTCATATGTGGAATTTAAGGAAAAAAACAAATGAGCAAAGGGGGAAAAAAAGAAAGAGGGAGAGGGAAACAAATCAAGAAACTGACTCTTAACTATAGAAAACAAACTGATGGTTACCAGAAGGGAGGTGGGTGAGGGGATGGGTGAAATAGGCGATATCAATTAAAAAGGACACTTACCATGATGAGCACTGAGTAATGCAGCGAATTTCTGGAAAAAAAAAAAAAAAAAAAGGAAGGCAGTTTCACAGCTCGGTTCCGAGTTTCAATCTAGACTTTAAAGCCCACGCTGGATAGTCTTGAGAGGTAGATTTCCAAAAAGAGAAAAGGATTTTTCTCAGACTTCCCCAAACTAGATGTTTACATATCAGGAAGTAAAGCTTGGAAGGAATAAGCATGCGGTAAATCTTGGGCAAACACAGGCATAAAAATGGTGAAGGGAAATGTCTCCACACAGGAAGGATTAAGTCATCCATGTGCTGGATGAGGGCACAAGAAACTAAAGAGCACAAGGTGAAAGACTAACACCTCCCTCCCCACACCCTGGAGGAGGGGTAAACCCCAGTGGGCAGGAGCTGAAACACAAAGATGAGAACGTCTGATGTCATTCTCCCAACCCTACAAGGATGTATAGTGTCTCCACTATGTCCTTATACTGTCTTAAGAAGGAGGCAACAGGCTGGGGCGGGGTTGGGGGAAGGAGGTGGATAATAGAACCCTGACTGCAAGGGGTTAAGAGCACAACTGAGTCATTGACCTAAACACAGAGAGATCAGGTTTTAAACGGATGATATATCTTTGATGGGCAAGACCAAGGACTTTTCATCAAAAGAAGTTCTGGCAATTTGAAAGCAAGAGAGTGTAGTTGTAGAGATAGTTGTAAAGGTAGTTATGTTCACTTAAAGATAAGAAATGACGAATTTAAAAACCAAAGTTGGATGTTGGAAATTTTGGTGAAATAGCGGAGCTCTTTGATGTTATTATGGCAAGGGACCCTTAAGGTATCTGGATACTTGATCTATCAGAACATCCCTTCCTTTATATTCCAGAACAGATGTACCCAGGATCATAAGAGTAGGTGGGAAACCCATTTCTTGGCCTTAAATCACAAACCAGAATCACATTAACCGGTGCTGGGTCAGGTGGAGAATACTTTAAGGAGATAATTAGTTCTGATTGGTTTCACATTTAACCACATCACTGGGATACAACAAAAGGTGACCAAAACACTTGGAAATTCCCAAGAGAGTGTGCATCAGTTCCCAGTGCCCAGTGCTGAGTTAGTCCAGGGTCAACAGAGGCAGTGACCCTCTCTGGCTATCATGTATGACACAGGGAGGGAGAAGGCTGTGACAGTGAGAACACATGTGACAAAGCAGACAATAGGGCCATATGGAAGCTCCTGATTCATGGAAGGGTAAGAAAGCCAAGCCCCCTCCTTAGAACTCATCTAATGCACCATGACTCCATGCACCATTGTTTCCAAAGATATCCCCTGCTCTTCTGCTAACTGAATGTGTATTTCCCCCATCAAGAGGTGGAGTTCATTTCCCCTACCCCTGAGTCAGGCTGGTCTTAAGATAAATTTGACACATAGAATGTCAGTGAGACAGATACTGTGCATGAGCCCAGCCCAAGCCTCAATAGACCTCACACTTTCTGTCTTTATGCTCCTGGGACCACCATGTAGACCACCAGTCTAACCTACTAAAGGTGAAAGTCCACATACAGGTAAACCAGGTCATACCATAGTAAATAGTGAACACCAAACTCCAGACTTAAGAATGAGGTCCTCTTGTAGACCCCAGCCCCACTGAGCCCTCAACTGAAGGAAGTCACTTGTGTGAGCCCTGTTGAAGCCCGCAGAGGAATTTCCCAGCCCATACACAGAACTATAAGAAAAAATATGTTGTTCTTGTTTTAAGTCACTAAATTTTAAGGTGTTTGTTAGGTAGGAATAGATAAATAAAACACATAGCCAACATGGTCTGTTTCTCCTACCAGACTGGTGCCATCAGCATCTTGGATTCTGGAGGGTAATAGCCCCAGCAGAGTTAGGAAGATACATGGGAGAGGATACAGCAAAGCAGCAACCACCATCTAGGACATCAAGCAGGGACAGATTGAGGACTAACCAACTGATGCTGATCCCCTGGGTTTTGCACTGGAACAAGCTCAAGCTTCCCTTTCACTTTACTTGTTGACAAGGGCAAAGAAAGGGACACAAGCCTGGGTGTCAGGACCTGTGGGTTCTAATTACTCACTGTGACCTTTAGATGTAGCACGTAAGCCACCTGTGCCTCAGTGTCATCACAAGCAGAATGTCCTCAACCGCCCTGCCTATTTCACAGCAAAGGATGCTGGGAGGATCCAAAGAGAAAACCACTCTGGAAACTGAAGCATGATGCAAACATGAGACATTTCTATAAATGGGATTCAATGCTATTAATTAGATCCTCCATCGCCATTTATTGAATCCACAGCCCCCTCAGATTATTTGATGAGATAAAAGGAAACATTTTTATGGCTGGAAGTCATTACTACCATCATCTCACAAATACATGCTTTTACAAAAAGGTGTGTCCAGCATTGAAACCCAGAGCACAAAGACCAAAGTGTCCCTGAAGGATCCCTAAGCCACAGAAAAAGAGAAAAATGCAGAGTAACATGAATCATCTCAGCCTCCTGGCCTCATTTCCAGATCTACTAAATTAGAAAACATAGAGCACTATTTGCTGAGCTCTTGATACGTTCTAGGGGTAGAAAACGAAGAGAATTAGCCATCACTCATCACCTGCCATGTGCCCGGTTCTTTGTGAGGATAGTTTCTATGTGTACTCCTTATTATTCCTTTCAGTCATCCCATGAGATTACAGAAAAGGAAACTGACTCTCAAGGAGATAAGCGCTGTTATATAGTGCAAAGGAGGAAGATGATAAGATTAGAAAAGTTTCTACAGATGACAGAGGATGTGGGATAGTTTTGAAGAACAGATAAAATTTTAAGTTAAAAAAACAGTTGGGCAAACTGTGCAAGAGAAGAAACAGGCATGAAGTTTAACATGAGAAAAGAGGATTCTCCTGGAGGTATAGTTTGACGGACGCATAGCTGTATATAGATAGCATAGGAAGATGAGATTTGAACATGGGGCTGAGACTCTCTGTCAACAAGGGTTCAATCAGAAGAGCAGAGCCAAGGATATTTATGGATTCACTACAGGAAAATTCACACAATTGTGGAAGCCAGTTAAATAGTCTCCTTAAGGCTGTTGTCTTTGCATCTGATGCTGGTGCTTAAAATCCACAAGACAGGCAGTAAGGAAGAGAAGGTCAAGAGCAGGTTGGAACTTTCATAGCTCAATAATACAAAGATAGCTAGGCCAGTTTAAAAAATGGGTAAAGTATCTGCATAGACATTTCTCCAAATAAGATATTTTTATCTAAATTTTATATATATATATATATATATATATGTTCAATGTAATATATATAAATAGTCAATAAGTACATGAAATGATGTTCAACAGCAGTAGCCATTAGGGGACACAAATCAAGACCACAGTGAGAGACCCCTTCACAAACACTATGATAACTACAATCAAAAAGACAGATAATAATAAACGGTGGCAATGATGTAGAGAATTTAGAATCCTCATGAATTGCTGCTGGGATTGTAAACTGGATAGTTCGACAGTCCCTCCCTCCAAATGAGTTACCATATGACCCAGTGATTATACTCTTAAGTGTATGCCAAAGAGAAATGAAAACATACATCCACAAAAAAAAAAAAGTGTACACAGATGTTCATAGCAACATTGTTCATGATAGCTAAAAGGTGGTACCAGTGTAAAGGAAACAAGGTGGTACCAGTGTAAAGGAAAAAAATAAACAAAAGATGGTACGTCCATACACCAAAATATTATTCACCAGTAAAAAAAAAGAATGAAGTGCTAAAACATGCTACAACATGGATGAACCTTGGAAACATATGCTAAAGGGAAAGAAGCAGGACACAGAGTGTATGTTTCTATATATATGAAATGTCCAGAATAAGCAAATCTCCAGAAACTGAAAGTAGGGCTAGAGGAGAAGGGCAGGGGTATGGCAACAGGGGGTGACTGTGTTGGGTATGGAGTTTCTTTTTGGGATGATGAATATTCTACAGCTAATTGTAATGATGGTTGTACACCTCTGTGAATATACTAAAAACCAATTAAGTGTACGTTTAAATGTGTGAAATGTATGTATTTGAATTATATCTCAGTAGAGGTGTTAAAAAAAAAAAAACACCACGTATGAGCTGGAATCCTATAAGGATGGACTAAAACTCTTTTCCATTGTTATTTCTGACCTTCAAAACAAGGGAATCCTGCAGAAGCTGGGTATCTTTGTCATAGAGCTACCCTTGTCTGCCAGGCTTAGGAGTCAGAGAAAAAAGGAGGATCCAGGAGAAGGTCAAGCAATTCAGGCCCAGACGCTGCTTCATACCAACAGGGTGAGCCAGCAGATCATTAGCGATGTTTGTGCACTACAAAATGGTAGCCACTTCCCTTCTGCCCTCCAGGTCTCACGTGTGTCCACATTACCTGGACACAGAAGAGAAGGGACTTCTGGGAAACGTAGTTCGGTCTGGACAAGCTGAAACATTTTTCAGGCCTTCAGCTTGGACTGAATTACACCGCTGGCTTCCCTGGGTCTCCAACTTGCTGATAACAGATCGTGGGACATCTCAGCCTCCATAATCACGTGAGCCAATTCCTCAAAACAAATCTCTTTATATATATCCTATCTGTTCTCTTTCTCAGGAAAACTCTGGCTAATACATTGATGTTTCAAGAAGAGATAGATAATTACTTCCAAAAAATGAAGGCAGAAGCAAAGAGAAACTGTTGTCAGAACAGCAACTAGATTGCAGTCAGAAACACTCTAGAATAAGAGATAGATTATTTTTTTCTTTTTTTATCAAGACTTCCATTAAAGAGTTGAGCCCCAGGTTCACAAATCCAGCGTGAGTAGACAAGGTGAACAAGGTAGAGTGTGCATTACTCCAAAAGCAAAGGAAACTATACTCCAACAGGTGATTTTGTGAGTGTTGTCCGTAACCATGGTTTCCCTGGGTGGAATTTTTGAAGGCCAGTTAAGGACGGATCCAGATCTGGCTCTGATACCAATTTTGGCAGCAACTTTAAAGGCATTTCACAGAAACCACAAGTAGCAAGACAGACAATTGCTCAGAGTTCTCAAGAGCTGCAGGGCAGTTTTGGAAGATGGAAGAGTGTTGGCTACATTGGCCACCATCAGAGCAGACATCACTCAGCGCAGACCTGGGATGATAAGCCTCCTTCTGAAAAAATGCTGTGGACCTGTCAGAGAAGCTGGTAAGATGGCAAAAGTGAAGAACCCTGGGAAGATATCAGGGTCCATGGCATTCCTGTTTGTCCTTGTCACCACCCACCCAGAAGGTACAAGTCACCTGCTGATCAGGAGAGCTTCAAGTCCTATTTGCTTCAAGGGGAAGCCATATTGCCGAGG
This sequence comes from Enhydra lutris kenyoni, assembly GCF_002288905.1. NCBI lineage: Eukaryota > Metazoa > Chordata > Mammalia > Carnivora > Mustelidae > Enhydra > Enhydra lutris. The sequence goes on along the minus strand of NW_019154090.1, from coordinate 19,109,942 downwards.
AAGCCATTGCTCCCTGAAAATTCCCGATCCTGATTCCCTCCATTTCCCTAGAAATGATATTTTAATTGATTTTTAATTATTTTCATTTCTCAAAGTTAATTACCCTCCAAAATTATCATCAAGGCCAAAGCGTTCTGCCTGCATCTGTGTACGTGTGTGATGGGTGTGTGTGGGCCTGTGGTTTGTGGGGATAAGCATGTACATCCATTTACAGGCATCTGTGATTGTCCTTCTTGGTCCAAGATAATTGTCACAGTCTTGATACTACAGGTGTGATGACAGCTGAGAACAACCTACTGGTACAGGAAAAAACAACAGCTGGGAACTGTCTTCATGCTTGTGTCCAGGACGGAATCTCATACATTTTCTCAGCTCATGACATTTTATCTTCATGGCAACCCTAGGCCAAAAGAAAAACCTGTTCCCTTTATTAAGTAGTTAGGCCCAAAGAATTTAATAAGTAGTTATGTTCTAACAGCTTAGGAGCCATTTGAAAAAAAAATAATGCACATAAATGAAGGGACCTTTCCAATCACCTCCACCATCTGCACCCTCAATCACCCCATCTTTCTTCTGCTATTCCTCACTTCCCAAAGCATCCCCCTCCCAGTTTTCTCCCCACGCACAGTTTCTGTCTTCATAACACACTCAAGGATTACCCTACCCACCTGTCACGCCCTCCCCCCACTCTGCCATGATAATTGCTCACACTTTCCTCCATGCTTCCAAAAGACTCTGTCCGTGCCCTTGACACAGTATCAGTTATTCACTGGTGATGGACTGCTTACATTCAAGTGAGGATATGTCTTTAATTCATGGCTCACTCCTCGGCTCCTAATGGGGTCTGCCAACTTGTAATTGCTTAATACATGTTTATTCACTGAATGAATGATCGATGTTAACAATCTCACCAAGAAACCTTTAGGTGACTCTGTGTGAGAACTCTAGGTGCCAGCCTGCATATAAATGTACAGCCCTAGATGTGTGTGTGTGTGTGTGTGTGTGTGTGTGTGTGTGCATGGGCAAGTCCACACACACAGGTGCAAGTCTATGTATACATTTGCACTTAAAATTACGTATGCATTGTACTTAAACATCCACCTATAACCCGGCTTCCTGAGTATTGGTTCCGGATCCTCATTCTGGGTGGAACACAGAGAGATTAGATTACTCACTCAAGGTCACACAGCTAGTACATGGCAGAATTAGAGTTTAAACCCAAGTGAGTTAGCTCCATGTTCTTAACCGATATGCTCTCCTGTCTCTCATTCCCCCTGGATGAACTCTTTCATAGGAGTACGTATACAACAATGAAGTCTTCCCCCAAAATAAGTGAAGTGAACTGCTTATATTTTGCCCCCCAACCTCACCCCTGCTGCCCACTACTTCCTCAGACACCCATCCATCATCATCAAATCTATGAATTCAATAAATTCAGCAAACAAATAAGTAGTGCCTTAATCTGTACCAGACCCTGGGGTAGAGCGTGGCTCCTAGCATGGCTGAAAAGAGAAAACACAAGCATCACAGACCAGAAGAAAAAAAAAGACAAGGTGGCATAGGAGTATGGAATAGGATTTAGCATCTCATGCTGTTAAGAAAAATCACAAAAAAAGCACTCGGGTGGCTCAGTCAGTTGGGGATCTGCCTTCGTCTCAGGTCATGATCCCAGGGTCCTGCGACTGAGTTCCACATTGGGATCCCTGCTCAGTGGGGAGCCTGCTTCTGCCTCTCCCTCTGCATCTCTCTCTGTCTGTGCTTTCTAGCTCTCACTCTCTCTCTCTCTCTCTCTCAAATAAATAATTAAAATCTTTAAAAAAAAAATCACAAAAGACCCCAGAGGAGGACACCAGGATCCCAGAAAGTAGGGTTTCTATTCAAACCAGTCAGGTTGAATTCATTTCAAAATAAATAGTCAAATTCTGAATGAGCTTGGTGCTTTTGAGGCAGGAGCCCCCGCTGCCCCAAGACAAAGAGACAAGGGAGTGCACTCAGCTCTACCAAAGCCTTAGGTAAGCCATTCCCCAAGCCTGTGACTTGGTATCCTCCTCTGCAGGTGCTCCATGGAGTAGGGTGAACTCAATAGACTATCTTTAGCTCCAAAACCTGAGCCCTTACTATATTAGGTTCCAAATATGTGATAAAATATTCATAATAGTTCTCCAAAAATAAGGAGAAAGAATAGAATTCAAAGTAGATGCAGTTATTTTAACTTTTGGCAAAAGAACCTAGAGATCAATGGCCACTGGTCACCGAACCCATAGGGATATAGAGTCTTTCATCCCTGACCCATCATTCTTCTTGAGTACCAGAGCACCAATACTCAGATTGCTCCATGTTGCCCTCATACTCTGAAACTTGCCCTATTGATGAACAATACTTAATATCACTGAGCACTACCTTTTGTCCAGAATTGTACTAGACCCTCCTTATCCATTGTTCTACTTCACGTTCTTAGCAACACTATGAAGACAATCATCCTACTTTCATGGATGAGAAAACAGACTCAGAGAAGTTATTTGCCTAAGGTCACACAACAAAAGCCAGTTGAGAATATTACTCTACATTTAATGTCTCTTCTGTTCTGTACATAGCTGGCTTTGACAGTATGTAGTAGAGTAGAGGAGGCAAAATAAGATAGGATTCAATAATAAGGGATATGTTCAGAAAAGAATGCCAGAAAACTGAAAGATTATATTACATCAAAGCTTTCACAACATATTCATTCTCTGTTAAAAACACAGCATGTAAACCCTGTGAATATTTAACTTATCTAAAAAGAAAAGAATTTGTGTTATTACCATTCCTTGTCTGCTTGCTACTACCTTGCTTGCTCTCAGTTCTTCTCCATAACTGGTTTTTGTCCTCTTCCTTTTTTCAAATTTGCTCCAGAACATGCTTTTGGGGGATATAAACATGAGAAGGGCAGTTCCTGGCTGCTTCAAGCATAGGATAATGTATGCTGAACACCACGCTTAACATTCCACTGTTTGTTACACCAGCCACTCAAGAGCCAAAGCAGTGTGCATTGGTTTATGACCTCTGAGAAGCAGGCACCAAGATAAAATCAGACACACAAGAGATAGGTTGGGTAAAGCACCTGTGAAGATAAAAGGAAGAGAGAATGGGAGTAGATTGGAACAATCTTCAGACTGTAATGCGGATCTGACACCAATGAAGAAAAGTAAGGAAGAGGGGGAGAAAGGGAGAAAGAGAGAGAGGGATGGAGGGAGGAAGGAAAGAAGGAAGGGAGAAGGGAAGGGAAGAAGGGAGATGGGAAGGGAGGAAGAGAGAAAAGGAAAGGAGGGAGGAAAGGAAGACAATCCACCGAAAACTCTGCCAAAAAATTCTCCGTATAAAAGATACTCACTTAAATTGATAGAATGAATGAACCATCTCCATATTTAAGCTACTAACCTGTGCTTTAATGTCTCCCATTTGAGGCCATTCATTCAGCAAATAGATACATACATCTACTACCTACCAGACATGACACTGGGTCCTGGGGATGCTGGTATTCATGGTTCCTGCTTGCAAGAGATGAGTAATAATAAAAAATCTGAGCAAATGTTTATTTTTCTAAGTGCTCTAATAGCAGGATGCACAAGGCACTTAGATGATTGCTATGGTTCGTATGTGCCTTTTGCAAGGAACATAAAACCCACCTGGAAATGGCTTAAATAGGATGGTTATTGCTTCCCATAAATGCTTTTATAACAAAGTTGTATTTCCCTTTCTTTCTGTGTTCAGAAAGAGTGTCTGTAACCTAAACATTTATCTTTGAGGGACTTCCATATCTCTGCACCAACATCTCTATTTTTTTCTACCAAGTCCACTAATGCCACCATCTTGATAGTCTCTTTCCTAAGGTATAAGAGGCAGCTGATTAACCAAGTGGAATCTTCTACAGTGCCCTCCATCCCATCTCAACCAACTCCATACTTGAAAGTGTTATTAACAATGCCCCATTTTCTGCTACCAAGGTCTCTGTAATTTGAGATGCTGTGAGTTGTGAATAATAAAAAATTTAACTCAGAGTGGTTTTCATTATAAAGAAGATATGTGGGTGAATAACGAGGTTCTTGATGTAGGGAAGTATTGGTCTGATTCGGCAGCTGGACAATGTCATCACGTCCATCTCTCTTCTGTTTGCCATGGTACCAGCTTCATCCTCACATGGGTTGGGCTTCATGGCTACAAGATGGCTGCCAACAGCTACCATGCTCTCTTGAACCATATCAAGAGAGGTGGGGAGGGAATTACTACTAGAAGTTCTCTGAAAAAAATGAGGAAGTACAATTCCAGAAACTCCTAGAAAACAATTCTCATCTCATTGGTCTCAGGGGGACCATAAGCACAGCGCTAACCCAATCAGTATGGCCAGGAAATGTGGTTTTTACTTATTAAAATAGTCCTGAACCATGTACGAGGGTTCAGTCTTCTTCCCAGAAAGCACATGGATTTGACTAGAAGGAGTATTTATATCTGAATAAATTTTTTTTCTAAAAATAAATACTGGGGGCACCCAGGTGGCTCTGTCGATAAGTGTCTGCCTTCAGCTCAGGTCATGATCCCAGGGCCCTGGGATCAAGCCCCTGCATCAGACTACCCGCTCGGAGGGAAGCCTGCTTCTCCCTCTCCCACTCCCCCTGCCTGTGTTCCCTCTCTCATTGTGTCTCTTTCTGTCAAACAAATAAATAAAATCTTTAAAAATATAAAAATAAAAATAAATACTGAAGATACAAACACAATTTCCTCTATGGTGATTATGATGATGGCAAGAAACATTCACTGAGTGCTTCTCTTAATGGGGCCTTACTAAGTAAGCTGATGAACTCTGGAATGGATTCATCCCTGCTCACAGCATGTCTCCAAGAAATCCAACCAGAGAAGCTTGAGCCTAGCCCTTCTGAAGCAAAAATGCAGCCAGGCTCAGTTGAAACTCTCTCACCCCTTTATCTCCAAGCCCCCTTATTTCACTGCTTTGTTTACTTAAAGCCTGAGGCAGACATAATTACTAAATTTAGACCAGACCTTGAGAGGACCCCAAAGGTCGTTTTACTCAAACAGAAATCATTTGTTCTGATGAGCCCCACTCATCACGTCCTGACCTTGGAGCTCAACTAATTTTTTGCAAGAAAAATTTGGGGTGCCTCTGACCCCTGCTGTTGAAGATGTTCCCATTAAGAAGGTCATTGCCTCCCTCAGCAGGGACCTGACTGGAAATTGGCTAGGAGCACTCTTTAACTTAGGACTGAAGGCAAGTACGCTGGGTTTTCTGAGGCATCTGGGAAAGAAATGGAAATCAGATCCCACCTGAGCCAGAGTGGCCTCCCTGGTTCAAATTGTCCTTGTCCTAGGAAAACTAAAGTTTTCCAGGAATCTGTAAAGAAACAAGCATCTTCCCAGAAATTCCCCTCATCACTGCCTCTCTTTTCTTGACTGACTCCTCTTCACCCCTCAGTTCTCACCTCACTTGTCTGTTCTTAAGGAAGTCTTGTCTCTTCCCTCAACCTCACAGACTGAATAGGTTCCCCTTTTGACCCTTGCCACACTCATCACCCTCTTTCCTACACTTCACCCATGTTAGCCAAATGGCTTGATGACTTGTCTCTGACCCCCACTAGATTATGGGTGCTTCCAGAGTAGGAATAGAGTCTATTTTCAATGATATCCTTAACCTCTATAACCTTAACTTTATCCACTATAGTGTCTGGCACACATTAGGGGTTCAATAATTATCACAGAGGGAAAGGAAGAAAGGAAGGGAAAGGAAAAGGTAGACAGACACCCAGAGGAATGTCGTCCTGTTGAACCTCTTTTCAGTTCCACCAGCCTCATCACAGAGGCTTCTTGACTTGAACTTGGTGCTTTCTCTTTTCTAATCCTGCAAACTTTGATGGTGATGAGGTATTGTCTCTGCCTGCCTTCTCCAGCCCCAGATTCTGGGAGGTCAAGGGAGTGGCTGGCAGAAGAAGCCTGAAGGGGATGGTGCAACATCAAAATTCAACTGAGAAAACCAGATCTTCTACCCCTAGAGGTGTGGAATGCAGGTAGGGCACCCCACTGCGAGCGAGTTCTTTCTCTCTATCTTTCCCACAGCATGAGGCATTCAGAGGAAAAAAGCATTTCGTGCCAAAATCAATTGGAGAAACACTAGCTTAAACAGAAACAAAGGAGCTTCTTTAATGGGGAATTTCTTATAAGTTGAATACACTGTGAGACATAAATCTGTGAGATAGGGACAGAGGATTCAATTTTTTCCCCAAATTAGTAACCAACTGATTTTTTTGGAAGGATTACCAGTTTACTTAATTACTGTTTTGTAGAATAGGGCTTCTTTAACCATTTGTGACATAGAACAAGTTAAGGTTTGTTTTTAATTTCCAATTTGCAGTCTTACTCTGTACAGCTAGAGTGCAGCCTATACTGTGTGCATTCACCACATGTGTTTGACAATATCTGCAATGATTATATTTGCTTCAAGAAGACAAGTCCATTGAACAATTGGACATTGAAGCAGTGTTTAAATTCTTACTCTAAATTTCTGTATTTACCTTATTGCATACCAATTAGAAAAAGAAAAGTGTTCATTGAGTAGTATTCCCATTAAACACCTGCTAGATAAAATTCCTCTCTCTTGAAATCTCTCTTACCTTCTGTCTCTCTCTCTCAGAGTAAAAAAAATAACTGGAGAGTGAGCTGATGAACCACCATCTCTCAATTTCCCTTATTAATTTCCAGACTTCCAATTAATTGATTTTTCATCATTGAAATCCCATAGTAATAAGTAGCTTGTATATAAATTTGACATGTATGCCAGGTGGATAAGAGTAAGCCATGAACATGCAGTGGCATTATTAATGATCCTGTCATCAATAAAATTGCAATTTAAAAATATAAAGCCTTAAGCTTAGCTCATGAATGTGTCTGAGACCATCTTGCACGCCTGAGAAAAGTTGCTGATCCTAAAGATTTTTTTCCTCTTTGTGTTGCAACTTGAGCTTCTTTTGATGTTTCCCTCTTTGGATATTACTTAAATAATTAAAGCAGCTATTTTTGACCTACTTTACATACAGGAAGTTTAAATTCCATTATTGAATTAGAAAATTATCTAAAGGCGTCTTGTTAGATAGAAGATAACAGATAAATGACAACAGATAAGAAAGAAAGAAAGAAAGAAAGAAAGAAAGAAAGAAAGAAAGAAAGAAAGAAAGAAAGAAAG